>NC_143251.1:26765000-27390000 GCF_984573655.1 Nuphar pumila
TCGCCCCACACCCCAAGACAGGTGACAATGTACAATGTCAGGTTTAATAAGTCACAAATTGTCTGAAAATATACCCTGGGTTATTGCCTCTAATTGGTGAGGTTTGTGTTAGTACCCACAAAATTTTGTGATATCGAAATAATTATGGGTTGTGCATGTAGTTAAGGCATGATATGCATCATATAAGTAAGGAATATAATAATAAAGATAAGAAGCTACCCATGCATAAAAGTGTTGCTCCAATTATTTTGATAAGCTCAAGCATTGATTAATTACTCATGCATAAATATGGTATATACCCATGCATTTTAAATTGTTAGATGTTTTGATGTTCCTTAGATGTACCTGTGCTAGTCTGGATATATTTATGTTCTAGATTATTGTTGTATGAATTTAAATTACTATAAATGTTCACTCAAATGCATCATGATACTATATTGAATTGTATAACATGCATTTTAAAAGATGTACGCCTATGCATACTTGATACCATGAATACATGCATTGTCATTATGTTTCTACTCAGATTGGATGAGTCTCACCCAAGGGCGTAGTTAGGGGGGGGGGGGGGGGGGCAGGACTAGGCTGTAGCCCAGTCCTGCCTCCCGAAACAGTTAATTTTTTTTTGTTTTTTTTAAAAGCCCAGTCCTAGCCCAACCCTGATTCCATATGAAATAGATTTTTATCCATTTTTGTAGCCCAGTCCAGTCCTAGCCCAGCCCTGACTGCAGCAAATAGTTTGATTTGTCCATATGAAATAGATTTTTATTAATAATTGTAGCCATTTTTTATTTTATCTAATTTTTTTTGAGGGCGCTGCCCCCGAACCCCCGACTATCGCACAAATAAATTTTTTTTGCTACACCCCTGTTTGCCCCCCCCCCCCCCTCACATGAATCCTAGCTACGCCTCTGGTCTCACCTTTTTAATTTTAACATTTTTAGGTGATGAGGCTTGACTGTGTAATTCAGATGACTGACATGTGGCTGAAACTTGCATTATGATGCTATGAGGGTTTGGGGTTTGGCAATGGACTCTAGGTTTGATAGTGGACTTTAAGCTGGACTTATTGGTTTTGAACTGGACCATTATGATAACTTTATTTAATTCAATGTGAATGAACGCTGTTTTTAAAATTTTTGAAATTTACTTAAATGATTGGTGTTTGATATTGTAACTATAGCATTTATGATTTCTCATTTTTGTTATTGATTTAAAAAAAAAATCTAAAAATTGAATTTATAAATCAGAGGTATTATAGAGATGCAGCGTTTGATGCACACCAAGTTCATTCCTTCAACTCACGCTCTAAAAACTTTAAACCAGTATATCCAAGAAAGTCTACCCATTCTGAAACTTTTATCCAAACACAAGTAGGTAAAACCAATTTAGAATCTAATTCAGACAAGTCTCTGTTAGAACCTACCCATGACTTTTCTAACGACCCATATCCAATTAAAGAAGATTTAGATCTAAAATATGATATACAATGAATCTAAATCCATTTTATTGGATCTCCCAAACCCATTATAGAATCCATTGACCCATACATAGATAAACCCAATTAAAACCCGAACTAAAGCGTACGAAATCCAATCCAACATGAACTTTTATATATGCATGCCCAATTCCTTCATGCTCAAACCCAATTGGATCCAATTGAAAATGAGTCATCTCAAGCCATGCCTAGCAACCAAACCCAAAAGCCTCTTATATATGAACCCCATAACCCAAACCTTCCTGATTTTTTGGATTTGGTTGAAGAAAAAATAGACAATAAATGATTATGATTGGATTGGAAAGATCATACTTGATTTTTTTACACTTCTAGAGTGAGTTGTACTTGGTATCCCCAATCAAAGGAGCATAGAATTATTCACATTGTATATTGTACATGCATATCTCGAACAATAAAACAAAAGTGAAAAAAACGGAATTGAGAATTAGCCTTGAAGGCAAGTCTTATCCAACTCTAGGAGAATGATGTAGTTGCAGTAATGAGTTACTACTAGGTTTATAGGGTCCATTCAGATCCATTTTTATTATTTGGTATTATTTGTAATTATTTAGTTTAGATCTTAGTTTAGGATTTTGTTTTGAATCTTATTTTATATTGGATCTATCTCATATCCATATTGGTTCTTAAGTCATGTTTGGATTATAGTTTAAGATTGGATTTATCTTAAATCTGTAGTAGGATTAGAGTTTCCTCTCTTCATTATAAATATTCATTGTAGAAAGATTGAAAGGGGAGTTGAATGAATTATAAGTGATTTTAGCTATTTTTTATGAATTTTCTATTATTTTCTTTATTTTTTAGTTTTCTAGTTTAGTAACTACTTTAGGGTACCGATTCTTGTGCAGTTCAAGAGCAATCCTCTTGTCTACTACATCACAAATCCATCATGTGTCAATATAATTTCAGTAGGAGATAAAGGATGCATCTTGATCATTTTTTCTTTCTAAGTTTTTTTTATTCATATAGATAGGTGAGTTTCAATAATGCTAAAAAGGGTTGCAACTAATGTAGTTGCACTAAATGTGGGCTCGGAACTGTGTTGATCCAATGACTTGGCTCAAGTACTTAGCAAGATACTCAAGCCCTCAAAGTGTAACATGTGCCCCCATGCTATGAGGGAGGAACCAATACAATATGATTGCACACTTTTAGTGTATTACTGCAAGATCACCTGCCATCTTTGGGATACAGTCAATCCACAATGAGAAACATGGAGGTTGAGTTGGTGCAACAACACACTAAAAGTGCACAATACCTCCATGCCATCCATGTTGTTGTTTAGCTCAAAATTTGTTTTTTTTTTAACCAAGGTCTTTGGCTAAATAACCCTCCTTTTACTTAGTTTTTTGGAAAATAGATTTTGGAGGGAAAGCTTATCTTTTGAAATATATTTAGTTCCAATTAAACATTTTTTAGAAACATATTGAATTTAAAATATATAAAGTTGACTCCAAGGGGCTTGTCAATTGAACTTTAAACTTTGGACTCAACCTTGGATTTGGATTTAGATTTGGTCCAACTCGGCTTAGCTTGGTGTTGGTCTTGGTTTGACTTTGACAAATCTTTTTATCACTTATTTTGAACAATTTTGTACCTCATAAAGACATTTTTAAAAACTTTTATTAGAGTTGGATTTGGCTTTGGATTCGGTAGCTCGACTCGACTTGGCCAGATCAGGTAAAGTTTTGGTCTTGGTTTGACTTTCATCAATCTTTTTATCACTTATTTTAGACAATTTTATAAAAATGATTTGGTGGTTGATCAAGGCTATCAAAGGTCAATTTTGACCTAATTGAAGAGTGACACCTAGCATTAATGGTTAGCTTCAACATCTCTAGATACATTGGTGTATAAGTGGCTGCATGAAACTTGGTTGTATGAGCATCAAATAGGTGTATGCTATTCATTTGAGCTTTAATGGGTGCATGCCATCCATTTAGCTTTTATGCACTGATGCAAACAGTCCTCTAGATTGTTCTACTAGGTTCCATATAAACTCCAACTGCCTCAAGCCAGTCAGCCAATGTAAAGCCTGTAATTTTTAAGGATTATTAATAAATAAAGAAATCATTTTTATCCTCAAATTAGAAATGTATTTCTAGCTTTTAAATTTTATTTATTGAAATATTACATGTTCATTTATGGCCAATCAAGGCATAATTTACATTTATAGAACTATTTCAGGCTATAAATCACTATTTATATATAAATTATTTTTAAATATATTTTTGATGATGTTTATAAATTATTGGAGTGTATTTGTGCGTTATGTGGCTCTTAGTAATGGTTTATAGGGTAATTTTCCATTTTTGGCTAATCTAGTTATAATTGGTATTTTTTTTATTTATTTTGGCATTTGCGATCTCAAATGAAGGGTTCGTTGTATTGCTTGGGTAGAGATCTTTGCAGACTTCAAAACCCCTCGGTCTTTTGGGTTTGGATTCATTGTTCATCACATTATTAAGGTAAGATATCTTAACTGAATTTGTAGAGAGCTTATTTATGCATTTATCTTGTAAGCATGATGTATGACGTTAAATTCTTAATTGAATTGCAAATATAAATTATGCGCACACACCACACATAGTTGTGGATATTTAGAGGTGCTATGGTTGCCTATATGTTTAGCTAATTTGATTGCAGAAAATACCAAAAATATGATACTTATGCTAAGTATCAAAACGACTATAAGCCAGTGTGCATTGAATGCAATGCAATGCGAAATGCAAATCAGGTAAATGCCATGGTAAGTACATAGTGCAAATGCATCACACAATAATTTATTTTATTATATGCAACACCTTCATGCTCACACATTTCACGTAGTTGTGGATATCTAGGATTCTTATGATTGTAGTTCAGAGATCATGATTGTAGTTAGCAAAATATAGAGTGTGTTTGTTGCAGGTACACTTGTGTGTGAGTTTGAATGCTCGTGTACTTATGAATGTATAATATGTATGCAATGTATGACATCATACTTTGGATTGCGCATACTATGTTGTTTTGTGTGTTTGTATGAATTTGATACATGGTGTATATATAACTACTATGTATACATGTAAGTCGTGTTCAATATATATTGTGAATGTTACATATATTGTCTTGTCATATATTGGACTCATTTATTTTTTTATAGAATAATGCATGCATATGTTATAAATTGTTTTGAACATATATTGTCTTGTTTGCTTGAAAAACATGTGTGTATAATGTACGCTAAGATGGTCAATAAGATTTTGACATACCTTATTGATTAAATGTTTGATATTATGATTTTTGATGCCATATAAAGTGATGTGTGATGCGATGCATTTTGATTATATACATGCTTGTGCCCGTGTTGGTGACTATTGACCCTGAGAGTGGTCAATTGTAGTGTTGCATGTATGACAATAGTTTTCACTAGATATGGTACTCATTGAGAAACTGTTCTCAATGGATTTTCTGTGAGGGTGTACATGACCAGATCAGGTAATCTGATTAGAGCTGTAAGTCTCTATGAGAAAGTGCATTGTCCAAGAGCGGGTAGCCCATGAAGACGATATATTCCTGTGAGGAAGTGCATTGTCCAAGACCAGGCAGACCATCCATCTAGGGCAGTAACTCCTCGTGAGGTTGTACATTTCTTAGACTAGGTGATCTAGCATGGATCTTGTAAATCTTTATTATGAACAAAAGAAATGTTATGATAAATTGTGATGATCTTCTGAGTTTATGGAGATAACCAGTTATAAATCTATAGATTTGACTTTTCTGTTATAGTATGAGTATATGTTGAACTCAAATGTGAGAATTAGATCTTTATTAATTTTAGATCTTGCTATGAGGTTATGATTGTGATACTTATGTTAGCGTATAGGTGAATGGCACATCACGCCTACAAATGACTAAGTTGACTTATTAGGTAAATGACACATCACACCTATATAGTTTTACTACAAATAATTGTATTATGATTGTTTGATTTGAATATATCACACCTATATATCATGATTGATGTGTATCATGAATATCTAACTGATTTACTTAGGAAGTATATGCGTATATTTCACACTGGTATAGTCAAATATGATTTGACCTACTGTTTATAAGAATTATGAATGCAAATAAAAATGATGCAATGATCTGAATGACTTATATATATATATATTTGTGCGATAACTTGTATGTCTTGAATGCATATAGATTATGCTTTATTTTGTGACTTAATGTTGAATATAATATTAAGTGATGAAATGCTTTTAAATGCTTTATGTTCGAATGCTTGAAATGAATGACTCATAGGACGTTGTTTCCTTGTTTATCACTTGACGAATGATGAATGATATATCATATCTTTACCTTTGGATGCTTGATATGTTTTCTTTAAGTTTGAGTTTGGGTTGCTTTATCAGACTTTAGCGAGTCTGACCCCATTTTATAAGAGATAGGTAATGCAGGTAAATCATAATGAGTAGTTGGAGAGAAGGATTGGTCGAGCTGCATCCTCGAGGGTTCACTCTTACGTTTCAATCTTGGTAGACATGATCTTTTCGTTTTAAGTACTTGATCATGTAGAGACTGAACTATTGTTTTTATACTCTGATTTGAAATAAAATTAAAACTCTTTATATTTCATTCTTACATTGTACGTGGTTTGAAATGTGTATATCCCGTATATTTTGTTTGAAATATAGAGTATTAACTATTTTTTGAAAATAGTTTCTGCATTATAAGATCTGATTTACTTATACTTATCAGAAAAAAAAAGTTGGTCTCAAAATTTTAATATTTGAAAAATAATTAAGGTTAAAATTTTGGGGGCATTACAACCAATGAACTTAGCCTTTCTTCACTCTTTTTTCTTCTTTTTCTCTGTTATTTTTTTATGAAGTTGTTCAAGGTAGTTGTGTCGTGGTGACTAGTGTACTTAATGTTAAGAGTGACTGAAGTTGGAGTGAGGTGCATGCTTGATTGTATCTCAAAAGCGAGGTGTTTAACACTATTACATCCACATTAAACACTGATGAAGCAATTGTCGCGCCATTGTCAAACTTTGGTCAAATTATTGTAGAGAATTTACAACAATCCCTCCACTGCACATGCACCACAAACATGGCTGCTTTCATTCTTTTACGAGTCAATGGAATGTTTAGAGATTGTCTGGAGAATATCACTGGTATGGTTACGGTTAGCGATTTTTGAAAATCGTCATTTTAAGTGATTTTCGGTAGAAAATCGCTGTAATTTTTAGAATTTCTGGTATGTTCAGCTCAGTGGCGGAGCCAGGGGTGGGCAGCCGCCCACCCTAAAATTTGAAACCGAGTCAACTCATGACTCAGAAAACCGAGTCGAATCGGGACTCGTGAAACCGAGTCGACAGGGACCCGGGCTCTCGATGAGTCTAGAGCCTGCCAAAAGGGGCGAGGGGTAAAACCCTCGCCAGTTTTCTAAAGCTCTGCCCCTCCGTTCCGGCGTTCTCCTTCTGTCACAGGCAAGGCGGCAACCCCATTCACCGGCAACCCCTGTGCTCTGCAGTGTCGCCGGCCTCCCTTCGGTGAACCCGCGATGGCGGTGCCCCCCTCCGAGCTTCTCCCTCTCTGCTGCAATCTCCGACGACGCGAGGCACCGGTGTCGCAGTCAGTCGGACCTTCGCCAATCTCCGACGACCATCGCTAGCAGTTTGAAGAAGACCCTCTTATCTCCTAAATTTGAGGGTGGGTTTTGTTCATGTTCAGTAGCTCTGGTGATACAGTATCCAGTTATCCATTCTACAGGAGCAATACAGGCCAACCCTTCAATTCGGTTCTTGGTCCTTTCTTTTTGGGGCACCACTGAACGTGGGTCTAGTTTCTTTCCTCCTTTTTGGGCGCAACCTCATTGGAAGAGTCAATCTTGCGATCCTTTCTTGGTCATCGTGCGTGCATAGGACTCTCTTTTTGTGCCTGCTGCTAAAACAAGGTATGGATGTCTATCAATGTAACGAAGGCAACGAATAGTGTATCTTTATCTACCAGATAGTTGGTGTGAGTGAATTGCTTGTTCTCGATTGTCTAGGATTCTTGTAGTGAGTAACTGTGTCCATTGACAGATTTTAATAATTGGGCGTCTGTATTTTTTGTCTAACAAGCATTTTTATACTCTTTTTGCTTGAATTCTGCATATGGTGCATGTTGGTCATCATCGGTGTCATAAAAAATGTATTCATTTTTTAGCTTAAAGCTTTTTCTGGGTTCTACGGCCAATCTTGGTGGTCAGAGGCAGAGCGAGGGGGGGGCAGCGCCTCCCGAAACAGTTATTTATTTATTTTTTTTTTTTTTAAGCCCAGTCCTAGCCCAGCTCAGCCCTGACTGCAGCAAATAGTTTGATTTGTCCATATAAAATAGACTTTTATTAATAATTGTAGCCATTTTTTATTTTATCTCAAAATTTTTTTTTCGGGGGGGGGGGGGGGCGCTGCTCCCGAACCCCCGACTATCACACCATTTTTTTTTTGATACACCCCTGTTTGCCCACCCCTCACATCAATCCTAACTACGCCAACTTCAGCTACTTGTAAAAAATATCATTAATGACTTCTATGGTGCACGGGACGTGGAGGATGACAGGAGAGACGTGTTGCGTTTTGGGGGCCCAAGTACCTTGCTAAGTGCTTGGTCCGATCACTAGATCATGCCTCGTGGGAGTGGGTCCATGCGTGTCCTGCATTACCCTTGTGCAAATGTGTTCTGAACTCTAAACCAGACCCGGCATTGCCTTGTTCAAACATTACTTACCTGTAATCCTCTTTTCTTCTGCTAAAAGAAAGACAAAAAAAAAAAAAATAATGGAATTGGGATAAAAAAATATGCCAAAAAGGTATAGGTCCGAGCAGGGTTCCTATCCTACGATAGCTCCCTTGCTAAGCACATAAGACCTGCTAGGTGAGCACGATTGCCTAAGTGCCTGCCAACCTGATACAGGCGAATGACGCGACAACATTTTTACGGGACCCACAACAACAGAATGAATGTCCCACTCATAATGCTGCCGTGTGATTGGCCAGGGTCACATAGGCAGACACTTAAAAGCAAGTCCTGTATCTCGTTGTGGGTACAACTGCAAACCTGATAATAGATCCCAACCCCAACACAGAGTCCTGCATATAATTAATGAATTATAGAACCACTAATTAATTAAAACCAGGGCAACTTGGGCATTTCCTTTCTTGACATAGGATTAGGGCTATCAACGGGTCGGGTTTGGTTCAGATCCAAGTGGAATCAAATCCAGATCTGAATTGAGATGATGGTACCAGGTCCAAACATAGGTCTAATTCGGCTCATCATAATAGAAATCATACCCGGATCCTATAATAATTTCATGAACCAGACCCAATCATACCCTGTAAAATAATATTTTTTTTATTTTTTTTTGCATTAAAAAAATTACAGATCTTAGTCAAAACTCTAGTCGGCCCGGGCTTGGTATGAATTTTCACAAATCATACTCGGCTTTATATATTAATTGGGACTTGAAGAGTCCGACCCAGATTCTAATTGGACCTTCTTGTTATCACCAAGCCCTGACCCTTTAGGGTATAGTATAGTACGGGTTGGGTCCGGGTCAAACCTGACCCATTGACACCAGTTAATTATAGAACTAAATTTTCATAAACCAACGAGGGACCTAGTCAATAATGCAAATGATGCTAAAGGAGACAGACAGGACCCCTGTTATTGATCAGAAACTTCCCATTGACTCACAAAGAGAGAGAGAGACTCTGATTTTCTAGTGAAAGTCGCGTGGCCCTCCGGAATTAACGCGTTAAGGTCATATATCAAGGGACCAAGCGTGCCTAATCTATGAGCCTTTTTGGCGTCATACCTCACACACATGCAAACCTTTAGCGGGTGGGCCCATAAATCTTGTTCACTTCTTGTTTTCCAACAAAGACTTTTTGTAGAAAAATTATTTTTTTTTTCTCATGTCTATTTCCACTCATTCCATTTCAATATAAAAGTGTGAGATATGCGCCTTCAGACTTAGCACGCAGCACCCAACATGGATATTGCACCACAGGAAGAGTTAAATCTTCCTGGCTTTAGGTTCCATCCAACTGAAGAAGAGCTCTTGCAGTACTACCTTGAGAAGGTTGCACTAGGGAAAAGGCTCCATATTGATATAATTGGCACACTAGACTTGTATGCTTATGATCCTTGGGAATTGCCAGGTTGGTTACTTGTTTAATTGGTTTTGTTGTTGTTCATGTTTGGTTGATTGATGATTTTATGCTTGTTGATTGTTCAAATTATAATGTTAATTAACTTGGTGGATAGGATTGGCAAAAATCGGAGAGAGGGAATGGTATTTCTTTGTTCTCAGAGATAGAAAGAAGCAAAACCGAAGAAGGCCGAACCGGATCGCCAAGAGCGGGTTCTGGAAGGCCACCGGGTCGGACCGGATAATCAGAAATGGGGCTGACCCAAAGTGCATCATTGGGCTTAGGAAGACCTTAGTTTACTACAAGGGTAGGGCGCCAAGAGGTTGCAAAACTAACTGGATCATGAACGAGTATAGAAAGCCAGATGAATATCCGTTTCCCAAGGTAAGCAGGAACAAACAGGTTGCAACTTGCATGTCAATTTCAGCATTGCCATATTGAACATAAACAGTATAAGATGAGAAGGGAGAAAGATTTGAATTTGCCTTCAGGCTTCAAATTGTCCATGTGTGTGTTGGTAGTCTTACTGCTCTGCGCTGAAGTTATGTTTGGACATTACGTGAAACATGACCAAGTTCAAGAACTCTAATTTATCTACCACTAGCAGAAGATTCATCGAGTACTCTAATGCTTCTGCTACTAGAAGCTTCACCAAGTTCAAGAACTCTAATGTTTCTATAATTAGTAGAAACATTAGAGTTCATGATTAGTAGAAAATGAGAATTGGGAACTTGGTCACGTTCACCTGATGCCAAAGACATCGAAAGTCCTGCATTTAAAATGAATTAGAATTCAGGGTAATTGGTTCTCATCCTATACTTTCTGTATGAAACAGGATATAGTTTTGTGCAAGATATATCAGAAGGCAACATCGCTCAAGGACTTGGAACAACAAGCGGCCAACATGTCCACGGCAAAGAATCAGGGGATTCACTCGATGACTGAAACGGGTTCGTCTTCAGAGCAAGAGTATTCACCATATATTGACCTTAAGCCCGAGATTGTTGAGGTTGATCGGAACGAAAACAATGAAGTGTCTTTTCAGTTCAGTGTTGACCAACACCAAGAAGTAGCTAATGGATTAGCAGGGGATGCCAATCTTGATCAAATGAACTTATTCAGGGCTAACTTGCCTGAACTACAGTTGCCCAGAACCAACTTGGATTGGACGCAAGATCCTTTATTGGCACAAGTGTACAGCCCTTGGATGGATTTATGTACTCCTGCCAACATACTCATTGAAACCTTAGGATCACATTTTTCGCCTACCCTTTTGCTATGATCACAGGTACCCAGTGAATGATAGCCATGGGCTGGGCAGTTGGAATGCTAATGTCTATTTGGTGTCATATTAATCTGTTCTTTTTGTATAATCCTGTGTAAAAGATTGGGAGGACAGTTCCTTTCTCAATTGGTAACTAACTGGTTGGAGAGATTGCTGGATTGTGTAGCTCTCAATGTTGAACAGTTTCCAGTAATTCTATTTGCATATAAAGAGGATACTTATAATAAGTTAAACAGAGTTTCATGTTTTTTTTTGCAGGCTTTTCCTTATGATGCAGTAGTCTTCTTTCATGAATCTCCCTATAATTGAAATATGGAGCTCCTCTTGTCCTTTTTCATTCTTCATCAAGAGTAGAACCTTCTTTGGTGGGCATGGATTGAACGAATCTGAATATCCTCGAGGTGAGAGGAGACTAATCCGTTTTTGCAGAAATTATTCCATTGCATGTCGTCATGTCACCAAACAAAGTGGTAGACATGAGCATAGCCGAATTGGCTGGTTTCTCTAGTAGTGAATGTTTTATTTGTGGGGCATAAACAGTGAGCATAGGTCATCTATGGTGGGTCTCCAAGGTGTTCTCTTGAGCACGTTTAATAAGTCTAAAACATGCACATGATGCCAAGGGGCCTAGCAAGCTTCAAATTTCTTGAAAGCATGTCTATTTGTAACTTGATCAATGCAGCAATTTGGTATAATATGTAAAAGATATGTGAAGTGGAAGACTCAAAAAGTTCTTCACATATTTCATTGATTTCTCGACTTTTAAGGATACAATTCTGTTACAGCCAAACGGTAGCTTATCTGTTATTGTTACCTACAGAAATTATGTTACAACAAAACAATAAAGATAAGATGATATGGTTAACGATGTTAAATAAATATCGGTTAAAATATGTTACTGATATCGTTAAAGATAAGCTGCTGTCATCTTTAACGATATCTCCTCAAACTGTGGCATGAATATCTCAACGCCCAGTTAACATATCTTTGAGGTGCTTAGACTCCCCCTCAAACTGTGGCATGAATATCTTCGAACGCCCAGTTTGTAAACCAAGTGCTGAAAAGATTCTCGTCCAAGTGCCTTTGTGAAAAGATCAGTTATTTGGTCCTTGCTGCGGATATAACAAGTGTGTATAGTTCCAAGGATGAGTTGATCGTGAGCCACAAGACAATCAATGTCAATGTGCTTGGTCCATTCATAAAAAACTGGGTTAGCTGCGATGTGAAGGGCTGCCTGATTATCACAGTAAAGATTGACTGGGAGAGGATGCTTAATTCAAAGATTGTGCAACAAGCCTTTAAGCCAAAGAATCTCGCAAACAGTGTTTGCCATGGAACTATATTCGGACTCAACAAAAGACCGAGAGACAGAAGACCGAGAGACTGTCACTTGCTTCTTAGTCTTCCATGAGATGGGACTGGAACCAATAAAGATGCAGTAGCCAGTAACAGATCAACGAGTTTGAGGACGGGCAGCCCAGTTTGAATCACAGCAAGCATTGAGTTGCAAAGTGATACCTCGTTGGAACAGAAGACCTTGTCCAGGTCGAGATTTGATATAGCGCATTACACGAATAGCAGCATTGAAGTGTAACTCATGTGGTTGGTGCATGTATCGACTAAGAACATGAACCACATATTGCAGATCCGACCTTGTGATGCTTAAATAAAGTAAGCGTCCTACTAGCTGATGATATTTTGTTGGGTAGGATAGCAGTGGTCCACGATCTACATCAAGCGCATGCTTCTGTTCCATATGAAACTCGGCGGGTTTGGATCCCAACAAACCCATCTCATTGACAATCTCTAAAGCATATTTTTGTTGACACAAATAAATGTCTGGTTTGGATTGTGCCACTTTTAGACCTAGGAAATATTTTAAGAATCCTAAATCCTTCATATGGAACTGTTGAGACAAAAATTGCTTAAACTGCTCAATTTCTGTTGAATGATTTTCTGCAATAACCAGATCATCAACATAGACCAGTACAACCATAAAAATATGATCTTTGGAATAGACAAACAAGGAATAGTCCGCCTTTGACTGTTTAAAATCGAACTCTTCAAGAGCATGTGAGAACTTTGAGAACCAATTTATGGGCGCCTGCTTTAAATCATAAAGAGATTTATTAAGTTTACAAACTAAATTCTCTCCTTGTATACCATATCCTGGTGGAATCTGCATGTACACATCTTCAAACAGATCACCATGCAAAAAAGCATTGTGCATATCCATTTGACATAAAATCCAATTATGTGCAACAACAATAGCAAGCAGAGTGCGAACAATTACCATCTTGGCTACTAAGGCAAAGGACTCTATGTAGTCAAGACTTTCTTGTTGAGAGTACCCCTTGGCTACTAGTCAGGCCTTATAACATTCAATAGTCCCATCTGACTTCAATTTCACTTTATATACCCATTTTCATCCAATAGGTTTCACTCCGGTAGACAAAGAAATAATAGTCCAAGTGTGATTATCTCGTAAAGCATACATCTGACAATCCATGGCATCTATCCAATGTTTAAACTGAATGGCTTGATCATATGACTCAGGTTCATGCAGGGTAGACAAAGCAACAACAAAGGCTTTATGAAAATGTGAGAGCTTTAACAAGGAGAAATAGCTTGACAAAGGATAACATGTACCTTTCCATTTTTCTTGAGTCGAATTTGAGATTTGAGCTAGTGAAGAACTAAATGAGCAATAAAAATCCCCTAGCCAGGTGGAGGGATTTCTTATTCTTGTGAAATGTCTACTTACTTCTTCATGAGAAGATGTGGGTGAGCTTGGTTCAGTTTGAGAGGAAGGTTAATGTTATTATGCAAAATTTTACTTTCGCTTTCAAACTGACCTTTTGAAAAGATTTTAAAAAACTCGCATCCTTTTTGAAAATATAGGAAAATTGAGAGACGGGACTCGTCTGTCGATACGAGGTTCAACCGTTCCTGGCACCATAACCAGGGGTAATCGAACCAAGGATCGAATATTGTGTCTTGCTTGCTTAACTGTCTGAGAAATTATTCTAAGTCCTAGAATGCAGAAAGAATCATACATGTGCTATGATTTTTGGAAAAGATTGATTGAAAACATGATGCATGCTTGAAATTGTTGAAAAATACTTTTAAAAAGGATATATTTTGAGAAAATCGATTTTTCTAAAGAAGGACTGGGTGTGTGGCCTTAGTCTAAATGATGCAACCTTATTCTAAGTGGTGCATGAACGTTATTTTATCAAAACTCTATTTGAAAAAAGATTTGAGAAAAATCATTGAGAAATCCCCCTCTATTTCAAAAATTTATTTTGTATAAAAGGAATTTTTGTGCCTTATAGAATTTGAATGAAATAAATTCGCTATATATCCCTGACTATGGCCACGAATATGCTTTGAATATATCTCATTAAATCCTAAAATGAGGGTTTTGAAATAAAAGTGTTGAAAATATGCAATGATTTTTTAAGATAGCCTAAGAGTGTAGGCTGTTTGTAACTTAACAGAAGATGATAAATATGAGTTTCATTTGTATTTTGACTATGGCCACAAATACGAACTCCACTAAGTTTATTAACTTCTTAGAAGAAGATGCATGTGCCATTCATGTTGAACATTGTGAAATTCGAAATATGCATATGAATCATCAACCATAGCAGTTAATATTGAAAATAAACTATATGCAAATGCAACCCTAATCTATACAGAAAATGAAATTTTCACTATTTTGGATGTTTGATTACAATTTACATTGAATAATTGAATAATGAAATAAAGAGGAAAATAAAGTCTTGACCTATTCTGCAAAATCAACAAATAAGTTAGTAGAAAAATATAAGCTTTTCAGAATTTATTCAAAAATATCTAGAAATTGAGGGATATTTGTCCGTAATAAGCTTTTTTTTCCATGCATTCATAAAATAAAATTTTTAAATAAACCAAATAAACATGCATAATTTAATAAAATATGAAACTAAACTAATTATAAAATTAGAAATTCGGAATTGAGGAAAAAATGACCAAAATACCTCTGAAAGGTGAGAACAATTGCAAAACAGTGTTAAAAATCAAGGTTTTTCAGAAAAGATCTTTGAAAGATGCTTAATCTGAAGACCAAACGGATTTGAAACGATGCCAAATTGGGTGGAGAGCACCCTAACATGGTCAAGAACATGATCACAGTCTAAAATCATGAAAATAATTCATGAGAATAATGAAATCAATGAAAAGATTAAACTTGCCCGTATTTCAACAAAACAGGACTCTGCGGGAATTTGGTTTTTGAGAAACAACTAAATAAGATATCAAACGACTTCTAAAAATCATGAAAATCGACATGGACACTGTTAGCAACCCTAAAAACTACATATAGTTGAAAAATAAATTTTTATAATGATTCAAGAACAAATATTAAATAAAAAGAAAGAAATTAGGCTATTGAACATGTTATTATATACCTGTCACGGTGTTAGATCGAAATAAAATATCAAACAACAATGAAAATTTATAAAATTTGACAAAGATAAAATAGACATGACGACAGAGAGACTCCTTTTTACAGATCAAAAAAATCATCTTCGATTAGGAAGATATGATTCTGACAAGATGCACTTGATTCTAGCCAATGCCCGACGATTCAAGAAAGACAGACCTCGGTTTTGGGTTAAAATAAAATAGCAAATGACCTAAAAAATTACCAAAATTATATAGAAGAAACTAGACACGTAAACAAAGATATCACTTTTTATAGATCGGAGAGATCATCTCCAATTAGGAAAAAATCACTATGGCAAGATGGTTCTAAATCTAAGCAATGCCTGGCGATTCAGAAAAACAAATTTCGGTTTTTGGTTTCAAGAAAATAGTAAACGATGGTAAAAAACCATACCACATAAACTAGACATATAGACGAATCAGTCACTTTTTAAGGATCGGAAATATGATCTCCGGTTAGAGAGATATCGCTCCGGCAAGATGAACCTGAATCCAAACCGTGCGTGACGATTTAAGAAGAACATGTTCGGATGTTGGGTGAAAATAAAATAGTAAACTACCATCAAAAATCACAAAAATCACAAAAATCACACATAAGAAACTAGATACACAGACGAAGATGCCACTTTCTATGGATCTGAAATACAATCTCCGGTGAGAGAGATATGACTCCGGCAAGTTGCTCTTGATTCTGCACAGCGTTTTCATGGTGCAGAAAATAGGTTTCGGTTCATGAATTTATAAATGGGCTATTTGATGCCCAAAAATCATAAAATTTTGCAAGATTCATGCCAATATATGTATCTAACCCTCATAAAAAATTTAGATCAAATCAATGAAAATACTCACATAAAATAGCATTGCTAATGCGTGGCCAAAATCAAGATTCATGCAGAACTTAGGTCGGAAGAGGAGCCAAAGGAGAGAGAAAGCCTAAGGGAGAGAGGGATGAGATATTAGAAGGAGATGGGCTGGACGTCCAACCTTTGGCCCCTTTTATAATAAAATTTGAGAGAAGAAAATAGGGATCTAGAAGAACTAATTAACCTAATTGGCACCTAATTAGGAAACTAAAGGGGGGGGGGATTTTCTAATTGAATACTAATTAAATTTTATTTTGACTTTTCAAACTAATTAAGACTCTAACAAGACCTAAATGAGTTTAAAAACCTCCAAATGTGGCTCCACCTAGGTGGGACCCACATTTGGTTTTGAAACAATTAAAATAAAGGTTTTAAAAGAAAAGTTAAAAACAAATAAAAATAAAACTAAAAGTTAAAAATAAGAAAATAGTCCTAAATCAACTAGACTTATGACATAACAAAAATTTAAAAAATAAAATGAAGGGAATCAAAAGGTGACACCACCTGGGTGGGTCTTTTGGATTTGGATTGGATCTAAGATCTGTTTTGAATTTTGAGTTTGATAAAAAATCCGAATCGAAATTCGAACTGGATCCAGATCTGACATTGAAAAAGATTTTTCTGAAAGGCATTTTAAAATATCAAATGTAAATCACTGGGCTTAGATGTAAGATATAAAAATTGATTTTTGAATCGTAGTTTTGAAATTGAAAGAAAAACTTTGAATTCGGATCTAGATCTAAAGTTTGAAAATGACAAATGGATCTGGATCTCGAACCATGAGCTTGATCCATGTTTGAAAATGATGAAAGAATCCTGGATGAAATTGGAAAATCAATCTTGGATCTTGATAAAGCAGATGAAATGGTTCTCGGATCAGAGATAGACTTAAAAAGTGGATCTTGGATCAAAAATTGATCTTGGATTGAAGAACGGATCCGATATAACAAATGATTGGATTCTAGATATCTGATGAGATAATCCAGGTTCAAAAAATAAATTGAACTCTGGATATAGTTAATAGAGTGAATTGAATAACAAGATCTATGTACAGAATAAAGAATGGATATTAGATCAGATATTGGATCTAATGTCCAAATTGAAATATGAATTGGATCTCGGATATACATAAAATATCATATAAAGGAATTAATTCGAGTCCAGATTGGGAATTGTCCCAGGCTTAGAAATGGACAGAACTGATGTTATGAATGAAAATGATCGAGAAATGATTTTCGCCCTGCAGGGTAAAGAGTGACACTGGGCTGAACTGGTTTAAACTGGATTGAACTAAGTTGAACTGGGTTCTAGGGTTTTTACACTCAGATGAACTAAAAAGACACCGACTCAACTAGATTCCTAGACTGGATGATCGAAAAATGATACAATTCTCAATGAAATTGTGAGAAATGCACACTGTAGAGAAGCAAATAACGAGAGTGTACTGGGTTTGAGCTGAAATAAAGATCAGTTATACTGAGATGAACTAAATTTGAAGCTTAAACACTAGCTGGGCTGACAAAAATCAGCTCAATTCTAGCTGAAATGAACTCCAAGAAAGTGAGAAACAAATTTAAACTTCAACTGGACCACTTAAACTCCCGATGAGCTCAAGTTAGACACATAAGAATAGGATCTACTGGAATTGACTGACTCTAGAACATTTGACTGAAATTCGAGCCAGAAATGAGCTCATTTCTCACAAAATAAACCAATATTAGCTAAAATGAACAGGGTTTACTCATCGTGAGCTCTGAGGAGCTAGAAATGACTAACATTCTAACTCTTTTAAACTTAAAATGAGCTTGGTTGGGTCTGACTGACAAGGGTCTAAGGTGACATAAGAGTAAAATGGTAATTTTGTTGACAGAATGGGGTAAAATGACCTCTAGATTGGAATGAACCTAGGGATTAGACTCCTACACTGTACTACAAAGTCGACATCTATGAAAAGAGGGTGTCCAAAATAGACCTGGAAAATTTGGGGTGTTTACAGATGCCCCTCTTTGCTACTAAGTCGGTTGAAAGCCAAACTTAGTAGCAAAGAAAAACACAACAAATTTGGAAGTTGAGAATAGAAAACAAGAGTAAAATGGTAGATTTTGGAAAAACTCCTAAAAAAGTAGAAAAAGTTCTAGATCTAAGATTTCCAACGAGGTATGAAATGTGAGTAGACAATGAAAGGAAGCTGCCAAATAATATAAATTGTCATGAAAAATAGCATAGTTTTTGTGTTTTTCTGGTTTTCCTGCAATTTCTACATGTGGTGCGAAGACTGTTGTGGTTGTTCCATGTGATCTGGAGATTTCACTGCCTCTAGATTGTTTGTTTGCTCATGGTTGGGAAATGGATCAGTATAGATACCCAGATTCTCATCTCCGACTAGTTCTTCATCTCCATTATCCAGGAGACATTGGATAATGGGTCGGAGAGTGATACACTGTTTGGTGTCATGCCCCATGGTCCGATGGAATCACTACAAGAAATTAGAGTTTTAATGGTGCATCACTGCACCAGTAGATGCGCCATTATGCTGGTAAAGGTTTTACTGACGCAAATTACACACCAGTGAAAATCATTTTCACTAGCGCAAGTTTAGCACCAGTAAAAAGTTTCCACAGCGCCAGTGAAAATCTGCTTCATTGTGCTTTTTGCCTTTGCTGGCACACTTAGTGCACCAGTAAAAGTGGAAAATAGTAAAAACAATAAAAATAATGTGCCCTGGAATGATATCCTTGGAATGATTTTAGGTGTTTGCTAAATATATTGAGTTTTGTTTGGTATTTCACAATTATGCAACTGGAGTCTCATGCTCATTATGCATAGCAGTGTGTGTATAAACATGAAAAAAATGCAAATTTGTCCTGCAACATAAGAAACATGCAAGACATGATTTAAAAAAAAAAAAGACATCCATAACAATTGCATCAACAGATACCAAGATCTGAAATTTGTCCTGCAACAGTGTCTGTTTCCCAACAGTGGAGAACAAGAAAGCGTGTTCACTCAACACTTATTTCACAAGAGGTCTAGGAGATGGAAATCAAGAGAGGATTTAAAGTATGTTATATCCAAGGCATAATACTGCAGAACACAAGATAGATATCATCAGCAAAATGGTATCTATAACATACCAAATAAACAGGCATAAACTACAATAACTACTGCAGGATCACAAGTTACTAGGCATTACAGCTGGAGAGAACAAATGAAGTGAACCATGAGGAAAAAGCATGAGACTTTGCCAACACACCTGCTTGCAATGAAGCCTAAAATCATTTAGAAAGCAACCAACAAACACTGTCTAAGAAATCAAAATGAAACTAACAAGAACAAAGAATAAAAGGAGATACAATTTCATATTGTGTAAGCCAGAAAGAAACTATATAAATAAATAACTATGTAGTTTCAAGCTCTCTGAGCATAGTTTAGAAAGCAACCAACAAACACTGTCCAAGAAATCAAAATGAAACTAGCAATAACAAAGAATAAAAGGAGATGAAAATTCATATTGTGTAAGCCAGAAAGAAACTATATAAATAAATAATTATGTAGTTCAAAAGCAATCAAGAAACACTGTCCAAGAAATCAAAATGAAACTAGCAAGAACACAGAATAAAAGGAGATGCAAATTCATATTGTGTAAGCCAGAAAGAAACTATATAAATAACTAACTAACTAGTTTCAAGCTATCTGAGCATAGTTTAGAATTTAGAAAGCAACCAAAAAACACTGTCCAAGAAATCAAAATGAAACTAGCAAGAACAAAGAATAAAAGGAGATGCAAATTCATATTGTGTAAGCCAGAAAGAAACTATATAAATAAATAACTAACTGGTTTCAAGCTCTCTGACCATAGTTTAGAAAGCAACCAACAAACACTGTCCAAGAAATCAAAATGAAACTAGCAAGAACAAAGAATAAAAGGTCATGCAAATTCATATTGTGTAAGCCAGAAAGAAACTATATAAAGAAAGCAAATATAGAAAATGGATAAAAGAAAGCACACAGTAGACCCATCTAGTGGGCAACACAGTCTATCATCTCATCCTCTCTATAGTAGTGTTTCGCTGTCAACAGATAAGTGGAGGACATAGGCACAAGTGCAAGACATGGCGTGGGCCTACTTAGTACGACATAAGAGTGCTATTAAATAAGGACATGTAGTACAGATTTACATCATTCATACATGCGTGTGATTTTGTTGATGTTATAAAAATCATATTGCCTCATACAATATGATATGATTTATCGAAGTATGGCACCAAAATATGGTATGATACACTATCTTTTTGTAATATATATTCTATTATAATGTAATCAGAACATGCATCTGATCCCATCACACTAAACCACAGTCAGATAGAAAGAGGCAATGAGAACACTCAACCACTTCAATGTTTCAACTAAAGGATTGGACACCTATTTCAAACTGAGGACAATATTAGTATTGGGCAAGGTATGGAGCCTTTATTATCAAAAGCTTGTACTTGGGCTGAATATGCAAAAATCAGGTGAAACACCAGTCCTGAGGTAAAGTCCTAGGCTTGCCTAGGCCCTCAGACTATGTTTTGTTCCTTGCTTTGAACCTCTTGCATCTAAGGCCAATTTTTCTTTATTCTTGTGGACTTTCTTTTTTCCCTGTCAGGCATACTGACACTTGGTTGACAGTTTAGGTGGAAAAACATGCTTCAATGCCTAAGTATGCCTGTAGCTTTTAACTGCAAAATAGCTTGACAGATTCAAAACAACCTCAGCTTAAAAAGGACAAATGGAAAATAAATTGTCCATTGCTCAGAAGCAGATGATAAACTACAATTGATCATGTGGTTACCTCCAAGGTGTCTGCTGCCTTATTCAAATCTAGAACACCATCTTCAGCTTGCTTGATCAAATTGATGAACTTCTTTGTCAGAAGACCTATATGGAGTTAGAGAGGCATCTAAATCAGAACTATCTTAAAGTTGCCTGATCAAATGAGGAACATTGCTTTCTAAAAAATTGAGGAACATTCTTCAAGTTGTGCCTCTCTGTTACCTAGAGAGCTATCATAACTGCATGTCCCAACTATTTTCTTGCATATGGCAGAATATTTGGTGATTTGATATTAGATGAAGCTTGGCTGTCCCATGCTCCATTCGACCTAGAATTGTTACAGAAGCACACATTCCCAATGTATAGATGTTTTTCAAACTCTGCCAAAATATAATGTTTCATTTTATTGAAGCCATTGAAGCAATGAGAGAATTCAAATGTAACAAAAGAAGAGCCGTTTCCATAGTGCAATGAGATGATCATTAAGGCATGATACAAAAAATCAAGAGGGTTGCAACAACCAGGTATCTCTCATATGACTGAGCTTATGCCTTTTCATCCCGCAAGCAATATATGCAGCTTACCAGAACAGATTCTGCAAATATAAAAGAAGAATAGTATGAACTATGGAACGCAACAACAACGATACAATTTCTCAAAAGATAAAAAATAAGAAGTTACTAGGAGGCAGTACACGGTATGCAGGAGAAGTACCCGAGACACTCAGATGGGAACCAAATTTTCAACAAAAAAGAATGCTACACCATTAGTTTGAAGACATTATGTGCAGATTTGACTCAATAAGCAACACAACAAGAAAAGGAACAACCAATTGGAGATTACAGTTATTTAAACAACCCAATTTGCTCCATTAACACATGAAAAACTGACAAGAGGCTGCCAAATATATGTATGCCTGAGAACCCAGGTGATTTGGCAACCTAACTTGCTCCCACAATAAATGGAAAACTGACAGGAAGCTACTAAATGGAACATACATGTATCTCTGAGAATCCCAATTTAGCACAAGTTGAAAATTAATGATCATATATCCTCTTGCAAATTATAGCAATGTACTATCAATTCTGGATTGTGTAGCAATGTACTATCAATTCTGGAATGTGTAGCACAGACTTCTTCTCAACATATGCAAGCAGCTCTTGTTTTGCAAGAGATTCTTGAAGAGCCTGAAACCAAACATCAAATTCAGAAAGGAATAAGGCATCGGCAAAGATAGACGTTAAAGAACATACAGCTTGGCTGAACTATGAATGTGGCTGACCTATGGGATCAAGTAAGTGAATGAAATTCCGACCACTCAAACCCACTTCAGCATTCCCTTCTTGTATACAGCTTGAGAATCAACAGAGATATGTTTCCTTACCGTTAGCACACTTTTCTCATTTTTTTTGTGCTTCTGGTACGTGGCGCGGCATCCGCAGCCGGGGAAGAGCCTGGCTTGCTTGGTGGAGGGATAGACATAGGTAGGGTTTCGGGGGGCCTGGTGGAGGAGGGTCTTAGCGGGGAGGGGTGGGGATGAGAGAGAGATAGGGAGACGAGAGGGTTAGAGAGAGAGATTGAGAGAGAGAGGGAGACGAGAGGGTTACAGAGAGAGGGAAAGAGGGCGAGAGAGAGGGTTGCAGAGAGAGGGAGAGAAGGTGGACGAGAGAGGGAAAGAGGGCGAGAGAGAGGGAGACGGGAATGTTGCAGCGAGAGGGTGGGCGAGAGAATGTTGCAGAGAGGGGGAGACGAGAGGGTTGTAGAGAGAGAAAGAGTGGGTGGGCGAGAGAGAGAGAGAGGAGAAGGTTGCAGAGAGAGGAAAAGAGAGGGTGGGCGAGAGAGAAGGTTGCAGAGAGAGTGTGGACGAGAGAGGGCGAGGTCGAGAGAGAGAGAAGAGGGAGGGAGGGAGGGGGCAGAGCAAGAGAGAGAGTTATCCCACGAAGATTTTCAAAGTGAAATCGTTTTTTTCCTGGCGCTGTTTGTGCTTGCGCCAGTGAACCTGAAGATATGTTAACAGTATCGCCTGGGTGCATAGCAAAACGCAAATTTCTTGACAGGGTTAAGAGAGGGTTAAAAACTTCTGGCAACTTGATCGTTTAAGTTTGTAATAACAATATAACTCGAGTCTAATTAAGATTTCAGTTAAAACTAGAAAGTCCCCGTGGGGTCTATTGGATTTGGGACGACCGAGATTGTCTTTTGCCTTTTTCAAGGTTAACAATGTTGATTTGGTTTTTGGGAGTTGACATCTTGACCTCATGATCTTCATTGTTTTTAACCTAAACCAATGGACCATCATACATTCCTCATTTATGATAGGCTTCGTCCAACCGACTTAATTTATGAGATCAATGAATGTCTCATATTTTTGTTAGCTAGGAGTCTTTTTAGTAGCTAATTGAAATTACTCATAATGAAGGTGATATCTTCACTTGTTTATGAAGTCCTAAGTGTCCTTATCCTTCTTTAACCTAAAATCGTGGAGCAGGCTAATCATAATTTATTTTGAATTAAAATTACTCAATGAATAGGTTCACGAGGGTACAAAGTTGTCTAATCTAATAAACATTTAGGGTGGAGAACGACGACAAGGCCTCTCCATCAAGACTCCTCAAAAATCATCAAATCAAGGCGTGATCATTCTTCAAGAAATATGGGCAAATATCTAAGAATATAATTACATAAGTCTCAAGATTTCCTGTCTCATTAAACTTGACAATTTTTTTAGAAAGTTCAATGTCTTGACTCAAGAAAAAATCCTGAATTTTATATGGTCTTCTTTCAACTTTGGTTTCCTTTATTTGACGACGACTCAGGTTCCTTAGTTCCTCTTCCAAGTTTTGAACCCGCTCCTTATATTCATTGGACCAGGATGATTTAGCTCTAATTGTCGGGACCACTATTTCTAGCACTCTAGTGGATTGAACTTTTTTTATGGGGACACTCTGACTCTTCTGTCTTTGCACCTGTGTGTAGCTTCTCAATCTAGCTACATTCTCCATGAATTTATGTTGGCTTTCTTGCATTATTAATTTCATGATGGCAATGAATTTTTCTAATTCCTCCAAGGTAGATCTCATGAGACATCTTAGACTATTCTTTTTTCCTATCGGACATCTCATATTGAGTATCTTTTCCTTCATTTTTTGAATTTGTCTTGTTCCTATTGTGTTGGTTGAAAGAATCCCCTCTAGACAGGAAGGTTGCTACCATTATAAAAAAAGTTTAAAGTATAAGATCTTAACTTTCTAACAAGAAAAAAATATGTAAATTGGACATCAAAGTAGAAAGCTATGACCAAAACAAGGTGACTTATTCAGTTAAAAACTTATCATTTTAGTTAGATCACACTTCAAGTATAATTTTGACCACCAAAACAATGAAATTGTGTTTGAACTTAAAAAATAAATTAAAGTTGAGGATTTCCAAAACATCAAACTATGCCTTGATTTGACATCCAAATAGAGAGATATGACCAAAATAAGTTAACTTATCAGTGAAGTCAAGGCTTGTTTCTAATGACAAGACCATGAATTGTCATTAAGAATTGACCCCAAAGATACACTTGTTAATAATTCACCCAATTGTCATTATGATTTCAAGGTACATTTGCCATTAAAAGTTCTTGTCGTCAACCAATTGTCGTCGTCAGCTTTTGTCATCCGTTCTAGGTATGTTTTGTTGCATTCGAACCTCCTTGAGCCCATGCCCTGGGGACATGCTGCTGAATTCAACACTCATTGGAGTTGTCATAGGAGGCTAATTAAGCGTGTGGTGAGTTCACTTCCTTTTATTTTGACTTATTTAGTTTTTAAATTTATTTAGAGTATGTTTGTCTCTAATTTTTATTATATTTATTTTTGTTCGTACATTTTTCAAGTGTTGGTGGTGCCCCCACACCGTCTCATTTTAAGATTTGTGTTCGAGGTATGTGACTATTGCAAGTTAAAACCCAAGATTTAAATATACTAAAATTTTGGAAAAGTGCATGACTAGAAAAGTGCATGCCATGAATAGAAACCCCACATTCTCTTTATTTTAAAATTGAATCTATTTTCAAAAGCTCATAATTTATTTTCAAAATTCATCTTATTTTCTTTCAGAATTTGGGGATTGACACCTCTAGATCACTTTCTCATGGTAGTTTTTGTCTATTTTGTCAAATAATGCTCTATACATTTTTTTCCCTGGGATTCCCATGCTGCCTTTACCTATCAAGTGCCCATAAAAATCTAATTATTTGTCTTCTATTTTGTTTGATAACAAAATGAAAATTCATGTGACTTTTCATGTTCCAGATTGTTTAAAGCAGAGTTCCTAGAGCCTTTGTGTTCTATGACTAAATGTATTTCTAACCTATATTTGGATTTTGAATATTTATTTTCATGTACATAACCATTTGGTGAGCCACACCTTCCATTACTTGGAACTAAAATAACTTGTTCCTTTTTCTTTTTTTCCATGTCACTGGATAGGGTGAGTAACGACGACTCCAACACAGGAGCCGATCCATGATCCAGAATTACTGGATCACGACACATGCAGAAGCTACTATATGCAGGCGAGTCCAAACA
Organism: Nuphar pumila; assembly: GCF_984573655.1. Classification (NCBI taxonomy): domain Eukaryota; kingdom Viridiplantae; phylum Streptophyta; class Magnoliopsida; order Nymphaeales; family Nymphaeaceae; genus Nuphar; species Nuphar pumila. The sequence goes on from NC_143251.1 coordinate 26,790,730, forward strand.
GGACTCTAGCAAATGGATTTTTGGGGCTCGAACACTCTGTTTCGACAGAGGTGGTCAACACGAGAAAGTTGTGCGACGCACACACTTTTTTAACGGATCCAAATTCACTAGAATCAGATCTAGAGTATCCGATCCACGAACAACTGTCTGGACCAGTGAGGCTGGTCTTTGACAGGCTGATGGAACAAGCAATCAATCATCTTAGAGAGGGATTTTGAGCCCTCTAACGAAAAAGTTTCAGAAAAATCTGAACTGACAAATTGTAGATCTCCTTGTGGTCTTTCCAGAACGCTAAAGTTTGAAATTTTTGAATGACCCTACAGGATTATACATATTTTTGAAGTTGGTATATTTGTTTTCCTAGCTGTTTTAAAATGTGTAACAGGGTTGATTCATGCAATAACTCAAAGACAATTTTTGAACATCTAATAAATCGATTCATGCAAGACTCAAAACATGAAAAAGATTTGACAAGGTATTAGCTAATCGGCACAAGTTTTAGTTTCAAAAACTAAGCACATATGGTCAAAATATCCAGCAAACACCAAGTATTATTCAGGAAATAGAACAACCAGGATGGAAAATTGATTTTTTGTAGGCAAATAATGACAATGACTTTAGACCAACATTGGAATCGATTCAATAAAAATCATAAACATGAAACTTGTAAAGCTATGTTTTAGCTTTCCAATAAATCTAACCATGTGATTTTTCATGCAGTAGACAAGAAAATATGCAAGAAATACGGAACACTATCAGGAAGTATTCTATGCTGGATAAACCTCAAAATGATTCTGTATGTCCGAAAGTTAACAACAATGTTTATAGCTTACACAGGAAGATTAACTCAAAACCATAAACATAAAAGTTGTCGGACTTGGTCTTAGCTTTCCAACAAGATAAACAGCTCCTAATTTGAACCAATATCCAGGCAAATACAGTCGAAACACTAGAGTTGTGTCTGACGACCTGAGTGCAGAATATCAAATTTCTCAACAGAAACGAAGTTCGAACAAACCACAACTTGCAGAAAACAAAATTAAGATTTGTGATCATTCACTAACATAAAACACAAATAATTTCATTCATCAACTATCTTCAAAAGTTCATATAGGAAGAATAACCAGTAACAACACAAAACCTGCAAACAACAAGAAATGCAAGATGAGAATGAAGTTATCTGATTGCAGCCAAAAGCAAGAGGGGCAGCCGACAAACAGTGACCACCACCATGAATTCTCAATGCAGACAGAAGTCACAAACTTCCTCAGATGAGTCACCAACCACTAGAAAGAACACCCTTCACTGGTGCCTTCTTTCTAAAAACAACGAATCTCTCACACCTCCATAAACTGAGTTTTCTCCTTCACTCTTCCTTCTTCCAATTTTTTTTTCTCCAAAAGTAGCAAAAAGACCCCAATATTGTTTCCTTTGTGGCTTTTGTAGAGTCAAAGAGAGAGGTGCCCTTCTATTGGCCACCTTGAAGGTGACTTAGAGACTTGAGAAGGCATTCAAGTCCACCTCCACAAGGCCCAATAAGAGCCACCTTAGGAAGGCCTCTCTTGGGAAAGAGACTCACCACACTTTGGCCCAATAAGAAGCCACCTCCATTTGTACCAATGTGGTGTTTCCTTTTTTAGATGGGTTGGATATCTAAAGCACTGAGATCCTAAATGGATCTTGATTCGGATCCGTGGTTGAAACAAAAGCAAAACTATCCTTTTATCTCTTACACCCTCTATTGCCACAAAAGGATCCTACATGGCACTAGAACTATCCGGATCCATAGAATTTGGCACCTATAAAAAATAAAAATAAAAATAAAATTAAATAAGAAGAAATATCTAATATGATTCCTAACTTTTCCAAAATAGAATCGAAAATAACAATGTGATTTCTGAGAAGGTACGTAAAAGCAAAAATCTTAGAAATTGAAATTTGACAAACATAATAGATCTTGAAGATCCAATTAGACTCGAATAGTCCTGCATGATTAGATCTACCACAGCTCGCATCTTGGATCAGATCAGATGAGTTGGATTTGGATTCAACTTATCTTCAATGCACGGATCGTAAGGATGCTCTGCATCAGAGAGCAAGGGCAAACAATGACCGAGCTAGTAAGACCAGAGTTGCAGGTAGGGCTAAGAAGCATGACAAACTGCTTATGACTCGGCATGTAAAATACTCGTTCTGAAATAGGCTTTGACATTTTTTCAATTTTGAAAAATTTCTATCTTCTTATAAACAAGCCAGCTCGGCTATGCTCGCCATACAAGAACAAGTAGAGCTTGAACACCCTCTATTCGCTTTGTTAGTCTCATTTACCAGCCCTATTAGTTGGTGCTGCTATGGTGAAATATTCATGCCAGAAATATCACAAAGTCATCTTCTTTCCAAACGCGACTTTGACATTCAAGGACTAAGCTTTTCTGCGCAGTGTTAGGCTCATTTCAGCCCACATAAACCTGGACAATCCTTGTCAACGTAAATGTTGTGGCACTATTTTAGCATAATCTAAAACTAACTCCGGGGGAGAGAAAAGTTAAAAGATAAAGACAGGAGAAAATGAGTAAGAATTAGGAAAAGAAATGCTTTCAGAAGCAATGGCCGAACGCACCAGGAAGAGGATGAATGAGTCTGTTGGAGAGATTTGTCCGTCTTCATTGTTGACAAAAAAGTTGTTTTTCTAATATATGGATTTTGGTTGGATGCCAAAGCTGCCTAAATCAGTTAAAAGCTGCCTGAAGGTTTCAATGTGACATAAGCATGTTAGTCATCCTTGTTTTTTCTTAGCAGCTCCATGCTATCTTCAGTCAGCCACTTGCTTCTTTGGCCATTACAATGACTTCTTAAAAAATATTAGTTTTACTAACTGATTTTATCTATAACATTCTCCACCAACATAACGCCGTGGTCATTTATCGGATATGAATATTTTTTTTTCCAATTATTATACGAAAAAACCGCTCCCAGCCCAGTATCAATGACCTAATCAAGGTTTGCCTGTTGTACTTATGGTGGCTGTTCTGGTAGCTGAAAACTTTGTGGGCTTACCTCTCACCCTTGGGACTAGTTTTGCTTCAGCTTATGGAAGGGGATGATGCCCTTGAGATTTGAACCTCGACAGCCCGCCTAACAGTCTAGGCCCATGCCATTACACCAAACCTTTAGGGGATTCAGATCAAAATGGCATACTTGGTCCAAACCTCAGGCTCTTTAACACCCAGGTTTTCTTTTGTTTTTCTCATTTTTCATCTGTTATTATAAAAAAAAAGTAAATTTTCAAAAATACAACCCAAAGGTTCACCAATAATAAAAAAGACACCTAAGTTTCACACCTAAGTTTATGCACAGTTAATTAAAAACAAATTTTTCATCCATTTAACTTGGGTTATCATTAACCCACGCTGAGTTAAAAAGACAAATCCCCCCCCCCCCCCCCCCCCCTTGTTAAGGTTTTTCGTCTCAGGTCTTTCTACCCACCATTCATTCTTGTCTACCCAACTTTTATTGTCAAGTTTACAGCACGTTGCTGTGCAAAGGCAAGAAGAATAAGAGACGGGTTACTGAAATTTCATTTTTGCTTATCAAGAGAAATGGGAAAAAAGAAGAAATGATCATGCCATTAAGACCAATATTATCGATGACTAAAAAATACTGAGATAAAAAAAAAGGAACCTGTTATGTTCAATGTCTAATTATCTTCACCATAGCACCAATGATATATCCCATGATCAAGATGCAGAATCTTAAGAGGGTGATCAGTGAAAAATGCAGTCCCTATGGAGTTTTTCCCTGTTTCTGGTCGATAATGTCCCATTGAAAAGGCTTCGAACTGTTTGTTTTTTACAGTTTTCTTGCCTCATGTCTACTAGAAATGACAAAATACACATCTTGTGGAGCTTATCATGAGAGAGAGAGAACATTACTTAAAAGTGAAACTCAACAAAGCCTTGAGTCTCACAAGCACAAACACAACAGCAAAACATGAAAACGCCATTTACACAAAAAACAGAAAAAACTCAAACACAAAACAGAAAACTCATCAAGTACCACAAACATCTAAATGGGGATCAGTTGGTGGCAGAGTAGCATACACATCAACCAAGACCCTATGAGTCAAACGGTTAAGGTTGAAATTGACATCCTGAAAAGTAGCATCATTTCTGGCCATCCATATGAACAACCACACTGTAACCAAATTCTCCAAATAGTCCACTTCTTTTCGCTAATTATAGCAGGGCCGAGGATAAGATCTAACGCAAAGCAGCCCTCCTGCACAACAACTGATAGATCCCTCCAAGTTTTAGAAAACACTTCACACGACCAAAAAAAGATGTGTAGTTTCTTCTATCTGTCGACAAAGCACACACCACAGGGAAAATGAAACCCCATCCTCTTGATATTGTTATGGGTTTGTATCCCGTCATGAAGAATCAACCAAGCCAATACCTTGGTCCTCGGAGAGAGAGAGAGAGAGCTTTTTTAGGGTAAAATGCTAATTACAGTATATACAACTGACGGATGTGACTACCGGTCCTTTTTAATTAACCATCAAAATAGTTAAGTGTGCTTATAAAAATGACCAAAACTTAGGTGCCCTTTTTATTATTGCTAAAACTTTACCTGTTTTTTTTGAAAATTTCCATATAAAAATTAAGAAACAAAGTTGAAGTAATTCATCACTTTTAATTTATCTAATACAAAATTAGTTCGGTTATCGTTTTGAATTAGTGTTCCCGCGTACTTTTTCAATGACTATCTATTATGACACTAGTTTATTATGTTCACCCTTAAAATTATTCTGTGCTATGGCAGCTTTCCCTGTAGATACTTCATGTCATTTTAAATTTTTTATCTTATTGCAAGCGTAATATAGTGAAAAATGCCTTTAAGAAAAAAAAAATATTTAGGGGGAAACCTTTCACCCCTAATCCCAAAAATGGGCCTCACTTTTATCCCTGATAGGAGCCTTGATTTCCTAGAAACTGTCAAAATGAAGACCTTAGGTTAATATAAATACTCATAGGGGTGGCAATCGTGTCGGGTTGGCGGGTCGACCCGACGGGTTGGTGGGTCAGCATACCTCAACCCGAACCCGACCCGTTTATTAAACGGGTCGGCTGTGGCAAACACGAACCCGACCCGTTTAATAAACGGGTAACCCGACACGACCCGCCAACCCATTTAATAAATGGGTTGGGTCGGGTAAACGGGTTCTCAGGTTCGCGGGTCAGGTTGACGGGTCGGGTTGATGGGTTGGCGGGTTGACCCACCCGCCTAACCCGTTTATTAAACGGGTCAGCCGGGTTGGCATACCCCCAACCCGAACCCGACCTGTTTAATAAACGGGTTACGCGGGTCGACCCGTTTATTAAACGGGTTGGCTTAAGCCCAACCCGAACCCGCCTAAGAGGCGGGTTGGCGGGTCGTGTCAGAAATTGCCACCCCTAAATACTCATTCGTCAAGGTTAAATATTTTAAACATTTAATTATGAAAGTTTATTATTATAATTTCACTTATGATTTAACCTGAGTTAACATATAATAATAAATGTAGGCTTTTGTTTCACAGTTTCCAAGAAAATAGGGGCCATATCAGGAAATTCAGAAATGTGATTCAATTTGTGAAATGAGAAGCACACTTTTGGCCCGGATGAAATTTTTCCGAAGTCAACAAGATAAAATCATGCAATTAACTGCACAGTCTGTGATGTATATCATATACTCCTTAAGCAAAATGTTGACTTTATATCAAAGATTTTTCTATAGATCTATGAATTGAACACCTGCAAAAATTAATAAACAGCTTTAATATGCTACAATGTGGGTAATTAGATGGAAAAGAGCAGGGAATACGGGAAAGCCTGATTTTATAAACATGATGGTATAAAAAAAGGATGTGAGAAGGCCACACTGCTTAAAATTTCCCATGTCATTCCCAATTAACTTTTGAACTCAATGCTACCGAGGGTCCACCTTCCTAGTTAGGAGCGACTATGGTTTGTCACTAATTAGGATTCGAAACCAATTGAGATATGATGCAATGTGATTGTATACCTTAAATGTGTGATCACCCACCATCTTGTCAGAATATCATACTAGGATCCAATAACCAAGAAGGTTTGAGTCTCCCACATACCAAAGACTCCTCACATGCAAGTATTCAGGTTCCAATGAGACTCGTCTAAACCATGAACTCTTGTAAGCCATGTATCCTCTTGTACTATATATGTTAATGGAGCTTGACACTCACAAGAGAAAATTGTTGAGGTGAAGGGACCATGGATTCTGGATCATTCATATCCGAACCATATTAAATTGTGTGCAGTGTGTGATTAATTTCCTTTTTTTCTCTCATATTTTTGCTCATTCATGGTATCAGAGCTAACCCTAGGCAACATGTCTATGTCAACATCAGCAAGCTTCTCTTTAGAGACAAGTTATATTCTCCCTGCTCCAACTTCCTTGAAATATTTTTTTAGCACAAAGTTGTGTATTGACAACTATTTGTTATGAGAATCTCAATTTATTTTACTATTGATTTCGTATGATCTACACAGGTTCATAGATGAATCAAAACCGTGTCTAGATAAATTAATTATTCAAGATAGAAAACTAGTGATCAACCTTGAGTTTGTCAAATGGCAACAACATGATCAACTTCTTCTTAGCTAGCTTATTTCCTCCTTATTTGAACTTGTTCATACATAGGTGGTTGGCATCAAAACCTCATATAAGTTTTGGTCAGCCCTAAGAGAAACCTATGTTGTTTACTTTTGATCTCATGTATTAGAGTTAAAAGATCAACTGCATACACTAAAAAAAGAGAAAAGTATTGATGAACTTTTTCAAAAAGAAAAATGCATCATTCACCATTTGGTCATGGCAGGCAAAACTTTTTCAGATGAAAATTTTATTTTGTTTATTTTACAGGCTCTTTCCCATGAGTATGCAGTCTCCAGAGTTTTCATGTCTACCTGGTCTAACACCATATCAGTAAACCAACTTCACAGTCTACTCTTATCAAAAGAAGTTCACATAGCTTAAACCACCATAACTAGTCATGATGTTTCTCTAGAAGCTTAATAATAATTTTAACAACTTTGGTCGAGGATGCCGTAGATATCCCTAACAAGGGGATCAGTTTAAGAGTCATGGGCATGGACATCAAGATGTGCATTTCAATGGTTCTCAGAATACTTCAGGTGTTACATGTTAATACTGTAAAAAAGTGAGTCATACAACCTGCCAATGTCTTCTCTTTCAGGGAGAGCTCTCATCATAATCATTATCCATGACATATCATGAATATGCATCATTAAATTATTTATAGAAAGGATGGTTTTTATACTCTAGTATGACACAAGACTTGAACTCGTTATCCCTCAACTTTGACTATCAATGCAATGATACAATTAAAATCAGTAATGGGAAAAGTTTGCCTATTTCTCATATTGGTGAATCTATTCTTTCCTATATTGGTACCAAATTTGCTTTAAGAGATATATTACATGTTCCTCAAATTAAAAAGCAATTATTATCTATTCAGTGATTCACTCAAGATAATAATGTTATTTTTGAGTTTTACTCATCTCACTAATGTGTTAAAGATTTGATAACAGTAAAAGAAATACTCCTCGAAGCGACCAAGAATGGATTGTATCATGCCCAACTCAATCCCAATAAAACAACCAATGTTGGAGAGCATACAACTACTTCATAGTGACATTGTCGACTGGGCCGCCTGGCATTCAGAATCATCCAATATGTTATTTTAGATTTAGTTTGCCTTTCATTAATCGTGTTGACTCTAAAGTGTGTGATGCTTGTCAAAAAAGAAACATCATAAACTTTCCTTCTCTAATAACATGCATGAGATTTCAAAACCTTTAGATTTGAGTTTTGTTGATGTGTGGGGACGTGCCTCAATCTTTGATACTCAAGGTTTCAAATATTATCTAAGTTTTGTTAATGGTTTTTCTCAATTTACTTAGATATTTTTTATGAAAAATAAATCTGGTGTGTCTACTATATTTTAAAAAATTGAAAGCTCAAGTTGAAAACATTGTCAGGTCTAAAGTAAAGTTTTTACAAACTGAAGGTGGGGGAGAATTTAGGGTCTTATATTCGTTTCTAAAAAGTTTTGGGATTGGACATCGAATTTCATGTTCACACACAAAAGAGCAAAAATTGATCAGTTGAATGCAAACATTGACACATTGTTAAAATTGGGTTCTCTAATGGCTCACACCCATCTCTCTACCTAGTGTTGGCAGTATGCCTTCTCCACCACAATCTATCTGATTAACCACTTATTTATTTCTAACCTACATCATCAATTTCTCATGAAATTTTTATTTAACCAAAATCCTAATTGTACTTTCTTAAAAAAAATTGGATGTGCATGTTACTCATACCTAAAACCCTACTGAGATCATAAATTAGATTACAAGTCCTTTTGTCATACATTCCTTGGCTACAACCCTACTCACCATGGATACCTTTACCTAAATTTCATCACTTGCAAAGTCATTGTCTCCCAACATGTTATCTTTGATGAGAACTCCTTTCTGTTTTAACCTCCTCACATATCAACCCCACAAAAAACCATGCCACCATTAGAACCCAATTTTTTATTACCAATTAATACCCCTCCACTTCTCTCCCTTGAGTCTTCTGCCCCTATCCATTTCTCTCATATGCAACCAATATCATCTACTATTCTCAGCTCTCATGTTACTTCTCCACTTGTTTTGGTGTCTTTGCTCTCACTTGCTCCTAGTTTTCCTGCGACTACTCTCCCTCTTCTCACTTGCACTCACTATATGGTCATCAACATGTAGGATGGGACCCTTAAGCCTAAGTTTTTTCAAGCAACTAAGCACCCCTCCCTATTGTTTTTCTTATTGAAATATTCTCTAACATTGAACTCACTACGTTTAAACAAACTCAGACTGAGTCTCATTGGCATGATGCTATGCAAACTAAATTCTGTCCTACTAAAAAATAACACGTGGACTCTTGTCCCACCTAATCCATTCTAGAATCTCATTTGATATAAGTGAATCTATAACATTAAAAGGAAGGTTGATGGATCTCTTGAGCGATAAAAAATTCATTTAGTTGCCAAAGGCTATAATTAGGGCGAAGACATTGAATATTGTGAAGGTTAACCCTTCCACTATTCGTGCAATTCTCTTTGTGGCGCTTTGTCAGCATTCGTCTATTCACCAACTGAATGTTCACAATGCATTCCTTTATGGCTCTATAAACGAGGAAGTCTATATAGAGTAAGCTAAATCAGGTCTTCTATGGACTCAAACAGGACATTTGAGTATTGCTCTTCTGAGCAATGGTTTTGTTGAATCTCATACCGATGCTTCTCTATTTATTTTGCACAAACCTCATTTGACTATTTATATCTTGGTATATAATGATGATATTCTAGTCACAGGAAGCTCTCTCAAGTTTGTTTGATCTTTAATTACACACATAAGTCAAAGTTTTGCATTAAAGGATCTTGGCCTTCTATATTATTTTTGGGGGATTGAAGCAGTTCCAAACACAGATGGTCTTATGATTTCATAGAGTAAATATGTTCTAGATATCTTACATCTCACATCCATGATTGGAGCCAAACCGATCAGCACACCTATGACTCCTTTTGCACGGCTAACATCAGATAGACTGTTCTTTTATAATCCTACACTTTATCTCAATGTGATGGGTGCACTGTAATATATGACTCTTAATCGTTCTGATCTTGCCTTCCTGATCAACAACATATGTCAATACATGCACCAATCTTCAGTCAACCACTATAATGCAATAAAAAGGATTTTACAATATCTCAAAAAAAACAGTTCATTATGGTCTTCTGTTTCACTTTCAGTCTTCTCATACACTGACTAGGCTGGTTTTTCAGATGATCGAAAATCTACTTCTGGCTATGTTGTGTATCTTAGTCCCAACATTATTTTTTGAAGTTCAAAGAAACAGCATGTGGTTGCTTGTTTTAGCATAGAGGCCAAATATAGAGTAATTGCAAATGCAACAACCAAAATCTCTTGGGTTCATGCTTTGTTTTGAGAACTGGGTGTTTCTGTCCATTCATTGACCACCCTTTGGTACAATAATGTGTCTACGATCTATCTAGCTATGAACCTAGTTTTTCACTGTCACACCAAGCATATTGAAATTGATGTTCACTTTATTTGGGACCATGTTGCCAAAGGCAAACTCACATTTGTGAGTCTGATCAAACTGCAGATGTTCTCACCAAAGCTCTATTGGTTCTGCAGTTTCAGTTTTTATGATCCAAACTCAACATTTGTCTCAAACCGTTGCATTTGCAAGGGGATGCTAGAATATCATACCTGGATTCAATAACCAAGAAGGAATCAATAAGACTCAAAAAGTTCACATGAATCAAGAAGCCTTATCCATCAAGGAGTCCAAGAAAGGTAAAACCAACTCAAGATTGTACTATAGGTCTCCCACATGCCAAAGACTCCTCACATGAGAAATCATTTGTTCAAGTCCTAATGAGACTCCTCCAAACTTTGAACTCTCGTAGGCCATGTATTCTTGTTGCCTTCCTCTTGTACTATATATACACGAGTAATGTGTTCTTTAGGCTCCTTTTTTTTGTTAGAGCCCTTCAAAAATCATAATTTTAAGTATTTTTTCTCACGTCTAACACCATAGATGTGATTTATAGGTTTTTTTTAATAGAAACCAGCTTTTGGATCATGGGAATCTGACTTATATACAAGCTTTTTTGGTAATCCAAAATCAATGGCTACGAAGGCACCAATTTTTTGACTCATAAAAATATGTTTTTTCATAAAAAAAACATGATCCAAGAGTTTATTCACTAAATAAAACATGCTAAACACATCTAATGGTTCAGACTATCATAAAACACCTAAAACCTATGGGGGCAAAAGGGGGCAGAATGAGAAATGGGCCTAATATGTTCAATTCTCTCTCTCTCTCTCTCTCTCTCTATATATATATATATATATATATATATATATATATATATATATATATATATATTAATAGAGATTAACCCTTACCAAAGAAAATCGTTGAGGTGAAGGGACAGTGGACTTAGGATCATTCAGATCCAAACCATGTTAAATTGTGTGCAGTGTGTAATTGATTTTCTTCTTCTCATATCCGTAATCGTTTTATTTTGTTGTTGGACCTGGCAAGTATCCCAAAGATGGTTGGTGATACGCTAAAAGTGTGGAATCACATTGCACCTAATCCTCCCTCATTTGAAACTCATGGGAGGCCAGGTCGAAGCTGGGAGCATTCTCCAATGGGCAGAAGGAATTCAAGGCTTTTACCAATGGGATGGCCTACCAATGTGTGGCCAGTGATGGCATTTTTTTTTCTTGGCCCAAAAGAAGACAAAAATAAAAATAATTTTGAACTCGATCTAAATTCATATTTATAAACATTTTCCAACAGGATAATCAGTACGCAGTTTCTGATTGATGGTATTACAAAGTTGGATGATGCCATACGCAAGAAGGCAAAGTGATTTGGAAGCCATCACCAACTATAAATAGCAACACATACATACATACATGCAGAGTAGTGCAAAGATGAAGGCAGTTGCCATAGTTCTGCTTGTTTCCTTAACAGCTCAACTCTTCATTCAGCCAAGCTTCCAATCCGACCTGACTTGTGGTTCGGTGGTTATGACACTGCACAAGTGTGTTACTTATATGACTGGAGGTGAGATCGCACCCACCCGTGCATGCTGTGAGGGCCTAGAACGTCTTCACAACATGCTAATTACACAAGAAGATAAGGAGCAAGCATGCACTTGCATCCGCCACGCCACCCGGCGCTTCCACAATCTTAAGGAAACTGCTGTGAGCGTGCTCCCGAGCGAATGCCATGTCGAGCTACCGTTCGGAATCTCCACCACCATGGATTGCACTAGGTGAAAACCCTGTTTTTTTGTTCCTTCTTTTTTTTACTTTTCAATTTTTGATTGGACAAATTTTCCTACTATTCCATGGATTGCAAGGTCAGTATACGACTTTGTTCATCTTCTAAATATGTAATTTCCTTTATTTGACGATTCAAAATTCAGGATTTTTGTGGGATGTTATAGCATACACTTGAGATATCTTCATGTCACTGGACTTTGAAAAAGTTGGTGGTTGCTTTAGTACTGCTCTTTTTCGTATTAGGCAGGTGTTATTTATTTTCCCAACTGTATTTTTTTTTGGTGACATGAACAATTTAACATATTTCCCCAAAATCTGATACAGGTTTGAGGTTTGAAATTCATAAACTGGGCCGAGCTTCAGGTGATGCCAAAGGTAAATGGTAGTGAAGATCAGGATTCTTGATATAAACTTGATTGGTGATATTTCTTTGGGTCTCAATCGCAAATTTATGACCATGGTTCCAAAATTAAAAGAGCATTTGTCACTCTAATGAGGCTTCGGTTCAATACCAGCAGAGGTTTTCTTTCTTTGACTTTTTGGATTAAGTACAAAAGAATGCAATATTCCATAGCAACGCCTTGTAAGAGATAATGACTTAAGCATATTTTTTGCAGTTTTGTTTTTTTAGGATTGTCAAGAAAAAAATGTCATTTCATTACTTTGATCACCTATATATTAACGATCATATTAAACCATCACCTTTTATAAGTGGAAATTTGTGCAAAAGGGTCCAGTCAAATCTTCACTCAGTTGCCCCAAACCGTTTTCCAGAATATTATAATTAAGCCCTAAACCAAACCAGGCTTTGGGATTAACTGGCTGCAATAGAATGAGCCTAGTGAACATGCAGTCTCTCTCTCTCTCTCTCTCTCTCTCTCTCTATATATATATATATATATATATATATATATATATATATATATATATTACCAACCAAATATATTTATTGGTATGAACCAAGATTTTCATAGTTTTTTTTTTACGTTTTTTCAAAAATTTTACAGTATGGATGTGATTTAGATGCTTGGCTTTATAGAAATAGGCTCTTGGATCATCCAATTATGATGTATAAGAAGGATCTTTTAAGGGTTGAAAATCAATGGCTTAAAATTTTTATAAATATTCAACCATAAACAATCACATTTCTTGATCCAATTAGGAAAATCTACCAGTTGACCGAATGCATTTGCAGGGTTAGATTTGCAAAATAACCTACAAAAAATCTCAATTCATACCAGTAAACATATTTGAGTTTTCCTATATATATATAGTAATGGGTAGGTGCCAAATGATAGGTCTTATACATGCTAAATGAGTTTTTCAGGATTTTTTGTTTTATTTTTAAATGCTGACCGTACACAGATGTGATCTATGTACTTGATTTTATAGGGATCAGCTTATGAAGTGCATGGGTGGGTTACTATAAGGTTTGAAAAATTAACAGTCCAAAATCTTTGTAAATTTTTGAAGCTCCAAATATCATTTTTTTCATCAAAACTACACTAAGGATTCCTCATAAATTGACCATGCCCAACACATTTATATTGTCATAACTTGAAAGAAAACATCGAAAGGTTAGAAAAACCCATTTAGCATGTATCAATTTGGCACCTACCCTTCTCTCTCTCTCTCTCTCTCTCTATATATATATATATATATATATATATATATATATATATATATATATATATATATATATTGTGAAGAAAGAGAGAGGAGGTATCATTGAACACTATAAGGTTTGAAAAATTAACAGTCCAAAATCTTTGTAAAATTTTGAAGCTCCAAATATCATTTTTTTCATCAAAAGTACACGACGGATTCCTCATAAATTGACCATGCCCAACACATTTATATTGTCATAACTGCTAAAAAACATCGAAAGGTTAGAAAAACCCATTTAGCATGTATCAATTTCGCACCTCTCTCTCTTTCTCCATATATATATATATGGAGAAAGAGAGAGGAGGTATCATTGAACCCCTTCTCATCGAACAAGCATCCTATTTTGTGCAAAATCAATGAATTGAAACTCATTAAAAGTAAACAACAATCAGTAGAATCAGAAAAATTGCATAATAAATTAGCGGTAGGAGGTGGAAAAGGTGGAATGCTCACCAGCAAAGATGCATCATAGATCGAAGGACTATAATTCAACCGATCGTAGTTGTAAGTAACAATCAGCCACTTGAGGTACCTGTAGTAAACCGTCGAGAGCTGCAGATCATCCTCGACAGCGAAGACGATCTCGTCGTCAGAGCCTGGCCACCTCACCTCGAGCCACTGCACCTGCAAACTAGCACTCCTGGTTCGGTAATGGAGGAGCTTGTCAGCGAACCTCCACTCAAACCCGTTGATGAAGTCGAGCATCCTCCTTGACTTCTCGAGTCTCCGATCCAGAGTCCTAGAGTAATTGTCGGCATCGAAGGGTCTGAAATGGTCAACGAAGACCTGGAGGTCGATGCGATCGCCGTCGATGAGGGATCGGAGGCAGCGGGCAAGGGTGTCGAGCCAGTTGTAGGTGAGCACCTTCACAATGAATTTGAAGTTAGGGTTAGGGATTTGATTGCCATTCTAAGCGGGGTTTGTGGGGATTATTCCTTATGGTCATGAAATTTTGGTATATTACGAGCCATTGAATTTTGAAGATCTTAAAAAGCCTACATTTATGTCATAATCACATGATCCAAAACTTGTTTTTCACTAAATAATGATTGCATATCATAGGTCTGATAAACCAAAAATGCACTCAAATTTTGAAATTTTGAAGCTTCTATTAGGTAGGAGTAGGTACTCCGGGAGCACCCATGATATGACATACATGGAAAATGAAAACCTACAAAATACAAAACTCACTAAATCAAACATGATAGTGGACTTTCAGTGTTTTTTTCAAAATTTTGACCCCATAAATGTATTCAGTATGATTGATTTACTAGAAATTGATACTTGGATCTTGCATTTTGAATGGAAAAAATGATATTTGGCATCTCAAAAATTTATAAAAATTGTAGGCTATTATTTTTGAAACCTTATAAAAACCTCTCCATGTATAGGAATCAAATGTTCCAAGAAGTGATTCCTATAAAAACTAGCATATTGATCACATTTATTCGGTCAGAATTTTGAAAAAACACCAAAAATTCATGAAAATTCAATAGCATGTTTCATTTAATATGTTTTGTATTTTATAGGTTTTCATCTCTCTCTCTCTCTCTCTCTCTCTCTCTTTATATATATATATATATATATATATATATATATATATATATATATATATATATATATATATATACACACACTACAATGTACCCAACTTTTTATTTATTTTTTCTGATAAATCTATCTCTATCGATGCTGTCTATAATCCACATGGGCCATTAGTGGAGGCGGTGCTTGGATTGCAAGATTTTGATATGTGAGCAAGTTCTTTTGGTTATTCAAAAATTACAATCATAAATTACCAAACTTTTTATTTAAAAAGAAATTATAAAAAAAATGTGATCCAAAGGTTGATCCCTGGCAAGTGGACCATGCTAAACACATCTCTTATGTCAGATTGAATTGAAACAACTTGAACCTAAGACATGTCCACAGATATGAGAGAGAGAGTAATAGTTACCACGTACGATTTAACTGGTTAAGAAAAGATGTTTTGGTCACACAGCTTTCAGTTTACTTATTCTCTTTTTCCCTTTAAAGTTTGTGTATGTAATTGCAGGATCCAACAATAAAATTGGAGAAATATTGTGCAATAAAAGGTACCACCTGGTTGGAGGCGCCTACTTTTCCTACAATTCTTCGGACATTATGGAGCCAGAGAATGGAGAATGCGTGTGTGAATGTGGAAGAAGATAATCTAATAAGCTAAATACCTTTCTAGAGCTCTTATGCATGTATGAATTACGTACCTAAGATTGGTGCTTTCGTTTTAATAATATATAATGATGAATAATAAGTTGACATTTTGACAAATAATCCTTCCCACTGTTGTATCACTTTTTTTTTAAAGGCAAGCTGGTTTTATACCACTATACCATTGGGTTTTGAACCTGCAACGTCCCAACACAAGGTTACCTGCACTAGCCGCTCCTACCAGACAAGCGGCGACCCCTGCTCGCTCTTCCTTTTTAATGAGTGATGGACTTCACCACGTTGAAGGCCTTGTAGCATGAATTGGTTGGTACGGCAATTTGGGTTCTTGGGATCGAGGTGTGCACAACGAGGGAGGGGAAATTTGAGATAGAAGAGGAAAGAAGATGGAGATCAGGAAACAGCCTGTGTAAGGGGAGTTCCTGCTCGATCATACCTGCTATGCGCAGGGGGATAGGGATTTATAATCCTCCCCTAAATTGTTGTTTTTTAGCAAGATTTTAATTACATTCAATATGGTATAATGGACATTTAAGTCTCACATTTTGTGAGTTATGATCCCACCATTGTGTGGCTCCTTGGATTCCATTGTTAGCCACTATGGCTACACTGGATCCAATTATCAAGTTCCAGCATCTCTCACTTGGCTATATGGGGTGAACAACCATATTATATCTGAATTGATGCATCATGTATCATATACTTCATGATAAAACATACACTTAATAAACCATGCACAATTCCAAGGGTTATGCAAGTATGATATTTTCTCACATGTTATGGGTTATTTTTCACATAATTTAATAAACTTTGCATCATTCATATTCAAGTATGAGGTTTTTCACACATGCTATGGGTTATTTCTTACATAGATATATGCATTTTTTCATCATTTTCATATAATCAAGTATGATGTGTTTCTCATGTGCTACGAGTTATTTTTCGTATAGTCATATGGGTTTTTTTCATCATTCATATTCGAGTATGAGGTTTTTGACACATGCTATGGGCTATTTCTTACATAGTCGTGTAGGTTTTTTATTATTATATGAACTATTATTTATTCCATATATAGTATCGGTTAAGCCATGACATCATCCTTTCATACATTTGTTTCACATAACTATATGTGTTGCACATCATGTCAAAATCTAATTAATATCTCTTAATGTGCATTATCATGTCAATATCATAAGGTTATAATATTCATTTCAATACATCACAATGTAAGTCTCACTTTTTTAATTAGTTATGGGGTTTTATATTGCTCTTCCATTACCATACCTTAGGACATCATCATGTCCACATGTACACTAATGGAGTACTATCAATTTTTGTCAACTCGTGGATTCATGATAAAGTATAATATGCCAACCATAGCAAATACTTCTACTTTTCAAAAAATTTATCATAATCAATACTCTCACTATCCATGTGAATCATCATATCACAAGCAACATGCTTTAACTTTCATCAGGTTAACCACCACCTAATCATTTTTGGATCAAACTACCTGAGTTAGATCGATATATATCTAGATCTAAATAATCATAAGTATTACTTAAAATATGAATAACACCATGTTGCATACTATGCATAAGCTTCTAAAAAATATGAAAAATATATCTTTATGTATTCATACCATAAAGAGCATAACTTATGATGATTATTTATCATTATATGCAAATAAATATCACATGCACTTACAAATAATTATTCATCTTCCACTTTTTCAATGCATTGCAATTAATTCATATGTGCATTAAGACATCACAAACTAGAAGCAATTAGAAGTAAAACATAAGTCCTTATATCCATATCCAATTTAGATATGCACCAGACTCATATCCAATAGGAGTATCATTTTCAATCACATTACCATTTGGATATATCAAACATGATAAGCTCATTTCAAGGCTTTAACCTTACATAATATTATAATAAGCAAAATTCATTAGATTTGTATGAGTCCATATCCAAAACCTACTTAAGATGTTGTCATCAAGCCCAACATGATCTATAGTAAAAAATTAATCTACATGTAAGCTTAAGCAAAATATTAGATCATATAAGATTTATCTATAGTCTAAATTCATATTCTTATGTTCCAAATTCAAATGGATTTACACCAAACATCAAGCATTAAACTTATCTAGATATATCCAGGTCAAATCAGGATATATACATAATACATTATTAGGTACTATCCAAATCCAACATAAAACCTGGATCAAATCTATCCATACAACATATTTGCCAGTATATTTACCATATCCATATCTGGATCAAATCTAGATCCATATAGCATATCTGCCATTATACTAATTTGGAATCACAATAGATCCATATATAATAAAATAAGAGCTATACATATAGAATACCCCAAAAAATATTCTTGGATCTTATGGTGCCAATATGGATCCAACCCACATGTATCATATATGAATTTCATTCAGACTATAACTAGGTTCACTGAATCCAATGGTGTTGCCTAGATCTAAACTCATTCAACTGAAAATATCCAAATTTATATTGTAATACCAAACATTTTTAAATATATAAATTTGGGAGTTTTATGTAAGATTATCTAAGTTTGGATATAGGAGCGACCCAAACCCGTTGAGTTCGAGTTTGATGTGGGTTAGAATGAACCAGACTTGATATTCGGTTTGAACCAGAGATGAAGCGATACAAACTCTATAAGATGGAGATGGACTGATACATACTCCATAGGATTGATCTATATGAGATTCAGATTCATACACGAGTCTGATATGTATGTAGGGTTTGGATTGAGATCCAATAACTCAAGCCTAGAAGGGCATCTATGAAAGAACGAATGAAAATAAGGGTATAACAGGAGGTTAGAACAATACATATCTCATAAAACTGATCCAAATGAGAGTTTGACCGATCCAAACTCCAAAAAGCTTGTCTAACAAAGCGGGTCATGTTCGTAGTGAGTCGGATAAAGATCCACGGAACCCAAAGCCCAAAGGGGAAACTATGAAGCAAAATTTTTACAAAAATCACCAAGTGGTATCTCTCTTCTCTCTACTTTCTCTCTCTCTTCTCTCTCCTTACTCTACTTTCTCTCTCTCCTCTCTTTTTTTTATCCTCTCTCTCACTCCTTACTCTACTTTCTCTCTCTCTCTCTCTCCTCTCTTTCTATTTTATCCTCTCTCTCACTCCTCTCTTTCTTCTCTCTCTCCTCTCATTGCCTCTCCCTCTCTCCTACTTATCTCTCTCTTACTGTCTTACTCTCTTACTCTAAAATCCCTTTTTCTTCTCTGGTTTTTGAGGACCACTGAGACCGGCCAACGATCGGCCACCTCCTTGATCGGTTGCCACCAGTCATCGGATGCCGCCGATCACCCTCCTTGTTCCGCCAACCTCCCTGGTCAATCGAGCCCACTCAATGCTTGTTGATCGACCACCTCCTCTGTTCGCTGGGCATGACCACCACTTTCGCCTCCTTTGCATACATATAAATAATTATTGATGTGAATTGTATATATGCAATTGTGGCATACATATGAATGTCGAACTGTTATTGATAGGTGACACATGCGTATGTAATTTTATTATACATGTGAATACTTGTGTGACGTTATGTGCATGTGTACGCAATTAGGGCATATGTGTAAACAATTGTATTATTAATTGTGTGTGTGTCAGATTGACACACGAATGGTTGTTTGTTTATGTGTATATGCAATAGAGGCATACTCTTAATTTTTGTGATATGATGCTTGCGTATGTAACTGACATACATATGTATGAATGTAATATGTGAGGATAATATATTATGTAGGGTAGAATGAACGGATGCATATATTGGAACTGAATTACATAAGACACATTACATGCATTAGAAGATATTTTTATGATAGGTTGCATAGAAATGGGTGGATGTATATCTGTGAATGTATTGTGATGTATGTTGTGACTTTGAGGGTATTGATTCCATATAATCCCTATGAAGGTGAGGTTTCGTCATTCGTGATTGACATTTGCGAATGTAACAAATAGATTATAAATGAGATATATGTATCTTTGTGCACTTTTAAATATGAAAGTGATGGGCATTGACCCAATGTTTTCTTGAATGCGAAAGCTTGATATTCATGTTTGATATTCGCAAGTTTGACGAATAAATTGTGATACACATGAGATGCATAATTTGATAGTGTGATAAATTGCGGATATTGACTCCTGTGCAACTGTGAATATCATATTGTTCCACCATGTGTATTTCTTGTGAAATGACATGACTCGAGAAAAAGGTTTTTGCAAGATAAGATAGTACATTGAATTACAGTATGGTTAGATTCTTACTATAGTTGTGTTACATACGATCGGGTAAAAGTTCAGTAGTAGTGCATTTAATTGTGATCAAGTTAAAGTCCTATAGTATTTGCACTAGTATCAATCGGGTAAAAGTCTTGTGATAGTGCATTGAATTTTGGTAAGGTTAGAGTTCTGCCATAGTTGCACTAACTACGTATGATTGGGTAAAAGAACATTAGTGGTGCATTGAATTGTGGCCAGGTTGAAGTCCTACCATGGCTGCACTAGTGTAAATTAGGTAAAGGTCCTATGGTAGTGCATTAAATTTCGGTCAGGTTAGAGTTTTGTCGTAGCTGCACTATGTATGATTAGGCAAAGGTCTGTCGATGTGTATTGAATTTCGATCAAGTTAGAGTCTTGCCATAGCTATACTTATGCATTGAATTTTGGTCAGGTTAGTGTTCTACCGTAACTATACTAACTACGATCAGGTTAAAGTTCTGTAGTAGTCTCACACTAAAATACAGTATGATATTGGCTCGCACTATTGAGGTCGAACAAGTAGGTCAAATGTGAACCTATGCAATACTAACCACGTGGCAAATGAGATAATGTATACAAAAGTTGTTCGGTTGCATCGGTTGTGAAAACTCTTCTTCATTTTCTTTACTTCTTTTTTCTTTTCTTGTTATAAGATTATATCTCTTCGTTGGATTTGGTTGCAAACCTAATGGTGGTTAGCTCGAGTTGCTTGCGAATAAGGTTGTATACCTGAATGAAATTTATTTGTGCAAGATTGTATGTATGAATTATTTATGAGCATAACAACATAATGAAATGTGAAATAAGTGTATGTTGAATTCAATATGAACATGATTGCATGATTGAATTTTATAGGAGCATAATTATACGTTGAACTGAGTGTTATTTCAATTGCATGTCTGCTTGAGATTAATTACATAACTCTATGCTTGATTGTCTATGCTTAATAGTATGTGCAGGCTACTCATATTCATGAGTTGTATTATTGAGTGGAGTATTATCGATGTACTTGTATACTTAAGATTATATGTTAAGATGAGATATGTGCATAAGAGTAAGCACAAATTATGTGTTTAATTACGTAAGGTATGCGTAATTTATATGCTCACATATGCATAGAGGTATGTATGCATTGTATGTTCGATATATGTAAATGGTTTGCTCTTATACGCATAAAGGTATGTGTGCAGTGTATGCATGAATTATAAGTTTACATCATCATAGGAAGATGTATAGGTTATGTAGGTTACACCATGCCCACTATTCTCTTGTGCTTTTTGAGAGTAACAAGATAAGATAAATGTGCATAATGGGATGCACGAATTTCTAAGAGAACACGATGGCATACCAGTATGAATTTTATGTATAATTGAATGCTTGAGTTATTTCTAAGCTTAATGGTAGACTTAAGTGAAATAAATATATAATTGTATGCATGACTTGCTTGTGAGTGTAAGAGTGCACTCAAACTACCTGTGTGCATAGGTATATGTGTAAGTACATGTAAATATGATTATATGTTGAAATTCCTATGCGTATAAGAGTATACATTGATGTGTATGTTTATTTACACATAGTGGTATGCGTAAGTTGTTCGCTAGGGTACGAATAAGAGATATGTATATATTGTATGGTTATCCATGTATAATAATATGTATAACTCATATTTCCTACATCATCACTGGATGATATAAAGGTTACATAGCTATATCATAATCATTGAATGTTTGTGTTGCATGTGTATAGTTGAAACCAAGTAAGTGTCTGGATAATTATAGTGAGACATGTATCTAACTATATGTACTTTGCACTTTTTAGATATGTATGTGTAGACCGATGGATGCCATAGTACGCAAACTTTGGTTTATGGAATGGACTAGACTAAACTCTTTTGCTATCCTTTTGTCTTTTTAAATTATAAGTCTTGAACTTCATTTTGTGAAATGAATGGTTTGAATTTTGGATATGTTTGAATTGTAATAGTTTGAATATTTTGATTCTAACTTGAGATGCGCCTGAATCTTGGGGTTGTTTTGAAAAGTCTTCCGCTATGTTTAAAAAAATATCCCTTATAGTTTTGAAAGTTGGGGTGTTACACATAAGGTTCAACCAGGTCTATTAGAATACTACCTGTTCTAACTGATCTAACCTGCTCCCATGTCAGTTTTATTGATTCAAGCATCAGATCCAATAATGTCTGATTCAATCCAACTTGATCCACCATAAAACTGAATCAATACTAGGCATACCAGATCTATATATTAATTGATCAAAATAGGATCCACACCATAAAAGCAAAGGATTATCCACATTAGATCCAAAACATATCTAGCATGCTACTATCTGGATCCAAAGAGATACCATACAAAGCACACATAATAGATCAATTTTACCAATATAAATAATTTTGGGATCCTATCATGCTAATCTAGATCTAAACTTACCTTTCTTAAGAAGCCTCAATCTGGATCATGACTAGATTCAAACCAGTTTGTGTCAAAATAAAACACGAAGAGGTTTTCAAAAAATCAAAACAACTTTTCTGTAAAATCTGAAAAGTTAAGAGACTGTTCAATGCAAAAACAATAAACCAAAACCTGAAACAAAAATTTCAAAACTTATTAAGTTAAACAGAAATGTTCAGATAGTTTTCTAAAATTTTAAAAAGATTGGGAGTCTGTTTTGAAAAAACCATAGACTGCAACCTTGCCTCGGGTATTTTCCAAAGAATAGGCCTGTTTATGGAATTTCTCATAAATAGAGTGCCTGTTCTGAAAAATAGGGGTACAAATGAAATATCAGAAAAAGAATAGGGGTAGGAAGGTAATTCTATATTAAAGGTTATAACAAGAATTAATAGAAAAGAAATGGATAAAAAGGTAAAAACACTTTAAAAATTATTTACACTGAAAAACGATGGGGTTCTCGATTCTTCCAAACCCTAATCTTCTTTCCCTTATCTTTTTCTTTTTCTCCCTTCTTTTTTTCACTATTTTTCCTGTAAAAGGGAAGTTTTAGGGTAACTCTGAAAAAAGAAAGAGGAAAGAAGGAGGGGGATTCCACGAACCCCTTATGCCAGTTTGTCGGTTGATTAATGGCCGACATCGATGCCCAACGGTGAGGAATAGCGTCGCCTCTCACTATGGTCATCTGGCGGAGGTGTCACCTCCGCTTTTAACTCTGGCATCATCCATCTGACGCAGCCCCTGACCCCGACACAGAGGTTCTACTTCGCCCTCCTTCTGCCTCTGTGTCCTGACCTCCACCACCACATTGTCGATGGCAACTCCACAAATATGAGATTCTCCGACGACCAACAAGCAAAATCTGACATCATCGATTGTTGGTGGCCCATCCTCACTTTTCTGTCGGTTGTCAGGACCAGTAGGACCCCTCTACCTCGGCGTCACTGGCAATGCGGTTCCCTGCAACTCCACCACCTCATGTGGTTCCACCGCCTTCCGTAGGTCTTCCGGTTTTCATGGGAGCATCGCCACCTCTTTGCAACTCGTTGTCCTCCCTTCCACTGGCAGTCTGTCAGTTGGTTTTGATCTTAACCACCACCCCATTGGCAAAAGCTGCCAATGGGGCCTCCTTCCTCAAGCCTTCAGCAGTTGGATCAAGGGATTGTCCGACTTCCCTTCGGCGAGAGAGACCATCAACTTCGGCGAGAGCAAAGGAGCTATGGCACGTGGTGCAAACACCCACACTTTCATGGAAGGAAGCCATACGAAATCGCTAGAGGAGGATGACATGTTGGCGATACCTTGTAAAATCAACATGGACAGGGATCATACCTGAATTCACCATTGTTCGTGTAGGAAGTTCGACGTTCTCCTCAGCCGGTCGACGCCCACAATGAGCCCAGACCTTAGGTCGACGGTGAGCAGGACCCTTTCCGCAGCGTCTGAATGCGGAACTGAATTTGGGCAAGGAAACAACTACAAGTCTCTCATCATCCCAGTAGCCCCTAACCCTTTATTTATAATGAGAGATTAGGCAGTTACGTGAATGTGGTCTCTCCACATTCACGTAACTCCCACCCACTATCTCTATTACTTGGCCACTTATGTGACCCACTAGTAGGGTGTCAAACAGGGTCACATACGTGGGTTGGACCCTTAACCCATAATGTCCAACATTCTCCCACTTGACCCATTGACACCAAAAGTGTACTAAATCAAGGTGTATACCGTTATCTTGATTTAATTCTTTATGTGGGTTCACATGCCACCCTTTATCACAAGGATGAATCGTATGAGTCAAGGATATGAACACCCCTTCATGAAATGTCATATTTTCTTGTACTACGCTATAATTCACCTTCAATGCTTAGGCATGTAAAGAAATTACCTTTATGAATAGGTTGGTCTCTCACCTATTCTATTGGTCCTTTAATATTGTTATTCTGCTATTCTCTCTAACCCATATGAGAGATTCTTTATGCAAAATCAACAATAATACAAAACCTTAGAGAATCAAAGCATAAACACAAATGTGATCACATAATGTATTGTCATATATTAGAAAGAATAAAAAAGACCCATCCCCTTTACATGTTGGGAATACAATCCCGGTGTTAGCCCTTTAGTAAGGGGATCCACAATCATTTCCTTCGTTCCAATTATATCAATACATACCAGATGATTCTCAGTCCTTTCTTTAACAACAAAATATTTTAACTCCATGTGTCGACACGATGTTGAACTCTTGTTGTTATTTAAAAAGGACACGGCTGCTTTATTGTCATAAAAGATCTTTAGTGGTCTCTCAATAGAGTCCACTATACCAAGACCCATAATGAAGTTCCTTATCCAAATGGCCTGTGACGTAGTCTCGTATAGAACAATAAATTCTGCCTTCATGGTATGAGCAGCACTGGTAGACTGCTTTCCACTTCTCCAAGAGACAACACCACCCGCTAGAAGGAAAATGTATCCAGTAGTGGATTTTCTACTGTCAATACACTCTCCTAAGTCCGCATCAAAGTTTCCAACGACCTCTAGGTGGTCAGCTTTCCTGTAGGTCAACATATAGTCTTTCGTTCCTTGTAAATAGCGCATGACCTTCTTTGTTGTCTTCCAGTACGCAATGCCTGGATTTGACTGATATCTACCAAGCATTCCCATAGCAAATGCTATATCAGGTCGAGTGCAAGTCTGCGCGTACTGTAAACTCCCAACTGCTGAAGCATATGGGACAACATCCATCTGAGCCTTCACATTATCATCTTGAGAACAGTCCTTTAAGCTCAATTTATCCTCTTTCACTATAGGTGCCGAACTAGGAGAATAATTCTCCATCCCATATCTTTTAAGAACCTTAAGGATATAGGATTTCTGAGATAGGCCAAGGACACCCTTAGTTCTGTTACGACGGATCTCAATTCTAAGGACATAAGTGGCCTCACCCATGTCTTTCATATCGAAATGAGAGGAAAAAAAGTCTTTTGTTTCATGTAAAAGACTCAAATCATTAGTTGCAAGAAGAATATCATCAACATATAAAACTAAAATTATGAACTTACTCCCACTAGTCTTAATGTAAATACACTGATCAACAATGTTTTCAGTGAATCCAAAGTTCATTATTACCTGATTGAGCTTCTTATACCACTGGCGGGAGGCCTGTTTAAGTCCATAAATTGACTTATTCAATTTGCAAACTAAGTTATTTGAGTCATCTATACTGAAACCAGGAGGTTGTTGCATGTATACCTCCTCATCCAGATCCCTATTCAGGAAGACAGTTTTCACATCCATCTGATGTAGCTCTAAATCAAAATAAGCTACGAGGGTCATGATTATCCTCAATGATTCCTTAGTTGAGACAAGAGAAAAAGTCTCATTATAATCAATGCCCTCTATCTGTGTGAAACCTTTTGCAACAAGCCTAGCCTTGTACCTCTCCACATGATCTTTAGAGTCTGTTTTTGTTTTATAAACCCATTTACAACCAACATGTCTAACTCCATCAGGTCGAGGTACAAGATCCCACACTTGGTTCTTTGCGATAGAGTCATGCTCTTCTTTCATGACATTAATCCAATGTGTTGATCTTTCACTTTCAATGGCTTCTACAAATGTGAAGGGATCTTCATCAATGTCTATGAAATTATTTGACTCTTGTAAATACACCACATAGTCCGGATGGATAGCAGATTTCCTAATTCTGGTTGACCTCCATACAGGTGCTACAGGTGGTTCAAAATGAGCCTTTGTATCCTGTTGTTGTTGTATATCATCATCAACAACCGGATTTAGTTGTGATTGATGTTCATTGACTGGATTTTCTCTTACATTACTTGAAGGAATAATGATAGAGAAAGTCGAGTCTTTATCCTTAGCAGGCGTGGAACCTGAATCCTGCATTTCCTCAAAATCAATATTTTGAGACACATTTATCCCAACAAAACCATTTTCAAGAAATCTTGTTTTATCTGTTTCCACTATCTGTGGTGTATGAGATGAACAATAAAATCTAAAGTCTTTCGATCTTTCTGGATAACCAATGAAGAAACCACTAGTTGTCACTCTCTCCTTGGCTCTTTTTTTTCTCACACCGGCAACAAGAACCGTCGGGAAAACAAGTCCTTCCGATGTCGGGATCCCCTCGCGGAAGCATCTCTCCGACTACCACGTCTCTCACATTTGTTGTTGTTTACCGCAGGCAGCATCATTGACTGTTCTCGATGGTTCCTGGATTTTTTCGTGAGGGGAGTTCATGTCCGCCAAGCACCACCGCACACCTGAAACCTCACTCTAATATCAATGTTTGGGTTTTTGGGACTGAGGTGTACTTAGTTTGGGAGGAGAAAACTGAGAGAGAAGAGAGAAGATGGAGATAGGGAAAACAAGAAACTGCCTGCATCAAAGGGGCTCCTGTAATAATACCTGCTATGCACAAGGGCTGGAGATTTATAGTCCTATCCTGAGTAGCTGTTTTCCCAACTTTGGATGGGGATTTTAATCACATTCAATGCAGTATAATGGACGTTTCTCACGTTTTATGAGTTGTGAGCCTGCCACTGCGTGGCTTTTTGGATTCCATTGTAAACCCCTATGGCCACATTGAATCCAATTACCACATTGAATCCAATTACCAAGATCCAACGCAAATAACACCAATTTCACTATTTTGATAAATAAGATGTTTTCTTTCCCTGCAGAAGTTGCAACGTTTACTTAGTATGCTTTTAAAATCTTAGAACTTTCAACTTTAGGGATTCTATGATTTGACGGACCTAATGACGCCCCGATATAACCCTAGCGAGAAAAAAAAAACCCTTTCTCGCAGCTCCCGAGCACCTCTTCCCTTCCCCATCTACAGACACGCAGAAGCAACGCCGTCACCGACTGACGTCCTCCTCTTCTCTTCTTCCCCTCCTTCTCTCCCTGTTGTTCCTCTTCCCGTCGGTGACCACTTCTCGCAGCCAATCTCCCTCGCAACGCTGGGCCGCCATCACCGGAAGCCATGTGCGAGCTACTGTCATCAGTGGACTTAGCTGAACCCCAGATTCCGCCCATTAACGAGCTACTCCCTGTGCCTCCACCACTGATGATGGAAAATTTGGGTGAGCCTCTACACCCTATACAAATTTTTGTTTTCTATTCTTCTTTTCCTCCTCTGTTCAGCAATGCACATTGTTGATTTTTGTTATTGGGGTTCGATTTTTCACATTTTCGTAGAATCCGGACCACCGTAGGTGGCCGGACCCTGTACCACCGGCAAACGACCCCCAACCGTGAGAGGGGGGGGGGGGCGTCTCGCCATTTTGAAATAACATCTTTTTTATCTTTTCTTCTGTTTGTTTCAATGTTTTTCCTTGTCGCACGACCCGATCGGGGTTTCACAAAGCGCGAATGTGCGAATGTCGAACCGACCCATCGGGATTGTTATTTTTTCATCATTTGCACTGTTAAATGTCTAATTTCATGAATGCATAATCTCTAAATTTGCTGAGTTTCCTTTTCTTTATATGTTAACCGATTTTTTTTATGCTTCGTAGCCCAGCCCGCGCACCCGATTCTCGGCATAGGGAATCAATGCAAGGTTGTTGTGGTGCTGCAGCATGTACATTTTTATGTTAGCAACCTTATTGTGCTGATTCTTTTTCTTTTCATAGTGGTTTGTATTCCCAAAGGAATACGAAATTCCTTTCAAAATCGAATGCCTCATTTTTTGTGCCAGGGTGATGCTTTGGACTACGTGTAGCCGTGGGAATTACTCCACACGATTGTTCAGTTTTGTATGGGCTTGGGAACATGCTACTTTTTTATTTTTTTCTCAATCGGGTTACCGATTGGTGACTTGACTTTTGTTGCTCATATGCTAGAGCAAAGTTTCGATAAGTGTTCGTAGTGTGTGTGCAGTTGCAGCACTCTTTCTATGTGAGAGGGACAAATAGATCGTGTTGTGTAGCAATTGCACTAGACCAGTGTTGTTAAAAGCGTGCCTCGCCTCGAGGCGAGGCCCTTTTCGCCTCGAGGCGCACTTAAAAAGCGCAACAACCTCAAGGCGTACGCCTCATGCACCTTGAGGCGAGGCGTGCATTAAACATTGGACGGCCCGGACCCGAGTTCGACCCGGATCCGGGCCCGTATTCTCGAAAGATCGAGAACCTGTGTCTTTAAAAAAGACACATGCGCTTCGGGGCGAGGGAAAGCCCTCACCCCTTCTCTCTCCACTCCGTCCCCTCTCGTCCACTGCCACTGCTCGCCGCCGGCCACCACTCGCCGATCATCGCCTCTGCTGAGAAGGGATCGGCGACCCACAGCCACTGCTGTCGCCGACCACCACCTGTCGCCGATCATCGTTTTCCTTCAGGAACTTCTTCTTCAGGGGAAAGGCGTCGAGGTGCGAAAATCCCTTCTCCTCCTCTTTCTTCTTCATCATCTTCTTATTCTTATTCCTATTATTCTCATCATCATCCTTATCTTCTTTCTATATCACATCGATTATTTTCCTTGATCCTTTCCTATTGTTGTTGTTTTCTTGCGGAGAAAGAAAAACCCTATAATTCACGTGACTCTTTTGCTTTTACGAGGAATTCTAGGGTTTGAGTTTTATATATTGTAGTTCGGATTTTGATGTTCTGGTATGGCTTTTTCATTTTTTTTTATTAACCAGGGGCGTATCTAGGGGGGGGGGTAGGACTGGGCTGTAGCCCAGTCCTGCCTCCCGAAACAGTTAAATTTTTTTTTTAAAAGCCCAGTCCTATCTTGATTCCATATGAAATAGATTTTTATCCATTTTTGTAGCTCAGCCCAGTCCTAGCCCAGCCCTGACTACAAGTTTTTTTTGTTTATTAATTAATGCCTTTATACTGCTTCACGAGGCGAAACTCTCTTTGGATGTACGACCTTTTCTAATTTTATTTGGATAACTGTAGCGATGATGATTTCTTGGTATGCAATCAAATATGCGATGTCTTGAATTGTTTAAGCATGCATTGATTTGGTTTTTATTTACTATGTTGCAATTGTAGATTTGTGGTGCTAGTTTTCTTCTTTAATTCACGAGAACACACAATTGAAATTCTGATAAATTGGTGTGTGTAAGGAATTTTAGCAAGGGACCTTTTACGTTTCCCGTGGGTGCAATTTTTGCTCATACTCTAAATATCTTATCACTTATTGCATGCATTACTTAATCAAATGTTCTGTATCAGTGTGCCTGAAACTCCAAAGCATTTTTCTTCTGAAATGATTTTCTGGGTTTTATTCTACCCTTTTCATTTTTTATTTTGTTTCTCTGTCTTTCTTTCTAGTTGCTTTTCGTGATTTATGCGTAGATGTGTTTGTTTCTGAACAACATGTTCCTTTGTTTTTATGTTATTTTGCATCTAAATATGAATGAAATGATACCATTTTTATCTTTAAATGTAATTGGTATGTTTTCTTTCCCTGTTGACTGATTTCGTTCATTAGAATTAGTGGGTTCCTCTTTTTATTAAGTTTCCATCTTTTTTTTTTTGGTGTTGATTTGTGTGAACTCATTTGATTCAGATATTTTAAGTTTCATTAAAATATGTATTTTTTATCCCTGTCGAATTGCTGGAATCAAAAGATCTCAGTCCTCTGATTGGGAATTTTCCATATATTCCCCCTTTCTTATGTTAAGCATCTGAAATATTCAAACATAATGGTGACCTCTGTTTAGCATATTCAATATATGTTTTTTTTTCGGCATTTTCATAATTTCTTGGGGTTGATCTCCGGAGTTGGTTGGTGTTTTCTTTTTGTTTTTGAGAAGAAATATGGGATCCAAACCACCTCCACTCTATCTCTACTATGTGTGTGTGTGGCTATAAGTGTGCATTATTGAATGAACTTTGAGACCCAATTAAAAAACTGACCTAATTATATTTATTATTTTTTTCTCGTCAATTATGTTTTTTTCTAGGATTCGTATATATCTTATACACCAAGATTGTCTATTTTGCATTTGTTTTCATGTAATGTGGTCAGCAGAATGCGTGATGTTAATATATATTTTGTGTTATGTATTTTTGCAGTTGAACAATGGCAAAAGATGTAGGATGGGATCATGGAGTTAAAGTTCCAAATCCTACTAAAAATCCCAAACTCGCAGGACATGTAATTTGCAATTACTGTCATAAACAGACTACAAGAGGCATCTATAGGCTAAAACATCACTTAGTTGGCACAAAGCATGGTGTAAGCATGTACGAAGTGGTTCCACCTGACGTGAAAAGATTTTTTCAGAATCATCTAAAGGATCAGAGGCTAAAGAAAGAAGAGTTAGAGCAAGACAAGTTGGATATCGGGAAAAGTGTTTATTTTGGATCATTAACCGACGATAATGTGAATAAAGAAGCTAGTGGATCAGGTAGTGATGCAAAAACAAGTGTAGTTGGTCCTATGGACCTTTTTGTGAACAAAGAAGCACGACAAACCACAATAAACACTGCTTTCAAAAGGGATGAAAGAAAAAATGTATGTCGTGCCATTGGTAGATTTTTTTTATGCAAATGCCTTATCATTTAATCTTTGCAACAGTCTATATTTTGGTGCAATGGTAGAAGCTATTGCAAATTATGGGCGAGGGTTCAAACCACCTTCTTATCATGAGATCAGAACTTGGATTTTGAAGGACGAGGTAGATTGTACTCATGAAATTTTGAAAGAGTTCAAAAAAGAGTGGCCAAAGGTTGGTTGCAGTATTATGGCAGATGATTGGACATATGGGAAAGGAAGAAAATTAATTTTCTTGTGAACAGCTCATCTGGGACAGTATTTTTGAAGTCCGTTGACATCAGCGACATGGAAAAAACTGGTGCAAATTTGTGTCAGTTGTTTGAAGAAGTTGTTAAAGAAGTTGGTGAAAGTAATGTGGTGCAATTCATTACAGATAATGCACCAAATTATATGTCAGCTGGAAATATGTTAATAGCAGGAAAAATATATTTTTGGACACCATGTGCAGCCCACTGCTTGGATCTTATGTTAGAAGATATTGGAAAGATATCAATTTTTAAAGATATAGTGGAAAAGGCAAAAAAATTTACAAGATACATTTATAGTCATGCATGGGTATTAAATTTAATGAGAAAATTCACAAATAAGAAAGAACTTCTGCGTCCAACCGTCACTCGTTTTGCCACAACATATCTTACACTTCATAGTATTGGATGTTATAAGAAAGAGTTAAATTCGATGTTCTTATCTTCAAATTTTAGAACATCTAATTACTATAAGAAATCTGATGCTAAGAACATTTCTTGTATTGTTCTTAATGATCATAAGTTTTGGGTTGTCATATCATATGCAATTAAAGTTACACTACCTCTCGTCAAAGTGTTGCGACTCGTTGATGCAGACAAACCTGCTATGGGATTTTTGTATGAGGCAATGGATAGAGCGAAGGAGAAAATTGCTTCAAACCTTGACAATGTCCAAAGAAAATATAAACCTATTTGGGATATCATCGATAGACGATGAGACTTGCAACTTCATAAGCCTTTGCATGCAGCTGCCTATTATTTAAATCCACATTTTCATTATGCTGACAACTTCAATCCTGATGGAGAAGTTATGGGTGACTTTTATGATTGTGTTGAAAATTTAGTTTCTGATGCAAATATTCGGTTGAAAATTACAACACAAATCAATGCATTTAAAAAGGCAAAGGGCTTGTTTGGCAGAGAGGCAGCTGTTACAACAAGAAAATTAAAAAGTCTTGGTAAGTTTGCAATTATGTTGTTATTTGTCAATATTTTTTTATGTTTTTGTTAATTATGACATTCTTAATGTTTTTATCAAATTTTTATTATTTTATTTGAATGCAGCTGATTGGTGGAGTTCATTTGGGCACGAAAATCCTGAGTTGATGAATTTTGCAATTCGAATTTTAAGTTTGACATGCAGTGCATCGGGTTGTAAGAGGAATTGGAGTACTTTCTCATTGGTTTGTGACTTTGTATTTTATTTTTGAAATACATTTTTATATGTTTAATTATCTTATATTTGATTATCAATGATTTGAAATTATAGGTGCATACAAAATGAAAGAATAGACTTGAACAAGAGAAGATGAATGCATTGGTTTTTATAATGTACAATATGAAATTAAGAGAGAGAAATATGAAGAGGAGGGCTACCAAAGACCCTATATGTCTAGATCATATAGACTCAGACGATGAGTGGATTGTGGAGAAGGAAGATCCAGTGTTGCCAAGTGATCCCAATTGGTTGGAGGATTCATGGTTGGATCCGAACTTCGACATAAATGCCATTGAGCATGTGTCTATTGAAAAAGTCACTTCACCTCATGTTTCATAAAGTGGTTCTAGGCAAGACATGTCTTCAAGAGATCGAGGTAAAGTTATATTCCTTTTACCTAGCTATGAATATAAATATATTTTTTTAATTACATAACATAAATATTTAATACATGTTTTTTTATTGAAGGAAAAAGAAAAGCAAAAGAAGTAATTGAGGACGTGGATGTAGAAAGTGTAGATGATGAAGAGTCAGAGAATGAAGATGAAAAACCTATTTATATGGATTCTTCAGATGATGATATTGAAAACTTAAATATTGATGATGACGAGACACAATAAGAGCCTAAGCCCTAATTCATATCATAGAGCTATTGGCCATTTATATGTTTTTTGGGACTTTCAGTTGTAATTGTGAATGTTAACACTCTCATTTTGAAGAATTCTGGACAAATACATTAACATTTGGTTGTTAATGTTAACATGCATTTTTTAATTATGACATGATGTTGTTAGTGCTAATATGCATTTTGTTGTTAATGTTAGTTTTTTATTGAATGAATGCTCATATTTATGCAATTAGATACTTATATAGATCAAGTTGTTGCATTAATGTTACTTTTACATGTTAATCTTATATTTTTTTCATATTTATTTGAGATTTTTTATTTCGTGTTGGTTGGCGCTTCATCAATAAAACATTTCTTATTTATTTATAATTTTAGATCATTTTTATAGTTTTTTTTTAAGTTAAATTTTTTTTTTGAGGCTTACGCCTCGCCTCAGATTTTGGTGGAGCGCCTCGCTACGCCTCAACACTTTTCACAACACTGCACTAGACCTTCAGGATCCTGAGTTTCATTTTGCTTTTCATCGCATTGAAAATGTAGGATTCTTAAACTAAAATTTTATAGTGTAATTCATGTTCTATGATAGAAATCTAAAAGTTAGTTTGCATGTACACTAAATTTGTAGCATAGTCACATTGCTAAAAAAATATTTAGAATTGTATTGTATTGTCAATATAAATGTGCGTTACAGGTGCGTAGCTGAGCAAATTGTACGATGCTTAATGCTAAGCACCACATGCAGCTAGAAATGTCATACAAAGAGAGAAAAAATGCAATTACAAGTGCAAATGCATGCAAATTGGGTAAATACCCATGGTAAGTAGTGGTGCAAGCACATCACAGGTTAATTATTTTCTTGACTGCAACCATCTCTTGCTCACACACTCACTTTGTTGTGGATATTTAGGACTATTAACATTTGTAGTTTGGAGATCATGCTGAGCAAAATTTGAATGTATGGAAATAGAAGTGATCTTATTTTTGTAGTTCGGAGATCATGCTTGTCATTATTTTAGTTAGTGGAATATTGGAGTATGTTTATTGCAGATACATGTTTGATATTGCTTTGCTAAATGGACAGTTGAATGAATTGATGTGTTTGACATGATTATATTAAATGCTTGCATGAAATTATGTTCGAATTAAGTATGATATGCATGTTAAAATTATATCATAAAAGTATGCTTAAAATGATTATATCATGCTTGTGAATATGCATGCATTTTACTGCATATCCTACTCATATAATTATGATGTAATGTACTTTGCACATGAAAATATGGAATGATCTATGCATGCATAATAGCTTATGTGAGAGCATCTTGGGTTAAACATGTTGAAATCAAATTATGCATAAAAGTGTGTTTGAATTGAATCATGCATACGAACATGTAAGTTTGAATTATGCAAGTGGTATAGACTTTGATATCATGCATAAGAGTATATAAGTTTGAATTATGCAAGTGACAGACTTTGATATCATGCATGAGAGCATATAAGTTTGAATTATGCAAGTGACATAAACTTTGATATCATGCATAAGAGTATGCAAGTTTAAATTATGCAAGTAGCATAGACTTTGATATTCATGCATGAGGGCATGAGAGTGTTATCTGGTGATATTATAATGCTTGGCTTTGACCTATGACTTAATAATAAAGATAACCTCGAACCATGGGTCCAATTGAGGCGTCAGTGAAGCTGGGCTCTCCGAGATGGCTGGATTTGTCTCAATCTCTTGTCCTCTCAAGAGAGAAAAGAGAGGTACATTCCTCATGGGACATGTGTTTTTGAGGGTTGAAGACGACGCTTGTCTCCGTCCCAAGGAGGTTAGGGGACAGGTCTATCATTGAGTCTTAGATGGTAGTATCACAACTCTGCAGAGTTAGGGATGGATGCTCAATTTTTTTTGCCAGCAATTTTGGTTTGGTGTAAGCCAAGACTTGGGACCATAAGTGTGTTCTCCTAATCACTGCATTGCAGGATTGAATCGCTCAAAAAAGAATTAGTTAAACCATAGGAGGGCAATAAAAAATACATAGAATAATAAATACTTCTATGATTGTTTTTTGATGTCTATACCCTCTATTATACCATATGAGTTTGAATAAGCAAAAAAAATAATTAATTAGATTTTTATGATAACTGCTTTCATATGCATAATCATGTATTGTGAACATGTAGAGACTTCTAAAGTTTTGCATGATTATTGCTTACGAATTTGTTATGTGTGAATGAAAAAGACATATTTATGATTGATCATGTGATTTGACATATTGTTACAAGTCAAGGGTAGGGTTGATGCATGTGAGGTGATTGTGTGTGAGGCACACAGGAAGGGTCCAGATAGGAACTGTTCCATTATTATATTTGAATGCAAAGTGCATAAATGTTCTGAGAAAAGACATGTGAATTTATAATTAAAACAATGCATGCCTAAGTCATAAGTTAGACATGAGAATATTTCTTTTGAGTATAAAGAAAGTGAGTGGTTGTGTTGCATGAGAGATTGCATTTTTACTTCACTTTGAAGCATGATATAAATTGCTCACTTTTATATATTTATGCAAATGTTTGTCATGAATGTGAATGGTTGTAAAATTGAATACCATGAATGAAAACGAATATGATTTAAAATTTCATGCATACAAATGATGTAATTATGAATGCTATGGAATGAATGATGGTATATGTGATTGAATATCATGTTCTTGTTGTGATGTGAATTCCCTTGACTCTCATTTCTAAAATGATGAGAATTTCACTTGATTACATATTTTCAACTTGAATTGCATTCTTCAATTTTAGTTTTGGTTTTCTACGGGCATGTGGTTGATGCCTTATAATATTTACAGATAACCTCGTGGAGTATTGAAGCGAAGCGCAGGTTGTTGCATGACTGAAGGCTCCACTCTTATCAAGTACGGTCTTTGGAGGATCCAGACATTTTGGGCGGGTTATAAACTTGTCAATATTTAATTTTCATGTATGGATCTTTAAACTTTAAGAATTGCAATATTTTAGAATGAGAAAAATGTTAATTTTTTTTTCATTTCTTTAATGATTATGCTTGTGATTTGAAAATTTTGAATTCTTAAATAACTCCTCAATTGTCTTAAACCTTAGATAAGTTTCTTCTTACGTATTTTTGTATCTTTTTCACATGCGAGTATTCTTAGAGTAATAAACCTAATCGAGATAGGTTTGTGGATGATTTCATACTGAATCTAATACTAAGAGGCTAATATATACTCGAGCTGGAGCCGAGGTGGGCCGTCTAGTATTTGGAACAATTGAAATGTGGTCATAGAAAAACTTGTGAGATATTATTTTAGAGACTCATGTGTACTTTTTATAATAAATAAAAAGTTTTAAATTTTTCTCAAAATTTTGGGTTTGAAAAAGTTTTTAAAATATTGGATTTTTTAGAGGCGTTACATCTTTTAACTGAATTCGCTCGTATTCAACAAGCAAGTCATCGTTACTTCTCTCTGCAAACCCACAAGCTTAGCATGTGTTCTTATCACTGGCTTCAGGCCCTACAGTCTCCGATGAATAAAATGGGTTCCTTCTTTCACCAGTGTCAATGATGAGATACGTAATGCAGTTTTTCAAGCCCAAAATGACAAAGCTCCAGGACCTGAAATGCTTTTATCGATATTTATGGGATGTGGTAGTCAAGGACACTCGAGCTATTCAAGACTTCTTTGGCAAAGGTAAAATTGCGTGCAATCCAAACGGCACATATATTGGTGCTTGTTCCCAAAACTGAATGGGCTCGATCTTTTGCTGATTATCGCCCTATTGCGCTTTGCAAACTTTTTATATAAAATCATTACGAAAGTTGGCCAATCGCATGCGAGGAATCCTTTCACGTATTATATCGCACAATCAAGGACCATTTTTGCGAGGCCGACACATACATAAAAGTATACTTTTGGCTCACGAGCTGCTTGATTCTCTTATTCACTATCACATCCCAGCCGTCTGTTTAAAAGTCGATCTCTCTAAGAAAAAAATTCGGTTCGACTGGGATTTTTTTAAAACAAAGCCTTCAGCTATTGGGCTTTCATCATATTTGGATTCAACGCATTATGCTCTGCGTATCAACTGCTTCTTTTGCAGTATTAATCAATGATTCCCCAGGTGATTGGTTTCAAAGTTGATGAGGTATACGAGAAGGTGATCATTTTTTTTTCCTTATTTATTTCTTAACAAGGAGATTTATTATTGCCGAAATTAATTTTCACGATGCCATGAATCCATTCCATCCTTATTTGCTGATGATGCTCTTCTTTTTACCAAGGCTACTAACTCATCCATCACTGGATTGAAGCATATTTTGCAAGAATTTGAAACACTTGCAGGCATGCAAGTCAACCATTCGAAATCTCTTTTTATTCCTGTAAATATCAACCAAGATCAGGCAACACATCTATGCAGTGTGTTGGGTTGGACCCTCCCATTAAATATTTGGGTCTTTTCACAGGTCAGCTCACTAATCAACTTTGCCAGGATATGCTTAAGATTTCTAACACACTGAAAGTCAGAAGCTTCTTTCTTATGAAGGTCGACTTTATTTAATCAAGCACATACTCTCAAGCATAATCTGTTCAACATATTTTTATCTCATGTTCTATAGCTTCTTTCTTATGAAGGTCGACTTTATTTAATCAAGCACATACTCTCAAGCATAATCTGTTCAACATATTTTTATCTCATGTTCTATAGCTTCCTCCAGACGCCTTTTGGTCGAGTTCAACTCATGGTTTCGTCGCTCTTTTCATTGGCCTTGGCTCACTAAATGTTGGCATCAAGTGTTCCACATTGCTGTTTGGCAACTTTGGATGACCCACAATAAATTATATCACGAAGGATCCACCACCTCCATAAGAAGGAAGAAGTGCCTACTTGCGTACCATCCAACCCAGCCTGCCTTGTATATTGATTGTCTGGACCAGTAACAGAGTAGTGTATCATTAGTTTTGATTCCTTTAGCTCATCACCACCTAAGGGTGGCAGTGGACCGGGGGACAACCGGGCTCCACCCCACCTCACCCCGTTTGGACCGGGGATGAAGGGCATGAAACGGGGATGGAGGCAGGGATGAAGGTTAAAATCTATCCCCGTGCGGGGATGGACTTACGCTTTTCCCCGTTCCTGTCCCAATCCCTGCCTAACCTCGCCCCGTCCACAATCCTTTAAGGGATGACTATAAACTAAGTGGAAACGGGGCCCCTCCTCGCCCCCGTTTGAACCAGGGATGGAGGACATGAAACAGGGATGGAGGTGGGGGTGGAGGTTAAAATCCATCCCCGTTCAGGGATGGAGGTTCAGATTTTGAAACGGGGCGGGGGTGGAGACCTTGTCCCCCGCCGGTCCACTGCCATCCCTATCACCACCTCTATATGGAGTTAGGTTTTCCGTGAAATTTGGTCAGTTTGTTCTGAAAACGTAATGAAATTCAAGTGGGATCCTACAACTTTGGCAGTCATCCAAAACTGGTTGGAATTTGGTATTGTTCCTGATCCATGGCCTCCACCCGGTTTTAAAGGACATTGATTTTCAAGTCGCCTCCGCTTCATCACCCATCAAGGTACGCTTAGCCTATGCTTTACACTCAAATGCTGGAATCTTAGAAATTTGGATACCAATACTTCTGCAGCTTCAATTTCTTCTAACAATCGACAATGGAGCTCTTGGCTTGAGCATATTTCGGCGAACAGCTCAGCCTTGCATCCCGGGTTATCATCACTTGATGTTTTTCTCCCACGTTTTGTTTCTAACTGTCAATTTGCTTTCTGCTTTCCAAATATTTGAACGATGATACACAAATTGTATGGAAGGAGAAGCCGTCTTTTTGGCTAAATTTTTTCTACTTCTCTAATACATGGAGGGAGCCCATCTCCCAGCACTCTTATTAAAAAAAAAATCCCCAAGATTAACAGCCGTTACATTTTTTCAGTACCGTTCGGCTTGATAAAATGACAGTTCACCCCTCATTGAGGAACCATTTTGAGACGCCTGCAACATGAACAGGAACTTCCTAATAGTAAAAAACAAGAAATATGATCCAGAACAAAACCCTAAAAACAAATTTGCTTCTACAACTCTCACACAAAGTTGATCCCTGACACACCGCCCCCCCCCCACCCCTCCCAAAAAAAAAAACACTGATTTGAACTCACAAAGTTACAGAACTTTCAAATTTGATATAATGCACATCAAAACAGGATCTAAAGAGAAAAACTGGGAGAAACAAACAGGAACAATCTTAAATCCCAATCCCAACAAAAGAATCACGAAAAAAACTACATTTTGAAGAACCCAAAACCCAAATGCACTTGACAAAAGCTTCAGAAGCAATTAGTCACAAAATCGACAGAACAGTAAGAAAGAAAAATGCCCAAAATCTAAAACTCCCAAATATGATTTACCATCAAAACCCTAACAAAGGATCCCTCAAAAGAAAACCCGAACAAAGGATCCCTCAAAAGAAACTGCAAGAAAAGAAGAAATACGTCAAGATCTTACCAAAGTGAAGGAAGTTTACTGCCAGAGAGTGTCGCTCAGTGCTGAAAATTGCTGTCAAGTGAGAGAGGGCTAGGATTTGGAGGAGTGGTAATGTCGGAAACTCATTGTAGTTGATGGGGGTATAATGGTCATCTTGCATTGCCAACTAACCATGGTCAATATCTGTCCATGGTTAGACTAACGTCCATCTAATAGAAGGACCAGTTTACCATAAGGGAAGAAAAGGTATGTAAAAGGCAGGGACGTTTTTGCAGAACACCACCACAAGGCAGGGACCAATTTGCACAAAAACCCAAAACAAAAAGATCAAGGTAAACAAACGTGCCTAACTCAATGCAGTCCTCACGAATCAATGATCAACATAAGTGTATAACATTATCGCCTTCACAAGCCAAAGTCCTTTTGTAATCCTTCCATCAAACTCATTTTCAAGCTTCATGCCTTTTTCAGTTTGTATGACCGAGTTTACTTTGCCATTTTCACTATTTTGATGCACCAAAGGCATATATGGTGGTTCTACTATCTGTCCAACTAGTTTCCATTCAAACATGCACTTCAGACGCTTTCTGGGAACTCTTAGTTAACATATGACAAATAATCATGAGACAGACTATATCCTCCAAAGCTCATCTATCCCTTTGAAAAGATGAGAAAGAGACAACAAGCACCAATGCTGAGGGGTGCATGACATGCATGTGAGGCTAGTGTACAGCCCTCTGAAAGCATAAGCTTTGCTTTTTGGTAAAGTAGAAACCTCTTTCTCAGGTGTGGGTACAGGAGTTCAAATCTACAGGCTTTCCCAGGTTCTTCTGATTGAGCTCAATGGAGCAAGTGATGTTTCTATAGAACTTGGTCTTCACAAGCTTTCCCAGCACGTAAGCCCTTGACCTTGTCATGAAGGTTAGGCTCAGGGGCACAATAGAGCTGTCTGATGTGGGGTTGCTGTTGAGAGTGGAGCCCGCCCCATAAAGTGGGACCTCTGTGCCTTGTACCACAGTGGAGATCAAGCGACTGCTCTTCCTAGACTGGTAAAATTCCCCAATCTGCACCACAAAACACAAAAGAAGCAACTACAAAGTCATCATGAAATCTTCATTTGTATTGAGTACCCCTTGAAGCATTTCTCTGTGAATTAGAAAAAATCATGTTTGCAAGATGACACTGAACGTATTGGGGTGGCCTAATGATATGGACCGTGGAACTCAGGTGATCCTAAGTTTAAAGAATGACTTGATCAAGGATTCCATTGACTTGAAACCAAGCTTAGGAAGGAAACAAACCACTTGTACAGATTATTTGAGCTTTACTATAGCATTAGGGCTATGGAAGTCACACTTGGAAGTTAGGGTTAAATTGTTCAGTCCATTTCTTTCAAGGTAGTTGCTAGATATAGAAGACGACTTGTCAGGTGCAGCTCAAGTATAGCTACATTAGAGAGAGGCTTCCTTAGACCCAACCATTAAAACCCACCATACACATCTGCTGCAGGAGCGGGAGCGGACCACTACAGGGTCCATCTAGATCCATCTTAATTATTTTATATTTTTCTTTAATTATTGTAGTTGGATATTGTTTTGTGGATCTTATTAAGATTGTGGTTGAGTTTAAGGGTTTTCCTCTCTTTATAAATATTCATTGTAGAGAGACAGAAAGGAAATAAAAGAATTATTTGAGTTAATTTCCATTATTTTTCTAAATTTTCAATTATTTTCCATGTTTTTTTAGTTTCATAGCTGTATTAGGGTACAGATTCTTACAGGGATTAGGAGTGATCCTCCTATTCACTGCATAACGTCCCTAATCAAAACTCATTCTAAGAGCCAAATTATATTCAAGCTAGACTTTGCCAAGCGAATGCACTGCTTTGAGGACCATATTGGCAAAACAATCGAACAAAGGCTCATTGTTGACAAGCCGAGAATGAGCTGACTCAGTAGAGTCGCCATTGTTTAGTTCATCCCGGTTAGTCATGTTCGTACTGTACCTAAACTGCACTCACCATAGTCAGTTCATAACATTGTTGCCAGAGCAAAAACTGGACTCCAGAAATGATTCATGAAGCAGAAAGTGAGAAATGAATGGTTACAGATAGTCTGACATGTGAAGTGAAAAGTGCTGACACTCGGGATGAAAAAAATCTGTTAAAAAGTGTGTTAGTAAGCACATCTTTTCATTTTTAATATAATAGTAACTCCTAAACAGTTTTATCTCCCAAACGTCCTAAATAATTCAAAAAAAAAAAAAAACTATGTGGCTTGACAGACATGGTAATACTAGACACAACAATGTATTAAAAAACTCGTCAGGTCAACCCGGTGACTCGGTTGATGGCCCGGATCGCCCTCACTGGGTAAAAAACGAGTACAAACTTGTTTTGAGCAAAACCCAGCTGAGTCACCAAGTAAAACTTGCCGAGTCAGCTGAGTCATGGGCGAGTCAGTGAGTCATGGGCCAGTCATGCATATATAATATATTGATTAAATATTATAAAATATATATAGTATATACATATATAAAATATAAAGTTAACATGACCTGTCCAAGTCAACCAATTGACCCGGCGGAGTCATGGGTCATTCAACGATGAGCTGAGTGACAAGTCAATGAGTTTTAAAACCATGTAAAAAACTAAACACTTGGACATCGATATATATATATATATATATATATATATATATATATATATATATATATATATATATATATATAGAGAGAGAGAGAGAGAGAGAGAGAGTCGGGCTTTTCAAAGGTTTTTTTTCAAGATTTTCTCGAATCGGACTGTCCAGATATGTTTATATGCTTGGTTTTATAGGAATGGACTCTTGTATCATCTGATTCCAATGTGCAATGTGTAGGTCGGTTTTTATGAGGTTTTAAAATCGATAGTGTATTAGTGTATATGTTTTCATAAATAATCAGCTTAAAATTTCATATTTTTTCATCAAAAAACATGATTCAAGCAACATTTT
The DNA here is from genome assembly GCF_984573655.1 of Nuphar pumila. Lineage (NCBI taxonomy): Eukaryota > Viridiplantae > Streptophyta > Magnoliopsida > Nymphaeales > Nymphaeaceae > Nuphar > Nuphar pumila. Next base: position 26,833,511 of record NC_143251.1, read on the forward strand.
TCGAGCAAATTGACCATGTAAAATACATCTATTGGGTCAGATTTGTGAAAAACACCCTGAAAACCCCCATTTAGTTGCAATAAGCTCCTCATTTTGGCAGGCACCTCTCTCTCTCTCTCTAGTATATATATATATATATATATATATATATATATATATATATATATATATATATATATATATAAGAAAAATGAGAGAAGCAAAATATAATACAAAAATTAAGGTGTGTTAAATCAAATAAAAATTGTATATTGATTTTTTATCTGATTTTGATCAAAGATAATTTACATGAACATGCATATGTCCTAAGTAAGACACTTCGTGACATCTAAATGTATCCTAAATTAGATACTCTGTATCCACGACATTTAAGAGTGTCTTATTTGGATACTTCATGTACAAGGCACATGGACACTTCTAGGTGCTCAAAGTGTCGAACAAGGCTGGACATGCCATTAACATGCAGTTTTTGAAGTACAAGTGTCCTGGAAAATGGATGTGTCGAGTGATCTACATGGGGACACAGCGTCCAATTTGTAACATGATGGTTGAAACTTAGGTACAAAGTTCCCAATTCAAGACACGAAGTGTCCAATACCTTGGACACAAAATATCCAGTTTAGAACACTTTTAGGCGTGACTGATACAAAGTGTTCAGCTTAAGACACTGTAAGTGTATTGGTGATGGAGTTTTAGAGCCAACAAAAATCAACAGCTCATATTTGCTTAATGTTGAAAAAACTTACATTTTATAGTTAAATGAGTTAATCTAGTGCATAATTTTTAGCAAATATACGACGACGAATACTCTAAAGGCTTTGATTACACAAAAAATACTTATAATTATGTTTTTTCTGTTACATGGACACTTCTAAATGCTCAAAGTATCGAACACGGCTAGACATGCCATTAACATGCAGTTTTTGAAGTATAAGTGTCCTGGAAAATGGACGTGTCGAGAGATCTACATGGGGACCTATATCACACTGACTCTTCTAACAGGAAACCGCACCCGTGTTGCACCTGCACCAAGGCAGGTGCGACACTTGAACACAGCTTCTTTTGTGTTAGGTGAAGTCAGCCAGAGGTCCATTTCTATCCAAAAGTAGAATAATTTTTATCTATATTATATATATAAATACATAACTGCACACAAATACACTTAATGTTAACTTAAAACTGTTATATATATATATATCCTCCCTGCACCCCCGCACCCAAGTTTTTTTAAAGTGCCACATCACCGCATCAGCACCCGCACCTGCACCTATGTGACATAGGTCTAAAATGCTTATAAACATGAAAAGTACCTCATTTAGAGCATGTTTTATCTAAGTTAAGTTATATGGAAGATATTAGTAAGATCAGATTTAACAAACACCTACGCATATGCCTCTTGAACTATTAAAGATGGTTTAAGAAATAAGGTTGTATAGGACTCCACACTCCCATATATATAGTCACCTATATCTTTCAAGGAACTTTATTGGTGAGGGTTCTTCTTGGAAAAATATGTAAATAATAAGAAAAATAATAGTCTTGCATGATTTTCTTGCAAAATATAAAAAAAAAAGTTTCTAAATATAAATGACAAAAAATCAGAAAATGTATGATTAAAATATAACAAATCAGCTTTCACGAAAAATATCACGATATTTGAAAAATATCACGGTATATTGCCTATAGTATCAATTGATATTATCGTTATCGTTGATATCAATGACACTATATATATATATATATATGGGTTAATCTAACATTAAACTAGTATTTAACATTAAATGAATTCAATCTTATTAAAATAACTAAAATACCCTTAAAAGTATGGTATTTTTTAAAATGCATTAGTTTTTGAGGTTAAAAATGCGACTTTGACATATTGATGAAGTTAAGTTTTTGAATGTTTGACTTTTCAATTCCTTCCAAGTTCAAAAGACCTGCAATGTCAAAAAAAGTAACTGTCTTTCAAAAATACAATTCATTTAAGATATTTTATTAATCATATATATATATATATATATATATAGAGAGAGAGAGAGACTAATGAGTAGTCCATTATAATCGTATGTCCTAAACCATTCTAAAACTGCTTGAAAAGACATGGTTTTGAGTGTTTGTTTAATCTCAACTTATAGATATATTCTCTATGGCTTAACAGAAAACAAGTATTAGATTAGCTATTTTTCATGTTGTACTAAACCTTAAAAACCAAATTTTCTTGTTAAAATTCATTGATCTAAAGCATATTTTCTAGTAGATAAGGAATGACACACACATCTAAAGATTTTCATTAAGAGAAAAACACCTGCGATTACAATTTTTAAATGTATTTAGGACATTTAGAATAAAATACGGTTCTTATATATCCAAACCGACGATTCAATAATTTACATGATCGGGACAAGTCAATACAGCCAGTAGCCTATCAAAGCACGCAGGCTATCCCTATCGAGCAGCCCCGCACAAGCGTGACAGCCACTACACATACATGGCTGCCATTCATGCATTTGGAGGCGACCGCTGACTCGTCCAACATTTACTCAAATAACACTCAAAAAATCAAAACTTTCTTCCTCCACCTTTTTTTTATTATTATTATTACTTAGGGTTTCAGGCTGACAGTTTGGCGTGAACGTCCGCCAATTTGGCAACCAAAGCAAAAGAGCAGCTGCTGACCGCTGTGCATGAAAACGACCTCTATCCTTCTCTTACATCTATATCTATAGAGTGTGACATACGTAGAAGGCGTGGCTTGGAGTAACGCCTTAGCGTCCTTGTCAACTGACATATCACCTTGGAAGAGCCTCGGTCAATGGGCAGAGAATTGTAATATTTTAAATTTTCTTGCACATCTAAGCGTTCAGATGTGATCTACATATTAAGTTCGGCAGAAACTGAGCTTTGGATCATGGTTTTCTTATGTATGTGTCAGATTTTATGAGTTTTGAAAAAATCATCAGCCTATAGCATAATAAATTTTTAAACCTCAAATATATTTTCACATAAAAAACTATAATCAATGGTCCATACTTACTATTTTAACTAATGTTGAACACATACATGAGATAGATTTCGTCAAAAAACCTCCTCATATGAATTCCAGCTATGGCGTTCGCTAGTCAAGAGGCATATATATATATATATATATATATATATATATATATATATATATATATATATATATATATATATATATATATATATATATATATATATATATATAGAGAGAGAGAGAGAGAGAGAGAGAGAGAGAGAGAGAGAGAGAGAGAGACGGGGGTGTATCATCATACACCAAAAAAATAGGCTTAGGTGTTCAACTGAGCTTGGCTCATATAAGCTCATTAAACACTAATAATTAATCTATATATATTACATTATAGGGCAGCATAAGACAAATGATTGAAACATTTCGCTCTAAGCAGTAGTTCAGAGCTAAATCCTCTTAAACATTTTTTTTTGTAATCCTATTAGCTATGAAAAAACATATTTTTTCCTATAAACAAGCCAGCTCAAACTCAGATGATTTATCTCCAGCTCATCATGACCTCAAACTCAACCCCACAAAGAATGAGCCAAGCTTTGGCTCCTTCAGCTTGTTTACCAGCCCACTTTCTAAAACTCAGCGCATTTAAGCTTAATAAAAAACTTAGTAGTGCATAACAAGATAAAAAAGGCAAGCCAACATTAGGCTCACTTAGTGACCCTTGAGCTTTTAGCCTACTTATTACCAAGGTTGAACTTGAGCCCCATATTATGTATAAAATAAAAGTTAAATAAAAGTAAAAAACATGGAATAGAAAAAAGGAAGAGGGTTTGTCACCGTACATCTCCCGAAGCGATCTTGAGGGTGATGTAATACAGCCGGAGGGGCGTCGAGGTGACATGGACGCCGAAAAAGGTGGCTCGGTTCCTGAAGGAGAACTTCACGGTGGAGTTGATGGTCAGCATGTCCGTCGGCACGCCCGTCGAGTCCATCCCCGCCTGAACGTTGAACCTCCAGAACGTGATGCTCTGCGCGGTTTTTAACCCGTTATTTTCGCTTTTTTCACGCTCTCAGCAGTTCTTTTCCAAATAATCAACGAATTTAAAAAAACCATAGAGAATTACAACTTTAACAACTCGCAATATTAACTGAACCCACTCCAGAGTAAAAAAAAGTCATAGACCCGCACCCACACCCGCACTGGGGTTCGGTGTGCCAGCTCATATTCAAATTTCAAGAGCTGAATTTAGCAAAACCTTAAACCCCAAGAGACTACCACGGCTTCTTCTTTTGGTTGTGTGCATTTAACACGTAATGCCATTCTGGGCAAGACTGGTAATGGTATTTGGTAGGAGAAAGCTTTCTCACCCCAGCGTCGACGACGATGATGATACCCATATGACCAAAATACCCCACGAGGGCAGACAGAAAGGGCATTCCGAGGTCATTTCGCGGTTGCTCCTCCTCGTTAACGTGCATCACTTTCACGAGTCGCAACTACCGCATTGATTTGTGCGTAAAAGCCATTTAATAATAAAAAGGAGAGGTCGAAAACTGACGGGTTTAATGGCGTACAAGCTGGGGGTTTTAAAATTCGAAAGCATCCCGTCGTTCTGCGTGCCCCCCCCCCCCCCCCTGTGAGAGGAGAGAAAGCATGTCTTCTTGATTCCCCAATCGACAAAGGAGTAATCATCACGGGCCCTGTCAAATCCCATTTACCTTTTAACCAAAACCACTAGCGGCTCACAAACAGAGAAGCAAAAGAAATTGTTGCCACGTTCGGGGCTCCCACATAAAAACCGTCAGCGGCTTCCGATGAGAGCGAGAGAGAGAAAGAAAAAGTGGTGAGGGACGTTGTCATGTTCATGGCTACCCCCACACAAATCCCCCGTACAAACCGCTAGCGGCTTCCACCGTTAAGAGATATAGCAAGAGATAGACAGGCTTTTCTTTTCTTTTCTTTTCTTTTTGTCTCAATAATACCTTCATGGAGATGACGGGCTTGTACGGACGACTAGCACCCCACAGGACGAGGGAGAAGAGAGTGAAGAGCAGGACGAAGCAGACGACGAAGATGGGGAAGTAGCACCGCGTGGGGATCCCAGACCGCCGCCGATCGCCGTCTCCGTCTCCGTCTTCGTCCTCCCTATCGTCGTCGACGTGCGCGTACTGCTGCCACTGCTTCCTGCGGGGGTGGTGGTGGTCCTTCTTCAGAGAACCGGAGAACCGGCTAGTGGACGACTCGCGCGAGTGGTGGACGGGAGACGGGACGCCGTAGTGAGGGTGCGAGGGCGAGCCCACCGGGCTCGACTGGAATGACATCTTCTCGCCATCGTGCTGGGAGGGGCTCTGGACGTAGTAGAGAGGGCGGCGCGGTGGGGACCGAGTCGGAGAGGAGGGGGCGAGGCTCGTCACCTCCGAATCGGACTTCGCGTGCATCTCGTCCAGGCGGGAGGGTTTCTGGTTTTGGGGTCTCGGGGGCTCTTTCCTCGGCTTTTGTGTTGGGGTCCAAAACTTTGTGTTTCCTTTGGCGGGGAGGGTTGCCCAATATAGTCCCGCTCCTCCGTTTTTGTGGGTTTTGTTTTTTCTTTTTCAGGTTTTCGGCTTTCGTCTTGTGTACTTTTTTACTGTGGGATTAGAAATAAATAAATGGGAATGAGCCTGTGTTCTTCGAGTACAAAAACGATTCTTTTTACGTTTTCGGAAATGCCCTTCCGTGGGGATGTTGGGTTGACTTGAAATTTTCAGTGTTTTTTTCGAAATTCCAACCTTACAATTGTGTTCTACATGCTTGTTTTTATAGGAATCGGGTCTTGGATCATTTGATTCCGATGCCTGGATTAGTTTTTATGAGCTTTTAAAATCAACGGTCTATAAATTTTTAAAATTTTCCAGGCTCAAAAAACCATTTTATCATTTAAAATGCATGATCCAAGAATCGATTTCTAATGAATCGAGATGCAGAACACATCCTCAAGGTCAGATTTTCGAAAAAAAAGCTCAGCGGGTACGGGTCGGGCACCGATTATGCTACCACTGCTGTATATATATATATATATATATATATATATATATATATATATATATATATATATATATCGAGAGAGAGAGAGATGATGATACGGTGGTGCTCTAAGAGTACCTGCACTCACATAGGTTGTATCTTCTCAAACAAACCTTATGGATGTAGTCAACATATTTTATTTGATAGGAATCATGCTTTGAATCGTGTTTTTTAACATAAAATAAGATTTTTTAAGTTATAAGATTTTGATGCATTGTGAACCGTTGATTTTTAAGGACTTTTTAAGTTATGAAATTTTGATACATTTTAAGCCGTTAATTTTTAAAGGTCTTAAAAATATTGTTTTCTTCTAAATAATGCTTATATATATATATATATATATATATATTGTGAGACATGTATCATATAATAATGTGTTAATAAATTGACTAAAAAAATATGTAAATAAATTGGTTGCTTACATGAGATCGGGAATTCATTTCTTCTGTCGGTCATTCTTTGAAAAAAAAATATATATATGTTAATTGGGGGAGTACGTTTGCTTGTAACTGAATAAAAGTCTCCAAAGGCCGACACAGCTCTCAACAATTGTGGGGCCTATGTGACTTTTTTGTCCATGACCGTCGCTAGTATGTGACTTTTTTGTCCCAAGTCAATACAACTCAAGAACCATAGTTTTTGAAGGTAAAATAGTTTCACCTCAAGAGATTCGACTTTTTCCTTCTTTTTTTTCTAAAACTCTTGGATACACTAGAGGGGTTGACAATTTATTTTCTCACATTCAATTTTCCTTTTGTCGGGTGCATTTTCCTTTTGGATAATTTTCATATTGGCACCTAACAAAGATTTGGAAAATTTATTCCAAAGGATGAACGAACCCCAAAACAGCATCTACCTGTTCTTTTTATCTTAGATGAGTCCCATAAGTATTTTCAAGAACAGTGATTCTTTAGATGATGAGACCTAAATCATACAAAATAGACAATCAAAATGAATCCCAAAACCATGTGTTTGAGAGGTCACTCATCATATGGATGAACGGTGTCAGAGGCCGTTCTATCGGATTACTGTCTGAGTGCCTATAACTTTCAAGAAATCACTCAGATGAACACCTGAATTGCCTTAACTTTCAAGAAAATACTTGTTTACTACATAGTTGGCAAACTCGCCGGTATGAACCGGGCTGACTTGAAGACCCAACCGGGTCACGGTTTTTGTATTACTAGTTTTCAACTCGAACCCGCTTAGGACTCGGTCTGAGCCCGTCCACTCAGCTGGGACTATGCCTAAACTGGTTGACTTGGCTGATTTCAGCCCTTTTATTGGTTATCTTTTTAAAATTTTATTACCTTTATTTTGAAAAGGAAACTACTCAACCTAATCCACATGACACGTTTGTGGGTTTCCAGCATGCTTATCTTTACCAATGAGGCACGGCTTGTTTGGTAGGAGCGATTAGTGCATGTCACCGTGCCTTGGGTCGTTGCAAGTTAAAAATCCAATGGTATTATGTTGTGTAACTTGTGAGTGTCTGCCTAACCTTAGCTTGCCTATAAAAAAAAACTCATTTTATTTATGAAAACTACAAGGCCATTAAATCTCTGTTTGCACAAACCTAAAACCTATTTAAACAAACAACAATGCAAATGAGACGTTGGTCGGGATTTCAGCCTATGCATTTTGAAATAAAAAAATGACCGTGTAAAGCAAAAAATGACATGTTTCGAAATGCCCATAATTTTCAAAATCTACCCCACGTCTAAATTTGTAAATGCTAGAGTTCTTTAATATCTTTTTACCCTTCTCACTAGCGAACCTCCGAAAATTCGTGCAATATATCGGTATACTCTCTTGGTATCACCGACTATCAATAAAATGTAGATTCACATGATTTTTTTTGTGAACCTCACAAAGTTCGCATAAACAAGTTTACAAACCTCATATAACTTAAACATGCGTAACTTTGCAAACTCAACTAAATTTGCATATATAGTGCAACATTAGCGAGATACCGTGTGAACCTCCTTTTAGTAATTATGTGGCGATCTATGCATATAACATGTAAATTTCAATGAAGTTCGTACTTCAAAATGACCATCACAAATAAGGTTCTAAATTCACATATATAATACAACATTCGTGTTGTACCCGTAGAAAATTTTATTTTGGTGTTGGACGTGAAACATCTGAAAATTTTCAACTTTTAATAAATTTTGAAAATCAAGTTTCGATGAATTCTGAACCAGTTTGGATGTTATTTGAAGTTTGAAAATCTTGATTTGGATGATTATTGGATCCAAACACTTATCTGAACTCATATTTGGACTTTAGACAAATCCAGAATGTAATACATTGAAATTTCAATGATTAATAAATTATGAAAAAGATTTAAGTTTTTTATTTTGATCTATTCTGGTTATAAGTTATAATCTAAAAACCTAGATTTTTGAGGTAATTATTAATCGAAATGAAGACTTGAACTTATATTTGAAATCTTGATAAAATCAAGTAGAGAATTGCGCAAAATCCGAAATTCAGAGATGTTTTTGTAATTAATTAAGTCGTCATGGGTAAAATACTAATTTGTCAATCCAGTGGCATCCATCAGTAAAATCCCCAACTATATAAGGGAAAAAAGGTAATTTTTAGGGACATTTTCAGGGAATTAATAAATTTATTAGGGGCAAAACAATAATTTGCCACCCCCAATGACAGGCCCAACAATTTTCTGAACTGCCAAAGGGTAAAAGAGTAACTTTCTAATTCTCATATGAGATCTATGAAAGTTGGAATATGATATAGGGCAAACAAGGTATAAAAATTAGAGATTAAAATATAATATAATATTAATAATTTATATTATTTTAATAAAAAATCCATGGGTTTGTTTGATTTTCTGTCGGGGCGGTTAGAGCAGGAAACCAAACCTTGCTCATGATTTTTCTAAGGGTTTATTTGATTTTCTGCATCGTTTTTGTTTTGAGGTTTTTTTTTAGGTGGGGGGGGGGGGGGCGGGTTGTTCGATTTTCTGCAGGGATGGTTAGAGCAGGGAACCAAACCCTGCTCGTGATTTTCTGCATGGGCCACTATCATACCTTGTTCCAAGGTTACATTTGTAACTAGTGATGTTTTACATGGAAGATCAATTGATGTTATTTTAGGTTAACCGAGTTATCTGGAACTGCATCAATTGATGGGCTAAGAGTTAAACAATTCCTTCTTTGGGATGTGTATCACTATCGGCATTTCTTTTGCATATTCGAACAACATCAACTAATATTATTATTGAATGGTTGTTTTAAAATGGGCATTAGTTGTTGGGTGAATTTTCCGTGTTTGTTGTTGTCCCGTGAAAAGTTGGGTGTTGAGTTATTCTGGCAGAGAAGGGTTCAATGTACCAGCAAAAGAAAAATATCATCTTTCCAGTCCTGTAGTGTTACAATCTTGTCCTGAGAAATTGTGTTACAAAATTGAAGAAATGCAATTGCAAATTTCATTCTGTTCTTATGCTGAGTCTTGTATTGCAGGGGGATGCAGACAGTGCTCTGGACAGGTTGTGGCAAAAGAACAATGCAGAAATTAGTCAGGAGGAGCCAAAGTATTCAAGAGCTGGAGGGCGTATGTTTTTTTGTCATCAAGGATCTTATCTTAGCCTCTATTTTCCTTTAGTCAGTTAAGACTTTTGTCTAAGTTTTGTTGCGATTTGAACATGGATTTTGTTTGGTCTTATTACAATAGTGCCTTTTGTAAAACATTTAGGTTATGAAATTGAATGTGGACCGAATCATGTTTTGTGTGGTTCTTGCCATCACAGGAGCAGAATAAAAAATTCCCAAATTATTAATCTCAATGATGGATTTAGTCGGCTTGTCTTTTCGAAAATGTTGCAAACACCTGGTATTTGAGAGAGAGATCGGAAGGCAATTTTCCCTTTTGTCATCCATATTCCAACATGATCATTGTTTGGTGAAACAAGGCTTGAGGAAGGGAAGCATTAAAAGCCCCCCTACCATAATGATATTATTAGCAATACGTGGCTCAATCTATTGGGGAGGTATTAGTCATGGGTCTGTTTGCGATCAAGGATTTTGGATGCCAAGCAATGGAACCAATACATCGGACTTTAGGAGGCATTTAAAGGATATTGCCTGCGGCTCAAGCTATTGGGGAGGTACCAATCAAGATTATGTTCACATTCAGGGTTTTCAGGAGTCAAGCATGGAACATATGCACTAGCATTTGGCTAACCATAGATCAATAGTACTTTCTGGTGTGGCAGGTTTGCCGTATAATAAACGAAAAAAGCGCATTCTTATTCGAGGTATTTATAAATCATGACGAAGGTTGGGAAACAAGCTGAGTTAGCTCACTGCTCAACTCATAAAGAGCGCGTTCAATATCATAAAACAAAGTCAGGATAGTCTAAATTTCCTATGAAATCTCTGATGCAAAATTTCTTGTATTCTACACAAAGAATCTCTCTCTCTCTCTCTCTCTCTCTCTCTCTCTCTCTCTCTCTCAAAAGATGAACCCTAAACTCGTTCCACTAAAAATGATTTACAGCCTTGGCTACAAAATTGCATGACTGATAACAAAAAGAAATTAATTAGCCAATAATAGATAGCTGAGTTTAACTTGAAGAACTTGGTCTCAATTTCCAGCAGCAGCAGCAACCAAATATATTAGCGGTTAAAAAAATTTGTTCTTTGCGACAGAAGACCACAAAAAAAACTAAATTTCACATGCAATAGAAAAAACAGAAATCCAAATACAAAAAAAAACGGTGGGAAAGTAAACAAACTGCAGCAACAATAGCATAAAGTCAGCAAAAACTCCGTCGTTACTTTGTGTAAAGAACGTCTTCCCAAGGGTGTCGATAACGTGTGCCTGACTAGCAAGGAGATCCAGGAAAAGTGATCCAATAGCTCTGTCGATGTTGAGGACCAGATTGTTTGCCTTTGACAGGGTGTATTTCTCAAGTTGCATTGCATACTCCATATATTTTACACAAAGAAAATGTGTATGTGCATATTTTTGCAGCATCTCCACTCTTATCTCTGTTGACTCCTCTCTTGATTCTTTCATAAAAAAAAATGGTTTTAGAAGGTGGCCCAACATCTCAAAATAAACGATAAAACATAGATTCGTATGTTACCAAGTAAAGTGGGACCTAATCAAACAAAAGTGAAACATTACAATCAGTAGAAATAGTAGGCTGCAACAGCAGAGATACTCTGACTCTGATCAAATTAATATTGATTTTATGTTTCCAATCTATTTTGATTTTTGTTCAAATAATTTCAGCTTTTCTTATAATGAAGACTATTTCAATGTGTCCAAGATTATCTATCTCAGTAGTGCTAAGAGGAGCACAAACTGATTCCAACTGCCCTAAAGAAAATCAAACAAACCCTAAAAAAAAATGCTGCAAAAAATCAAATCAACCCCCAGAAAATCACGAGCAGGGTTTGGTTCCCTGCCTTACCCACCCTTGCAGAAAATCAAACAAACCCCCCTCCCCTCCCCCACCCAAAAAAAAAAACAAAAAAAAAAATCGATACAGAAAATCAAACAAACCCCTAAAAATCATGAGCAGGATTTTGTTCCCTGCTCTAACCGCCCCTGCAGAAAATTAAACAAACCCCACCAAAAAAAGCTGCTAAAGAAAACAAACAAACCCCCAACAAATCACGAGCAGGGTTTGGTTCCCTGCTCTAACCGCCCCTGCAGAAAATCAAACAAACCCAAAAAAAAAAACCAAAAACAAAAACGATGCAGAAAATCAAACAAAACCCCAAAAAATCATGAGCAGGATTTGGTTCCGTGCTCTAACGCCCCTGCAGAAAATCAAACAAACCGCAAAAAAAACACTGCAGAAAATCAAACAAATGGATCTCATATTCCATTGGGTACCCAAAAAAGTGAAATCTACTAAAAAATCCTTAGTTTTCATCAAATCTACAAAACAGGACGACATCTAAATCTCATATTCTAGACAACAAATTTAGGGATGCAACTCAACAATGTGACACCTCTTTTGAGTTTAGATAAAAACAAAAACATAAAGATAAAGAAAGAGAAACCCAACATGTATTTAAAACAGTTTCATACAGAATTGAAAAAGAAAAAGAACCATTCAACCATAATACTTCTTACCAAAACAAAATCGAGGCCAACCTTACCTTAAAAAGGGAGGAAAGGGTAAAAAAAAGACACCCAAAAACCCCAAGGTTATTCCTCATCAGTAGATCGTGAATCTTTTCCACCATTTCCCCTCAAACATTTGCAACAACAAAATTCCATTCATATCATAAAAGGTTGCTGACTTGGCTCCTAAACTAAGGAACGGCTAGTGATTTGGGACCTAAATCATTTCATCCGAAAGTGACTGCACTTGCCTAAGCCAAAGCCAACAAACCCACTACATAGAGTGTAACGCCACAAATTTTTAAGTCTCGAAAAGCGTGTAAAATTTTTTTTATAAAATTGCAGCGAGGCAAATCAATCGGGAGTAAAACTTGGCACGCTACTTTTCCTTCACATTCACATTTGGACAAGCATTAAATCTTAGAATTTTGAATATCCATAATAGAAATAATGATTTCACATGTTCTTTATTAATAATAAAAAACAAGAATTTAATCAGAGTCCTGAGCAAATAATATGCTCTTATTCATCAGCTTTGGCGAGCTTGAGAAAGGTTTTACTCAACCCCTGTCGCAACCTTCCGTTATCGCATGTAAATTCAATCACCTCCTGAAAAACATTGAATGTTCATAGGGTCAGACAAACATGTCTCAGTAGAATAGAGCTATACTAAGCAAGTAATCTAGAATTCACAAACTTTCATGCACTTATATTTCAATTTTGGCAATAATCGACAAGTATTGCAAATATATCGAATAAGCAGAAAATCACAACAGATAACCATTATTCATCATTCACTTGAGTAAAATGCATGAACAGTTAAATATGTATGAACTTACCAATGCAGAGAACCTTTTTATGCATGAATAAATTATTATCTTTGATTATCTTTTTTTCTTATATGATGCATATCATGCCCATATGATGCACATACAATTAGGTTCCACTTGTTAGCCATGTTGGTACCACACAGGCAATAACCTGATGAAGGACCATGACTCAAGCATAATTTCATGCAATAGTGGCTTTGAGTTGGCCAGGTACACTTCACCGGTCTATGTGTTGGACGCCAAGAGGGAGACTCCAAACACAATAATAATATACCTGATGCATCATATTTCTCTCATGAGTTCTGTATTCTCTGCACTGCAGACTATGCAGAGGTTTTCCCACTCTTCGTGGGTGGGGAAATGAGCAACCTTTCGTGCTCAAATAATATCCACGAAGCCAATATGCATCGCTTACCCTCTCTTAATAAGTCAATGCTTTAGTGTTATGGTTTTATTTATTTTCATTAGTATTTTTCATGCAATATCATAACTAAATTTATGAAAGCTAATTTGGCCACTTTAAGACCCCAATTTGCAAGTTTGAATAGACATTAAATCATCCATTCATACATCTTGCTCAATAAGCATGTGAACATATCAATAACTATCATGATAAGCTTTCATATTTTTGCATGCATAGCAACAATTTCAATACATATCAAAATTCACAGTTTCGAGACTCTGTCAACCCGATTTTGAAAAATTGACCAAAATTTACAGATTACGAATCATATTTTCTTAATTTTTCTGTAAATACACATGTTTTAGGAAAACAACCCAAGAAACAAAACTGAAAAATTCTTCATAGATAAATCAGGAAAATTCTGGGACTAAACCATGTTCTGGACAAATATAAGACAGTCCTGTTTCTGCAGAAATAATTTTCCGGTTTGAAAAATTTCTTCAGACTTCCAGATAAATCTTTTTATAAAACCCTTTTTACAGGACCATCTTATATATGTTAGGATTCACCTAGATTTTTCTTGATTTATTTTGATCAGCCTTGAGTAGGTCTTTAAGGTCTTCAAAACCGTGGGTCAAAACAGTCCTGCAGACAGAGCATAAAATATGTACTCTATGGCAAGGAGCGTTTTGGCCTTAATACAGACCCAAACGAAATAAATTAAAATTCCAACTTCAAGCCCTAGATGTGTAGAACACTCCAGTATTTTTATTTGAATTTATTGGACTCGTTATTGAAGAGATATCGATTTATTTCTAACACAGGTCAAGATTAAAAACAAGGACAGGAATAACAAGATTCAAGTTCATGCAAGATTCATCAAGAAAGGGCAAACTCAAGGTAAAGGTATATCTAAATCACAATTTTTTTTATAGTCTAAACATATTTTCGTCATCAACAAATAAAGATTTATTCATGTCCAGGCTTAGCTTGCTAAAACACACATTAACAGACATCATCGAAAAATCATAAAACTACCAAGAAATAACTCGAATAAGATTTTTGTAAGCAAGAAATCATAACAAACCATAAGCAATCATAGAACATGAATTATTTACACAACGTAATGATTAATCATGCTCAACATAAAATACTCTACCCTAGATATTCAGATTATCTTTCTTTATCAAGAACAAGCATAAACCCGATATCAAGAGTCGTTCTTGAACAAACTCTTGAATTATGAGAAAACCCCAACTCTGTCCGACTGTTACAGAAGCTGTAAAAAAATTTGTGTATGGTGGACAGACCTGAAATTTTCCCAGAACGTAGAAAACTTCGTCAGCTTTCCGATGCCCCAAACCGCTCGTTAAAACTCCTCTGGACGAGGGAGATACGAACGATTTACCGATCGGGTGTCAGGCCAGAAAACGAAAAACGAAACGTTTTCTGAAGAACCCGAATTGAAAAACTCATATCTTCTCAGAAAAACGACCATAGAAATTCATAAAATTTTTACAAAATATTAATATTATTATAATCTACCAACCCAAAACAAAATATTCAGGAAAGCAATCAGCTACCATGGATCTTTTACAGTTTTTATAATTTTAGTTTCTGAAGAAATCGGTTTGATGAAAAACGATTTTTTTGTAGTTTTTCTTTCGAAAACCCCTTCCAAATACATTATCTGACGATCCTATATCAACCCCACACGTGGGAGGCATGGTCTAGAGTTCGTACTCATGAAAAACTGAAGGTATTCATACCCACAAATCTCGGTTTACGTGTAGAGTATAAAACTCCCTACCTTAATGACGAAAATCAATTATAAGAGAATAGATGGCTCTCATCGCGCAAACCGGCCGTTTTACGCCAATGAAGGCCTCACTCAAGACCTTCCCAAGCTTCCTCAATGTGCGTGGAAACCTCTTATGCTGGACTACGTTGAGAAGACCCAACATTAAGTGTAGGAAAGAAGAATAAGGGAAATAGGTTTTTGAGAGAGAGAGAAAGAGAGCTAACATTGTTAATCCTTCTCATGAAGGCCTCTATTTATAGATGGGCTTAGATAAAATTCTCATCTTTAATATAAGAAGTTAATATTTATTTATTTTTATTATTAATAAAATAAAAAAAATAAATTATGAGACCTAATTAATTAAATTTCAAAATTACTTAAGCTATAAAAGAAAAGTATGAACTTTTTATCTTGGCTTGGGCTCTAGTGACATGGTAACCTTCTGGGATGCCTACAGACCCAAAGACTCATCATAATTGGGCGTTTAAATAGTCGATTCGATAGCTCTCGAAACATAGATCGTCGTGGTGGTCTTAGATTTAATCATACGCATACAAATTGGCAAGAAAAATTAGTTGATATCGAAAAACGTTAATTTTCGACCTATAATTAAGCATGAACTTCGATCAATAATAAAACGCTCAAATCAACACCAATTTAGTCACGTAGATAGTTGATTTTGATGCCCTCGAAATGAAGAACGTCAAGGTCAACTCCGATTTAATAGATGAGTCACTGATTGGCCGAAATTTATGTCGAAACAATAATGACATCTGATACTATTGGTCTAATCCAATGAGATTAGATCCAAATCCAAAATCCATAGTCTGAAATCATTTACTTTCTTGTTTAGTCCACATATTTTAGTTTTTTTCAATTATTCTTGAAATAATGTTCATAACTTGAGACAAAGGTCTATAATTAATCGAAATAAAAAAAATCAAGAAAATCAAGAATATAAAAAAAATCAAGAATTCACGATTATAGTCATGAATACACTAATAATTCTTCATCATTTATTCATTTTAATTATCAAGAAAAAATTTCATATTTTACTTAAAGAGAGTATCTATTCTTCTCAAGCCACAAGCCTTTGTGATCGATCAAAGAGAGAGAGAGAAAGAGAGATCGGGTGAGACTAGAGGACGGCTCAGATGAGGAAGTGCTCATCTCAGGGGAGGCACCTCCAACAATGCTTGACAAGAAAGACAGAGGGGAGGGGATCAAGGTGGCGGTGCAATGCTCGATGATGATCGTCCAACTATGAAGTGGTTGGAGGGCAGGAGGGAAGGGGAGAGAGAGAGAGAGAAGGGAGGGGAGCTGCAAAAATGAGAAGGCTGAAAACATGATTTTAAGTAATGCTATTGCTGGCCGTTGAGTCGTGTTAAGATCCAACGGCCAGCACAATTTCACCTTAATTGCTCATATAACCTCAGGTATGAATCTCTCTCTCTCTCTCTCTCTCTCTCTCTCTATATATATATATATATATATATATATATATTTTTTTTTTTTGAGATCAAAGGAGCGGTTAAGTGCCATAGCCAATCACATGACAGAATTGCATAGGGCCCGCAGTTATAAAATGTCGGCCACACATGAAATGCTGTCATGTGATTGGCTATGAAACTTAGCCATGGCACATAGCCGCTCCTTGGATCACTGCTCTTCAAATCTACCACAAAGATGTTTGTTTTTTGTGAACTTTTCATTTAGTATGCATTTTTCAAGCATTTCATGACAAAACCCATTGATAATTACACTAAGTAATTGCCCTATATCATTCCTACGGGGACAGGAGCAGGTACGGGAACAGGGGCGGGGGTGGAGACGGGAAAGGTTATTTTGAGATGGGCCAGGGGTGGAGGTCGAAAGTTTCTCCAACCACGGGGAAGGACCGGGGATGGAAGGCAAAATTTTGATACAGGGAGGGGGTGGCGACTTTGTCCCCCACACCCGCCCCGGTCCACTACCATCCCTACTCATCCCCTCCCATTCTTCATAACATTTTTCGGGACCTTCCTCCCCCCGGCCCAGCTCTTCTATCCTGTGAAAACAATTTCTCGTGACCCATTGAAGCGGGAAGCAGTGTGGGCCCCTTGGAACTCTGCCCTTTCGCAATGCCCCTGACTGAAACAAACAGGCCCCAAAAGAGTGGAGCTAAGTACTAGAAAATATTTAATCCATCAATAGCCACAAGCCACTCACAGAAGTAAAACAAAAAATGCAATATAATCATGGACAAGCAAACCGTAAACGAGAAGCCATGTAGCCACAAATGTAAAGATTGGTAGTTTCCATGCCCCAGTACAGTACACCTTGCTTGAAACACCACACAGGAACCAGGCTTTGCAGTTACCAGAACAATCCATAACAGAAAGCTGATATGAAACCTGATGCAACTTAATTGAATTAAGTTAACCATCAACAAAAATTATAGAGATTTTTCCTGCATTTGATATCGATTTATCCTAGGGCATTAATTAGAGAGCTTGATTTCTCAACCCTAAGATTTTAAACCCTAACAATAAAAAGTCAACAAAGCAACGTTTCTAGATTCAATTGCACATTCCACTAAATCCAAAAAAAAAACTAAAGAAAATGGCGCAAGAGGGGAAAAGAAAGCGTTACAGAAACCATTCATAATCCATAATGTGTACAGGTAAATAATAAAACAAGAAACATTTGCCCCATGTTTAGAATAAACTTTATTTAGATGCAGACGCAAGAAGATGGAAGCCAAATTGCCCAACTTACTGTGATTTTGTGGCCTTCAATGAGATGCCTGCAGCAACAATAAGGAAAGAGTCATCCGCCTTGAATACTGAATTTATATTTTAAAAGTGTTAACATTGATTCAGGTAATAAATAAAGTTAAACCCCTTCATTATGTGTCCAACTAAATGAGAATCTCATAAAAAGGAAAGGTGCAAGCACACTCCGGTCCACAATTTTAAGCAACAGTATCACATGAAACAATAAAATCATCAAGGGAAACACAAGTTTAAGACAGAAGCAATCGAATTCATTTCAAACTAAAAAGATAACAAATCTTCATCACAACAAAGATATTCATACTTGAGGGGAGGTCCAGTTAGTGGCATATGAGAGAAAGTACCTACTATTGCCTTGGAGGTGTGCAGTTTCTTATGTACTTAATTAAAGCAAATTACTGGAGTACACCTTAAGTCAACAAACGGCAACATGTATGCCAGTGACACTGGAATTTGCTTATTTAGAACAAGTGAGAGAAGCTAGATATTATTGAATTTCTCTACCAAGAACCACCAAGACAATATCTAGATGCTGTAATTCAATGATGCAAACTGCAATTAGGTGTTTGAGGAAAGACAGAGAGAAGGAAGAATCTTCAAGAGGAAGGGCAATCTCCCACAAGACATTTGAACAAATGCATGATGGATCTGTCATTCTTTGGGAGTATGTGTGATCGCACATTAAGCCTGTCCTTATCAAGTTACTGTAATGAAACAAGCGGAAATACAAAACAAAGTGCTTAAGCACAAATACAAGTCCACTAAGGGCTGATACAAAGGGCAAAAGCCAACACAAGAACAAACAAGCACAAAAATGCAGACAGTTGCTACTAATGACCAATCAAGAGAGCACAAACAATAATAAAATGTCTTTTATTGACAAAAAATGATTAAGAAAATCATTAACTAGAGAGGAGGATAATCCCCTCTATACATACAAGTAGGAGGCCATTGGGATGCTCCCAACGTCTCTATGGTCAAAAGACCATAGATCCCTTACACAATTTCATACACACAAAAATATAAAATAAAAAAAATATGCAAATCTGTCCCTATTGGACAGACCCTATTACATAGACAAAAAAGACCAAAATACCCCTTATTGGTATTGCCTATATATATATATATATATATATATATATATTGAGTACAGCCTTGATTTACATGGTGACAGCATATAATCCAGATTCATTCATCCAGGTGAGTCCAAACATCTTGTTTATTTCTTCCTCATTTATTTATTTCTTCCTTTTTCATCCTAAATACTGATTTCTGTCCTTAAAACCTTCTTCTTTGCTTTGGGTTAATATTTTTCCCTAAAAATCTTATCATCTTAATGCTAGATCTTTGTTGCGTTCGTATTTCCACATGAAAATCAATTTTCACATGAACACTCCCCTATTTCCTCTTCTTAAACTTCTTTCATCCAACTGTTTCACAAACAACAAAAAAAAAAAAATCTTGGGTGCTGAATCACGTCCCAGATTTCGTGACTGTCCCTGATCTGCAAAAAAAAAAAGCGTGCAGATCAGTTTACTATTGAAGACTGATTTTCTTTATTGCAGTTTCAGTCTTTATCCTTGCAGTAACCAGTTTGAGAAACACACACACACACACATATATATAATTCCCCTTATTTTTATCCTCTTATTTCCTTTAATGGATCCTTCTTCATCTTCATCTTCTATTCTTTCCGCCAGTTTTCCCTATCAGCTTGTTTCTACAAAGTTAACCAATTCCAATTTCCTCACATGGAAAGAACAAATCATCTCCTTTATCCGCAATCAAGATCTTTCGGGCCATCCAGATCACACCAGAATTTATTGTGCAAAAAAAAGAAGGATGATAGTGGGGTTGCAGTCTCTACACATGTTCGGAATCCAGATTTTGTTTCTTTGATGAAGCGTGATCAGGCTTTTGTTGCCTATATCACATCTACCTTGTCTCATGAAGTGTTGATTGACATTCTCGATGACTGCACATGTAACACTTGTGAATTTTATCGACTAAATAAATTTGAATTTCATATTTATAAGTTTGTACAAGGATATTTTCATTGTTTTATTTTTTATTCTTATTTGGATCTCGGATATCCTGTTTGGATCTTCGATGTCGGATCCCTAATATACTAGTCAGATCTTCGATATTGGATCCCGTTGGATATCTAATGGTAGATTTTAATTTATGGTTCGGATCCTTGATATTGGATCCTCGATATCATGGTTAGATTTGATATTGGATCCAAAACATATTGTGTGGATCCGCGAATTTATAATTGAATCTTAAATGAGAAAAACCTTATATAGGAACCATAGTAGTCTATTTTGGATCCATATTAACCTACCAAAGGTTTGGATCCCAAATTTTATGCCCGAAAGGTCTAGATCCAAATTACTTTATTTGGATCTTGGACATCGGAACTTCAATATTGATGTGGATCGTACATTGGAAACGTAGGGGTCCAATTAAAAAAATTTATTTTTGGATCTAAGCCTCTAAGGTAATTTATTTGAATCCAAACCGAAAATTTTAAATCCTTGAAATATGATGATAAAGCTTCGGATCCGTGGTGGAACCGGATTGCTAATATGGATCTATGAACATATTGGATCGTGGATCCATGTCACAATGGCACCCATTAGGGCATGGTCCAAATTAAAAAGTTTCGGATCCTTGGAACCGGATAAGGCCAAGTTTTGGACCTAAATTGTAATGGGTCGCGGGTGACAAGGTGGAAGACCCAAATCCGTATAAAAAAATTTCATGTTAAAAATGACATGCGTTAAAAGGGGTGATGCACGTTAAAAATAAAAAAGACGTGTGTTAAAACACGTTAAAGATGTAAGCCACTTTAAAAAAAAAATCGTGAATAGGTGGGTGGGGTTTCATTAAGTAAACCCTAAAGGTTTTAAAAATAAAAAAAGGGGTTGCGTGAATACCGTATTCAAGCAGCTGGAGGTGGAAGAGGGGGTAACCGACCCACCTCTCCCACGATCTCCATGTCCCTTTTGTTTCTTCCTCCAACTCCTCCTCTCACGCCCAACCCTTAAAACCTCTCCTCTCCTTCCTCTCTTTACCTCGTTAACCCTCTCTATCTCTCTCCTTTACACGGTCCAGTGTGAAAGGTTCGTGGATTCACGGCATCAGGACAGGAAAATCGAAAAAAAAAATGGGGATTTCACGATTCAGAGGTAGGGGTTTCGGTGATAATGCATTGTGCATTTTGTTTACAAGGGTGTACAGAGACAAGTCCTCGTTAGAGGGTTTCTCTGGTATGAATGGTCATGCGTGAAAACCTGAGTGTTCTTTGCATAGCGTTAAATCTGTTATATGGATGCAGATTAGTACAAAAAAAAAACAAACAAAACAGAATGCTCAGTTCTTTTACGATCATAACTGGGTAATGAATGGTGCTGTACATTTTGATGCCAAGTAGGAGTTTATATTGGTCGAGATAGTCTCAGATTCTATACTGCCTTAATTGTGATGAACATAAAATGTTCAGGAGTTATCCTTTTAGTATTAGACAATATGTCATGATTTGTAGCATAGATTATAACTGATCACACCTGTAATTATTAGAGGGGAAATCTATGCGTGTTTATGGATATTTCTGCAACAAATGGAATTTATACTTTTGGCACACGTTGGTCCAGGGATGTTGCATATTTAATCCCTGTACAACTGATTTTCTGAAATGGTAAACGCAGGTTCTGATTATTTTCCTTGCTTAAACTATAGCAGGTGCTAACATTTTAATGTTCAAATTATTGCATGTTCTTAGTATTTTCCCATGCTTAAATTATCGCATGTTCTAAATTTTTAATACCCAGATTATTGTGTGTTCCAGATTGTGGGCTGGCACATGTCGATTTTTTATAGCATAGAAGCATGTACAGAATGTATAGTTGGTAAATTAAAGTATAATAAGCATGTGTCTGTGTCTTTAGATGTTAATCCCAACTATATGCCTGCATTTTCTATATTTGCACACATACTGGAAATCGATCTTCATTTTTGGCATTTGAAACCACAACGATATGTGGTTGCGTGTTCTATATTGTAAACCCAGCTATGTGCCTGCGTTTTCTGCATCTTAATATATATATATATATATATATATATATATATATATATATATATATATATATATATTTCTGCACACATCTTTGCGCATATATAGACAAATAAATATGCATGTTCATGTTTAAAATGTCTTTACATTTTTGCGGCACTCGCACGCTCAGTGATGACATACTCTTACTACACAGATTAGGGCCCGCTTATGGAAGTATATAGGTGTTATATACAAGTGAAGCTACATATTTTCTGAAATGTTCAAATGCTAATGTGTTTGGAGAAATGTGTATATAGTTGTAATACTAAATCTCTGAAGCTGCATATCTAGACTATGCATTGCATGCTCTCTAAGTGAATCAAATGGGGCTATGCTTGTTTGATAGCAGCTGTTAGTGCACGTCACCATGTGTTGGGACGTTGCAAGTTCGAAACCTAATGGTATGTTGGGGCAGCTTGCCTTTGAAAAAAAATGATCTCTTAACTGAGCCTGCAGGTTAGTTTACTGTGGGCACATAAGTGTCAAGCCAGAGTGTTGAGGGTCATGCATTGGCCCTAGAAATTATAAGGTGAATACACAAGTAAATTGGAATATATAATAACTTTTGCCTGACTGGTTTAAAGGTACCGAGGTATTCGTGCTTGACGGTTTAAAGGTATCGGAGCACTCTGGGTGGGATTACTCAAGTAAATGGATAAAATTGGTAACCTACCTATTTAAGGTATGAATAGTTGAGAATCTACTACTACTGTGGTATAATTCAAAATTGTTGTAAACTCCAGTATCTTTGAGCTACTGGGTTCAGATCAGGAGAAAATCCTGATAAATCGGGTAATACAGATTAATAAGATAGCAACCCACTCAAATTTGGGCTTACCTTGAAGAGGGTAGGTGGTACACCACTCCGGAGACATATGCTTTTAGATTCGAGCGGCAATGACTCGTTGGTCCCCAGCCCTCGGAGTTAAGGGACCTAGACTACCAAATTGTCCTAGGTGGTAGCTTCAAGTTCTTCTGCAGAAGTTAGGGATGCATCTTGTTGTTTGGCCTTTGAAAGGTTCTCTCGGTTATTTAACCGCTCCCTTAGGATTTCAGTTTCAGTTAGACGTTCGGGTCATGGTTGCCAGTTGAGGAAGCGGGAGCGAGGCACTTTCAAAGTTTTAGGAAGCAGGAAGCATGGGACCACTTAGGAGTGATTCGGAAATCGTCTCGGAAGCGACCTAGGAAGCGAACCGGAAGCGACCTAGGAAGCAAGGGGGAAGCGAAAAAAATAAAAATAAAAAATACAAAATACAAAAAAAATGAAAAAAATAGGGGAAGCGTGATGGGAAGCGTGCTTCCCATTTAAAAGTGGCATTTTCCCGCACGCTTCGGAAGCGCGACGTTTCGCGCTTCCGATAACTCTGGTTCGGGTTAATAAAACACCAAGCATAATAAACCTCTGAATGTTCTCTTCTGTTACGGTTGCCTTGGCCTGCGAGTACCCAAGGGATAATTCAAAAAGAACTTAAATTAAAACCTCTTAGGTATTTCTGCTATATAAAAGATTGTAAGATTCTGTATTGGAATATGTGATTACTTACTTGAACATGTAATTATTCATTTTATGCTAGTTCATGAATCAAAAATGTGATATGCAATTGATTGGTTTCCTGTTACTTGTTTACATACGTCATGCTTTATCTCAGCTGTGTTTTTCATTGACTATTCACTTACATTGCATGCTTGTTACAAAGTACATCTGCAAAATCATAGTATTCTCCTATGCAGACTGGTTGTAGTCTGATTCAAATTACTTCATCATTTTTCAGGAAAAGAGTAAAAGATTAAGAGCGGTTGCAGGATGGTTTGCGGATCAGAATACATGATTTATTGTGTTCCCGGGATGTTTAAATTTAATTTGGTTATTGTCAATTATGTCATTCAGATATTTAGAACTTTAAACTTATGTTTTAACTTTTATTAGAAATGAAATGAATGTTAGTTGCTTTGATGATTCTTGTGACAGGCCTGAAATGTTTAACCCAATCAATTCGAATAATTTCGCTGAAAAAAAATAAAAAATAAAATAAAATTTTCTTCAAAATTTGGGTTAAAATTCGTGGCGTTACAGCACAACTATGAAACTCTGAGGAAAATTAGTTCAAACATATTCTCAAGTCTCAAAGCGAGAGTTATGTTTTTAAATAAAGAGTTTTAGAATCTTAAGGGCTCCATGACTATAACGGAGTATCTGAACAAAATGAAGCAAATTACTAATCAACATGCCATGGTCGGGAGTGAGGTTTCAGAACGAGATAAAGTGCAACAATCACTTAATGGACGGGTCAGAATATAACGTCCTCTACACAACTATAACTTGTCTTCCTAAGTTGTCGACTTTTGATGCTTTGCGCCCCAAATTACTTCAATTTGAGATGAATATGTCTGGTACATTAGATGGATCTTCGGTAGCAGCTAAGAATCATAATATCCTTTCTAGGATGCAATAAGGAAGAGGCCAAGAGGGTATGCGAGGAGGACGAGGATGTGGGCATGCATAAAACCAAGGAGGTCGTGGACTTCTTTCACTCCCAAATGTTCCACCACTAGCGAACCAAGGTAAAAAGATTCTGACTTGTTTTATATACAAAAAGCTAGCCAAAGATTGTTGGTTCAAGGATGACCTGAGGTATAACTCTGAGGCCAGAGTGCAAGGGAAGTATTCAAATAAACCAGGAGGATCAGGAACAGAGGCACAGGCACTTGTGGACAAGCAGCTTTTACTGGCAGCTCTTGTAGGGACACGATAACTCCAATGATCCACAAAATGATCAAGTAGTTTGCTAACGTGAACTCTGAGGCAACGAATCATATTACTGGGGATGAAGGTAAATTCCAAAACTTGGTCCTTTATTTTAGAAAAGATAGAGTTATCCTTGGAGATGCACTCATCACCCCATCACACACAGTGGAAAAGTTTTCATTCCCATGTCTAATTCTAGTCGTCAGTTATCTAATGTCTTTCTTGTTCCCAACATCAAAAAGAATTTTGTCACTATTTTTAAGTTACATGATGATACTGATTTGTGTGCCATTTTTACTCATTCCTTTGTTTATGTGAATAATCTTCACATGAAGACGTTCGTTGAAGGAAAAAGACGAGAATATGTACCTTTTCAAAGAAGATCCATCAGTTAAAGTCAAGAACAAACTACTAAGGAGTCTAAGAGTCTTCTTGTTTTGTCAATGAATGAGTCAAATAAGTCAAATGTTTGGCATAGTCATCTTTTACAATGTAATAAAGCTTTTATTGAAAAGCCTATTTCTAGTAATTTGATTTCAAAGTCCGGTTCAAGTCAATAGTCAATGAGTCGTGTTTGTCCTAGTTGTCAGATATCCAAGAGTCGTGCATTTCCCTTTGCATCTATTAATAAAAGAGCTTTCATGTTGTTTGAAATTGTCCATTATGATGTGTGGGGATCTGCTTCCAATGTTTCTTCTTCTGGGAGCCGATTCTTCATGACTTTTATTGATAACTACTCGCGGTACACTTGGATATTTTTCATGAAACACAAGAATGAAGTTTTTAACATTTTTAAAATTTTCATGCTATGATTCACAATCAATTTTCTCTTGCTATCCTAAATTTTCAGTGTGATGGTGGGGCCGAGTATTCTTCAAATGACTTTATTGAATATCTTAAGAGAAATGAGATCAATCGAAGAGTGTCTTGTTCTCGAACACCTTAGCAAAATGGTCTTGTTGAGAGAAAGCACAGACACATTAAGCATAAGGACGGCAAGCATGAAGAATTACAGCCTTAGTCACATGAATTTTATCAACCATGGATGAGTGAAAGTTTGTTTCCAAGGGAATTTGATGAGTTCAGCTAAGGACACATGAAAGAAATTAGTTGCGAAGGGGACGCTCACGAATAATGTAGGGCAGCAAGATAGTGATATGAGTTCAGTTAGTTGGCAGCAAACAGCAAATGTTGATGATTCAGCCCCACAGATTGACAGGTTCAAAGGGTTTGTATATAGTCGCAGAAATAAAGATATACCTAACAATCTTTTACAGCAGCAAAATGCAGTCCCTCAGGTTGATCAAGTACCTTTAACAATGAGAAGGTCTGGACGGGTTCAACATCCTATTGAGAGATGGGTCAGTTATGAAAGTTTCAGCACAGAACATCAAGCATTTTTTACTGCAGTCTCAAGGCAAGAAGAACACAAAACCTCAAGCATTCAAGTCTAACAGGTGGATTGAAGCCATGAATGACGAGATAAACGTTTTGTACGAATATCAAACATGGGATATTGTATGAAGGCCTTTAGACAAAAATGTAAACATGGGATATTGTATGAAAGCCTTTAGACAAAAATGTGTGGGATCAAAATGGGTATACAAAATCAAATATAAACCAAATGACATCATAGAGAAGTATAAAGCTCAATTTGTAGCAAAGGGCTTTACTCAAGAACATGGGTTAGACTACGAAGAAACTTTTAGTCAAGTAGTGAAGATGGGGACAATTTGTATCATTCTATCCCTCGTTGTTGATCATGGTTGGATGTTGAGTCAATTCGATGTTAAAAATATGTTCTTGCATGGAGACTTGAAGGAGGAGGTCTATATGGTACAACCTCAAGGGTACAATGAAAAGGAATCTGGCAGATATGTGTGCAAGTTAAATAAAGTGGTGAATATATGGATTAAAACAAGCTTCCAAATCATGGTTTGAAAGTTTTTCTCTTGAAATTCAAAAGCATGGATTTTATAGATCTCTTGATGATTCACTCTTCATTTATAAGAGTAAAGGATGGATAATCGCATTATTGATTTATGTAGATCATATAATAGTTATAGGAAATTCAAAAGAACATTATTGAATTAAGTCTTGAGACACAGGTTCAAAATGAAAGATCTATGAAAGTTGACATACTTCCTAAGAGTGGAGGTTGATAGAGGAAAGGATACTCTAGTGTTGACACAACACAAGTACACCATTGATCTCCTGAATAAGGCTGGTATGAGAGACTGCAAGCCATTGCTAACTCCTAGCCCTCTACATCAAAAACTCAGTTGCGATGAAGGAGAGATATATGATTATCCCATTAAATACAGGAGCATCATGCTTCAATATCTTACTTTCACTCGTCCAAATGTTTATGCAATGAATCAGGTTTC
Organism: Nuphar pumila; assembly: GCF_984573655.1. NCBI lineage: Eukaryota > Viridiplantae > Streptophyta > Magnoliopsida > Nymphaeales > Nymphaeaceae > Nuphar > Nuphar pumila. The sequence goes on from NC_143251.1 coordinate 26,860,724, forward strand.
ACAATACATGCATTGTCCACAAACTTGTCATGTATAGGCTATTAAAAGAATTCTTAGGTGCCTTAAAGGTACACCCGAAGATGGTCTCTATTATAAGAAGAGATATGGAAATGACATGCTTAGAGTAATGGTGGCCTTCTCAGATGCAGATTGGGCAAGGGATCCAGATGAAGGTTTTCGGGAGAAATTTAGATTCATGGAGCAGTAAAAAGCAAAAGAAGGTTGCACGTTGCAGCCTCCTCAGAAGTAACTTGGATTAGATAATTTGTTGAGTGATTTGGATCAGAAAATACCAAGTTTTATTCTTTGTCACAATCAAAGTGCGATTAAGATTTTCCTTCATCTTTTTCAGCATGGAAGAACAAAGCACATTGAGATAGATTAGCATTTCATTCGGAGTAAGATATAAAATGGTGAAATTTAGGCAAAATTCATTGGAACAGAAGATCAAGTGGCAGATTTGTTTATAAAGACTGAGCAAACATCGATTTTGGTAATTGAAAAGCAAGTTGTCCATGATTCTCGCCATGTACAAAACTTGAGGGAGGCTAATTCGACACGATAGATCTGGATTTGAATCCAAATCCACGTCTAGATTCAGATCCATGTTATTCCTTTAGAGAGTCATGGTTGTTCATATTCTTTATTGTATTTTATGTTTCTTATTTTACCCCTAGTTAAATATGATGTTGTATATTAAAGTTAAGGGTAATTTTGTACATGTAAATTTGTCTTAATATAAGAAAGCCTCTCCCACACATCCCTGTAAAAGTATCTTCAACAAGATACTTTAGTCGATAACACAACAACCTTAAGAATAAATGTGTGAACATACACACCCAAGAACACTTGTGCACAACAAACACAACACACCGAATCACAAATGTGCACTTGCACCCATAAGTTTCATAAACACTAAAGAGGTTGGGCTATAATCCCAAATCCCTTAGAGAAATACAAGAGGAGCTGCCCATATAAATAGGGCTTGGAGGAGGCCTTGGGAGGGGCTCCACATAGTCGTTGGAGCCCCTCCAACGGTCACAAATGTGACCGTTGGAGGGGTCCAACGACTAGTGGGTTGGGCCCCTCCCAATGCATGTACAATGCATTAAATGCAAAAAACAAAAATACAAAAAGAAAAAGAAAAAAGAAAATACAAAAAAACATATTCTTGAAAAAGAATATGTGTAAAATTCCTAAACTACCCTTACTATGACTATATATATTTTATATATATAATTGGTAAATACATATACATATATTATATATATATGTATATGTATTACCTTATATATATAAAATATATATACAAAATTACAAGTTTGATTACATAATTTAACACCCCCCCCCCTCAAACTTAGGGCAAGATGACCGATAGTTTGCCAAGAAGGAAGTTGAACCGCGGAGCGCACGGGGCTTTAGTAAAGAAATCGGCCAACTGATATTCGGACGTGACATAAGGAAGGTCGATAACTCCTCGGAGATATGCTTCACGAACATAGTGACAGTCCATTTCGATGTGTTTTGTCCGCTCATGAAAGGTGTGGTTCTTTGCAATGTAGATTGCACTTTTGTTGTCGCAGCATAGCTTGGTGGGTCCTTCAATTTTGATCCCCATGTCTTCTAGCAGTTGGTGAATCCAAACAATCTCCATGGTAGTAGTGGCCATGGCATGATATTCAGCTTCAGTTGAGGAGAGCGACACCTTTTGTTGTTTCTTGCATCTCCACGAAATTAGTGAGTCTCCTAAGAACACACAAAAACCAGTGGTGGAGTGACGGTTATTTGGGTCACCTCCCCAATCTGAGTCAGTATAAGCAATCAATTTTAAATCAGAGGAAGAGGACAGAAAAACTCCCTTATTTAGAGTACCCTTTATGTATCTTACGACCCGTAAAATGGCACTCATGTGAACGGATGTAGGCGCATGCTGAAATTGACTTGCAGTATGGACTGCATGGGATATATCTGGTCTGGTAATACTCAGATACATCAGGGACCCTACAAGCTGTCTGTAAGGTGTAGGATCCAATAGGGGAACTCCATCATCAATTTTCATCTTTGCTCCTACTACCGCAGGAGTTTCACACAGCTTCTCATCTGTAATACTTGACCTGTCAATGATCTCAGAAGCAAGCTTAGTTTGAGATAAGAAATATCCTCGAAGAGAGTATGCCACTTCAATTCCCAAAAAATAAGTTAAAAAACCCAAGTCAGACATTTCAAATTTATCTTTTAAGATAGATTTTATACTTTTAACCCCGTTAGAATCACTCCCAATGATGAGCATGTCATCAACATACAGAAGCAAAATAACAATCCCTGCATTGGATTTTCTAACAAATAGAGCAGTGTCAGTAAAACAAGAGGAAAAACCATTCTCAATCATAACAGAGTTACATCTATCATACCAAGCCTTGGGAGCTTGTTTTAGGCCATAGAGTGCTTTCTGAAGACGAAGCACCTTTCCCTTAGGAGTCTCCATTCCAGGAGGAGCATCCATGTAGACTTCTTCGCTTAAATCGCCATTTAAAAAGGCATTTTTCACATCCATTTGATAGATGTTCCATTTGTTGATAGAGGCAACGGTTATAAGACATCGAACAGTGACCATACGAGCTACAGGAGCAAAAGTTTCTTCATAGTCAATACCATATTCTTGACTATATCCTTTTGCAACCAAGCGAGCTTTATACCTTTCAAGGGATCCATCACTTTTAGTTTTTACTTTGAAAACCCATCTGCACCCTATTGTTTTCTTGCCTTTAGGAAGATTTTGGAATTCCCAGGTTTTGGCTCTTCTCAGAGCCTCAAGTTCATTGTCCATGGCATTAATCCATTCAGGGCATTTACGTGCTTCTTTAAAATTTCTAGGTTCTATATAAGAGTGGATGGCACTAAGGCAGGCTCTATATCTTGGTGAGAAAGAGTCATAGGAAATGAACCTAGAAGGAGGCCTTCTACTTCTCTCAGTTCTACGAGGGATCACTTCATTCTGAGAGGCACTGGAACTGGCATCATTATATCTGTCAAGAGCACTCCTAAAGTTGTTTTGATCTCTATGAGAGTAGGTGATAGGGTCTCTAGGTAATTCAATAGGTTGATGTGACGAAAGAGACAAGGAGATGTTTTCCTCGGTTTCAAGTTCATTTGGGTTACCTTGATCTGACTCATTATCACTAGTATCATCGTCCTTATTCAGTAAATCAAATAAAAAAGAGTAATCCATATTTTCATTATGGGGGTCACAACTTTCAAATCCACTAACATTTTCCAAAAAACTCACTTTCCTGAAAACATACAACTTATCACTTTTGATATCATAACAACGAAACCCCTTTTGGGTTTCAGAATAGCCAAGAAAGGCACAAGGAATGGCCTTTGGAGAAAGTTTGTCATTCTTATCAGTAAGAACAAAACACTTACACCCAAAGACCCTTAACCTGCTATAATCAGGTTCCTTATCATACAGTTTTTCAAAGAGAGAAATTTTGTTTAAATTTTTTGATGGAAGTCGGTTTATGAGATAGACAGAGGTAAGAGCTGCCTCAGCCCAAAGATTTTTTGGAATGTTTTGAGAAATGAGCAAAGTCCTAGTTGTTTCAATGATGTGCCTGTGTTTTCGTTCGGCTAACCCATTTTGTTGAGGGGTTTTTGGACATGATTTTTGGTGAAGAATTCCAAAATTTTCAAGATAACCCTTAAATTCATTTGAGAGGTATTCTCCTCCAGAGTCAGACCTAAAAATTTTTAAACATCCATTGAATTGATTTGAAATCATCATGTGAAAATTTTTAAAGGTTGAAAAAACTTCATGTTTATGTTTAAGGAAATAGATCCAACAAAACCTAGTATAGTCATCCACAAAGATTACATAATATGAAAAAACTCCTTTAGACATTACCGGAGCTGGTCCCCATACATCGGAATGGACAATTTCAAATGGTTTTGTCGTAAACATGGATCTTTGAGGAAAGGGCAAACATTTCATTTTCCCAAGAATGCATTCATTACACAAAAAGTCACTTTTACAAAGATGTTTAACAAAAGGCAAGTACGAGATTTTAACAATATTGGGATGACCCAATCTCTTATGCCATACATGAATGTCTTTGTTTTGGACGACGTTGCAAAATTGACTCTTGGGAACTTGAAGAAAATCTACGTAGTAGAGGTCTCCTCTTCCAGAGCCTTCCCCAATCAATCTCCCGGACTGGCGATCCTGTATCCAACATTTATTAGAAGAAAATTTTATATCGCAACCATGGTCCGAGAGTTGGGAAACGGAAAAAAGATTTAGGTTAAGGTTTGGGATAAAACGAATTTTTGGAACAAAGAAGTCTTGTTTTTCAAAATTACCTATTCCTTTAATCTCAAGAGATGTACCGTCCGCAGTTGATACAAAGGATGGAAAAGCACTTTTAGAAAAATTTGAAAGAGTGCAATAACTAGGGGTCATGTGAAAGGATGCCCCGGAATCTAAAAGCCAAGATGTCTTACCGGGGGAAGAGGATGACATAGCGGCTCCGGAAGTACCTCCCTTGAGAAGAGGTTGTAGGGCTTCCACGATTTGTTGAAGAGAAAGAGACTCACTTGATAAAGGGGGTCGTTCTTCAACTTGAGATGCCATAGCCGTTGCAATCAATTTCTTCCATTTAGGACACAAGGGTTTGATATGTCCGGGTTCTTTACAATGATAGCAAGTTACTTTGCTATAGTCTCTTTTGCCATACCGATCATTTCCTCCTTGACCTTGATTCTTGAAATGAGGAGGTCTATAGGTCCTCATGTTATTTCCCGGTCTTGACACGGCATTAGCCATTTCACCATCTTCTTGAGTAGAAGAAGTAACAAGAATGCTAGGGTTATTTTTGCCAATCCCCATACGGGTTTCTTCACCACTTAGCTTGGTGATAACATCTTCGAGTGAGGGGGATGTGAAGGCGGAGAGAAGAGAGGACCGAACTTGTTCAAATTCGGGTCTAAGGCCATTTAAAAAATTGAAGAACCGGTCTTCTTCAAGATGTTTGTGCCTTAATTCGATAGCCTCACCACTCCATTTAGGTTCAAGGATTGCGAGCTCGTCCCAAATAGAGGATAATTCGGCAAAGTACTCCCGAATGGTCATGTCATTTTGTTGGAGAGTTAAAGCCCTCTTTTGAAGAAAGTACTTGTGGGATAGATCTCTTGAGGTGTACATTTTCTCAAGATATACCCAAGCTTCGGAAGCCCTTTTAAATTTGATGATGTTGGCATTTATCTTGGTCTCAACGGATGAGAAAATCCAAGATAATATCTTGAAGTTCTTCATTTCCCAATCATCATGTTTCTTAAAATACTCTTCAAGGGCCTTTTGTCTTTCATCCCCTTCAAGAATCTTAATATCACCTCCTTCAACAATGGTAATTTTGGGTTCCGGTTCTGGTATGGATCCATAAACGTAACCCCAAAGCCCCTTTCCTTTAATATGGGCTTCCATATTACCGGCCCAAACATGATAGTTTGAGCCATTAAGCTTAAACCCAAGAGAGAAATGGGAGTCTTTTTCGCCCATTAGAGAGGAAAGAATGCAAGAGATAGTATGTACCTTAATTACTTTTTGCGTCTTTCTTGACAAAAGAAGCTCCTAAAATATTGCTCGAAGAAGATGATCCTCTTTGATTTCAAAAAACTTGAAGGCACGCTTCCCGAGGAATGCAAAAGAAGGCGAGTCGCAATTCTTCTTCTTCAACGAGGCTCTGATACCATGTAAAAGTATCTTCAACAAGATACTTTAGTCGATAACACAACAACCTTAAGAATAAATGTGTGAACATACACACCCAAGAACACTTGTGCACAACAAACACAACACACTGAATCACAAATGTGCACTTGCACCCATAAGTTTCATAAACACTAAAGAGGTTGGGCTATAATCCCAAATCCCTTAGAGAAATACAAGAGGAGCTGCCCATATAAATAGGGCTTGGAGGAGGCCTTGGGAGGGGCTCCACATAGTCGTTGGAGCCCCTCCAACGGTCACAAATGTGACCGTTGGAGGGGTCCAACGACTAGTGGGTTGGGCCCCTCCCAATGCATGTACAATGCATTAAATGCAAAAAACAAAAATACAAAAAGAAAAAGAAAAAAGAAAATACAAAAAAACATATTCTTGAAAAAGAATATGTGTAAAATTCCTAAACTACCCTTACTATGACTATATATATTTTATATATATAATTGGTAAATACATATACATATATTATATATATGTATATGTATTACCTTATATATATATAATATATATACGAAATTACAAGTTTGATTACATAATTTAACAGTCCCCACATTGGGAAAGACGTGTTTTGCTATTTTTAAACCTCTCTTCTCCTAGCTATCTCTTTTCCTCTCTTCCTTTTCTTCTTCTATGGTGGTGCAGCCCTGATTTACAGATAGTTCCTCTCATGTATTCATCCCAAGCATAATGGCAGTCTATCTCAATGTGCTTTGTTCGTTCATGGAAAATGCGATTGTTTGGAATATAAATTGTATTTTTGTTATCGCAACACATATTCGATGGATTGAAGATGTTTATACTCATACCTCTGAGAAGATTCCTTAGTCATACAAGCTTCATCGTTGTCATAGTCATTGCATGATACACGACTTAAGTAGAAGACAATAAAACTTTTTGTTGCTTCTTGCATCTCCAAGAAATTAAAGAATCGCTTAAGAAAACAGAAATACCAATTGTTGAGATTCTATCATTAGAGTTTCCCCCCGAATTTGCATCAATATAAGCAAGTAAATCTAAAGACGAATACGAGGATAACAAAAGCACTTTAGTGATGGAGTTTTTAATGTATTTGACAATCCTTAATACTGCACTCATGTGTATAGTGGTTGGGGCATGCTGAAATTGACTTGCTACATGAACGACATGAGGTATATCCAGTCTAGTGATAGATACAGAGGTGAGTGATCCAATCAGTTGTCTGTAAAGAGTAGGATCTTCAAGCAATGTTTCATTTTCTAGTCTAAGTTTCGCATTGACAACTTCAGGAGTCTCCACCTTATCATTAGAAATTTTCGACTTACCACAAATATCAATAGCAAGCTTATTTGAGATAAGATACACTCTGGGTGAGTAAGCAACTTCAATACCTAAAAAATATCTCAAAAAAACCAAAACAGACATATCAAAATTTTTCTTTAAGATGGTTTTGATTTTATCAACTCCCTTTTTGTCATTTCTTGTGATTATCATATCTACATATAGTAGAAGAATAACAATGTCAGGACATGTATTCTTGACAAAAAGAGTCAGTATAACAAGAACGATAACCCAAATTGATCATAGCATCATTGAATCCATCATATCAAGACTTAGGGACTTATTTAAGACCATAGAAAGCCTTTTTTAGTTTAAGAGTTTTTCTTTTATCAATGTTAAACCCCGACAGAAGATCCATGTAAACTTCTTCATTAAGTCCTTCATTGGGAAAGACATTGTTAACATTTAATTGGTAAATGGGCCACTTATGAATGGATGCACCAGTTATCAAGGTTTTTACACTAGTCATTCTTGCTACCAGTGCAAAGGTTTTCTCATAATAAATCTCATATTCTTGAGCATATCCTTTGACAACTAACCTAGCTTTGTATCTTTCTAGAGAACCATCAGTTTTAGTGTTGACCTTAAATACCCATCTACATCCTACGAGTTTCTTTCTTAATGGTAGGCTGACTATTTTTCAAGTATGGGCCTTACGAAGGGCATCTAGTTCTATGTTCATGGTATTAATCCAATGGGAATAATTTTTAACCTCATTGCAATGTGATGGTTCATGATAAGAGTGAAGTGTCATTAGACAAGCTCTATAGTTTGAAGAAAAGGAGTTTTGCTAGTATAATAAAATTTTCATTAATTCATGGTATGTAAAAATTACATTAAGTTGATGAGAGATGAGCCAACAAAGTAGTAAATAAATCAAGAACATTCCTAAAAATAGGACGCAACCAAGCTACATCTGATTGCCCAGGCCAGCCCATAAACAGATGAAATATATCCAGTCGTGGAGCCACATTGAGGCTAAGGTGGGCATGTGGCCACCTTGTCCTGAAAAATCCTCCTCGGGCAGTATTGGGTCAGGGTGGGCATCACCAAGGCCCTCCCCTGAAACCCTCATCTTCGCCTCTCCGGCCATCTGACAATCATCTCCCCCTTGTTCAGCAGCTTCCTACGGTGCAGGTGCAATGTTGCAGTGACGGGTCTCTCTCTCTCTCTCTCTCTCTCTCTCTCTCTCTCTCTCTCTCTCTCTCTCTCTCTCTCTCTCTCTCTCTCTCTGTATATATATATATATAGATAGAGAGAGAGAGAGATATAGATAGATAGATAGATATCCAACTCGCATACTTTGCTCGATCTCAATCTTGTTCTTGACACCCACGCCAAGATCAAATTCGAGCATTGTCTACAAGTTTGACATCTCAGGTTTTCCTCAAACCAGGTGTGCCCTATTCGATCCAACTCCTACCATGTGGTAGTTCAGATGGAGATCTTTTGATAGAAATTGGGATTAGGGTTTTTCGTTCCAACTTCCAACTGATTTAGGATTCTCTGATTTCTAGTTGGTGTCAAAGAATTCGGGGGGTTTTCCATCTTTGTCTTGTCTCAAATTATGTCGTTCAAGATGTTCTGGCATATGGCTGGCTTGTCCACTGCATCTCTTGCAAGTTCTTTCTCTTATTGTTGTTTTGATTTTTTCAGACTGGATCTTAGTGGGTGTTTGGAAAAATGATGGGGGATTCAATCCCCTTTCTTTTGGAGTTGTGGGTATCTCTTTTAGTTAATGGATTTGATGTTTTGAATATCGTTATCTCGTGTTTATGTTGCAAAAGTAGGCTAGGCTTGGTAGAATCATAAATTTGTGGTTGGAAATCGAGTTTCTTTAACATCTGAATCTTGCTTTGTTGGCAGCTTAATTGAAAACTTGTTTGGTGTTAGTGCCTTTTTTTTTTCCCAAATCGCACTTAGGTATTTTTGTGTTTTTTATTTTCAATCAACGTTAAACTTGATTCCACATGATTGATTTTAGTTATAAACTTATAATTTTAGGGGTTTTGTTTTTATTATTATATATGAATAATGCTTGTCAAGATTTAAGTTTTTTTAATAGCATGAATATTTAATTAGATTTTAGGTTTTCTACACTTTTTTTTTCAATTAGCATTTAGTTTTTTATTTTTGTTTTTTAAGTGAGATGAATATTTAATTAGGTATTTTTGTGTCTTTATTTTTAATCAACATTAACTCCGCCTGTGTAGTTATACACTGCCGGTCCCAAGCCCGGATAAAGGAGGAGGGTTGCGGTAGGCCTGTGACAGCCAGCATAAAAACTTTGTCATATCCTATGAAAATGAACCAATATGAGAATTTCGTTGGGGCGTTCCCTACTGAGCGACGCGCTGTACTCTCTAGGCCCGGAGGCAGTGATAAATGTGCAAGGGTTGCTAGGTCGTCGCCCAGAAGCGACGCGTCACACCGGCGCCCGGGTGTGGTGTCAAATAGGCAAGGGTTCCCTCACTTTGTTGGACGGGTGGGGGTAAAGAAGTTAGTCCAAGACCATAAAATTAGGTTAGCCACTTGGAACATAGGGTCTTTAACTGGTAAGTTGGTAGAGTTAGTAGATGTTATGTGTAGGAGAAAGATTGATATTTTATGTCTTCAAGAGACCAAATGGGTAGGTGAGAAAGCTAAAGTGATAGAACCTTGGGGATATAAGATTTGGTATACAGGAATAAATAGGAATAGGAATGGAGTAGGGATTGTTATGAGTCGTCAGTTTATAGATAATGTAGTTGAGGTCCGTAGGAAGGGTGATAGAATTTTACTTATTAAATTAGTATTAGATACGGATATTATTAATATTATTAGTGTTTATGCACCTCAAGTAGGTTTAGATGATTCCATTAAGCATCAATTTTGGGAAGATTTAGATGGAGTAGTACAAGAGACATCTTATGGAGAAAAGCTTTTCATCGGCGGTGACCTTAATGGACATGTAGGCATTAGTAGGGATGGATTTGAGAATATCCATGGAGGCTATGATATAGGAGAAAGAAATGAAAGTGGAGAAAGGATTTTAGATTTTTGTTTGTCCTATGATATGATCTTAGCAAACACTTGGTTTAGGAAGAGGGAGTCTCACCTAGTAACATTTAAAAGTGGGGTTAATACGAGTCAGATAGATTTTTTCCTACTTAGAAAGAGAGATAGGGGTTGTTGCATCGATTGTAAGGTTATACCAGGAGAAAGTGTAGCTACACAACATAGAGTCTTAATTTTAGATCTTAGAATTAGACAATGCCGCAAAAGGGATAGACATAGGATAGATCCTAGAATTAAGTGGTGGGCACTGAAAGGAGCTAAACAAGGAATGTTTGTAGAGCAGGTAGTTAAGGAAGTTGATTGGTGTCTCGAGGAGGATTCAGAATCAATGTGGAATAAGATAGCGGGTGGTATGAGAAAAGTAGCTAAGGAGGTATTGGGTGAGTCTAAAGGCGGTGCACCACTAGGTAAGGATACATCATGGTGGAACGAGGATGTCAAATTAGCTATTAAGGTTAAAAGAGAGTGTTATAGAAATCTAAGTAAGAGTCGTGATAATGAGAATTTGGAGAAGTATATGATAGCAAAGAAGGAAGCTAAAAAAGTTGTTCGAAACGCGAGGGCTAAGGTATATAAGGAGGTTTATGACAAGTTGGATACCAAAGAAGGCGAGAAGGATATTTATAGGCTTGCAAAGATGAGAGATAGGAAATCGAAGGATTTGGGTATGGTTAGATGTATCAAAGATGAAACGCAAAGGGTTTTAGTCAAAGATGAGGAGATTAAGGAGTGATGGAAAGATTATTTTGATAAGCTATTTAATGATAGTCATGCTCAAGATCTTGGAGACTTCTCCATTCCTTTTCATGAGATAAATCGTGACTTCATGCGCAAGATTCAAAAGAAAGAAATTGCAGAGGCTTTGAAGAAAATGAAATCAAGAAGGGCAGTTGGCCCAGATGGTATACCTATCGAGGCTTGGAAATGCTTGGGAGAGAAAGGTTTAGAATGGTTGACAAATCTTTTTAACTTGATTTGGCGAACAAATAAGATGCCTAATGAGTGGAGGAAGAGTACTTTGGTGCCTTTATATAAGAATAAGGGTGATATACAAGATTGCACAAACTATCGTGGTATAAAACTCATGAGTCATACTATGAAACTTTGGGAGAGGGTGATTGAGTCTAGGTTGAGGAAGGTTGTCATGATATCGGAGAATCAATTTGGTTTTATGCCTGGAAGATCAACTATGGAAGCTATACATCTTCTTAGACAACTTATTGAAAGATATAGAGAGAGGAACAAAGATTTGCATATGGTTTTTATTGATTTAGAGAAGGCATACGATAGAGTACCTAGGGACGTTCTCTGGTGGACAATGATGAAGAAAGGTGTTTCTCTCAAGTACATTAGTATAATTAAAGATATGTATGAAGGAGTAGTAACCAATGTCCGCACTTGTGGAGGGGTGACAACCAATTTCCCGATAACGGTTGGGTTACATCAAGGATCTGCTTTAAGCCCTTTCCTATTTGCAATAGTGATGGATGAGCTTACGAGATCAATTCAAGAAAATGTACCGTGGTGTATGTTGTTTGCTGATGATATTGTTTTGATTGATGAGTCTAGAGCTGGGGTTAATGCTAAGTTAGAATTATGGAGACAGACATTGGAAGCTAGAGGTTTTAAGTTGAGTAAGAGTAAGACTGAATATATGGAATGTCGGTTTAGTAAGCAACGAAGTAGTGATGGGAGTGTAGTGAAGCTTGGTGAGCAAGATATACCGGTGAATGATTATTTCAAATATTTGGGATCCATCATTCAAAAGTATGGAGAAATTGATGGAGATGTAAATCATAGGATAAAGGTTGGGTGGATGAAATGGAAAAGTGCTACTGGAGTGTTGTGCGATCGTAGAATGCCATTGCGGTTGAAGGGAAAGTTTTATAGGACGACTATTAGACCCGCTTTACTATATGGTACGGAATGTTGGGCTGCCAAGAGACATCATATTCAAAAAATGAGTGTAGCTGAGATGCGGATGCTTAGATGGATGTGTGAAAATACAATAAAAGATAAGATTCGGAACGAAGAGATACGTAAGAAGGTAGGTGTTGCACCCATTGAAAATAAGATGCGAGAGAATCGTTTACGGTGGTTTGGACATATTCGGCGAAGGCCTAATGATGCTCCAGTTAGAAGGTTGGAGAAATGGGAAAATATATTAGTTAAAAGAGGTCGGGGTAGGCCTAGGAAGACTTGGATGGAGATGATAGGAAAGGATATGAATGCTTTGAACCTCACCGAGGACATGGCGTTGGATAGAAATGATTGGAGGAAAAGGATTCATGTGGAAGACCCAAAATGAATTTCTTTTTGGGTTCATATCGCTGACCCCAATTGTTTTGGGATGAAGGCGTAGTTGTTGTTGTTGTTTTGTTGTTTATTTTTAATCAACATTAAACATGATTCCACATGCTTGGTTTTAGTTAGAAACTTAGAATTTTAAGAGTTTTGTTTTTCTAATTAGCATATATATATAGAGAGAGAGAGAGAGAGAAATTTGTAGCGGCTCAATCCATTCATGCTCAAGAGGAACACAATAGCACTGATTGTACATCATGGGCGTGATGGACGGTCAATGCGCAAAAAATGACAAAAAAGATGCCAAAACGCTCAAAAAAGGCCTTTAGCAACGCTTTTAAAGCGTTGTTAAAGGTATTTTTTCTGCTTAGACCTTATAGGCACTCAATTTTGGTGTTAAAGGTCAGACGGGGATGCGCTCGGTATCTTTTAGATTGTTTTTAACGGCAATTTTGAGTGCCACACCTATACCCTTTTTTAGTTTCACCATACCCAACAAAAACACTTTCAAAAACTTTTGAAAACAATGTCATTTTTATAAGAACAAAACATTTGCAACCGAAAATACGTAATCGCTTGAAATTGGGTGTTGTATTAATATTATGGGTCATATTAATTGGAATGTATGTGTAATATATGTTGATTCTTATTGAGTAAGAATCTAAATTCATTGGATTATATATAGCATTGACTCACATTTTTTTTTAATTATAATTTATCTTTTGTTATATGTCTCCTTATTTGTGTTTTGCAGTTGAACAATAGAAAGAGATGTAGGATGGAATCATGAAACTAAAGTTTCAAATCCCACTAAAGATCTCAGACTCGTAGGACATGTAATTTACAAATATTGTAAAAAAGATACTACAGGTGGCATTTTAAGGCTAAAACATCACTTAGCTTACACAAAACATAGTGTAAGCTTGTGCCAAAATGTTCTACCTAAAGTGAAAGTTTTTTCAGAATCATCTAAGGGATCAGAATGAAAAGAAACAAACAGAGGAACAAAGCAAGTTAGAAAGGGGGGACTATTTATTTTGGTTCAACATCATCGGCGGCATATAATGTAAATGTTAGTGGATCAATTAGTATGGCAAAAGCAAGCACAGCTGGTCCCATGGACTAATTTGTAAAGAAAGAAGCACGACAAACCACAATTAATAATGCATTTAAAAGGGATGAGACAAAAAGTGTATGTCAAGCCATTGGGAGATTTTTTTTATGACAATGTCATGTCATTTAATCTTTGCAACAGTTCATATTTTGGTCTAATGCTAAAAGTCATCCCAAATTATGGGTGAAGGTTCAAACCACCTTCTTACCACGAGATCAGAACGTGGATTTTGAAGGATGAGGTAGATTGTACTCATGAAATTTTAAAAGAGTTCAAGGAATGGCCCAAAGTTTGTTGCATTATAGCAGCTGGTTGGACAGATGGAAAGAAAAAAAATTTAATTAATTTTCTTGTGAACAATTAATCAGAGTCGGTATTTTTGAAGTCTGTTGAAACCAACAACATTGCAAAAACTGCTCAAATTTGTGTAAGTTGTTTGAAGTTGTTAAAGAAATTGGTGAAAAGAATATGGGGCAATTCATTGTAGATAATGCACCAAATTATGTGGCAACTAAGAATATCTTAAAAACATTTTTTTGGATACTATGTGCAGCGCATTGCTTGATATGTTATTAGAAGATATTAAAAAGATCACTTTTTAAAGATACAATAAAAAAGGCAAAAAAAATACAAGATATATGTATAGCCATGCATGGATATTAAATTTGATAAAAAAAATCACAAAGAAGAGAGAACTATGTCCAGTTGTCACTCATTTTGTCACATCATATCTCATGCTTCATAGTATTTGATGTTACAAGAAAGACTTGAAGTCAATGTTCTTGTCTTCAAATTTTAGAACATCTAATTATTATAGAAAGTCTGATGCTAAGAACATTGCTCATATTGTTCTTAGTGATCATAAGTTTTGAGTTGTCATATCATATGCAATTAAAGCTATGATGTCTCTCGTGAAAGTGTTGCGATTAGTGGATGCGGATGAGCCTGCTATGGGATTTTTGTAGGAGGCAATGGATAGAGCAAAGGAGGAAATTGCTTTGAATCTTAATGATGTTGAAAAAAAATATAAACTTATTTGGGGGACATCATTGACACTAGATGAGACTTGCAACTCTATAAGCCTTTGCATGCATCCTATGATTTAAATCATCAATTTTATTATGTTGACAACTTCAACCCAGATTGAGAACTTATGAGTGATTTTTATGGTTGTGTTCAAAAATTGGTTTATGATGCAAATGTTCGATTGAAAATTACAACACAAATTGATGTATTTAAAAAGGCAAAAGGATTGTTTGGTACAAAGGCAATTGTTATAACCAAGGCTGCCTGACTAGGAAGCGGAAGCTGCAAACGATACGGGAAGCAGAAGCGAGAAGTGAGGAATAAAAAATATATATATAAGAATTAAATGGGAATCAAAATGAAACACATAAAAACTAAAATAAAAGTGACAAATATTAAATTTCATGTTTTTTTAGTGTAAGAATTAAATTTTTAACAAAATCTAAAAATGATGACAAACAATTTAGAGAAAGCACATGGAAGTGGGTGAGAAGAGTGAGAAAACACATAAAAAACAAGAAAAGTTGAGTAAGAAAACATATAAGAAGAATAGATGAAGCGTGTGGAAAGCATAGGAGAAGCGTGGGAGAATCGAGGTTCTCATCAAGTTTCGAAAGCAAAGAGTATCGCGCTTCGGAAGCGAGTTTCCAAGAAACGAGCTTCCCACCTATCTAAAAAGCTTCTGGTAACTCTGGACAACAAGGAAACAAAAAA
This sequence comes from Nuphar pumila, assembly GCF_984573655.1. Lineage (NCBI taxonomy): Eukaryota > Viridiplantae > Streptophyta > Magnoliopsida > Nymphaeales > Nymphaeaceae > Nuphar > Nuphar pumila. Next base: position 26,876,035 of record NC_143251.1, read on the forward strand.
AATTTGGTAAATTTACAATTATGTTGTTATTTGTTAATATTATTTTTATGTTTTATTTTTTTTTTAATTGTGACATTCTTTATGTTTTTATCATTTTTTATTATTTTATTTGAATGCAGATGATGGTGGAGTTCATTTGGGCACAAAAATCTTGAATTAATGCATTTTGCAATTTGAGTTCTAAGTTTGGCGTGTAATGCATCAGGCTATAAGAGAAATTAGAGTACCTTCTCATTGGTATGTGACTTTGTATTTTGTTTTAAACTCTCTTTTCTATAAATTTAACTATTTTATAATTGATTATCAATGATTTGGAATTGTAGGTGTATACAAAACAGAGAATAGACTTGAACAAGTGAAGATAAATTCATTGGTTTTTGTTATGTACAATATGAAGTTAAGAGAGAGAAATATATGGAGGAGGGCTACAAAATGGCCTATATGTCTAAATCATGTAGACTCAAATGATGAGTGGATTGTTAAAAAGGAAGATCTAGTATTGCTTAGTGATCCCAATTGGTTGGAGGATTCATGGTTGGACCCGAAGTTCATCATAAACGTCATTGAGTATGTGTCTATTGAAGAAGTCACTTCACATCATGATTCACAAAGTGGTTCTAAGCAAGATAAGTCTTCGAGAGTTATAGGTAAAGCTATATTTATTTAAACTTATATAAACATATTTTTTAAACTATATCAATAAGTATTTAATATATAATTTTTTATTGAAAAAAAAAAGAAAAGAAAAAGAAGTGATTGAGGATGTGGAGAAAAAAGTGTAGATGATGAAGAGTCAAAGAATGAAGATGAAGAACATGTTTATATGGATTCCTCAGATGATGACAATGAAGGCTTGGATATTGATGATGATGAGACATAAGAAGAGCTTAGGCCCTAATTCATATCATAGGACTATGGGCATTTATACGTTTTTTTGGTCGTTCATTTGCACTTGTGAATATTGTAACACTCTCATTTTGGAGAGTTTTGGACAAATACATTAACATTTGGTTGCTAATGCTAATATGCATTTTATGATGATGACATGATGCAGAGAAATTTGATTGTTACAAATTTTGTTACTTAATTTTTTATTGAATGCTTATATTTTATTTGTTAGATACTTACATAGATCAAGTTATTGCATTAATGTTACTTTTAAATGTTAATCTCATATTTTTGGTATTTATTTGAGATTTTTTATTTCTTATTGGTTGTTGTTTTACCTATAAAGCATTTCTTTGATTTATTTGTATTTTTAGATATTTTTTAAAAAAAATTAAGTTTTCAAAAAAAAAATTGAGGCTTACACTTTACACTACCCTTACACTTTACACATCAGTTTTCGATGGAGTGCTACGCTTTTCACAACATTGCCCTAGACAATTAGTTTTAAACTCAAATCATACCCGACCATATGCAGGAGAAACCTTGTTAGAGAAACATAGATTACAACTTAAAACCCCACAAGAATGAAGAATACCCGTTTAACTCAATCAGGAACTCAAAATTAAAACAAGAGTTTATATGCTAAAAGTAACGACATTCCCCTTTGCAAAATATAGCTAAAAATGAGATACCATGAAAATTTTGATTTAGTACCTATTACTTCTGTCTACTTATAGGAAAACCCAACTTTAGCTCCACTGTTATGTAAACTTCGGCAATCAGCAATGGAAAATATATGCAAATATGTTGACAGTCATAGACATGGTTTAGCATGCATTTTAAATTTGTCACTGGATAGGCTTTCCACCAGTATCCAAAAACATACCCAGTGTAACTACCAATTTTCTTCATGGAAAATAGTATGTTTCTTTTCAGTATATAGAAGAGTTTAGCTATGAAATAGAATTATTAAAAGAACTTTGTAAGTTACCTTAAAATCTATGATACTGCAGTTTTTGTATTTCAATGTACCATATATTGAACAAACAGACTATTCAGAGTTGTTATCTTTAGAATGCAAGTGATTAGTAAAGACCAGAAAGAAAAGAAGTATTATTATTCAACTTTCACGCTTATTGTAATTAGTGAAACTAATTAATGAAAGACATTACGAAACTTCTTTGTTTTAATGCTTACTACTTATGAAATGACCTATTACTTTTTTCTTAACCATTTAATGTTTAATTTCACTCTTTTGATATATGTAATGGATACATTGTTATAACATCATAATTATAGTTTTTATATTTGATAATTGTTACATATTTATTCATGCTCAATTTAGTTCACAATTAAGTTTGCTTAATATTGTAATTTGACTACTTAAATGTGTTTTATTTCTCTTTGTGGTCATATTGTTAATTTTTTATAGTTATTTTAAATGTTACTTTATTTGTTAATTATGTGATTGTTATAAATAAAGTAACATTTATGTGGAGGACATGGCATTGGATAGAAATGATTGGAGGAGAAGGATTCATGTGGAAGACCCAGAATGATTTTCTTTTTTGGTTCATATCGCCGACCCCAATTGTTTTGGGATGAAGGCGTAGTTGTTGTTGTTGTTGTTTGTATGTGATTGTTATAATACGTTTACTCAAAACTTTTTTCTTTCATTTGTTAACTAATGTGACTCTTCAATAGTAAACTTTTGTTTTGTTAGTTGTCCGTTTTTATTATAATATCATTTTGCATGTTATAGTAGTATAAGTGTACGTTTAACTTTTCATAATGCTTAATTTTGATTTCTTTTTTTTTTATTTCATTCGATGATTTTTCAAAAAATTTCTGATTTTTTAAATTTTTTTGTGATTTTTAAAATGAGTTTTTTTTGTATCTTATGATATGTTACGATACACCCATATAGCCAGCCCTTTTGATACGATAATTACAACAATGGAATTATCAATAAGTAGTGAATGAGCAAATCAGTTTAAGCAGCAAAAACACAGCTATTAGAATGATCAGGCACTTCCCACATGAAATGTCAGGGAACAACAAGAGTAGCTAGTTACTAACAAAATATTGTTAAAAATAATGTATAGTAACTAGGGTTTTTAGTTTAACTTTTTTTTTTTTTAGTTTGGTTTGTATTGAACTAATCAATGCAAAAGAGAGTCTCTTGACTCCAAACGGCTCTTTGGGAGCTCTCTCTTCACACCTTCCTTTTTGTGTATAAATATGGGGCATTGCCCCTACTCATTGTAAGCTTTTTGTATAGATTATAATCAATAAAAATATTATTTTTCCTCTTGTTCTTCAACCCATTTAGTGGGTATTTGTGCATGAACCCTTCTTGTGGTTCTTTTGAGTGTTCATTTCGGTAATTTTAGTGGAACTCTTTGAGTGTCCATTGTTGGTGATCCACTGAACATCATTGAAGGAGCTCGTGTTCTTACATGGTATCAGAGCTCGATGATTAAGCTGAAAATTGTGATCGGAATATTGGAAAGCGTGCCACTCCAAATTTGAAAGTGTTGGAGCTCTCTTATATTTTTCATTCAAAGTGTTTGTGATTGGTGGCATTTGCGTGGTGGTAAAGTGCTCGTGACTTCCATTGTTATTCTTATTCTTTTTTCTTCTCCTCTATTCTTCTCTTTTTTTTCTCAAACCTTATAAAAATGGATGACAATGATAATGTCACCATAAAACCCATTAAGCTCAACGACTTCAACTACGTAACATGGGCTTCAATTATGAAGCATCTTATGGGGAAAATTATTGTAGAGATTAGTGGATGGGACCAATCCGGAACCTAAACTAATCCTTACCAAAGTAGAAGGTGAGAAAAAGATACCTCTTACGGAGGTTGAGAAAAATAAGGCAATAACCACTTATAAAAAAACGTAGAAGAAATGGAAAATGGGACATGACAAGATTATATTTTGGCTCATTAGTAGCGTCGACATCAAGAAGTGTTCAAGTCTTGCAAAATTTGAATATGCAAACAATGCATGGGATTATCTTAAGAGAATATATTCTCTTAAAGATATTGCACATGTGTGCAACTTACAAGATAAGGTACGAAATATGGTTCAAGGGGACAAAAGCATTAAAGAATACCATAATAGTTTGTTCGAATTATGAGAAGAATTGGCTCTTCTTGAACCAAAGTGGCATTGTCCGAAAGACATAGAACTCTGTCAAAATCAAATAGATACGAAGCATTTTTTTAATTTATTAATGGATTGAGATCGGAGTTTGAATCCACCAAATTCGCCCTTCTTCATTGAGGGAAAGTCCCTTCGATAGAAGATACGATAGAAAAAATAAGCATGGAGGAAAATAGGCTTAAAAAGAGAATCTCAAAGTATGATGATGTCTCGGTTTTAACCGTATCTAGAATAGGAAACTATGTTCATACTTACAAACCCCCACACTATGTAAGGACAAATGATGAGAAGCAAAGCAATGAGTATGAAAAACAGAAAGTTATTTGTTACTATTGTGGTGAACCAAGACATGTAAAAACATATTGTCCTAAATTGAAGAAACCCTACGAGAAGAAGGTTGCTTATGGTGGACCTCCACAATAACCAAGTGAATCATCCATTAGAAACATGTCCTTAACACAATTAGTGGAGGTGCTTCAACCTCTACACAAAAGAGCATCTTCATTCAGTGGAGTCACGATTTCTTCCTTCAGCGTCTCCGATCCCGATAAATCTCTTTGGCTTCTTGACTCAGGTGTCTCTTTTCATATAATACCAAATAGTGATATGTTATCTGAATGTCATAATTCAAGTGGGTCAAATGTTTTCACCGCCGATAGAATATCTCTTAAGATAAAAGAAATAAGAAATTTTGAAAATATCTCTCAAAACTCAAAAATATTTTGTATTCTACAAATTAGATATATTCCTAAACTTAACTAAAAACTTTTATTTGTCTCTCAATTATCTGACCATGGATGTAATGTTTCTTTCTCCTCTCATGGTTGTCGAGTGCAGGATCGTCGGTCAAAAAACTGATTGGGGAAGGCCATAGAGAATGAGGCTTATACTACATGGATTTTTTGAAAATACCCAAGAATACATTTTGTTGTAATGTTCAGAAAGTGGATTTTGATCTATGGCATAAGAGACTTTGCCATCCTACTGTATCCAATATCTAGTTTTTTTCAAAGATGAAAAAAAATTGTACTTTTGAAAATTTTACATGTGAAATTTGTATTCTTGATAAAATGAAGAGATTACCTTTACAAGAAAGAACCTTTGTTTCTTTTCGACCAAAACAATACATTCGGATGTGTGGGAACCTACACCTATTATACCAAAATGTGGCTTTATGTATTATGTAATTTTTGTGAATGATTTTACGAGACACACTTGGATTTATTTTCTTAAACATAAGTCTGAAGTTTTCTTACACTTTCGAATATTTCATAATCTAGTCAAAAATCAATTTATGAATGATATTTTCATCTTTCACACTGATTCAGGGAGAGAGTTTTTACCAAAAGAATTTAAAGATTACCTAATCTATATTGTATCACACATTAAAAATCATGTCCTTGTACCCATCAACAAAATGGTTTAGCTGAAAGGAAGCATAGGCATATTGTAAAAACAACAAGAATTTTACTTATTATAAATCAAATACATAAAGTTTTTTGGGCTGAAGCCACTCTAACTGCAGTTTATCTTATTAACAAAAGGGCATCTTCTTCCTTAAAAAATGTATCTCCTGTTGAAAAACTTTTCAAACAATCGTTTTACTGACAAAAATAACAAACTCTCTCCTCGAGCTATATCTTGTATTTTTCTAAGATATGCAAATTATCAAAAAGGTTACAGATATTTTGATTTTAAAACTAAAAAGTTATATGTCAAAGAATATAGCCTTTTTGCAAAAGGAAAGTTTTTTTGAAATTAAGAAAACTAAGAAAATAAATGAGTATTCTTTTTTGTTGGATTTAGTTTCAAAGATTGATGAGTGTGATATTGATGAAAACCAAGAAGTTAAAAATGATATGATAAGTGAAGAATCATCCCATAATGACCAAGATTCTATTCAATACTCTAGGCGTGGTAATTTAGAACATCCATGTGCACTCGAAAAATATATCAGTAATGAAAAACAAGAAGAGATACAAACAAGGTCATCTAGAGTGTCAAAAATCCCTGAAAATTTTGTGTGCCTACGTTGCATTAATGCATTCCTACATAGAACCTTCCAACTATGCTAAAGTAAAGGAACATCTTGAGTGAGTAGAAGCTATGACAGTGGAATTAAATGCCTTAGAAAAGGTGAATACTTAGACTATTTAAGACATTTCACCAAAAAAAAAACTATAGGTTGTCGATGGGTGTATAAAGTTAAAACCAAGAGTGGCAGAACTCTTGAAAGGTATAAAGCCAAATTAGTTGTCAAGCTATGTCATAGGGATTCGGCTAGCAGGGTGTCGCACCCGCGTCGACGCGACTCGACGCGGGTGCGGTTGCGGCACCGGGTGCGGTCAACCCGATCCTGGGTGCGTTGACCGCACCCAGGATCATTTAGGTCCATTTTTTTTGGATTTTTTTTTTAAATTTGCCCTATGAAATGGGCTGCGAAATTTAAAAAAAAAATCTGCTGACAGCAGCTGTCTGTCAGGGCTGCGAAATTTAAAAAAAAATTTCTGCTGACAGCAGCTGTCTGTCAGCTGCTGACAGCAGTTGTCTGTCAGAGCTGCGAATTTTTTTTTAAAAAAATTCTGCTGATAGCAGCTGTCAGCAGAAAAACCCGCGTCGGGGAACCCCCGACCTCCTTTATATATATATATATATATATATATATTACATTTTTGCCCCTACATTTTTGCCCCTGCCGCACCCCCGCACCCAGGTTTTTTGGAAGTGTCGAATCCCCGCACCCATGTGACATAGTTGTCAAGAAATATTCTCAAGAGTATGGAATAGACTATGAAAAAACTTTTACTCCAATTGCTAGAATGACCACAGTTAGGACCTTAGTAGCTCTTGCCTCTATAAAGAAATGTCCTATAAATCAAATGGATGTTAAAAATGTGTTTCTCAATGGAAGCTTGGCTAAAGAAGTTTATATGGAACCGCCACTTGGCATAGTTATTCCTAAAGAAAAAGTTCTTCGATTAGATAAAGCCATATATGGTCGTAAACAAGCACCAAAGGCTTGGTATAACAAGTTTAGTCAAGTTATGCTTGAATTTTGTTTTTAATCTTGTCTAACTGACACAACTTTGTTTGTTAAGATTTTTGATGAAGGTACTATTATCCTTCTCCTCTACGTGGACGATATGATCATCACTGGGAGTGATAAACAGGGAGTTGAAAATATTAAAAGCTTTCTTAAAACACATTTTGAAATGACTGATTTGGGTTTTTTTTAATTTTTTCTTGGTACAGAAGTTGTTTATTCTTCTAGAGGTTATTTACTGACTCAATCTAAGTTTGCTCTAGATATTATTGTGTCTGGTATCTCAGATGAGAAGAAGGTCGACACTCCCAAATTTGTCAATATCAAAATGAAGATTTATGATGGAGAACCACTTGAAAATCCAACACCTTACAGACAACTTATCGAAACACTATCATATCTCTCAATTACGAGACTCGACATCGCACATGCAGTTCACACAGCAAGCCAATTTCAGCATGCTCTTACCACTGTTCATATGAGAGTTGTTTTGTGCATTATTAGATATATTAAAACTTATCTTTTTCGAGGACTTTTCTTGTCTGCTTCTTCCTCTTTAGATTTAATTGCTTATGTTGATGCTGACTGGAGAGGAGATCCAAATAATCGACATTCAATTATTGGTAGTGTAAGAAGCAGCAAAAAGTCTATCTCTCATCAACTGAAGCAGAGTACAGAGTTATGGCTACAACCACTATGGAACTGGTCTGGCTCAGGAGATTGCTGGATGACATGGGTGTTTAGAGTAAAGGAGCATCACGACTATGTTGTGACAATAAAAGTTTCATTTACATTGCCAGCAACCGAACCTTCCACGAACGAACCAAACACATTGAATGGATTGTCACTATGTACGAGAGGAATTCCTACATGTCACTATTGATCTTCCCTATGTTTCTTCGGAATATCAATTGGCAGATTTCTTCACCAAACCTCCGGCAGCTCCTAGATTTCACTTTCTCTTGGATAAACTTTTGTTTATCCAACCGTAAGTTTGAGGGGGAGTGTTAAAAATAATGTATAGTAACTAGAATGTTTTGTTTAACTTTTTATTTTTTTAGTTTGGTTTGTATTGAACTAGTCAAAGCATTGACTAGTCAATACAAAAAAGAGTTGTTGGACTCCCAACGACTCTCTCTTCCCACCTTCCTTTTTGTGTATAAATATGGGTAATTGCCCCCACTCATTCTAAGTTTTTTGTGTGGATTACAATCAATAAAAATATTATTTTTCCTCTTGTTCTTGAAACCCATTTAGTGGGTATTTGTGTATGAACCCTTCTTGTGGTTCTTTTGAGTATTCATTTCGGTATTGTTAGTAGAACTCTTTGAGTGTTCATTGTTGGTGATCTAGTGAACATCCTTGAAGGAGCTCGTGTTCTTACAAATATTGCACCACTAATCTACAAGCAATCTGGCAATTAAATCTCAACCTACCTCTCTCTCTCTCTCTCTTTACATATATATATATATATGGGAAAGTCTTTGCCGCAGATGCATGTATGGTATCAATGAGTTGAAATGAGCAATATCTCATTACTCATGTTTTTTAGTGAATCTAGTGATATAGGTATGATGTATGTGCTCGTTTAATGGGATTAGCTTTTGAGTCACTAGATTGCACTCTGTGTGCAAGTTTTTCCAGTGGTTCAAAATCAACAGTTGTAAATGCACCAAATATTGACAATTGAAATATATATATATATATATATATATATATATATATATATATATATATTGCTGCAAGTTGATCCTTTGTAGTCAAAGGCAGCACCTAGGCGACCAAGGTGCAGCCCCACTGTCTAGGTGATTGGATTTGGGTGGTGGGGCCCTATTTTGCCACCTAGGCTTAAAGCCTAGTTTTGTCTTGTTCTTTTTGTTGACCATTGGTGGTATAAAAAGGGGAAATGTGTAGACCTTTCCCCTTTTGGCTCTCTTGCCCTTTCGTTTTCCCTTTCTCGCCCTTTCATGCTCTCTCGGTTTTTTGCAGCAAGAAGAAGAAACAGGTGCACGTCTCTCTCTCTCTCTCTCTCTCTCTCTCTCTCTCTCTCTCTCTCTCTCTCTCTCTCTCTCTCTCTCTCTCTCTCTCTCTCTCTCTGGGTTTTCTTCTTCTTCTCTTCCCCCCCCCCCTACATTTTTTTCCTTCTCTTTTCTTTTCCCTTTTATTATAATATATATTTTGTGTTTGTGTATTTTATTTACATATATATATATGTGTGTGTGTGTGTGTGTATGTAATGTAATTTATATATAATTTCTGATTTGTGCGATATATTTCTGAGTTATATTTCTGGTAGACTGTTTTTTAGTTATGTTTATGAGTTATATTTTTTATTTACATCTGTGTGTAATTCATATATGATATGTTTGACTGTTCGTTTTCACAGTTCACAGTTCACAGACAACAATGAGGATTTTTTGTCCTAATTTTTGCCCTATATAGTTAGTTTTAAGATCTTTATAGTTTAGAGATGAAGATTAGCATACCAGACTTTGGTTAAATGTGATGTCTTTAGTTATCATGAACTATCAATAGTTCAGTTATGTCTTATGACATTTTAGTATGACTTTTAATATTGTTAAAGATTTAATTGTGTTTAAATTAGGTAGTTGCCTATTATTTGTTCTTTTGCAGGTTATCAATTGCATGGTTTGTTTGTTTGTTTTTGTTCATTTCTTCTTATTCGTGTTTTGCTTATTTTATGTCTATTGTTTATACATGATTTTATTTTTTGTATATTGTTCATTCACGTTAGTTGTATGGTTTGTTTATTTAATTGTTCATTTATTCTTAAACTTTTTGAGCAGGTTATCAATTGCATGGTTTTTTTATTTTTCCTGTTTATTTCTTCTTATTTGTCTATTGCTTATTTTATGTCTATTGTTCATTTTTTTATACATGATTTTATTTTTTGTATATTATTCCTTCACATTGTTAGTTGTATGGTTTGTTTGTTCAATTGTTCATTTATTCTTAATTTTTTTGAGCAGGTTATTTAATATAATTGTTTTATAGTGTTCGACGACATGTGTTTTGTCTATTGTTTATTGTTGATTGATTTTATGTTGTATAAATGTTTGTTATTAATTTTAGCAGTTTGTTTACATATTTTGTATATTTTAATTTTTTAATTAAAGTACCAACTAGTCCGCCTAGGCCCCTCTTAGGCCCGCCTAGTCTTTTTAAGGATTCATCGCCTAAGCTCCGCCTAGCGCCTTTGACAACCAAGGGTTGATCCCTAACAAATCAACCATGTTGACAACATCCACTGGGTCAGATTGAATTAAAACAACTTGCACTTATGAGTTTCAACTCATTGATACCATATGCACATCCACACCCAAGGCTTTCTCATATCGTGACTAGCCAGTCAACCACCCAAGGACACAATTTGCCGTATTTTTTAAAGACATGCCAAGAGATCAGATCTTGACCTTTTCTGCTGAACTTGTTTCGCTTCAAAAGATAACAAATGTCTGTCCTATTTCCCTTAAATGTTGTCATCTTAAAATTTTGGTCCACAGTGCAGGTTGGAGGATCAAGCCAACGTTAGCTATTTTGTTCTTGGATGAGAAAATCAATAGCAGGAGAAACAAGGAAATAGCAGAGCACTGAAAGAGAACAACTCCAATAACATTGATTGTACGAATTGGGACAAAAATAGTCCATGCCAGTTACTTTGATATAAATCTTTTATGCATACTTTAATATGATTTCTTTGCAATTTTAGGTTGCATGGTAAGATGTCCATTGTTGTACATTGCACATTATGCTTCGTTGGCAACAGAGGACAATTATGTTAGCAAAAGATGCTTCTGAGAAGCTTCCAAGGAATGTGAGAATTATAAAAATTAAATGTAAAAGAATTTTCAGAGCTGTAACACTTCCACTACAGAAGGCCCATGTAACATCATTCATCCATCTTGAGAAATGAAAGAAATGCATGTCACATACAAGGTGTAAAATCATCTTCCAAAATAATTACAACCTAGACAGAGAATAGTTGTTCGGAAATAATCATGTATGCAACTCATTTAAAATTGTAACAGTGACACTAACGGTAATAGCATTGTACAAAATGTGCACACTATTTACCTCATGGGCATGCCCATGCTCATCCTCGTGATCTTCATGACCCTCCCAAGGTTTACGCCAACCCTGAAACAGAAAGCATGTACTTGCAGGCTTAGCTTCAAATGTAAAGGGCATCACATGGAGAAGAAGAAGATTTAAGAATTACCAAGAGGACAGGACCATCTTGCTTGGCCCTATATAACACCCAAAACCTGCATAACCAAAATGTACGGCTCATTTCTTCTACTCAATCCAATTAAATAAAATAAATAAATGTCATGTTACGATTCCTGAATTTGTGAATTTCATACCCATTTCTTTGTTAGAGACATTATTTAGAAAGCATAACTGTATAGTTCAAATGCATAGAGAGAACAGGTATAACGAAGCCTCCCTACTTTTTTCTCCAATGACAAAGCCTTAGCTTAATTTTGTTAGAAGTGCATTGTAATGTGCATCAGAAGGGTCTAAGATACAAATTATTGCATCATTGTATCATAAGAAATACGAAAACATTTTGAACAAAAAATATTTACAAATTAAATTTTAAAAATTCTATCAAAAAACAAAAACAAATATAATTAGAAAAATTGAAGCACAATCTTTAGGCCTTCACATTCATAACTTATTATTTCATAATTCATGCTAATATAAAAGACAATAGAGTGACAGACAATAAAGGATACAATTGTATAACATCCAACATGAAAAGCTATTGTGTGAAACTTTTTCCAAATATGTTTGCATTTAGCACCAAAAACTGGTGGCTGCCACATATTTTCTGTTAATAATGTTTGATCTTCTTGACTTTATAGTTTAGATGGTTTCCCTTCTTCGCATATTCTATGAGTCATGGCATTCACTATGGCTTCCTTCTCCACATCTCTTACAAACTAGCTATCATTTTTGTATGTTTGTTATCCAGAAGATTAACAGGGTAACATGACCATATTAATAGTTTTTCACTTGTAAGATGGCATTTTGCCCTATATATTTTTGCCTTAAATTCTAGCTTCAGAGAAAATACACCATATCACATCATTTTACCAATATATAAAATTGCCATGCTGCATCATTTCAAGGTCTCCTATCCTTTTCTCCCTATGTTATTAATATTTTTTTATCAAATGACATAATTTATATTTTATTGAACTAGTCTTTTTTGTAGTTTTGTAAGCTACACAATTAAATTTGGTTAAAAAGATCAAAAGAACCAAATTTAAAGATCTAAAAAACCTTGAAGTGGACAGTAAATCTTGCTTTCAAATATTTAAATCTAAAATCAACATCTTCATGATTTTCACTTGTTCTGCCCACAAATGCATATATCTAGCCTCCTCGCACATGAACTGGTCCTTCCAGTGTATCAGAGCCAGGCAAAATCACAAAAACTACAAAAAGAATGCTTACCACTAAATTATTAATCTAGCATATCTCAGTATTACCCAATAACTGCAACAACAATGTTTTATACTAACTCATGTTGCCCATTTGTTTCCAAAATACCCATTGTTGTAAAAAAAGAAGAAAAACTGTAAGAACTCGAAAGTACTATGGGTACTATATTCACAAAACAAACATTCAACTGCCCTTAAATAAAGTTCAAAATGTGCCAATGTATGGACGCTTATGTAAAGTCATGACTCTTAAAGGAAGAGCCATAATTCTCCATAAAACCCATTAGTGAAGGGTTACGGCACATGACCCTTAAGAGGGACGGGTTGTGGCCCACGACCTTTAAAAGAAAGATTATGACTATTCATAAAAAAATTAAAAAATAAAAATTAATCAAATATTATAACTTGTCAAAATAAAGAAAAAACAATTTTATAAAATTTAAATGATATTATATTTATTTTAAAACTTTATTCAACATTTCCCCAAATTTCAAAATAATAAAAATATGTCATTCAAGCAAATACAGAAATAATATGCATAAGCGAACCTTATAGATTTGGGCCTTCCTTTGTAAACTTTTCAAAGTTCATCAAACCAAGACCTTATATATCACACATATTGCCAAGTGTTCGAATAGGCAGTTATCAAACTCCACACTTTATGGCCTTATGCTTATCGCAGTTTCGTAGATGCTTGAGAAATTGCCCATCTTATGAAAAAATTAAAATCTTAGAAAGAACCCTATAAAACACAAATGTATAGACTTACTAAAGAGACAAAATCTCCATCAACTTTATCATTACATTCACAAATAGCACTTTTTCTTCCTTATATGAGGCTAGGAAATTCTGTTCAACTTCTTAGTGAATTGTCTTCAACTTCTTTTAAGCATCATAGTGCTAAATTTATAATCAATCACTGCAATAACTTGTTTTCTCTTGAACCTAGGCTTTGGGATTTTCAAGAACTCTTCAATGGCATTCTCGTTATTGATAATATACAGAAGAAAAAGGCTTTAGCCCCGCCTTTCCAAAAGATATTCGTAGTAGGTCACTTGCTAGACCACTTAATTATGGATTTAGCTATAATTTGGCTTAACTTACAAATAATGCATTATACAGTCACACATTTGGAGTTTATAAATCATGAATTCATAATTAAGAAATTTCATCACTACTTCACTGTTACTTCTCCAAAAGTAATGATTTCCAATTAGTCATAACTTTTCATGACTATAAGATTTGATCTTATCTCAGTATGAAATACATAAGGTCTTTTCATGTTGCATATACCATAAGATCTAGAATTCAGGTGTTTTGGTCTTCTGAGTATAGACCTATGTCACATGGGTGCGGGTGCGGGTGCGGGTGCGGGTGCGGGTGCGGGGATTCGGCACTTCCAAAAAATCCGGGTGCAAGGGTGCGGCAGGGGCAAAAATGTAATATATATAGAAGGGGGTTGGGGGTTCCCCTGGCGCGGGTCGGGGTTCAGTTTTTTTTGCTGGTGTGTTTGTTTGAAGACTTGTTACCCACGTTCTGCTTGTTGTGTACTTTAGCTCAACGGGACAAAATTGATGAACCAAAAGGATTGGCAATCTGATCGACCCAGCCTCCTGTGTTCTACTGACTGTCATGATTCAATCATGTCTGAAACTCCCTGGTCTTCACGAAAAAAATATAAGCGAAAGGTTTGACATGGTTTGTTGGAGAGAGAGTCTTCACGAGGCCTACGGCGCCACTGCCACGCCACTGCCTAGGGTTCTTCAAATTTCATTTTATATATAGTTGCACACAGATGACAACTAAAAGAAATTTATTGGATTTGACATGTGGAAAAGAGAGGTCTACACAAGGCTACGGCTAGAGCACCCATCTCGTCAGGAGAAAAGTGAATACTAATAGCCACCAAGGCTCTACCACCACCATTATCATTTATTATGGAGAGAGAAAATCCTTGACGAAAAAGGATCTGGTTGGTTGAAGCATAAAGACTTCAAAAAGGCTCTTGAAATTTGGTTTTAATTTTTGAGGAAGATGGATCATCATTTCTAAATTCCAAGTTAACAGTATGTTTTTCAACGCTGTGAATTAATTGTTTGGAGGCAGGAATAGCATGGGATGCCAACAAAGCTCGACAGATGTTGTGGACACAAGTGCCCCTTTATAAAAACAAGAGCAGCAGCAGCAAGCAGCTGTCAACAGAATTTTTTTTTTTAAATCCTGCAGCCCATTTCGTAGGGCAAATTTTTTTTTTTTAAATCCAAACAAAAATGGACCGAAATGACCCTGAGTGCAGTCAACGCACCCAGGATCGGATTGACCGCACCCGCGTCGAGTCGCGTCGACGCGGGTGCGGCACCCTGCTAGCCGAATCCCTGTGACATAGGTATAGACTTATATTGAATATGACGTTTGAAACTTTGAACATATATTAGAAATTTAGATCAGAACAGGATCTTAAGTTCTTAACCTTTCCAAATAGATCACGATCTTATAAGATCCTAATTAAGTACATAACTTGTCACTTCATAGAGGTCTAGCTAGGATTCATTGAAATCCAATCCAATTCACCACAGGTCCACAACAACAAAGAGGGACCCATTCACATACAAGAATAAGAAATGCATAAATCTGCCATATCTTTATATTTGCTCAAAACAGTCAAAGTTTCTTCCAGCAATCACAAAAGAGAGAAAATTTCAATAAGTGTCAGACTAATGTTTAAAAATCATATAATTGATGTATCCACACTTTCTTATATTCTATAAACCAATGAACTCATTTAGTTTAAATGTACTTATGATTTTAGGGACCAAAAATGTTTCAAATTAAACAAGTAATTGCTCTTTTCTTAGTATGAATAATTATTTTGTCAAAAGTACAAGTTAAAAAATTGACAAACCAAACATTGTAAATTTAGCGAAAACTTTTTGAGACAACACTTTTCCATGTTACTATTTCGTAAATAAATTTTTAGTCATACACCTTGCACGTCTGGCCATTCCTCCCATCTATTCAAAGTTTAAAAGACTTGGTGACATCAACCATGTGCATTCTTTAACCACAAGTGTTCAAGAAGTTATAAAAGGTATTCAACTTTATGTAGGCAATTACAGATCTCTAATTGGGTCACACAAGTATATTGTAGCATTAAAATACAACCTATTTATATTTAACAATCAAGGACATGAACTCCTTCATGCTTTGCATTTCGTACATTCATAATGCACCATAATTCATTCACACATTATAATGAAATTCATGAATATACAATTTAGTCTTAAACAAATATAAATTTCTTCAACAAGATTGATAAGAGCCACACTACATCCTTTGGCATGGCAATGTCATGCAAGAACTTACACCAAAATAATGAAAAATCTTATGTAAACATGCACTATTTGTCACTATATGTTTAAAACTACGTCTGACAACACACTAGATGACTCAAATTTGACTCAAATCAGATCCAACAAGTCAGTCGAGCATTTTTATGAAAAAATGGTTTATTTAGAGGTGTTGTATAACATTTTAAAATAATTAACAATTATTTAAATTTTGTAACATTTTTTTATTTAGTTATGACCTTTGACTTTATGACTTCCTATGAAGAGCCATAACTTTTATCTCGAAGATCATAAGTCATAGCCCTTCCTTCTTAAGGGTCACAACCCTTCACTAACAGCTTTTATGGAGAGTGAATACCCTTTAAGTTCATGACTTTACATATGTCTATACATTAGAACCATTTGAACGCTATTTAAGGGCAGTTAAATGGGTATATTTCCAATATAATTTTCATCAATTTGCAAGTTATTCTTGTTGCAACAGTTTGCTGGAAATGTTGTCAACTCTTTGCAGTATGGTGATTGGCCTCTCGCACTTTGTAAATTTCATTATTCAAGACATTCTAGTGTTGGCAAGGCATATAAATTAGTGTTCAAAAGGTCATGCAAGCCAATTAGAAAACAACAGTGGCTAATTCGTTGTATCCCTAAGGGCATCGAAAACCCTTTGACTGATTATGAGGAACGTTCACTGTCTTTTATATACATACATATTATGAAATTATTGGCTACTCTTATGGGTTCCAAACCCCTTAGTTGAAACTCATGGAGGAGGAGGGGCAGGGTAGTTTTGAGCAAATCTAACCCTATGGACGTGTTCAGCATGGCCAAATAGTAGGAATCAACCCATGGATCAAATCTTTTTTATATAAAAATATGAATCTTTGAGGGTTAAAAATTCAATACATAGCAAGCCGTTGATTTTCCAACCCCTGAAAAATCTGACATACGCATTGGGAAAAACATGATACAAGGGCCAATTTCTATTAAACTAAGCATGTAAATCACATCTGGAGGGTCAGATGTGCAAAAAAGAATTTTTTTTAAATTACTATTTTCCACTAAGGGATTTGGAACCCACAAGGGTAGCAAACTCTCTCTCTCTCTCTCTCTCTCTCTCTCTCTCTCTCTCTCTCTCTCACACACACACACACACGCATTATGGCACACCCATATATACCAAAGGTTAGAAAAACAGAAGTTTGATCATATGACAAGTTCCTCAAAATTAAATGGCCAGGAGACAGGTTTCATTCATTTGCGGTAACAAATATCCAATAACTCGATTTAGTGAACCAGTTTAAGACCTGCTTATCAATGCAATAGCTACGAAGCAAGTCGTTCTATGGCAAAGCAACCAAATTGCTCCTAAAGCATCTATTGACCATGTGAATATGGATTCATTGTATACTACTCAAAATCTTTGAAGTGGTCCAGATGTTAAACTATTTTATCCACATTCAACAGGGTCAACGCGACCCAAACAAATATAGGATAAAGCTATGCATTTGAAATTCAAAAGAACAGCAAGGTTTTAAGTAGGACTGTCAACAGATTGGAGTTAAATCATAATCATATTGAATCATACAATGATAAATTGATAATGAATTGAATGCAGCACAGCTTTAAGTAGGGCTGTCAACAGATTGGATTTGCTTCAGACTTGGATGGGTCCAGAACCAGACCTGATTCTAACATGTTGGTAAGGGGCACAAGTCTAGGTCAGATCACACCTAGTATAGATGGAACAAGACCCATACATATAGCTAACATAAACCAGATCAAAATAGTTAATTGGATGTATTCAATTATTATCAATCCCAAATCCTTATAGATCTGACTCAGGTCAGATTTTGAATCATATCCAACTTGTTGACAGGCTTAATTTCTATCATATAGTGATAAAATGCATTTTTATCAATATGATAAATAATTAAATGCTTACATAAGATTATTCAATATTTTGGTGAAAATTCTTACATGCCATGAAAGATGAGAGGTATTAGCATGGTTCTTATCAATGTTGTTGAAAAAAAAATTATTTGTGTAAGACTAATATATATATATATATATATTGACGAACTTTATTATAATATGAGAATGAATTATAAAGCATTGTGGACATAAGACATACAAAGCATGAAGGAGTTTTGCTTCTTTGCTTGTTAAATATAAATAGATGGGCTTTAACGCTACTGTAAAGCTGTGTGATGCAATAGGAGATCTACACTGATTACATAAAGGCAAGAACAATTTTTTATAGCCACTTAACAACCAAGAAGGATAAAAGAATGAGGGTTGATTAACAACCAACAAGGGCTAAAGAATGAAGAGGGTTGATTATTCTAAGCTATGTCACATGGATACGTCTGAGGATAGGGGCATGCAAGATGGGTGACTAAAAATTCATTTCTGAAATACCAACATGAAGTGTTAGTTGAGAAGGTTTTTGATAAATATGAAATGATTAGTTTGTCAAAGAATGTTTGTTAACTTGTGGTTTTGACAACATAATCATTTTACTTGTTTAATTTCAGGAGCTCCTTCTTGGTTCCTAATATTGTGCAGGGCATCTAAAATTATGTCAGATTCTGAGAAAGTATAGGTACACCATGATTTAAATCATTTCTGGGTGTTTATTGAACTTTGTACTCCTTTTCATTATTAAACAGATGTTAGTTACTTTTGACTAAATTCATGTGTTTAGCAAATTTCTAGCCTTTTTCTTCTTGCGTGTGAATGGGTCTCTCCTGGTTCATGTGACGAATTTGAACTGGATTTCAATGAATCCTAACTAAATCTCTTTATTCAATGGGTTTAGATCAAGTTTCAGACTTAATAGGATCTTATGAGAGTAAGATCTACTATAAAAGATTACAATCTAATTTAAACTTAAAGTTATGATGTATTCAGACAATGTGGTATTGAATCCAAGTTTAAATCAGAGTTACAGGAAGCGCCTAGGCATATGGGGAAGCGCGCTTCCCCGAAGCGCGTTTCGGAAGCGTGAAAAGCCGCGCTTACGAAATGCGCAGGGAAGCGTTTCCATTTTTTGGGAAGCACGCTTCCCCCTCGCTTCCCCCCCTTTTTTCATTTTTTTTATTTTTATTTCCTCTTTTTTCGCTTCCCCCTCGCTTCTGAGACGGTTCGTGATTCACTTCTAAGTCGTCCCACGCTTCCCGCTTCTTAAAATTTTGAAAGTGCCTCGCTTCCCGCTTCCTCGACTGGCGACCATGGTCTAAATCCAATAAGACCAAAGCACATGAATTGTGAATCTTATGGTATACGAAATATGAAAGTATCATAACTCTTTCATATTCAGATGAGATCAAATCTTGTAGTCATAAAAAGCCATAGCTCATTGAAAATCATTAACTTTAGAGAAAGTAATAGCAATTTAACAATTGGAATTTCATACATATGAATAAATGATTTATAAACACCAAATGTGTGACCATGTGATGCATTAGCTGGTATATAGATCTCTCCATGTAGTCGTCTTGGACCCTAGGTGGAGTGATAGTCGGTGAACCACGAGCTCTTTGTCTAGGCCTACCGTGTATGTTCCCGGATACAGCATTCTCTTTTGTTTATTCTAACTTTCTCAATGGTGGCAGGTGTTCAGAAGTTTGGTGATAGCCTGCTTCCATCCAATAGCCTAGTATCGAGAATGGGGATGATGGCATGGAGGATTCTTACATAGAAGAGCACTTACAGAATAAACTTCCACCTATTATGAACAAACTCTTTGTTTATTCTTTAAGGTTGGATTTGTAACGGATCAAAGTGCAAGATAGGTACTTTACATTGAGGGATGTCGCTTATAGGAAGATTAGGCAATCCCTATATCATAGTAAAGTTCGTTGTCCTAATCAACAAAAAGGTTAGGCAGGAGGCCTTAGGAGCAGTGTTGTGAGAGGCGTACGCCTCAGATGCGAAGCGCAGGCTCAACGCCTCGCTTCGCCTCATCGCATTTACAACCTTGCTTGAGAGTCTCACGTTGTGAGAGGCGTACGCCTCAGCAGAGGCGAAGCACAGGCTCAACGCTTCGCTTCGCCTCATCGCATTTAACAACCTTGCTTAGGAGGTCTAAGTGATGGGGAAACATTCTTGTTTTATAAATCACTAATAATGAGAACCCTACCTAAAAGTCTTGGTCAATTGCAAAAGAAGGAAAAAGGGATGGCAGCTTCATTGTTATAAACCGAAGGGACATAACCAACTAAAAACCCTTCTTCACCTAACTGTCAAGTTTGGTGACATTGTAGGCACTAAGATCCTAACGGCAAAAGGTACCAGTTGGAACTTTTAAAATAAGAAGTGATATAGTCTTCTTCAAGAGTCATATATGACCAAGAATGAGATATTGCTTGGATTATTATTCTTCATCACAAGCCCCTTTCTTTAGTTGAAAAAAATGGAGGCTGGTAAGCATCATGAGAAGGAGAATTTTTTTTTTTTAAAAGTCAACTTCAATTTTAAAATTGTAGTTTCGATAAATGGCAATGACCTCAGGCTCAATCTCCACTGCTGCCATACTCAAATCACATTTACTCCCCCTGTTTTGGACCCTTTGAATGTATTATTCTCACTTCAATATTAGGATTTCATCGTGCTTAAACAGTTCTAGTCCAGCCTGTTTTCATCATGAGACCCTGAACCCACCGTCCTATATGTCATACTCTGGCTCGTCACTTAATTGGGTATATTAAGGACACCTTAACGGAAGGCTGATTTCCAACAAATGACAGTAGTTTACCCCTTGCATCTAAATTTCAACACATTCAATGTTCTCAGCAATCAAAAATATCAACAGATGAATTCTTCATTACAATGTTTCACCATCTTTAACTTGTTAAAAAAATTTGTAAATGTGGGGTAAGGAAAACATACCACCACAATCGATGCAACATAATTTGATAACCTCTCTTAAGTATATAATGAATTAGCTAATGTTATTCTTCAAACGGCTTCCAATAGCCCTTAGAAAAATATTTAATATGCCTTGGGAACACTAGAGATACTTTGAATTATAAAATATCCAGAGGGCAAGTATCAGTCTCTGTACTGCAAATATGAGACAATAATTCTAACAAATTGTTGGAAAAAGAATAACTTCAAAATACTAAAAATAAGAACTATATTAAAAAAAACTCACTCAAATGCCCTTAAATAGAGGTGTATGAACACTTACGAAAGTCCTGACTATTAAAAGCTATGTCACATGGACTCTTCTAACAGGGCACTGCACCCCAGAGTTACAGGAAGCACCTATACAGTAGGGGAAGTGCACTTCCCCGATACGCGCTTTGGAAGCGCGAAATGCAGCGCTTCCGAAATGCACAGGGAAGCGCATACCCTTTTAATGGGGTATGCGTACCCCATTAAAGGGGTACGAAGGGGGCGATTTACAAGTTTATCCTTTTTTTAAACCTTTTTTCCCAAAAAAATTAAAAAGAACGAGTTTTTCTAATAAGGGCAAAATAGAGATTTTGAAAAACCCGTGAAAAACAAAACTCGAAAGGGCTTTAGGATTTTTTTTACGGTGCAGTTGAATATGAGTCTCCTCCTCCCTCTCTCCGGCAACCGATCGACGGAATCCAAACTCCGGCGACCTTCACCGACGTCCGGAGACCTCCACCGACCGGCGATGAATCCATTCAGGTACGTACTCTCCTCTCTCCATCTCACATATCTCCCATAGAATACCGCTCATGCTCTGTTCTCCCTTACCAGTTCCCTGTATATACTATTTCCATTGTAAAAGAGTAGTGATAGGGCTCCGTTAGTCTGGTAGGAGTAGCTAGTGCAGGTCACCTTGTGTTGGGACGTTGCAGGTTCAAAACCTAATGGTATAGTTGTATGACTGGTAGGGATCTGCCTAACCCCATCTTGCCTCTCAAAAAAAGTACCAACAGTGGTTCCACGTGGTTGGTATGAGCTGTCAGTGCACGTCGCTTCGTGGTGGGAAGTTGCTGGTTCAAAACCCAGTGGTACTTTGAATAACTGGGGTTTATGAATGGACTGGACACTAAGAATCAGATCCAGCAAAATATTTTATTTTTTAATATTTGGGTTTATCACATGCTGGATGTTAATTAGATCCTGGCGTTGATCTTGGATCTAGTTTATGAACCTGTAAAGTGGCATGCATATCTATATGCTTCCATCTTATATATGAAGGTGCGTGTGTAGATGTACACACACACATTAATACTGGAAAGTCCACTATTTAGAATCTTAGATAGGCAAGTGAAAATGCTGATCAGGCATCGGTATTTTAAAACTGCTTTCTCTTTGTTTTTCAACAAAAAATCATTATCCGCAATGGACTTATGGCCTCCGCTAATGCATATGAGGCGTTAACATTATTTATGCTTTTCCTTTTTGATATCTTGCATAATTTTATTCATTGAGTTAAGGATCATGATATCAAGCCTTATTTTTTCTCTTTGTTTTGTTTGGGTCTTTCTTTTTTCATTTTTCTTGAAAATGGCATTTAATTTTCTTTGGTATTATATAACATACATTTGTAATGCATATGATATTTTTCCTTTTTTTTTTGCTTTTGTTAAAGATATATATGATATTTCCTTGGTAATACATATTACATAACATACTTTCTAAAATATAGGCCATAAATCTAATTGCTTTATTTGTCGTTATTTATTATTTTGTTGAGAAATATATGCCTTGTCCTTAGAATGCAAAACATACTAACGCGTGTTATACTTTCACGATCAATGTTGTGTCTATTTTCTTTTATGTTTTTTGTTCAGGAATTAACGTGTGATTTTTCTAATCTATAACATCCTAATGGATCTATTTCTTGTTTGATAATTTGGCTAAATAGCTTTATAGATTTTACCCCTGACTAATAACAAAGTTTCATCAGCCTTTACATGTCCAATCCTCTCTCTCTCTCATATAAAGAAATTATTTTTTATTCATTTTTTTGTGAATTTATGCACATATTTTCTGCTAGTATATATTAATGTGCATACATTTGTTTATATAAGCAATGATTTGTGTTTTTCACTCTCCCTCCTTTGCAGGTATATTTGTCTGTTATTTGCTTCACTAATGACCATCACAAACTACGATCACGACAATTATGATGACGATTCCATATCAGTTTGAGGACAGAAAAGAAAATTGTTTTGATTAAGAAGATGAAGAAGAATATGACTTAAATGACTACTATGATGAAAATGACCTAGGTGATGAACCATCTAGCATGCATAAAATAACAATGTTGTGGCGCCATGTATTGAAACAAAAGAGTGGGCAAGGAAAGCAAGGTGGAACTCAAGTTTTTATGTGTAGGCACTACAAAAATATTTATCATGGGTCATATACTCGAGTTTTTGCACATTTCATGAGAGCTCCAAAAGGACAAAGTGTTGGAATTGTCTTTTGTTGTGTAGTTGCAAAAAATACAGAATTGACAAGAAAAATTAAGAGGCAAGTTCGACGAGTGGACGTTTCATCAAGTGCATTTGAGTTGAAGAGATCAAGAATTGATAAACTGAAGCATATTAGTATGACTACATCTTCTAGTGGAAGCTGAAACAAAGTTGATATTCGCGATACCTTTAAAAAGGTAGAAAGAGATTATGTAGATCATAAAATTATCAGGGTTTTTTTGCAAATGGCATACATTTCAATGTGTTTCGATCATTGTATTGAGAAGAGGTGATATCTGCAATTAGTAAAATGCTTAGATATAAACCTCCATCATATGAAAAAGCTCGAACAACGTTGTCTGACAGTGAAAAAGAATGTGTTTATAGGGAGTTAAGTGAATTTCGAAAAAAGTTTGAGGAGTTTGGAGTTAACATTGTCTCAGATAGTTGGACAAATATAAAGAACAAACACCTGATAAATATACTTGCATCAAATTGTTTTGGTTCGATGTTCTTATATGCGAACGAATTTTCTAATGTGCAACAGTCAACTGCAAATATTGCCGAGTTTTTTAAGACGAGATTTAAACTTGTGGAGCCTTCTAATGTAGTGCAAGTTATTACAGACAATGCAGCAAATTGCAAGTTAGCTGGTGAAAAATTGAAACCAATGTATAAGTATATTATTTGGTCATCTTGTGTTGTGTACATTTGCAAAGTAAAGAAATTGTGAAGTATATCACCAATCATTCAAAAGCATTAGCAATCTTTAGAAGTAATGAAAAATTAGAGCTAATAAATATTGCAAAAACAAGGTTTGCTTCACATTATACTACTTTGAAGTGCTTGCTTGATGTAAGGGAGAGCTTGAGGCTTACAGTCATATCAAAAAGGGTTATTACAATAGAAACAATTGTTCTTGACGAAGAATATTGAGATTCTATTCGTTTAACATTATTGATTACAAAACTCATTTACAAGATGATTAAATTTTGTGATCAGAAAGACCCTATAATTGGTGAAGTGTACGAAGGCATGGACAACATGTTGAGAAAAATCAAAGACAATCTAAAAAAACAACCAGCTTTGTATGAAAAGATTCATAAGATTGTCTCAAATAGATGGGATAGAATGAATGTGCATCTCCATAGTCTAGTCCACATGCTTACACCAAAATATTATGAGTCAGAGTATCGCAAGATCCCAGCACCAGGAGGGGTCAAACGAGTTTCTCCTGGTAAAAATTTTATTTTATCTATTTAATAAAATGTAAAGTTTAAAGTTTAATTATTTAATTATTTTATTATTTCATTTGCATTTTCTTATTATAGTTAAACATTTTTTTCTGCAGAAAAGGACAATGATATCTTAGATGGTGCAATGCTCGCACTTGAAGTCATATTTGATGGAAATGAAGAGCTCTCTACACTTTATAGGTCATAACTTGTGGCTTTTGCATCAAGAAGTGGAAGATTTAGCCGGAAATACAGCAAGAATAGATGCATTGAATTCTACAATGACGGCCCTTAATTGGTGGTGTTTTTATGGTGGTGATACACCCGAGTTGAAAGCATTAGCCATTAAGGTTTTATCTCAACCTATTAGCACATCTTCTACAGAAAATTTGTGTAGCACCTATAGCTATATTCACAATGTTAAAAGAAATAGGCTTAATGAAGATCGTGCAGATACCTTGGTGTATATTCATTCCAAACTTTTATTGATTGACAGGTATAATTAAAATGTTGTACTTTGTTTTGCTATATTATAAAATATGTATCTATCATTAATTATTTGTTAGCAACTTAGCATTCATATTTTGTATTTTTGTTATAAAAAGGTGCAACAATCGCTACAAAGAAAGACTTAGTCAAAAATGGGATATCAATATGGAACTTCCTATTGTAGAAGAAAATACGTTGAGATTAGAAGACATGCGTTGGAGAGATTTGGATGATAATGCACAACAATCAAGCACTATTTTCAAATCCAAACCCAAAGATGCACAACCAAGAGCTTCATTGCCTCCGATAATCATACGTACAAATGAGGTTGAAAAGGATACAAATCAATCCAACAGAGTTAGTAACACTAGTGCAGATATAGTACAAGAGCGACCATCAGTTCTCTAAGGCCGGATTGATCGTTTCTTTAGCAGGAGACCTGGGCAAGGCATGCGTTATATGCATCTTGTGTTTTTTGTTTTACTTTATTCTATATATGCATTTTTTATATTTTAGATTAAGGTTTTTGAACATTTTAATTTTTTAACATATTCATTGTATGAAATAAAGAAAGAAACAGAAAGCATGGTCGTGGAAGGCAAGGAGGATGTGATGATGCAGAAAGTTCTCAATCTATTGCTGACTATGGGGAAGAGAAAGATGACAGATTATTGATTGTTGTCAATGAAATAAACTCATGAATTCTTAATTATTCTTTTGATGATGTAGTTGGAGTAGTCCAACTTAGAAACTTTTATGCTACTTTTTTTGTCATGGTCTTATAATATTTTGTTGCTTTGATATGTACTTTTGTTTTGAAGCTTGCATGATGAAGTGAAGTAGTAGATTATGTTAATTTTAAGTTTACAATTTAGAACTTTATAGTTTACAGTTTAGAACTTTATAGCTTAAAAATTTAACCATATCTATATGTAATCTTTAAGTTTATTGATTTCTCATTTTCTATGTTGCAGAGATCATAAGATTCACAAGAATCACAACATCAAATAACAAGTCATTTGATTCTTTCGTTGAAAAATGTAAGCTTTTTAATCAAATTTATTAGTTTTCTTAATGCATTATTTAGTGGTTGCATGCATTTGTTAAATGGTTGCAACAGGAATGTGAATTATGATTTTTTCTTGATGTATTATTTTTTAAATGCTTGAAAGTTGCAATATGATGCATTTGTTAGATAATTGCAACATGTATTATTTATTGTCTTAGATACTCATATTTTATTTTGTCAATGGTAACATAAATCTTATTTTTTGATAAATTAAAAATATATCATTACATTTTTGCTTCCCACTCGAATCCTAGGTCACTTCCTTCTTCGCTTCTTAGGTCGTTTCCGGTTCACTTCCTAGGTCGCTTCCGAGAAACTTCCTAGTTCGCTTCAAAGTCGTCCCGCGCTTTCCGCTTCCTAAAATTTTAGAAGTGTCCTACTTCCCGTATCGCTTCCCGCTCCCGCTTCCTCGACTGACAACTTTACCGCACCCGCACCCAGGCAGGTGCAACACTTGGACACAACTTCTTTTATGTTAGGTGAAGTCAACCACACTAAGGTCTATTTCTATCCAAAAGTACATTCAGTTAACCTTAATTAAGTCCATTTTTATCTATATTATATATATAAATACATAAATGCACACAAATGCACATAGAGTTAACTTAAAACTGTTAAAAATTATATACATATATACTCCCCGCACCCGAAGTTTTTTTAAAGTGTCACATCTGCACCCGTACCCGCACCTGCATCCGCATCCGCACCCGCACCTATGTGACATAGGTTAAAAGGAAAAATTAGGACTCGCCATAAAACCTATTAGTGAAGGTCATTATGGCCCATGACCCTTGAGAAGGAAGGGCTATGATTTATAAACTTTGAAAGAAGGGTCATGACTTTCCACAAATAAAAAATAAATTTATGAAATTTAAAATAAGAAAGTTTAGATAGAAAGTTCTACCATAATCAAAATTCACCCCATCTCTAGCAACAATCTTTCAGTTCCCAAACTAGAAATCAAACTCAATCCTAATCAACGCTCTAGATACCACAATCTATAGCTAGATACGCACTATAATTCTCCACATATATTAGCAAAAAATGGAAAGGACAAACTCAAAAGACGCCACATATTAAGTTCCCTGGCTATTTGGACCCAAAGTTTCTGAATGCACTTAATCAACCACACCAAGGCATAAACCACTTCACCTCTAACCCTAATGCATTAACTCATTGATGCAGATCCACTAATTCTTTCCACCACTCCTATGATGACTTCCTAAGGCAGCATAATGGACATAAATACCGCTGGTGTCCCCCTTATTCAACTTCGCCACGACAATGTTGTTCATACCTACACCCCTAAAGCATCCCCGAAACAATAAATTCCCTCTTTCAGTCCCCACACTCACAGCGTACAGGCATATTCTATGCATCACCTGCCGTGCAATATGCCTTTAGTACATGAGATTCCTCAAAACCCACCAAGAATATCAATCGCATCCCAAGAAATTCCGTTCGACCCATTAATTCTCAGGCAAATATGCCAAGCATCGATCAAAAACCCAGAGGGGTATCCCACAAACATTAGATGGTAAGGTATTCAAAGGCCAAAATCGTGATTTTGGAGTTGTTTCTCAAATCAAACCTAACTAAAGAACTGATCTGGAGAAAGTGGGTTTGGTCGAGCAACTGGTCTTAGGCATCCCTAATGCATCAAATAAGAAGTGTTAATACTAGAAAAATACGATGGTGGTCATTACTGATACAGCAATTAAACCCTTTAGAAGGGAAGATGGATTAATAGGTGGGCGTGAAACGGAAAAGGGGGAACGGTGAGGGGCGTACCACATGATGGCACACAAGCCTTTTCCGGTGACAACGTGCCATCGCTTGGGTTGATGGAGTGTGACGCCCTTGTTGGTGACGCCGTGACCGCCTCCCATCTTCTCCTCTTTCTTCCCTCTCCCTCACTCTCGTCCCCTTCTCATAAAAGGGAGAGTGAGAAACTGGTTTTGTTCAGCAGCGGAGGAAATGGGTCGGTCAGGATCGGGTCGGCCTTGGTCTGGTTTTATCAGACCCGTTTTTTTCAGTCGGCTCTGAAGAATAGGCCCTCACACGAACAAATATGATCCGGTTAAGTTTGTTTGAATCGGTTCTTATAAACCATTTACTGTCAGGCCCAAATGGCTGGGACAGCGTTTGCTGACCCCGTCGGTAAAGAACCCTATTGGAAATTTGGAATTCATAGGGTGAGGTTGTTTTGTAACAACGTGATCAAAATAGCAAGAATCAACCTGGAATCATAGTTTTCTATCGTAAATTTTTTTTTTTAAGTTTAAAAATTTTATACACCTGATACAAAGCCAGTTAGATCACATTTGGAGGGTTAGATGTAAAAAAACAAAAACTAAAGAAACATAAAAACATTACTTTTTCCATTAGGGTTCCTTACTCCTTACCCACGAGGGCAGCAAACATTACCTCCAAATGGGTTATCGGCTTCAGCTTTATGGGGTCAACAATTTGACTGGTTGGTTTGAGTTCAGTTTGTAAACCTAAATTGATTCAAGTCTATGAAAGTTCGGGCAAGGCCCAGCCTAAGAGAGAGTACAGAAAAAGTGGTAGTTGCCTACCACGTTTCTAATTGATGCATTATTTGGCCTGTGTTAAAAATTGTTGGGCAGACAGTAGGCTCGGTTAGGTCAAGGTTTAGGACAAAAGGACAACTCTGGTAAACAGGGTTTGGTTTTTGAAAGAGTTCAAGAGAAAAATCAGAACTCTCAAACAAACACCACAGAAAAATTCTAAATTTAGAGGGATGATGTTGAATACGTTGGATTAGGTTCAGTTAAAATTTGAGGAGCATACAACGTAAAAACTGAGATATGGTTTTATAAAGTGGTCGAACAGACAAGATAGGATAGGGATAGATTGGGTTTTGGGACAGATAAATCAATTTGTAAAATCAAGTTCCCTTTACAGAGAATTTAGATGGTAGACTTTAGATACCCTAAAGTATATGGGATTCAATTTGCAGACTCGAATACTTTACGGTTGGGGCTGAGTGATTTTTAGAATTCTAATAACTTTTGAGGGTTCGTCAGATTTCAGGTTTAGCTGAATTGGGTTGAGTAGGTTCTGAACTAGGTTTGGGGTTAAGGGAGAGGCTTAGATGACTTACTAAGTCTTGGCTGACTTGGTTAGGGTCTACTACAGAAGTTTTGGAACAGGAGAAGAACAAGGTTTGATGGGATCGGCTTGAGAAAGGTGAGACTATCGAAGATTCGGAGTTAAGCATGCCAAATTAATGGGCCTTGGTTATAGTCTTGGTCTACTTGAGTGTGTTGGATCCACTAGGGATCAACACACCACAGTGAGAGGTACTAACCCTTTGAAGAGAGAGAAAGAGGGATGAGTCAAGGATAGGGACTCAAGCTAGAGAGACTCGTCCTTAGAGAGAGATGGATGAATTTGAGAGAGAGATGAGAGACAAGTTCAAGTTCGGATTTCATAATTTTCATTCATCTTCAAGTTAAGATAAGGCCTCTATATATAGGCCAAAAGAGGGCATATAATGCCTTACGCAAATTACAACATATAAAATAAATAAATACCTAAATTTGGATGAATCTAAAATAGTCTAAGAGTATTAAACCCAAATAGGCTAGGCTATTCTCGATTAAGCTTACTAGGACCAAACCATTTTTAGAGTCTTCTTTTCTCAAAATAGACATTTCCTTTTATTGTCATTTGCCTTTCTTAGAGAGATGCTTTAGACTATTTTCACACCCTTCCTTGCTCTCTAAAAATAGGTGAGGCGCCCCTTGGGTGGGTTTCACTCAGTCTTTATGTTCAGAAATAAGAGTGGATGGCCTATGAGTAGGTCACACTTGGTCTTCATTGCCATAATTAGGAGGTGGAGCCCCATGTGTGGGCCCCACAAAGTCTAGCACTTGGGTAATTATATTCGGATATGAGTCTTTAAAATTTGGATTTGGGTCTTCCACAATTGGGTCAGCATTATCCCCTCCTTGAAAATTTTTTAATCCCTTATGCAAGAATCCAAGAGCTTTCGAAGGGTGTAGTTGTTCTCCAAGATTGGCACATCCACTCATATTATTTGACTAACTAACTTCCAGCCCTTAGCACTACTCGATACATGTGCGTCTTTCCAGCACATGAGTCATTTGTGCATGTGAGCTTGAGGAAAGAGGTCACTTAGCCAGTGGTGGATTCATTGTTGGTTTCCACCGGGATAAAAAAACTTGAAGGGGTCAACTTTAAACACCATATATCTTACTTTCAAGATTTTCTCTACCATCCAAATGACCTTTTTTTCGTTGGTGCTTTCATTGAGATTTGAACTCGAGACTTTTTTCAAGCATTAGGAAGCCTTCGACACATTCACT
This sequence comes from Nuphar pumila, assembly GCF_984573655.1. Lineage (NCBI taxonomy): Eukaryota > Viridiplantae > Streptophyta > Magnoliopsida > Nymphaeales > Nymphaeaceae > Nuphar > Nuphar pumila. The sequence continues at coordinate 26,906,511 of NC_143251.1, forward strand.
GCCATTAGGATTTTAATGAGTTTTAAATTTTTATCATCAATTAAGGACAAGTCTTTATCCTTATCCAGCTCATGACAATCTGAGGCGGGGTTTGCGACCTATAGCACTTTCATCATGTGTTCCTTCTTCTGGGGCTAACGAAAATCTATAACACCCTAATTTTTATAACCCAAAACATGGTAGATTTTTTTAAATACTTTTAAATATTTTAACAAATAACAACGGAAAAACTTATCGGGTCTAAAAGTTGGCGTGCTACTTCCCGTATTCATGCATAACTATACGATTATAGAAATTTAAAAGAAATGAATTACAACATATATAAAATAAATCGATGTCCACAACCATTCATAATTAATTATATTTGTTCTTTGAAAAAAATAATTAACTAAATAATAAGAGTCCAAAATCTTTGGAGATATAGGAAATGTAGGCTCGGTCCACGTCACAACCTCCCGCCTTTGCATGCAAGCATCTACTCACTGCCTGAAAAACATTAAATCATATGGGGTCAGACATAACATTTCTCAGTAGAGTGAAATATACTAAACTTGCAAAACAGAATATGAAGTAGGAATTTCATCAGATTTTTCATATATAGAAATTAAAATTAACTAAAATACTTGCACAACTGACATGCGTATTCAATTCGCTAAATTAAACAAGTGTGCACCAATTCATTCATCCGAAGCAAATAAAATGCATGAACTTACTGTATGTTGAAGTCGTTTGATGCATGCATCACTTTTTATCTTTAATTACATTTCCTTTCTTAAGTGATGCATGTTATGTCTAACTAATGCACACACATGTTAGGTTTCACTTCTTAACCTTGTTGGTACGACACAGGCTTAATACTTGGATCAGGGCCATGACACAGGGGTATTTTCATACATAAGAGTGGCTTTCGCTTGGCAAGTCACCTTTCACCAAAGTTCAGGTTGAGGGACGACAATTCGAGAGAAATTTTTAACACCTTTAATCTCGATGCATCGGATTTACTCATAAATATCTTAGCTCTCCACGTTGCAGTCCAATGCAGATGTTTTTCCTAAAATCGTGGGAGAGGAGGAGCAACCCTTTGTACTCGAAACTTACTTAACCCACAAAGTTTTGTACCACTTGTCACTCTCCCAGCAAGTATCTTGTTTTAATGTCATATGTTTTACTTATTCACTTTAATAGTTTACATGCAACGTCAAGGATTTGGCCACTTTATGGGCAATGGACGTAATGTTATAAAGCATTAAAACATTCATTCATTCATGCTTTTAAACATAAACATATGTATATACATAAATGAAAAACTCATTTATTTGCATGTTTTAGCTAACACATGTGCATGTACATGAGTGTTGTGATAAAGAAACATGACTTCAATGCATCCACATAAATGCAACATCAACAGCATCATTTTTATAATCATTATTATCATCATAACATGATTAGACATGCAGCCAACCCAATATTTAAAATTAGACAATATGCTTTGCATTTTTTGACCCTTTGGTCTCTTAATTTAAAGTGTAGGCCCCTTTTAGGTATCATGTCTAGTCATTTCAACATCCAATCATGCCTTACGATAGGTATATTATGTCCTGCATAAAATCAGACCTACTTATACATTCACATTCTGCATTACAATCATAAAGAAGAAAAATTATACGAAACATATGCCTATTCTGTAAAGGTCGACACTCGGTCCCTTAGGCACCCAATTTATGAAATATTCAACTTTGTCCAACTGTTACAGAGTTAACAAAAAAATTTACATTTAGTGAACAGAGCTGAGATTTTTACAGACTGTAGAAAATTTCGTCAGCTTTCCGTAGCCATAAACCGTTCATAAAAAATCCTTAGTATGAGGGAGTTGTGAACATTTTACTACAGACATATCATATTCTATTTTGACTATCACAGAATTGTGCTTATTCTATGAATAGAAAATTTTACAGAAGATAAAAAATTTTGTTAACTTTCCAACGTGATAAATCACTCATCAAAACTCTTCCATACGAGAGAGTTATTAGAATTTTACTGGTCAGATGTCTGGTCGAAAAGTTGTAATACGAATCTATGCATTCGGGTGGGGCCAAACCGGATCACTCGAATCCGTACACCCATATTTTTTTGACATAAATTAACTTAAAATAAATAAATAAATCATACATCTAAGGCTAATATATTATAATTTAGACAAATCATATTTTTCCTCAGCCATTTGGCTAGAAAAATAGACCCGTCTGAATCAAGGCTTATTTTCTAATAATTAATTTTGGTAAAATACCTAATTAAACAAATAAATCATGGAATTCACCTATAATTAAAAAAACTATAAAAATCATAGAATCTACACATAAACCTACTCTACCATCTATAATCAAAATATTGCATGATCTTAATTATGAAAGCCACAATTTTCCTAATTTTATTAAAATCTTTTCTAAAAACCCCGATATGACTAAAATCGTAATATCTCTAAATTTTAACCATGAAAATCCACCAATTTTTTATAGAATGTCTCTAACATCATATACTACTGACCCAAATCAAAATTTGGAAAAAAATATTAGCCTAATTTATGTATTTTAAAATTTTACAGTTCTATTTTCTAAGAAACTGGTTTTTAGGGGAAAACGGATTTTCAAGATGGTTTTCTATTGAAAAACTATTTTTTCCCATCTTTTGATAGCCCTAGGCTAAACTCACATATGTGAGGGTTTGTTTAGGGTCTATTGTAAACACCTCAAATTTTCCACCTTTGCTCACAAACCCTTTTCTCTTGCCACTGAGACCCGCTCTCTAAATCCTTAAGGAAACCAATTGGTCGACATCTGATCTATGGCTATTCAGAACCCGAATTTTGCCTTAAATTCAAATATTTCAAAATTTAATATCCATTTTGACTCAATTTCAGTTATCAATTCTTATCCACAGACGAGAATTTTCAATTCCTCATCTCTGCCAGGGGTCTCGGACTTCAAATCCTTTATCCAGGGTTTTGTATTTTTTATATTATTGCATATCCTTGCATGTCATTGCATATCATTGCATGTCATTGCATGTCATTTTCGAGATCCAACACTCAGTTTTTTCAAAACCTTCTAATTCAAATTTGATGTTAAAACCTTTCTTTCGAAATTAATTTAAAAAACCTGGATTTTAGATCAATATTTGTCATTTGTCAACCCCTAGGATCTTATATTCCTTTATTTCAAAATATTTTCTTTAGAAAACTATCTGGATTCGTTTTAAACTCAAATTTTAACTGATTTCAATATTCAGATGAGACTCATTTAGGTGGTGTCACTTCTGGATCACTTCCTTCATTTCTCAAATTTTAGTTATTTCAGAGTTTTAGTTGATTTAGAATTTTGTTTTTTCACCTTTTGAACCTTTTCAAAATTTCATTTTGGGTTTAAATAAGAGGTAGTTGTCCATTTTTTTCATTTTGGCCAAAATCTTAGAGTTTTAGTCGAACTAGGACTCTATTTTAGAGTTTCATTCGGATTAGGACTCTATCTCTCATTGCTATTTTTAACTATTTTCAATAAAGTTTTTTGAAATCTTTCAAAAGAAACCAAAGTCTTAGAGTTTCAGTTGGACTAGGACTTTACCACAGAGTTTCAGTCGGATTAGGACTCTACCTTTCACTTTTATTTTTACCTATTTTCAAGAAAATCTTACAAAATCTTTTGAAAGAAATAAGAAATTTAGAGTTTTAGTCGGATGAGGACTCTGTCCCAGAGTTTCACTTAGATTAGGACTCTAACCCTCACTTCATTTTTGAGAAAATCTTTCAAAAACTTCTTCATTTATCTTATTAAAAGCCAAATTTTAGGATTTTATTATAGAGTTTCAAAATTTTAGGACTTTGCCCAAGAGTTTCAGTCGATCCAAAACTCTACTCTGATTTCATCTTTTTACTTTTATTTCACTTATTTTTCAAAAACAAATCCAATTCTCAGAGTTTCAAAATTTTGGGACTCTATTATAAAGTTCCAGTTGATTAGGACTCTAACCCTGATTTCGTCTTTTTATTTATTTTCATTCATCTCTGAAACAGATCTTTCAAAACCTCTTCGTTTGTCTTTTAAAAACCAAAATTTAAGTGTTTTAAAATTTTAGAACTCTAGTCAAAAGTTTCAGTTGGTTTAGGACTCTAATTTTCTCGAATTTGTTCTTTGCTTTCATTCTCATCTGTTTTAAAGACTTTTTTTTTAACTCTTATTTTAACCTGTTCAAAAACTCAAATGCGAGGCCCACATACCTGTCCCCACATTTGAGAGGTTTTCAATTCATCTAGGACTGTAGTTGATTTAGAATTTTGATTTTTTTAACCTTTGTTTCAAACCCTTTTGAAAACCTTATTTTTAATCCTTCATTTTTCAAGTTTTAAAGTCGTTTTCTGAAAAAACAAATGGGCCCCCAATAGGTGGTGCCACATTTGAAAGTGTTTATGTTAGTTTAGATTTAGTCAATGTCTTCCTCAGGTTAGAATTTTGAAAAAAGTCAAAATTGATTTTTAAAAGTCCATTTTTACCTTAGTATTTTAAACCTTGTTTTTAACTTGTAATTAAAGCTTTAAAAACCAAATGTGGACCCGCATAAGTGGCGCCACATTTGAGTTTTTTCTTAAACCATTAGGAGTCTTAGTTAGGCTTAATTAAGGCTAATTAGGTAGAGTCTTTTAGGGTTAGAATTCTACCAAAAACCACCCCCCTTAATTGAGTTAATTAGGAAGGATTTTGAAAAAATAAAACTCTCAAAAAACTAACCTAATGAAACTCTATAAAAGGAGCACCTAGGGGGTCAACCTCCACATGTTCTCTCACCCTCTCTTTGTCAAAAATTTATGGATTCCTTCTTTTCCAGTAGGTCCGCCATTGCAACAACCCAAGGTAAGGTTTTTATTTTGTTATTTTTATTGATTTTATTAGTTTTATATGCTTTATTTCATTGATTTAACCATCGCCACCCCTTGCATATTGATTTCAAGCATGCTTTTCATTTAAGAACCATGAAATTGATTCAAGAATAGGATCTAACGCTGTATTAGAAGGATTTTCACATTTTTAATCCATTGAAATAATTTAGATTGTCACTTTTTACATTTATGCCAAAGAAAATATGAGATTCAATTCCTTTATGGATCAAATCCCTCTTTCAAAAGGCCAAATCAAGATTCTAACCATGTTTCTCTGAATTTTTTTATTTATTTCATCATGTTAATGATTATTTTATTTGTTCAAGCATCAAAACATGATTCATTACATTATTTATACATTTTTTTTTTAAAATTTTCATGTTTAGATTAGGGTTATTCATGCTCTATTGGTAATACACATATCTTGGTTCTGGCCATGCGAGAACGACATTATTTCATGTGCATTTTTCTGTCAATAAAATTTGATTTTTTTTAGGGTTGAATCATGCATGTATCAGTGACTTTACATAAATTTTTTGGATTATTTTGGGTTCTGTAACCTTGCTAAAAAAATCAGAAGCCAAACTCTGATTTCTGCACTATGAAAACGCTATGTGGAATCGGGGATGGCTTGTCAAGGTGATATCTTCCTCATCAAAGATTTGATCAATGATCCGTAAAAAGAAGTGTGTTAGTCAGAATGTCTAGTATATTCTGTAAAAAAATTAGATTTTTCTACGATCGTTTGTTATTTTTACTTTGTCAAAAATCAGAATCTATTTCACAGAGGCTGTTATGCATCATTTAAGCCTTGGGTCAACTTATGCGGATCGTATCTCCTTAACCGAAGATCATTTTCCAAATCGTAAGAAGCCATGGATTTAGCAACATGTCTAGTTTTATTAGTGTGATTTCTATAATTTTTGAACTCTGTTTGCTATTTTTAATTTAACCAAAATCATAACTATCTTTTTTGGAACCGTTACGCGTTCGTCGGAATCAAATGTATATTGCTGTAACGATATCTGTTTAGTTTACCCATGTGAAATTTCATAGTTTTTCATTACTGTTTGATACCTGATTCGGGTCTGACACTGTAACAGGTACGCGCCCGCAGGCAAAATTGTATATTTTTAGGTTTTTATTTAATTTTTATGTTTCAATAATACCAAATATTTTATTTTTCAATTTTGTTTTAGTTTTAGGGTTATTAGAGGTGTCCATGTCAATTTTTACAAATTTTGGAATTCATTTGATGCATTATTTACTTATTTCATAAAAATAGGATGCCCGTGGAGTCTTGATTCAAGAGAAACACAGGCAAAATTTATTTTTCTTATAATATTTCATATTTTTTATGAAATTTTTATATTTTTAGGGTTTTATCATGTTCATAATCATATTAGGGTACTCTTCACTCGATTTTGCATTGTTTTGAATTTGTTTGGTCCCCAGATTAAACTTTTTACCAAAATATTTTCTGAAAAACCCTAATTTCAACCCTGTTTTGTAATAAAGGCCAATTTTCAAGGGTATGTTGGCTATTTTTCTCAAAATTTCAAATTTCAAAGTTGTTTATTTTTATTATTTCTTTAATTTTATATAATCTTTTATTATGTTTATTTCAGAAAAATATGGAAAAAGGCTTATATTCAGATAAATCTCTCAATTTTTAATATTGTTGGATAAATCCTGAAAAGCCAACATTTGTCCATTAACAAGTTTGCTAGTTTTGCGGTAACACTCAAGATTATATTTTGCTTTATTTTTCTTTTATTTATTTCAATTTATTATTGATGTAAATTGTAAAACTTTGGAATAAGAATTTAATTTTCTGCTTAGAATAGGATTGCATTGCATATATGGTCTGGACCCGGGTCTTAATGGGGTTTTCTTATTTATCACTGTACCCGAACCCTATAGGGTTTGGTACAGGTCGGGTCCGAGTAGATCCTTGTACTAAGGAAGAAATCAGAATCATGTATAAAATATGAATAAGCCATGGGATATTATCAAGAGGCTTATCCTGCGAAGCAATCCGTCCTCTTTTAATTACTTTCTCTTTGTTTTTTCGGGAGAGGACAACAACTTGTCTTTAGAAGCAAACAAACGCTTGACTCCCACAAATTAAGTGAAGATGTATTATATTAAGAAATCAACTTTTACTCGTACCAATTATAGTAATTTACAATAGACCATCTACCATTCAACATTACCATGACAAAGAAAAAGCAAGGTGGGTCCCAAAGGCCCCCAAGAGACCCCCCCTACGAACCATCCTCCAACTTCATGATTCATGGTGCAACTTGATCTCCTTGAGGTGGTAATGGGTGTCAGGTGGGTGCTCATCAATACTGGGTCTCTCTGGTTGGATCCACCTCCCATCCCGGTTCCTCACCATCCCCTTGTTCTCATCCTGCCTCCAGTAAGGGGGCACCAAGTGATGCTCCTTGAGGAAGTCACAGGCCTTGTTGACCAATGCTGGGTCTCGCCCACTTGACAGCACGAACCTCCTCCCTGTCCCATGGAACCCATCCAATAGGTGTAGATGGGCCTCCAAATTGTGAAAGCATGAGGGGTCATTGGTCTCCTTCAGGAATGGTGAAACCATATGGTCCAGCCTGAGCTCAGTGCCCACGTGGGTGTACCCCCATGGCATGGCATCAGCCAGTCGCTGGAACAGAGAAGGCAGCCTCTCGTTCAGGAATATGCCTGGCACCTTCGGCACCGTGTCATGGACGTTGACCACCCGGAGGAATTTGACTCCGAGCTCTTCGCACCTCTCCTTGAACCTACGGTTCCCTACCCTGGGTCCCGAAAATGAGAACACCGTAATCGGCACCACCCGGCCATCGGGCAGCACGTTCAGACCCATCTCGGCGATGTCGTAGGCCGAGAGGATCGCTAGCGCACTTCCTAGGCTGTGACCCGTAATGCTGATGCTGATGTCCTCACCAGACCCGCTGTAGCGCTGTACCAGCCCATTGATCTCGGTCAGGATCTGCTCCCGGGCTGAGAACTGGCAGAACCGGCACCCTGGGTCCTTATCCGTGTAAAGGTCCAGGAACCCAGACTCCACTTTGATATCTGGATTTGGGCTCGTGTGACCTGGTAGTCGGACAGATTGAAGGAAGTCCATAAGGTCTGCGACCCACTCGAGCTTGGTCACGGTGCCGCGCCAGGCCATGGTAATGTCACGCCGACCCAAGCGGGTCGGATCCTCTGAAACTGCCACGTACCCGATCCAATTCGCACGGGAGCTCCAGATCTTGGGCCAGACGGACTTCCGGAAGAAGTTGGGAAGATTGATGTTGGAGGTAGCATAGAGGTACCGGGTCACTTCGTAACCAGATTCCGGCATGCCGATGCCCTCGAAAAAGTGTCGACGGTTGTACTTGCAGCTCCCACAGTACTTAGAGAACCAGTCGAAGTCAAACCCATCGTAGCAGGCCTGAGCCATCTCGCCATATCTGATCAGCTCGTTCCGGAGAAGTGGGTCCAATGGATCCAGGAGGCCTTCCCAGTCAGAGCTGCCGTGGATCTCGCGCCATCTCTCGTGTAGGCGCAGCTCCGGTTTATCCTCAACCCTCTGATCCCCTCTCCCTTCTTCTTCGTCTTCTTCTTCTTCTTCTTTTTGGTCTTGTTCTCTCTCTGGTTTTGAGAGAACTGCATCTGCGGTGAAAGCCTTTACAGGTTTGGTCAGGCTAGTTGATCTAGAGTTGGTTTTTAGGAGGATTTCTGAGGATAATCTGTGAGGCAGAGGTGATTTGTGTATGTGGATGAATGGTTTGAGGTGGAGATCATGGTGATGGTGTGGATAAGGGGTTGATGTTGGTTTCAGGATTTGGGTGGAGAGGCCGGGAAGAGGGAAGGGAGTAGAGGAAGCCATTGATGATTTGATGCAGGTGGGCTGGTAGGTTCTAGACTACTCGTTGATGTGATTTTATAATTGATATGGTGGTTGGCCGTGATAAAGTATTTTACACATGGAAAATTATGGGTTGAATTTTCATGATAGGTAAAGCCACCTCAGTGTGGGCCTTTTGATATGGACAATTTTGTGTGGTTCTTTCCTTTATTCACGTGGGCAGCGCTAACAAGGTTTCAGTGATTTTGCCTCCTTTTACCAAATCGATTCTGTGTATCATCGCAATACCATTTGCCAGCATACTACAAACCAATGTTATCAGTATCGGCCGATACGCATCGTATCTGCAGAATATCAATACGCTTCACCCCCTGAATCAGCTATTTTTAAATAAAATGCAAAAAAAAAATACTAAAAATAATTTTTGTTATTTTAATGGTTTTAACACGTGTCATGTTATGATTGACATGTAATATTTTTTTATTATTTCTATTGATACAGAATGATTCATTTGAATATCGGTAAGGGGCTATACAGCTGAATCGGTGGCCCCACAATTCATGGCCGATACCACAACATTGCTACAAACTATATGTTATGAAATGAAAGATTAACCTAACAATTCGTACCTAGAAATATTTTATAATTTACTGCTGATTTTTTACTTCCTAATGGGATGCATAATGACTCCTCATTAATGCTTGAGTAAATATCATTTACTTTTTTTTTTTTTGAGGAGTAAAGAAAAATTTATTAAAAAGAACAATTAAAGTGATACATTTTGTTAGAGTAAAGATGAGGAGGTATCCTCACGTACAACTAAGGGTACGAGCACCTGAATTCTTAAGATGTTATATGTGTGTTGTTTTATTTGTATGGATCCTTGTTTGTGTATGGATCTTATACTCATAGTTCAGAAGAAGAATTTTAATATGGATCATCTTAAGAACCTGAATGCATTCGACCAGGAGCAAGGTTTTGAGAACCCCGATCCAAACTTATAAACTGAATCTATGGCCCAAGATCAACCTAGGAACCTAGGAAGCTCTCAGTCCTGTTAGGTGATGGTTCACAAACAGGAGCAATGGTAATCTTCTTGTTTAGAGAGAATTCTTTTTGCCAACACAATGGAGAAGAAACAGATCTAGAAGAAGAAGTTGAAGATGTCTAATATGCCGCATTGGATAAAGTCAAAGGGGTGGCCCAAAAATCTTTAAGAGGATCCATTTTGGAAGAAGTAGAAATCTCCAATTCTAGCATGAGGCTGGTGATGCAGGAGATACAATAATAGTTCCTAAGAATGAAGCAAAGTTGAAAGATTATAAATAGGCTCACAGACAAGAGTCAGTGATGCAATTTTTGAAAACAATAATTTTAAAACCAAGAATCACACACTAAATAATAAACTCTGGTAAAACACTTAAATAAACCTAAAAATCTGTGCAACAACTTCAAACATGAACAAAAATTAAAGAAATTACTTAACTACTCTAAACTATGCAAACTATCTAAAAACGGCTAAAACAGTGACTGTTCGAGTTGGATAGACTATGGGAAAGGTCAAAACAGATTGAATCAATATCAAATTCGGCTGAGACCTAGCTTAAACATTAAACTTACGTATCCAACTTATCCCTAGACTAAATTCTATATAAAACTAAGTAAAAAACCAACAAAAAAGAATGAAATTACCCATACCGTTATGAAATAAAGACTGCAGTTTGACAGAAAACCGGTTTTCAAAAATAAGATGGAGACACAGTCAAATCGACTCTAAATGAGATGAAACTTTTCAAAATTTAAGTCAACATATTGACGAAACTAACAAAACTTACTTTGGATCAAAACTCTACAGAAAACCATGCAAATTGATGACCCAAAGTCTGACAAAATTCTGCTAATTTTCTGCAACTACACTATTAACTATGAATTAATTATAATTAATATAATTAAAAATCTCATTAAATATAACTAAACTAATCTAAATTACTGACAAAAAAAAGCTTAACTACTTCTAATCAACATTAAAACATGAAATAACTAAAGAAAAGCAATTATACTAATAAAAACATGTAAAACTAAATTATTTATACTAACTACAATGTTGACAATAACCGAATAACTAACAACTAACATTACCAAATAAACTACTTAAAGCAAATAACAACTAATTAATTCAGCAATTGAAACAAAGAAACAATAATAATGTAAAACAAATAAATAAAACTAACAAAATAAAATTATTTCATCTAAATTAATCTATCTAACTAAAACTAATTAATGTCTAACAAACCCATGACTAGACTAATTAACTAACTAACTTAAATTAGTCAATTAAAGTAATTAATAAAAACAAACAAGAAAGTAGTTATCTAAACCAAATCATGAAGCAAATTGGAAACTAATACTATTCTAAAATTGTAGAACAAAACTTTCTAAAATTTAATCAACTAAATTGGAAAGTAAATATTCAAGAAAAATGAAAACTACATAAGCACACACTACTTACCAATTGAAAATGCAAAACTTCTAGTTTAACAACTTCTTAAAACTATTTACACAATTATCTAAAACATTTAGCAACTAATCTAATCTACTATAGAAAGAACTCTTAATTACCTTAATAAAATTAAACTAAGACAAGAAATAATTCTAATTTTGAAAAGACTAGAAAAATGATTTTGCAAACACTTGATTCTAACTATGTAAAATTCAATTTTCTACTGAAAAAAGAAAAGAAGAAAACAGACCATAAAACGAACCTAATAAATAAAAAAAAAATATAGACACGACTTGTTTGAATCCTAAAAAAACATGAGAACAAAAATCACCAAAAACTTCAAAGTATTCTAACCTGGAAAAATCGGGGATAAGAGTTGGGTAAGATCTTGATTATGCATAAACTGGTTCTGTAAAATCAAGACAGAACCCTGATAAAATATTGTTATCTCTTGAACGACTGATCCAACTGATCCCAATTTTGAACTATAGACTCTAGACACATACATTAAATTACTCACAAAATTTCAGCCCCAAATAACTTCAGGATTGACATGGAGAAGCAAAACAAGTCTCTGTTATATTCTAGGCTTGTCGCCTAACTGGTTTTGGACAGAACCAGTTCTTGAAACCACCACTGATATTCTGGCCAAAGAAATGACAAAAAAATTATTTTTCCTACAAATTAGATATATTAAACTACTAGAAAAAAATAAAACAAAAAATAATCACTATAGAAAGAAGGCCAAAATAATTTATGAAGATAGAAAAAAAAATCTAACTATGCGGAAATCTAATTACTCTATTATGAAAGAAAGAAAGAAATTTCTTTTTAATAAAAACAAATACACCATATTAAAAACATAAAGAAAGAGATCTAATCCTAAATATCTAAACTACAATGCAACAAAATAAATAAATATGCAAAATAAATCAAGATGCACAACTCTAATTAGACTCAATCTTAGCTACAAGCAGTGGGTGAGAAGGCGCACCTCAAGGACTGTCTGACGAGTTTGGGGAAGAAGAGAGCGGTTCGGGCCTTCAAAAACTATGCCAAACGTCTCTTAGATTTGTTGTTACACGTGTTTCCTTTGCTGGATCTGAGGCTGGACCCAAATCAACGAGGAGAGAGATCGATGGAGAAATATAGAGGCCCGACGGTTGCGTAGAGGAAAGTTTCTCGATCGCTGACAATGGAAGTAGATGGCGTTCCCACACCAAATCCAAAAAAAAGCTCCAACCACTTAGATCTGCAAGAAAAACACAACACAACAAAACAAAGAGAGGAAACATGAAGAACAAAAAGAAAGGAGAAGAAGAAGAAGAAACAAGAAGGAGAAAGAAGAGATCAATGAAGAGAAAGAAAATGACTTTGGAGAAGAAAAAGAGGGATGAAAGAGAAGAAGAGGCATGAATCCCTAGGCCTAGATGATTTTCTCAAATGCCTAAAATTAGTTTTTATATTACATATTTAGTAAAAATTCTAAAACCCACCTAGGTTATAAATTATTTCAAAAAATACCTCAATTCCAAGGATTTGCAACTTACCCATAGGTGCCACTTTAGGAGGGTTTTTTTCTGAAATTTCTCACCTTGGATCTTTGAATCTAGGATTGGATTGACTTCGGGTCTAGTCTAAGGTCCAAGATGAAGGTTTTGGATCAGATCTGAATCCAAGCCACCTCAAAAACTGATCCAATTACCTTGAAATAACTCTATCTTTCTCATTTTAAAACGATTTTGAGTGAAATTCGAACCGATACAAATGCATGAATTTATGATAAGAATGATATGCATTTCATGCATCATTAGTCATAATGTCCTAGTTAGAAAAATCCAGTCCGTCAGTGTGCTTGTAACTCCCCAATTTTTAAAACCCAAAAAATGGTAGAATTTTTTTAAAACCCTTTTAAATCCTTTAACAAAATAACAATGAAAAACTTGTCAGGTCTAAAATTTGGCGTGCTACTTTTCATAACCATATAATTGTAGAACAAAAGAAATAAATTCAAGCATGCATATAATGATCAAAGTCCACACTCGTCCATAATTATTTATATTTGTCTAATTATAATTAAATTAAAAAAAATAATCAGAGTCTCAAAATCTTTAGAGGTATAGGAAAGATAGGCTCGGTCACCGTCGCAACCTCCCACCTTCGCTTGTAAGCTTAACTCACTTTCTTTAAAAAATTAAATTGAATAGGGTCAGACACATAATGTCTCAATAGGGCAAAGTATACTAAACCCGTAAAACAGAAATAGAAAATAAGAATTTCATCTATTTTTTTTATAATTTAAATCCAACAAACTAATCTTGTATTTCAGTAATTAAAGCAAGCATACTAACTACCAAATCAAACCAATATGCATCATCCATTTCAACCAAAATAGGTATAATGCATGAACAATTAAAATGCATGAACTTACCAAAAGCAGAAGCCATTAAATGCATGAACTGATTTTTATCTTTAATTACATGTTCTTTCTTAATTGATGCATGTAATACCTAACTAATGCACATACATCTTAAGTTATAACTTTTTAGCCTTGTGGGTACAAACACAGGCTGATACCTGGTTTAGGGTTGTGGCTCAAGCAATATTTTACATACAGGAGTGACTTTGGCCTAGCCGGACACATTTCACCAATTTTGGGTGAGGGACGACAAAGCGAGAGAGACTCCCAACACCTCCATCCCGATGCATCAGAATTCCACTCACGAGTTGCTTCTCCCTATGCTACAATCTATGCAGAGGGTTTTCCCTATTTTCGTGGGTAGGGAAGAACAACCTTCCATGCTCAAAACAGAGTTTCACGAAGTCAAATGTACCACTTGCCCTCTTTTTGCAAGTCATTACTTTAATGTCGCATGTTTTACTTAATTACTTTTGATATCTTACATGCAACATTATAATTGAATCCGTTATAAGGATTTAACCACTTTTTGGGCAATAGATGCATTCTTTGAGTCGTTGCATTCGCTTACACATTCATTCTCATGCTTTGGCTAACACATATGCATGTACATAAGCAATGTGATAAAAATAACTTATATGCATCCACATAATAACATCATCATCATCATCATCATCATCATCATCATCACATGAGTAGATATGCACCAAGAATAACATTGAATATTAACAACACACTATGCAATTCGGACCCTTCGGTCCCTTAATACGCAGTCCTTTAAGCAAGCATGTTTCATGATTTTAAGCCTATATGCCTTAACATAGGCATGCCATTCTTTGCATATAAACTGACTAATTAATATTTCATACAGTACTCATGTTGTTCATAATGATATGCACATTCATCAAAAGAAAAATACGTAAGTGTTTGAGCTCAGTCCTTAGAACGGTTCCAATTTGTGAAAGATTCTAACTCTGTTCGACTGTTACAGAGTTCACAGAAAATTTTTCATTCAGTGAACAGAGCTAACAATTTCATAGATTGAATGAATTTTTGTCATCTTTCCATAGCAACAATCAGTTCATAAAAATTCATTTGTATGAGAAAGTTACAAATATTTTACTACAGACATATACTTTTCTGTTCCAACTATCACAAAATTGTGCTCAGTGCATGAACAAAGTCCAAAATTTCATAGTAAGTATAAAATTTTGTTAACTTTCCAATGCAATAAACCTCTCATCAAAAATTCTCCAGACGAGGGAGTTATTAGTATTTTACTGGTCGGATATCTAGCCAAAAAACTGTAATACCAGGTCTATACATTCGGATCGGGCCAAATTGGGTCACCCAAATCCGCACATCCGATTTTTTTTAACATAAATTAAATTAGAAAATTTACCAAATTTACATCATACAAATTTAACATAAGCTATCATGAACAAATCTATTTTTCTCAGCAGTCCGGCCAGAAAAATAGACCCATCCTTCTCATAGCATGATTTCTCAAAATTAATTTCGGTAAACTATATAATTTAATAAATAAAAAATAAAATTATCTTACAAATAAAAAATCATAAAAATATTAAAAAGTCACAGAATATCCATATGAACATATTCTACCAACTATAATTAAGTTTTATATGGACTTAATTACAAAATTCATGGGTTTTGCTAAATTTATCAATTTTTTTTGAAAAACCCGATATGGATAAAAACAACATATCTAAGGATTTCGACCATAGAAATTCTTCAAATTTGTACAAAACGTCTAACATAACATATATTACTGACCCAAATCAAGAATTGAAGAAAAATCATAGCATAACCAACATATTTTGAAAATCTATGGATTTATTTATTGAGAAACTGATATTTGGGGGAAACATATTTTCAAAAGGGGTTTTCTCTCATAAATCTATTCTATTTTAATATTTTCATAGCCCTAAACGAAACCCATATATGTGAGGCTTGGTTTAGGGTCTATGCTTACAAAAAATTGATGGAATTCATGCTATGAATTTGGTTTTGCAAGTATAGACCCCCCTATATTTTTGACGAATTTGGTTCCTACACGAGTTGGTTGGTCTTTTCGCACAATCTGGCCTTTCCACATGAGCCTCGGCTTTACACACGAGTTCCTAAGCTTCCTCTCATGTACGTAGCACTCTTCCCTTGCCGAACCAAGGGTGAAACGCCAATGGTTTGGTGTTGGGAAAAGAGGGAGAGAAGGAGGGTTTTTGGGAGAGAGAGAGAGAACTTGAGAGAAAACATCAAAGGGGCAAAATGGGGAGGGTGTGTGTGAGTGTGATCATTGCAAAACTTTTCCTTTTTTACTTTCCCTTTTCCTTTTCTTTTTTGGCCTTTTTCCCTTTTTAAAGGAGAAAAAGAAAGAAAGAGAGAGAAAGAAAGAAGGAAACTTTTTTGTAAGGTCTCACTTGACCTTTATTTAAAAAAGATTTTAAAAAATTACTCGCCTCCGTTTTGAAAATTTGTGAAAAAAATAGAGAGACGGGATTCGCTCATCGGTACGAGGTTCAACCGTTTCTGACACCTTTACCAGGGGTAATTGAACCAAGGATCGAATCAATGTCTTTTGCTTTACCTAAATTTATCTAAGTGATTATTCTAAAATTCCTAAATGCACATCGAATCTTGCTTGTGCTTATAAAAATGAAAGGATATATACTTTTGAGAAATGTTTCAAAAAATTTGGATTTTTTCAAGTGACTTTGAAATAAATTTGAAAATATCCTTGAAGAAGTGGTTCAGAAATTGAACTTGATTTGAAAAACTGAATTTTGAATCTAAACTTGGAAATTGAAGTGAATTTGAGACCTGAAGAGGAAATTTGGAAGTTGAAATCATAACTGAGATCAAAGATTGAAATGGAATTTTGATTTTGAGAGTTTTTGAATTTGAAAACAAAATTTTGAAAATAGACTTGAAAGAGAGGAAAATTGGAAAATAAGAAACTGAATTTTGAAGTTGGAGTTTGAAAATGGAATTTGAGACTTGGAATTGATTTTGAAGTCAGAATTTGAACTTGGGAATGGAATTAGAAATTGGAATTTTGAATTGATTTTGGAATTGAAATTTAACTTTGAAATGGGAAATGAATTTGGAAATTAGAATTAGAATTTGAAATTGAAATAGGAATTTAAAGAATGAATTTTGAAATTGGAAATTTAGAACTTTAAAATAAACTTTGAAATTGGATTTTGAAATTGAGAATAGAATTTGAATTTAGACTTGGAATTTGAAATTGAAATTAAATAGAAATTCAGCCTTGATTTTGAATTTGGAATTTTAAAATGAAATTTAAGTTAAAATATAGAATTCAGAAATGTGAAATTAAGAAATAATAATTGAAAATTGGAATTTTGAGAAATGATTTAAAATTGAGTAGAATTGAGAATAAAAGGGTGAATTTGAATTTGTAAATAAAAGTTAAAAAATGATTTTGAATTGAGAAATGAATACTGTGTTTTTGAAATTTTATTTCAAAATCACTTGGAATTTTGAAGATGACTTGAAATAATTTTAAGAAAAGAATGCAATTCTACCCTAAATGATGAATGTTTTGAAAGAATTTAAAGATTGATGTTTAAGAGCAAATTCTATTCTTTAATTGAATTGAAATAAGATTAAATCATAATACATTCATGACTATGGTCACAAACATATTAGAATCTAATCTATATTTAAATTCTAATGAAGAATAAAATAAATTTTTGTGCCTGTAAACACCCCAAATTTTCATCCTCATCCAGTGTTTATATATTTCATGTGTCATTGCATATCATTGCATGCATTCAGCATACCATTTCATTGCATTGCATGGCATTGCATGTCATTACATCTCATTTTCGAGATCCAGCACTCCTGTTTTCAAAATATTTAATCCTGATTCGGGTTTTAAAACTTTTCTTTTAAAAATAATTTTAAAACCTGGGTTTTTAATCAACATTCTGTCATTTGCCAACCCCTAGGACCTTATATTTTAAAGTGTTTTTCTCAGGAAACAATCTAGATTCATTTTAAACTCAATTTTCAACTGATTTCAATTCTCAGATGAGACCCATTTAGGTGGTGTCGCTTCTGGATTCCTTTATTTATTAAAAATCTCAAAAATTTTAGAGTCCTAGTTGGATCAGGACTCTTTTTCCAGAGTCTCAGTCGGATCAGAACTCTACCTTTTACTACCTTTTCTACTTGTTTTTGAGAAAACCTTTCAAAATCTTCTGTTCTGGCCAAAATCCTAGAGTCTTAGTTGGATTAGGACTCTTCTTCAAGAATCCCAGTTGGATTAAGACTCTTCTTCAGAGTTTCAGTCGGACTAGGACTCTGTCTTTTGTCACTATTTTACCTGTTTTTAACCAAATCTTTCAAAATGAGTCAAAAACTTAGAGTTTTAGTCAAAACAGGACTCTGTTCAGAGAGTCCTAGTTGGATTAGGACTCTGATCCTGATTTCAATTTTGAAAGAATCGTTCAAAAATCTTTCCATCTACCAAAACTATTATACTTTTATTAAAGAATTTCAAAATTCTGAGGTTTTATCCCAGAGTCCTGATCAAATCAGGACTCTACCCCAGAGTCCTGATCGAATCAAGACTCTATCCAAAGTTCATTTTCTCACTTCATTTTCACTGGTTTTCAAAAGCTTTGCTTAAATTCATCATTTGCTTACCAAAAAAACCAAAATTCTTAGAGTTTTGATTGAATCAGGTCTTTTTCTCAGAGTCCTAATTAGATCAGAACTCTGAACCAAAACTTCAATTTTATACTATTTTCACTTGCTTTTCAAAATCCTCTCATTTGTTTTTTCAGAAAATCCAAAAATTGGAGAGTCCTAGTTCAATTAGGACTCTGTCTTCAGAGTCTCAGTTGAATCAGAACTTTGTTTTATTTCAATATTTGTTATTGCTTTCACTGTTTTAACAAGTTATTTCAACTGTTTTTCAGAAAATACTAAAAAAATCTAGAGTTTCAGTCCGATCAGAACTCTGTCCTAGAGTCCTAATCCAGTCATGAGTCTGTTCTAGAGTATGTTTTACTTCTATTTTCATTTATTTTTCAAAAATTAGGTCATTTTGTAGAGTTTAGTTAATTCAGGACTCTATTTCAGAGTTCTGATTGAGTTAGGAGTCTAACCCTGATTGTATTTTCTGACTTGTTTCACCATTTTCGATGAAATCTTTTCAAAAACTCCTTCATTTGGCTTTTAAAAATCAAAATCAAAGAGTTCTAAAAATCCAGGACTCTAACCTGGAGTTCCAGTTTGCTTGAGACTCTACTTTCAAAACTTTGAATTTCAACTATTGATTTTAACCCCTTTTCAAAGCCATTTTCAGTATTTATTTCAAATTTTCAAAACTTTGATGTGGGGCCCACTCAATTGGCGCCATATCCAGAGCAGTTCTAACCCAGTTGGAACTCTATGCCATTTCAAAACTTTTGATTTCAAGTTTACTTTTGAAAATCTTTTGAAAATTATCTCAATTTCAAGCTTTAAAATCGTTTTTGAAAATTCAAGTTGGGCCCACTCAAGGTGGCGCCACATTTGTAAAAGTCAGGGTTAGACTTGGATTAGTCAATGTCTTACCTAGGTTAGATGTCTAGGTGAGTCAAAATCAATTTTAAAAATCCATTTTATTTAAGTTTTAAACCATTGGTTTTTAAAGGTTTTAAATTCAAGTTTTAAAAACCAAATGTGGGTCCATACTAGGTGGTGCCACATTTGAACTTTCTAGGGTTTAATTAGGGATTAATTAGAGTCCATTTAGGTTAGAATTCTCCAAAAAATCGTCTTCCCATGTGGTTTATAAAAAACAATTAAAAAGAGTCCAAAAAATCAAAACTCTTCCTAAACAAATCCAAAAAAAAAAAATCTATAAATAGGGGACCTAAAGGGGGTCAAAGAGAGCGCTTTTCTCTCTCAAAATTTCGGGGCTTTTCTCTCCTCTCCAGCACCTCCACCTTCCTCCATTGCAACTGCAACCCCAAGGTGAGTTATTTAATATTTTATTATTGTTTTTTATTAGTTTTTTATGATTTTTCAATAGATTTCACCACGAAAACTCCCCTTTCATGGATTTAACCATGGATTCAACCTCAAGAACCTCAAGTTTAATTCAAGAAGATGATCTAACCCTGTTCCATGCCATTTTCCATGATTCTAATCCATTAGAATTGATTATTGCATTATTTTTTATATTCTTAACCAAGAAAACATGAGATTTATCCGATTAAATGGATTAAATCCATGGTTTCAAGGGTAAAAGCAATTCCAGCCATGGATTCCCTGTGTTTTATTTATTTTTTTACTTATTCATATTTATTACATGTATTCCAGCATAGAAATTAATTGTGTTTTACTGTTTAAGTATTTTTTTATTGTTTTATTGATTAAAGCATGTTTTATTGAGTTTTATTAAATTTCTGTGTGTTTTAAGCTTAGATTAGTAAAGAGCATGTTAGTTCGTATTGAAGTACTCGCTGTAAATTTCTGATTTTTTTATATGTGATACACGGATATGTCAGTGAACTACTGTAAAAAATTTAGATGTTTTGAGATTCGAGAACCCTGTTAATAAAATACAAAGTCAAATCGGGATTTCTGTTGATTAAAATTATTGTTTAATTTCAAGCCTAACTTGCAGATGTGTTATTTCTCTCATCCAATATCCGATTCGGAATCCGTAAAGTGCAGTAGCTTCATGTTGATGTTATAATTACTGTGAAATTTTGATAATTTTTTGCCTCTGTTTGGTATTTTTCTTCTGCGAGAGAATCAAATTTAAAATTTAAAACTTGTTAGGGTTTACCAAAACCCTAATCTGACTTGTACTGCTCATAGATCTCAAACCATAGATCCGATTCATGATCTGTAAAAAAGGAAATTCATTATTTTTCTATCTACTGTTCACTTATGAAATATCAGAATTTTTTTATTATGTTTGCTATTTATTTCTGTATTTTCAACCGAAAGTACCTATTCTAAGCACTTTTATATTCATTAAATTTTAGTCCAGATTGCCGGAAGGGTTTCTCCCTAAACGGAGATGATTTTTCCTATCTTTAAAAATGGAAATCTCTGTTTTTCTATCTAGTTTGTCTATGTAAAATTTTAGAAATTTTCATGGTGAATTGACCCCTGATTCGGGTCTAACATTGGAACTGATCTGTGAACATGGGTGAAAATAGCTTATTTTAGGGTTTTAAAGCAATTTTCGAATTGTAATAATGTCAAAAATATATTTTTATGATTCCAATCTGATTTTAGGGTTATAACAAGTGCATGTGTCTATTTTTATGAATTTTGTAATCCATTTGATGCTTTAATGGATCAAATTGCAAAATAGGGTACCCGCAAGATCCCGAAACACTACCAAAATCATGACATTTGTGATATTTCTTGATTTTCGTGTATAAGTTCATGTTTTTAGGGTTTGTTCATGTTTAGAATCATTTTAGGATGTTTCATGTTTGATTTTATGTTTATTTCAATCATAAATCCCAAGTTTTTACTAAAATCTATTTCAGAAAACCCTGATTTTAAGGCCATAGTCTTGTTATCAGGAGCATTTTGGTCATTTGACCTCAATTTCGAAATTCTAAACCCTAATTTTCATGTTTTAAATTATTTCATATCATATTTGGTTTAATTTATCCTCATTTGAATTTCAAAAGTTGTATTTTACAAAATATCTTTCTGAAAACCCTGGTTTCAAGGCCATAGTCTTATTATCAGGGGTATTTTGGTCATTTTGACCCCAATTTTGAACTTTCAAATCTCATCTTTATTATTTATTTAGTTTTATTTCATATTTCATTAAGTTTATATTAGGGAATCATGGAAAAAGACTTATATCTAGCAAAATCCAGCAATTTCCAGATATTGCTAGATAAACCTAGAAAAGCCAACATATCTTTACTAACAAGTTTTCTAGTTTTGCAGGGATATTGAAGACTTTATTTTTCTGTATTTAAATTCAATTAGTGATGTAAATTGTAATTAAATTTGGAATAAGAATTTCAATTCCTGCATAGAATAGGATGCATTGCATATAGTTTAATTCTGCAAATTTTAATATCTGATGAATGCATTATTCATGCACATATTACAAATTCACCATGGTCTACACGAATGACACATGCACAATCTCTTATGGAGTTGACAAACTTGGTGGAATTCGTATTTATGGCCATAGTCAGAATACGAATGAGACCCAAATTTGTGATCTTCGTATTAGCCACATTCAGCCTACACTCTTAGGCTAACTTCAAAATGCACTGCATTTCTCAAAAATACAAAAAAGATTTTCTCAATTCCTCAAAATCAAGTCTTTCAAATCCATATTCATTCATTTCATTCATTTGCAAATTCCAATTTCAATTCAGAGAAATCGATTTTCTCAAAATTTTCTAAGTCTTATTCAGAAATTGATTTTCTCAAAACATTGATTTTCCAATGATATTTGAAGCATTTCACAAGTTCAAAATCCTGATTTTTTAAGTTACATCTTCAATTTCAAAGTTTAAATTTAGAAAAATCAAGTTTTTCCAAAGTTACTTGAAATTTCTCAGAAATTCATTTTCACAAAACACTTGGATTCTTCAGAAATCGATTTTCATTTTCTTTAGAAATATTCTTTCACCATAATTTATGATTTTTCAAGTGACATATTTTCCAAATATTTTCCAATATTCAAATCAAACATCATGTTTTCAAATATGCATTTTCAGAAATTCATAGCACATGCCTGATTCTTTGTGCATTTAGGAAATAGAATATGATTTAGACAAGTTGAGCAAAGTTAAGCATACAATTGATCCTTGGTTCAATTACCCCTGGTAAAGGCGCCAAAAACGGTTGAACCTCGTACCGACAGGCGAGTCTCATTTTTCGGAATTATCCTGCATTTTAAAACGGAGGCGAGTTATTTTCAAAATCTTTTTCAAAGGTCAGTTTGACTTGCAAAAGTAAAATTTTGCGATGATAACAGGTTTGATGACCGAGATGGGATCTGTCTTCGCCTGATCAATCGTGTGCTTAACCTAGTTCAAATTGTCAAAATTGTGTTCCATGGAATGTCAACTTTTATTTCATGATATCATGTGAACCTAGAAGCCTAGACTCAAACCCAACTGACATGGATTGCATGTAGACTAGGTATGGTTTGGTAGGACCATATTGAGGAGAATTATCCATGCTCACATATACTTAGGTCTAATACAACACTCCTCAATCTAGAAATTGTATAAAAACAATGTTTGCTTCTTCAAATATTTCAAAATTCTATCTCTTTAGGTTTTAGAGCCTTCTGATTTTTCTTGCATGTGCTCATGTTTTCAAAAACCACCCCACCTATCTCTACCCGGTCTTCAAATTGCTGGGCTCTCTTCCAGAACCATAGTTTGGGACAGAGCCTCACAACTGGGCCACTTATTTGGGCTAACGCCCCCCTGCCACGTACCAAGGGCCATAGTCCAACGTATATCGGCAGACGCTCAAGGATGTTGAAAAACTTGAACCTAGAACCAGAGAAATTGATTTTATGCCACGTACATCGAGCCTCGGCTTGAGTATATAGGCATAGCATGATTGAACACAGATGATCTAAACCTTAGAGTTAGGATTAAGGTCCTACAGCTATTTCAAAACTTGTGCATTTAGAGTCAGCTTTTAGAGAATGTTGTATGTGCATACTTGTTTGTACAAGATATGATTGAATGTTAGTTTTTTTTACTACATTTTCCATAAGTTTTCTAAAATACTGGACGATTTTAAAAAATCTTCATTTTTTTTATCTGTTTCCATATACTATCTAAAATTTCTGTTTTATTCAAACCCTGGACGATTTTACAAATTCCTCTCTATTTTCTTCAAAACTCCAGGTGATTTTCCTTCCTTTCGTTCTTCTAGACCTCAAATTTTCAGCTTCATTTTTATCCTGCCTGTATCTTTTCAAAATTCATGTATTTTCCCAAGTCTTATTCCAATTCTCCATGTCTTCCAGTCTAATGGCATCCAGTCAACTAGATTCAGTCTTCTCTGAGGGTTACATCTCCTACGAGGTGCGACAAGGTCTTTCTGAACATCGAGTCCTCAACACCGGATCCTTCTTTCACCGGTGGTATTATTCATGGCTCAAGAACTTCTCTCGTATATTTTCGGACCATTTGAACGATTGTGTATTAGAATTGACATCTGCAGTGGGAAAACAAATAATCAACGACAATTTGATCCACGCACTGGCAGAGCGGTGGAACCCGAGTACTAGTACCTTCTGGTTCCCATGGGGGGAAATGACTTTATTGATGAACGAATTCTCGGAGATTATGGAATTACCTGAACTAGTTGATCAACCTGGAGACCCATTGGAGAAACAATTTTTGATCAATGTCAAGGGTCTGGACCCCCGAGACGCTTTAGCTCGCATGACAAGACGCAAGTCTTGGCCATCGATCGAGGAGAATAGAAACGAATATGTGGACCTGCTCAAAATTTATAGACAATATGGGACATTTATGAAAGTGAGTTCCTTATCTCGAACAACTCGAGAAAGAATGCATCATGCGATGGTCTTATGCACAGTGGGATTAACTCTCTTTCCAGATGGACGGAACTACATGGATATCAAGATAGTTCAACTTCTACGAAGGTGGGAAAGTCAACAGACCAGCCACATCTCTATAGCTATGTCCGCACTCGCTTTTCTATACCGAGGGTTGACCCGTTTCACACTCGAAGAATCAATTCTAGTAGAAGGGTGCACCTATGTATTGCAATCTTAGTTCCTCCGGCATGTGCCAGCTCGAGTCAGTTCATTCAGATACAATGGTGAAAAGCTTCTTCCAGTTGCTCGATACAGGTTCTTGATCGATAACCTTCAGGAGGAAGAGGTCATGTGGGATTATTTTGATTGTCAGGAGTCACCTCCCAGCGCATACTACCATCCAGAGCGGTGTGTCAAGCAGTTCTCTCAAAGACAGAAGCACATAGAGATTCGTCTACTATCAGGAATCTTGCCAGAATTCGATCTCACATCAAATCAGTGGTCCGAAGCGTACCATTCTGCCAGACATGGCTGAGATTCTTTTGTTACTCTCACTATTTTTCCTGATCCTCGAATGTCCAATGATTATCAGGAGTGGTGGAAAATTGTTCGACCCCCTCCCCTTTGTCAAGTTTATTATTAATAAAATCATGTCTTTTTCCTTCAATAAAATTCCCTTAATTTTCATCCTATTTTGGTTTGACGACCTCGCCTAGGTAACAAGGCGTATTTTCAGTTATTTATTTTGCAAAGAATAGCAGCACAATTGTCGTAACCCCAACGATGACTCAGTCCCTAGTAATGGGACATCCTTCAAATTGTCTACCAGATATCCAGCAAATATTTCTTATTCAAAAATCATTTCCAGCAGCTAATCCTCAGTTTACCCTGCAGAGAGCACTTGCATCCTTACATGGTTCAGAAAGAAAATCGCGCCAATCCAGATTACCAGTTCCCCATCAGCTTCAGTACAAGAAATGGCCTCTTCACAATCTGCCGGAAATGGAAATCACCAAGCTAATGATGACATCGACCCACAGATGTATTCATTGTTCCCACGAATGCTGAGTAAGTTATTGTCTGAGGAAACAGGGGCCAACTTAGGAAAGGCCCAAAATAAAAAAATGTCAAAGACCGAATAATGAAGAAGAATGTGAAGATCACGAGAAAGCAGAATCGTCATGAAGAAACATCTGATGAATCAACAGGAGATACTGATGATGAATATGAAACTCAACAAGCATCTAGAAGGTCTACTCAAAAGCAGGGGTCAGCTTATAAATATGGGAATCAGTCTGTCAATGATCCTACTCAGCCACAACTCCGAGATGTGATGAAGATGGTCAAAAATCTGCAGGCCCGTGACAAGGGCAAAAGGGTCTTCACAAGTGAAGATTTTTATGACGAACTGGATGAGGATGATGATCTTGACAATCTCCCCAAGAAATTTATCAAATTTGATGGTTTGGGTAACCCAAAGGCACACCTCGCCCTTTTCTTTGCAGAATGTTCCAAGTTCAGGAGGAATAACCGAGCCTTATTTCTTTGTTTCACTCGCAGTCTGGAAGGTATTGCAGCAAAATGGTATTCAGAGCATATTAATCCTATAGAGCTGAAAGATTTTGACAAAGTGGTCAATTTGTTTATTAAACACTTTTTATTCAATGCTGAGGCCCTCCCGACTCTCAGTCATCTCTGTAGTCTAAAGGAGAAAGAAAATGAGAAAGCCAGAGATTTTATTCATAGGTGGAGATCCGCTTGTAACAAGATGCGTGATCCGATATCAGAGGGACATGCACTATCTTTGATCTTGAGTAACTTCTCGCAACCCCTAAGGGGACTGATTTCCACCTCTTCATCCAAGACCTTTATAGAATTGACAAAACGAGCTGAATGACTCGAGTTGAGTATGGAAAATGGATCTTACGAGGGTTTCATCTTCAACAAGAATAGCAATCAACAAGAATCGAAAAAGAAAATCAATTTCACCTTCTCTTCCAACGCCAGCCAGAGTGACTGCAAAAATAGCAAGAACAACCATACAGGCCAAAAAGAAAAGTCTTCAAAGCAAAATAAAAAGTTGGATCAACAGAAAGAAAAGATAAAGCGAGATGGTTGGGGTAGCGATCGCCAGTTTACTCCTCTCAAACAAACACTCGAAGAAACCCTTGAATTCATGCTGACCAAGGGATTAGTGAAGTTCCCAAAGGCCACAACTCCTCCCACCATCATAGGAGGGTTCATGAATCAGTTCTGCAAGTTTCATCAGGTAGTAGGGCATGACATCGATCATTGTTTTGTCTTAAAAAATATTGTTTAGGACTGCATTGACAAGAGCCTTCTTGCTGAAGATGAAGAAGAAGACGAGCTGACCATCCTGACCAAGTTTTTCCCAGATCATTCAAAAAATTGATGATGTCAAAATTTCCTGCTTTCTTCCTTTCGTTTTGCCAGTCACCTCGTAGGGACAAGTCCGCCCAATTTTTGCAATCTTTTGGTCGAGTACTTATAAGTATGCAGTCTTTTTGTTATCAGTTTTGCTTATCAATAAAATGTCCATTTTCTTCATCCAATACTTCTTTCTTTTGTCCCATTAGGGCACCTTTTCAATAAATAAATAAATAAATAAATAAATGTAACATTTTCGTTTCAAAAAATCCTCTTTGCTATCGGCTTCTATTAAGCCACATTAAAATCCCTTTCTTTTTGAGATGAGGAACAATCCCAACATCATTCACGAGAGAAATGAAATTACCTATGAAGTTTTTTCAAAAATCGTGAAGTTTTAAAAAAAAAATTCTACGAACATCTTTATTATGATCACCCAAAAGCTTAATACTTCGGTCCAATCTTTTTCAAAAATCAACCATCGCGGTGATCTTCTTTTCTTAAATTTAATTTTGAACATTATCTTTAAAAATCAATTCTTGTGTTGATTTTCTTTTCCAAAATTATTGTTAAACCAATTCATTTTCAAAATCAACCCTCATGATGATCTCTCAACCCCCGTGTTGATTCCCCTTTCAAAGATCAACTCTCACGCTGATCATTCTTCAAAATCAACCTTGCAGTTGATTTTCTTCCCAAAATGATTTATCACTTTCAAAATAACATTCTCCTTTTACTTTAAAGATCCCATGTGCAAGCACTTTCTCACTTCTCATTTGGTTTTATCATTTCAAAGGGATAATATAATTTTGTTTCCTTTCCTCGATTTTTAAGCATCAATAAAATTATTAAATTTGCCAATAATTTGGCACCATTTTATTTGCGTCTCTTTTCTTTTCACAATATGTCTCTTGTGAGGAATTACCTTGAGGATGTCTCTCAATCAAGAAGCCTGTCACCTTATTCCTCGATTATCCTTCTTTGTATTCAAAATCTTTCTCTCTAGTTACACTGAGGCATTTTTTTTTTGAAAAATCTATCTTTACCTCAAAACATCCTGTATGCAGGCAGGATAAACCAATATCTCATTTTGCATGTATATGCACCCACTTGCATTAATTTTGCATTCATTTACATTTCATATGCATTTGCATTTCATTTTGCATTAATTCTGCATCCATTTTCTTCCCCTTCAGGTTAAGGGATAAACCTGAATCATTTTCCATAATTTCCCCAAAATTCTCCAATTTCTATTCATATCCCCGTTCAGGATAAGGGGTTAATCCTGAAAATCATACCACATACCTCTAAATATGATGGTTTTTTTCATTGCAAGTCCAATAATCTAGTCCTCAAACTAGCCATTTTCAAAACTTTCAATCTCAGTCCTCGCATTGTCGATTTTCAAAATTCAATCTTATGATTAAAGATTTTCCTTTAAGATTCGAACTCGACTCAAACTTCCAATTCTCCTTGAGATTCGAGTTTTTACTCGAACTTCTAAATTTTCTTTGAGATGCGAGTTTTGACTCGAATTTTCCAATTTCCCTTTAAGATTCGAGCTCCAACTCGAACCTTCCAGCTTTCCTTTGAAGATTTGAGTTTTAAACTCAAGTTTTCTCTCCTTCAAGATCTGAACTTTCAAGTTTTTCGAGCCCTGACTCGAACCTTCCAGTTTTCCTTTGAAAATTTTGAGTTTTAAACTCGAGTTTTCCTTTGAAGATTTGGGTTTCGACCCGAATTTTCTCTCCTTAAAAACCAAACTTCCTGGCTTTCCTTCAAAGGCTCGAGTTTCGACTCGAATTTTCCTGTTTTCCTTGTAGAACCCGAGTTCTGATTCGGACGTTCTTTCAAAACCAACGTGATTCAGGACCCTGTGTAGCACCTTCACTTCCTCACTCCCTGTATGTTCACCTGCATATCCTCACGCCCATTTTCATTTACCTCACATGCATCCGTAGCATGTTGTCACATGCATTCACAGCAGCCTGTGGCTGTTGTGACCTCATACATTCGTGACATTTTGTCATAGGCATCCACAACCGCCTACAAGCTGTTGTGACATTTGTATATTTCTATTAACCTAATGCATTTCACATGCATTCTCATATACATTTTTTTTATAGATGCATTCTCATATGCATATATATATTTCATAGCATTTCATATATTCATTTCCTCATTAGAATAGGCATGATCATATGCATTTCAGTGCCAATATAGCATTTTCAATTTCTCTTTATATTTTGTGTTTCTGTGCTAACTCGTTATGCAAGAAAAATATGAAAAATGTTGATTTTCCTTCTTAGATTAGGAATTTTGATATTTCAATTTCAATTTAAGACTGTAATAACCTGATATTAATGAGAATTTCTACTTTTCAGTTTAGAATAGAATGTATGAGCATATAGTTATCATAATTGCTCATGATATCTCACTTTATTTTTATTTTAAAAATTCACAATGGTGAAACACAAATGACACATGCACATTTCTAATAAGAGGTAAATAACCATAAGTAAATGATTCACATTTATGGCCATAGTCAAAATGTGAACAATACTTAGGATTTTTATCTTTTATGGAATAACATTTGACCTCCACTTAGGTCTCTTTGGAAAATCATCATATTTTTCTGAAAAACATTCTTTTTCTTCTTCTATCAGAATTTAAGATATAAATTAACTTGAGATATATTTGTGGCCATAGTCATGGATATATTAAAAGTTAATTTTGTTTTAAATCCTATAAAGGCACTGTTATCATCGCAAAATTTTACTTTTGCAAGTCAAACTGACCTTTGAAAAAGATTTTGAAAATAACTCGCCTCCGTTTTAAAATGCAGGATAATTCCGAAGAATGGGACTCGCCTGTCGGTACGAGGTTCAACCGTTCCTGGCGCCTTTATCAGGGGTAATTGAACCAAGGATCAATTGTATGCTTAACTTTGCTCAACTTGTCTAAATCATATTCTATTTCCTAAATGCACAAAGAATCAGGCATGTGCTATGAATTTCTGAAAATGCATATTTGAAAACATGATGTTTGATTTGAATATTAGAAAATATTTGGAAAATATGTCACTTGGAAAATCATAAATCATGGTTAAAGAATATTTCTAAAGAAAATGAAAATCAATTTCTGAAGAATCCAAGTGTTTTGTGAAAATGAATTTCTGAGGAATTTCAAGTAACTTGGAAAAACTTGAATTTTCTAAATTTAAACTTTGAAATTGAAGATATAACTTGGAAAATCAGGATTTTGAACTTGTGAAATGCTTCAAATATCATTGGAAAATCAATGTTTTGAGAAAATCAATTTCTGAATAAGACTTAGAAAATTTTGAGAAAATCGATTTCTCTGAATTGAAATTGGAATTTGCAAATGAATGAAATGAATGAATATGGATTTGAAAGACTTGATTTTGAGGAATTGAGAAAATCCTTTTTGTATTTTTGAGAAATGCAGTGCATTTTGAAGTTAGCCTAAGAGTGTAGGCTGAATGTGGCTAATACGAAGATCACA
Source organism: Nuphar pumila (assembly GCF_984573655.1). NCBI lineage: Eukaryota > Viridiplantae > Streptophyta > Magnoliopsida > Nymphaeales > Nymphaeaceae > Nuphar > Nuphar pumila. The sequence goes on from NC_143251.1 coordinate 26,936,702, forward strand.
AATCTGGATCTCATTCGTATTCTGACTATGGCCATAAATACGAATTCCACCAAGTTTGTCAACTCCATAAGAGCTTTTGCACATGCCATTTGTGTAGACCATGGTGAATTTGTAATATGTGCATGAATAATGCATTCATCAGATATTAAAATTTGCAGAATTAAACTATATGCAATGCATCCTATTCTATGCAGGAATTGAAATTCTTATTCCAAATTTAATTATATTTTACATCACTAATTGACTTTAAATACAGAAAAATAAAGTCTTCAATATCCTTGCAAAACTAGAAAACTTGTTAGTAAAGATATGTTCGCTTTTCTAGGTTTATCTAGCAATATCTGGAAATTGCTGGATTTTGCTAGATATAAGTCTTTTTCCATGATTCCCTAATATAAACTTAATGAAATATGAAATAAAACTAAATAAATAATAAAGATGAGATTTGAAAATTCGAAATTGGGGTCAAAATGACCAAAATACCCCTAATAGCAAGACTATGGCCTTGAAACCAGGGTTTTCAGAAAGATATTTTGTAAAATATAACTTTTGAAATTCAAATGAGGATAAATTAAACCAAATATGCATTATGAGTTGCTGCTGCAACTTTTGGCTGATACATAAGCCTTCTACGAATCTGCCATAGTGAAGACAACGCAAACCTGCTACTATTGCCTGCTGCAAACAGACTGCATCCTTCTATCATACCTTCTTTCTTGGTTTGCACAACATTGGCTTAGATAAGAGGAGAAACATATGAATATAAATGAAAATAATCAGGGGACTCCTGTTTTAAAGAGTTTGGGTCCTTAGAAAATCCCGTGGACCCTTCAGCTGGGCTGCCAAAATGAAGCAGTCTCAATTGAGGGTAGGGGTTAAAGATGGAAAAGCTCCACACATCATGCGAAAAGCAAGATGAAGCATCAGTGTATGAACAATGGACTCGAGCAAACTAGTTACTTGAGTAAGCATGAGGGTAGGGGTTAGCCTGTTTCCCAGCCCTACTTGTGAGGAACAAGATTGAGCTTAACCTGTTGAACTCAAGCAAACTAGTTACTTGAGTAAGCTTTAATGACAAAGGCTTCTATCTGGCAATATAATACTATGCGAGATTCAAATTAGGACTGTTCTTGAATCATGAGAAGTGATATATTGATCTACAACAACCTAGGCAAACTTCTATCAAGTCATGCTCGCACTTGGACAAAATGGGTGTGTTGGGGGTTCTTATGAGTGGATTTTGGAGAGAAAAATGGGATAAATCTACGAGTGGCAATGAGCAGTTTACAGGGTTTAACTCCACCAAAAGAGTATCATTATTTTATATGGTCGCATTTTACCTTCTAGTTGGAAAACTGAAGATTGTAGAAGCCCCTACTGGTTTTCATTTCCTTTGAGGAAGAGAACAAGCTAAGGAAAATAATGAAGAAGAGCTCTCATTTTCTGTTATCTTTTACAGAAAGAATGCACAAAATATATACATAACAAAAAAATCTTTTAACTGACCTCTATTACATCCCAAATGAAAGGATTCACGATAATCTATACTCTTTCATTTCTGCAATTTTGTATATCTAGCCTGTCAACTGGCATTCAATGAAGTTCACTTCCAGTTTAGCTGCCATCCAGGTTAAATATCCAGAACAACAATAAATGTATCACTGTCATAATGAAAATCGTACCTCAAATGATTCTAAGGCTGGGGACATCAAACAGAAGGGTGAAGACTGAAGAGTTGGATAATTCAGAAGTTGTGAAGAAAGTTGAGTCTATCAGTACTAGTTTGGGTAGAAAATATGCTGACATGACTCCATTGGAGGAATCCCTTGAAGAACCTAAACTTAGGAAGAAGAAAAAAAAGGGAATTTGTCTTCTGAAGTTCTTGTGCACTTGGAGAGTACACTGGGCGCTAATATGGGTGAGACCGAGATAGTATATGATGAAGCTGCAGCTGGTGGCAACGAGATGTTGCATTGATGCAGGAGATGACAGTGAATCAGACATATAGTAAGTGAGTCAATGAATTAGGTAAACAACTGTAAACACCCCAAATTTTCTTCATCCATTCTCAAATAATCCTCCTCTTGCAATGCCAACCCTGTTAGGTCAATGTAGGAGTCAAACTTTGAGTTAGTTTCAGAAAATCACCACTTTACCCATTTTCACTAATAAAATTACCATTTTACCCCTAGGTCATCCCGGACCCCAATCAGTCGGAGTCAACCAAGCTCATTGGTCGTTCAGAACATTTAGAATATCAGTCATTTCAAATTCAATTGAGCTCACAGTGAGAATGCCATTTCCATTTCTGACCATTCCTGCCAAAATGGGATCATTTCTTCAGAAATGAGTTCATTTCTCACTTAAATCCAAGCCAATTGTCTCTGAGTCAGTCATTCACAGTCAGTCATATTCCTCAGAGTCTAGCTTGAGCTCACCAAGAGTTCAAGTGCTCCAGTTTCAGTTCAAAACCATTTCCAAATGTCTAGGAGCCCATTTTAGCCTGTTTCGACTCTTTCAGCTAAAATTGAGCTGAGTCTGGTCGATTGAGCTAGTGTTTGAGCTTCAATTTTAGTTCATGTCAGTATTACTGACCTTTGTTCTTGCTCAAAGCCAACTCAGATTCCTAATTCACTTCACTCCAGTGGCCATTCCGTACCATTTCTCTAAAAATGACAGTATTTCTTGAAAATTTAGTCGGAGAGTCCAGTTGAGTCAGTACCTTGTCAGTCCAGTTGAGTTCTGAAACTCTAGAATCCAGCTCAATCCAACTCATTTCAGTTTAATTCAGCTCAAACCCCGATTTCAGTGTCACTCTAACCCAGTAGAGTCCAAAAAACAATTTCTTCAACCATTTTGCAAATTTTATCAGTTTTTATGCTTTTTAAACTGGTACAACTGCCAATCGGGGTCTAACATCCAAAATTCTTCATTCAGGGTCTGCATTTCGTATATCATTTCTCATCATTTCATATCATTTCTTAGCATTTCATAACATTTCATCACATTTCATTTCATTTTTGAAGTCCAGAACTCCAGTTTTATAAATTTCAATCCAGATCAAGTTTCAAAAGCTTTCAGAAATAAATTTCAAACCTCGGGTTTTTTAAAATTGACATTTTTACCCCCGAGATTCTAAATTTGGAAATATTTTCTCGAGAAAAACAATATGACTTTCTTTCAAAATTAAATTTTCAAATTCTACACTAGATTTGCTTCACAATGAGGTATTGAACTTCAAAATCCAAGCTCATTTCAAAAACTGCCAAAAATAGCTCATGTCGTCTAGAAACTTTTTGAAAAGACTATTTTACCTCTCTAATCTTCAAAATGAATTTCAAAATTGAAATTTGGACCCGCTCTAAGACGGCCCATTCATTTACATTTCTATTTTATTAAAAAAAAGATGTTTCTTTTTATTTGCTTGTTTTTGTTTTTATTGATTTTTATTTATTTATTTTATTTTAGAGAGGTGAGACCCACAAGTTGGTCGCCCAAACCTCCAGCCCCTCTATTTCTTCTTTCCTTTTCTTCCTTCCTCTCCTTTCTTCTCCTTGCTTCTTTTCCTTCTTTTTCTTTCTTTCCTTTTTTTTTCCTTTTCTTCCCTTTCTTTCCTTCTTCCTTCCTTCCTTCCTTCATTTCCCTCTTGCCCAACCATTCACTCACGTAAAGGCTCTTTCCCTTTCCTTCCCTAATTAAACCTAAAAACTTAGGAAAATAGAGGATCTTCCCTAAGTTAAGAAGACAAAAAAAAAAAAGAAAAACAAGATACGTGAGCTGCCCCCATCTCATCTCACGCTCAACAACTCTCCTTTCTCAACTCTCTCCAGCTCTCTCTCTTCTTCTATCATCTTTACACAGCCTCAGTTCCAACACCATTGAAGCAACAACAAGAGTCTCTCTCCAACATCCTCAAATACTTCCGGCAAGACCAACCACCATGGCTGCAGCATTGTAGCCACCATAGTTGCTTCTTTCAGGCACCACGAGAGGAGTTCCAGCCAGTGTTTGCCTCTAGCCAAGGCAGCAACAACTTCCCCCTTGTAACATCTCACTTCCATCAAGGCATCAACATCTCCAGCTCTTCAACACAACATCCACCACCCCTAGCTGGACCTCCATCCAGCTGCAACCACAACAGCCACCTCCAGCAGTCCAACCTCCTTTGTTTCAGCACCAACACATCTCCAACCGATCGAAGCAAAACCTAAGGTAAGATTGGTTTCTTTTGATGGATCCGATATAAAAAACCAGTTTAGAACTCAGTTTATATTGTAAAATTAAAGAAAAGCCTGCTATCTTGTGTGTTCAAGCTACATAGTGGGAGCGATCAATCCGATAAAGTGGATCGGATCCCCCACTCTTTAATAGCATATACCAAGTTAAGATTCTGTCCCCTTGAATTTTTTTTATTATCATTTTAGACAGATTTCATTAAAAAAAAATGTATTTAGCTTTGTCTTCATTGTTTTATGTCATGTAGCTTAGTTTCATTAATAGTTTATCATATTGTTGGTTTAGGCGTTCAGTTCTGCTATCATTTCATGTTGATTCTTTCATCATTAAATCCCAAAAAATTATATTTCAGTTGAGTTTATTTGTTTGTGATATTCTTCCAAAAACCCAGGTTCGTTCGGGTTTCGAAACTCATCTAAACTGATCAAACCCTAAATTGGGTTTTCTGTATCTCCGTGCTGTCAAAATTTCTGAAGAAGCACAACAAAGCTTATAAAAAATATAGCATGTTACTCTGTCATACAAAGGAGGTGCTGCCAAAATTTTGTCGAATACTTTCTACAAAAGTAGAAAGGGCCGTCACACTTCTGTCGTTAAAGTAGAAAAAGTGTTGTCGAAATGGTTGACAAAAGATTTGTCTGAACCAATTGAATGGCACGAGGATGCCTTATTGTCGGAATGCTGCCAGAATGACTCATTCTCATATTCGTTTGTAAGGGCACTTTACTCGTAAGGTTCGAAGAGTCAGAGTAGTTGTTGCGCCTTGACTAGGCCAGGTGCTTGTTGCGGTGATATACACCGAGCAGTCGATTCGTTGAGATCGTGTCATATGCATGCTCATGAAAAACACTGTTGCACAACTAGACTCGTAGGGGCCAGAGAGCCAGAGTTCTATGTCCATCTGAAAGAGGTGAGATGCTCATGATAGTCGTAGATGCCGAGAGCAGAGTCAAACATGCATATGAATAAAACTTAAGGTCGTAGGACCCCGCGGTTTTCACTATGCTGAGGAATACTGAATGGGGTCGAGTATATATTTCCTCAGTGCGGGATGCACTGGCTTGCTCGAATGGCATGCGAATATCCGACAAGTAATGGTTAGACCAGTAAACCCCTTCATGACTATTTCTCATCATGGTAGACGATGATGGTACAACCATGAGTGACATGTATTTGATTATGAACCAAAGAGTTCAAGGAGCCTCTCGTCACTTAGGAGGTATGAAGGTCGTGGTTATCCTTAAATATCTAAGGATTAAACCCAATTACTGCAGTAGAGAATGCATCCAACCCGGCCTGCTAGGGTTATCCCGGTATGAGTTCTATCGCCCTATCATGAACAAGATCAACATGTCTCTGGGGTATCTAAAATACACAGAATAATAAACTCCCAAAACGTCGTGTTGATGCCCGAGTTTTGCCTTCTCCCACGTACCAGGGGTGAACGAGTTAATATCGAAACAATGCATTAGTTCTAGGTTCAACGATAAATGAATGTATGAGTGAATGAACGTTGTTCTGTCAAGTCTTGCATAACCTTGAGAAATGTGTCATGATCGATATACTACTGGACCGATAGGGCAAAGACTCGTGTTGTATCCGCATGACTAAGCTAAGCTCGAGGAGCTCGCGATTAGATTCATGGGATACGGGTGTGCCAAGTCTTGAAGACTTACGTTTGACATCCCAAATGAGTTCCTAAAGAGGTCTATACTAAGTCGTGGAGACTTGAGCATCCTTGTTGCTAACTATGACCCTGAATGTTCTGTGCACTCCATTTACTTGATTGAATGTGTGGATGAATGCTTGTTTACTAGACCAGCAGTGGTTCTGACCCCGTTTAATGGAGCTTACAGGTGTTGAACCTGTGATGCGATATGTGAAACAAGGTGGTATCGAGTTCTAGGGTTTCTCTAGACAGTGTTGTACTGCTTCATTTATAAAACTAAATACCGCTTTTCTAAGCAGTGATGTTTGTAATAAACAAGTGGTTTTGATAAATGTGACACCTTGATGGTCAATGAGTTCTTAGCCACATACCTCTGACTTGCCTCGAGTTTTCTAAAATCGATGACTCATTATCGTCCATTTCTGCTGCTAAAATCTTTTCTAAGTTCCGCTGTAAAGAAAAAAAAAGAAATTCATAAATTTTTTAACTTAGCTTTATTTTAGAAATTCGTGGCATTATAGAATGAGATAAAAGGAAAGAAAGAAAGGAAGAAAATAAATAAATAAATAACTTAACAAATGACTAACGAAACTAGTAGAAAGGATGAAACTATCCTTACTGTTATGAAATAAAGACTGCAGTTTGACAGAAAACCAGTTTTCAAAACAAGATGAAGACACAGTCAAATCGACTCCAATTGATATAAAACTTTTCAGAATTTAAGTCAACACCTTGACGAAACTAACCAAACTTATTTCGGGTCAAAACTTCACATAAAACTACATAAAATGCTGACCCAAATTCTGATAGAATTCTATCGATTTTTTGCAACTACACTATTATTAACTACACTTTAACTATAATTAACACAATTGAAAATCTAATTAAACACAACTAAATCAAACTAAATTAATGCTAAAACAGAAGCTTAACTACTGCTAATCAACATCAAATCATAAAATAACAAAAGAAAAGCAATTATACTAATAAAAACATATAAAACTAAATTATCTATACTAACTACAATATCGACAATAAATAAATGACTAACAATTAAAAGTATTAACTGAACTACTTAAAGCGAATGAAAACTAATTACTTCAGCAATTAAAACAAAGAAATAATGATAATGCAGAGTAGGTAAATGAAATAAAAGTAAACTATCTAAATTAATCTATCTAACTAAAGCTAATCAATATCTAAGAAACCCATGACTAGACTAATTAACTAACTTAAATTATTCAATTAAAGTAATTGAGAAAAAATAAATGAGAAAGTAAATATCTAACCAAATCATGAAGCAAATTAGAATCTAATCCTATTCTAAGATTACAACATAAATTTATGAAAACTTAATCAACTAAATTGGAAAGTAAATCTTCACAAAAAATGGAAACTACCTAAGCGCATACTACTTACCAATTGAAAACATAAAACTTCTAATTTAACAACTTCCAAAAACTAATTGCACAACTATAGAAAATTTAGCAACTAATTTAATCTACTATAGAAATAACTCTTAATTACCTTAATGAAATTAAACTAAGACAAGAAATAATTCTAATTTTGAAAAGACTTAAAAAAATTGATTTTGCAAACACTTGATTCTAACTATGTAAAATTCAATTTTCTGCAGGAAAAAATAAGAAGAAAACAAACCATAAAATAGACCTAATAAATCAGAAAAAATTATAGACATGACTCCTTTGAATCCTAAGAAAACATGGGAACAAAAATCACCAAAAATATTTGAAATATTCACGCCTAAAAAATTTGGGGATCAGACTTGGGTCAGATCTTGATTATGCAAAAACTGGTTCTGCAAAATCAAGACAAAACCCTGGTAAAACATTGATAACTGATCCAAATGATCCCAAATTTAAACTGTAGACTCTAGACACATACACTAAACTACTCATAAAAGTTCAGCCCAAAATGACTTCGGGATTGGCGTGGAGAAGCAAAATAAGTCATTGTTCTGTTCCAGGCCGGTCGCCTGACTGGTTCTGAACAGAACCGGTTCTTGAATCCACCACTGATATTTCAGCCAAAGAAATGACACAAAATATTTTTCCTACAAATTAGATATATTAAACTGCTAGGAAAAAAATAAAACAAAAATTAATCACTATAAAAGAAGGCCAAAATGATTTATGAAGACAAAATATAAATCTAACTATGCAAAAATTTAATTACTCTATTATGAAAGAGAGAAACAAATTTCTTTTCAATAAAAACTACACCAGATTGAAAACATGAAGAAAGAGATCTAATCCTAAATATCTAAACTATGATGCAACAAAATAAACGTGTATGCAAAAATAAATAAATATGCATAACTCTAAGTAGACTCGATCTTAATCTACAAGCAGTGGGTGAGAAGGCGCACCTCAAGGGCTGCTCGACGAGTTTGGGGAAGAAGAAAGCGGTCCAAGGCTTCGAAAATCACATCAAACGTCTCTTAGATATGCTGCTACACATGTTTCCTTTACTGGACCTGAGGCTAAACCTGAATCAACTTGGAGAGAGATCGATGAAGAGGCATAGAGGGTCGACAGTTGCATAAAGGGAAGCTTCTCGGTGGTCGGCTATAAAAGTAGATGGTGTTTCCATGCCGAATACAAAAAAAAAGCTCTAGCTACTTCGATCTTCAAGAAAAACACAACAAAACAACAAAACAAAGAGAGAAAATACGAAGAACAAAAAGAAAGAAGAAGAAGAAACGAGAAGAAAGAAGAGATCAATGAAGAGAAAGAAGACGACTTTGGAGAAGAAGAACATAGATGCAAGAGAAGAAGGGGCATGAATTCCTAGGAATGGATGATTTTCTCAAATGCCTAAAATTAGTTTTTAACTTACATATTTAATAAAAAATATAAAACCCACCTAGGTTAGAAATTATTTTGAAAAACTACCTCAATTCCAAGGATTTGTAACTTACCTCTAGGCACCACTTTTGGAAGGGGGTTTTCTGAAATTTCTCACATTGGATCTAGGATTAGATTGATTTTAGGTCTGATCCAAGATCCAAGATGAAGGCTTTAGATCCAAACCACCCCGAAAACCAATCCAATTACCTTGAAATAGCTCTATCTTTCTCATTTTAAATCGGTTTTGAGTGAAATTCAAACCATGACTTCTTTGTACCTAAAGCAATACAAATATGACTATTTATCCTATAAAAACACATATAAATGCATGAATTTATGATAATAATAATATGCATTTCATGCATCATCAGTGAGCATGAAAACCAGATATCCCTTTCATTCTTTAAAGAGCATTCTCCCTTTTCTTTCTCCATGGGATTGTTGATATTTGACTTTCTTCTTCCTCATCACTTGTTGAGACACCATGAAAGTAGTGACCAAGATAGTGATTACAAGGATAATGACTATTAAAGAATAAGAGAGATGGACATCTTAAGCAAATGGAACACAAAGCCGCCATGCTCCTTCAATCTAGGCAGGAAATAGAGTGCTAAATTTTGGGTAATATGTTGCAACAAAAATTTTTCCTTTTCTTTCTCATCCTGAATTAAAGGTTAGAAATACCACATTGTTATTGCCATAAAAAATGAGCAATTAATAATGAACAATCAATCATATTTTGGTATAAAACTGGTTTCTATAAAAAGAGGGGGAGGGAGGCAGAAGGGAAAATGTGAAGGTAAATATAGAGAATGAGAAGTGTTGGATGAAATCTCCCCTCACCCATTATTAGCTTAATTGATATTTTTCTAATATTGGGTGTGCCTCTTGTTGGAAAAAAGCTTCAATAGATTCATATTCTTTCATCTTTAAAGAATCAAATTCACTTCTAAGAGTTTGGAGTCTCACCATTTTTACCTTGTCTTCTTCTTTATTTGTTGTATAGAGAGTATCTCATGCTTCCTTTGCCAATTTCGTCAAAGATATCCTTTCAAAAATTTGTTCATCAACAACTTGATAAATATGTAACAATGCCTTATTGTTCTTCTTCCGGTTTTTCTTTAAATCAGTTTGTTGTCATGGAGTGATGCCCTCCACATTGTCCAGCTCATCAAAGCCACTTTCAACAATATCACATAGATCTTGAGAGCCAAAGAGCGCTTTCATTTGAATACTCCATTTGTTATAATTTTCCCAACAAAGCAAGGAACTTAAGGTTGCACCATATTGTTGGAAGCCATCCTGGCTTTGACACCACTCTGTTGGAAAAAATAAAACAAAAAAAACAACTAGAGAAGAAGATTGTTCTCTAGAGTGAAAAACACACAGGAATGAAGCAGGAGTTTTGCTGGCTTCAAAAATCAACCAACCGATATCACACAATGAGAATACAAGGCTGCTATATATAGCATACAGGCCCAGACCGAATTTACTAACACAGTAAATTCATACCATGGAAAAACTAAAAAACTATTACCTTTTTCAAAAAAATAATTAAGAGAGGAATACAAAAAGTTGCATAGAAAAGCTGCAAAAATCCTAAATGCAAAACAAGTTCCCAAGATAAGTTAAATGAGGGAGGAATACGAAAAGTCTAGCTTATATTTTCAACACCTTTTGAAATGTGAAGAACAGACCTCTCAATTGATATTTTCTTTACATTGGGTTGAGCCTCTTGGAATGTGAAGAACTAACTTTAGGCATTTTTTAAGCTGGAATGCAATCCCAGCATTTTAAAGTGACAGCATTTAGGGATCTCTCGCTCTGGTCTGAATTACTCTGACAGGATAACAAGTGAGAATATCCATGTTTTAGTTGTGACAACAATCGTGAACAACAATATTTACCCAACAGAAATGGTAGTTTAGAGCACATGCAGGATTCTATTTATGGTATATCCAACCATGAAAGAATTAAGATAGGTGTGTGGATTTTGTAAAATCGTCAATGAGCAACATATATCTAAACCTCAAAAAAGTTGCTATGACACAAGGTCCCATCAAGTCACTGTGAATAAGATCCAGTAAAGCCTTGCATTTGAGGGCTGACTTTTCAAATGGAAGGCGATTACCTTGCCATATCGGCATCCTTCACATACTGCACCACTTCCAAAGAAAGTCAAGTTTGGCACATCATTTACTAGATTTTTGGATATCATGACTTTCAATTTATCCATGCTAAAGTGTCCCAATCTATCATGTCAAAATTGATGCTCCATCATCTGCATTCATTTTATCAGCACAAGAAATGGAAGCAGGTAAAACATAAATTTCTGACCTGTTTACCGATATGTATTGCATCATCTGCATCCAAGCTTCTAATGTTTTGCAAGAACTTTACATCTTTTAAAACGAACAAGTCAAATTGCCTCAAATTTACCATATTTGCTATCGAGAATGATTTTTCTTCACTCCCAGCTTGCCAGATTATGATTCATTGTTTGTTCTCTTCAAAACATTGAAGTAAAGGATAATGAACCCAAAGTTTTGTGTTCAATTGTTATACAAGTTATTGGACATGATATCACTTCTGTTGTAATGTAACAAACGTATATCTTATATATTGTCATAAACATAAACGAGTCAACTATTGGAAGATTTGGAAAGGTAGTATTCTTCCCCGAAATTGTTAGAGGCACGTTAAGAAGTCTTGCCTGTTTCCATTCATTTTCTACACAAATTGCACCTTCATGATGCTGAAAAGTGTACTCTGTGATTATGCAAAAGTGAGCAGTAGTCCCAGTGCATACAAAGCCAATCTACTGTAGAAAACTGGCCTTCTTTATACAAATGACAATTTGCATCAAACTCATTACAAACATTTGTTCAGAAATTATGACAAGCTGCACTTTCTGCATACACATACATGAAGAAGCCTAAATGTGAAAGCATATATAGGATAATAAATACATAATTTAGTAAGAGCATTATCAAAGTCTTGAAGCTGAAAGCTTGATGAGATCCTTCCTCAGTATCTTTCCAGAAGCATTTTTAGGGATCTCTCCCACAAATGAAACTCGCCGGATTTTCTTGTATGGCGCCACCTGTTAGTCACCAAAATAATAGAGAGATGATCTTGGCTTCTTTTTATCTACATTGAGAAAACTTGGCTCCTAAATTGTTATTCTGAATTCTTACCTGTTGTGCAACAAACTCAATGATACTATGTTCTGTTATACTTCTTCCAGCTTTTCTCACAACATATGCCACAGGGTATTGCCCAACTTCCTTGTCAGGAAAGCTGCTTCACATAAATGTACACTATTAGCCACATGCATTTTGCATTTTTAGGTGTTGAACTATTTCCCTTTTAATAAATTGGAACACAGCTTGAAGTAGAATAAAAATCTAAGTAAACCTGCTGGTTTTATGATCAATTACTGATTTCATAAACTAGCTACACATGTTTTTTTGATGACGAAGGAACCCTCACCGGGAACCGGGTGACTTAATGGGCCTGCCTCCCTGTGAGGTAAAACCATAAACTAGCTACACATGTTGTGTACCACTACCACTTTCTATGTAAAAAAAATTGAAGTGCTGCTACAGAAACTTTTGAGCATGGTGTATATAGCTTACGGTATGACTGCTGCATCAGATATGTAAGGATGAGTGAGCAATAAGGCCTCCAATTCAGCAGGAGCAACCTGTATTTGAAAAGTGATTGAGGAATTGTCTAGGATCAAGCTAATGAAGACCATCTTTAACTATATGTGTTGTACCAATTACTATCACCCAATGAGCTTTACATTAGGTCATCTCACCTGATAACCTTTGTATTTAATCAGCTCCTTGAGCCTATCTACTACAAAAATATAACCGTCCTCATCTATGTAGCAGAGATCTCCAGTTCTCAGCCACCCATCAGAGTCCAGTGTTGATGCGGTAGCCTCTGGGTTAGAGAAGTAACCTGCAGATAGAGTAGTCTCATGATCAACTAGTCTTTCAATGGTACAGAAATGAAACGTGTGAATTGTCTGGATGCTAGAAATTGGGCAAAGGAAATTGGCAATTGTCACCCAAATGTAGAGATTGACCTTGAGGATTAGACGTTCAAAAAGTGAAATTTCCCATGATATCATTAGACTACTTTTAAAATTGTCATAATGGATGTACTGAGCAGCTAGAATCTGTTTAGAGCAAGTGGTCCTTAAGTGCTAACAGTAGAAACTAGTTTGCAAATGCTATGCATATTTTAATTATCCATTAATAGAAAAAGTTAGAATACTTTCCACAGAACATTATGCATGAATAGCTTATTTTTAATGAAAATTTCACAATGTGTTCGCTTCTTTTTTTCAATAAATTTCAGAAGTCTCTCCTGGCAGTCCAGCTGAGATAAGCTTTAAGCTCGGTTCACATAGTAATAATTTTATATATGTATGTAAAGAAAAGGTCTTACCTTAATGATTAAGTCACTGGTCAACTTTAAAAATGACTTCACTTCAAATCCCACCGTTCCTCTCTTTCAAAAAAAAGTATTTTACACAAATTTCAAAAAGTTTAAAAATCTTTTCGAGCTGAGCTTGAACAACCAGATTTTCTTCATGAGAGCAACCCGACTCGTGTGCATCCCTAGTTGGAAAAACCAGTGGCTCGTGACTTGATTGGTTTGGCCTTGACTGGAGACTCGGGTCAACTCAGTGTGAGATTGTTGGGTTTTACCAACTTTTATTTTATGTATAACATAACATATATAGAAAATTTCCTATATAATTGTAAAAATAAGTGGCATGAAAATATCAATATATAAATAATAATTAGGTAACATTTAGGAACTGATATTTAATATCAAGAAATCTGAATTATAAAGAAGAGCATTTATCAACTTTATGAATCACCAAACTATTACATCATGCATCACAATCAAAATAATCTAAAATAGTGATAATAGCAATTAAAATAGTGAAAATATTACATCTTGATGAAAAATTAACATGAGAATAAGTTCGTGCACAAATAAAACAAATGAAGCTCATTTTTATCATCGTAATTCTTATATATGATATTAATCATGTTTAATTAAAAGTAAGAATCTGAAAATATAAAGGTTGATCTGTGCAGATTGGGTCGACCAACTGGGTCAGGATTGATTCGGTTGTCTAGGACCGGGTTTTTAAACTATGATATTATGAAAATTCGACAACGATAGCGAAAAGTAGTTAATCAAGAAGTTGGACTTTGAAGGACCTTTTTTTCTTTTATTTTCTCAAGTAAATTAGAGGGACAAATTTTAGTTAATAAAAAAAAACAGACCAAGTTGAGGAACTCCAACGTTTCCATTGCAGTTCAAAGTTCATGGACTTGGTCGACGTTTCACAGTGAAACCTCAAATTTCTCCCATGTCAGGCCAGATCAGTGAACAAATAAACAAGAGGAGAAAAAGTAGGCTTCTCGGTTCAGAAACCGATATAGTTTCGACTCGGTTCTCATGGCACGTACCTTTCATAACGGAAGGCCCTCGGAGCCACAGCTCCCCATTCCGGTTCACTCCCAACGTCTCTCCCGTCTCGGGGTCGACGATCCTCGCATGCATGTTGGGCGAGAGCAGCCCGACCGCTCCGTATCGCAGGCTCTCCTCTTCCGTATCGGTGCACGCACCGATCCCCGTCGACTCGGTCAGGCCGTAGCCCTGGAAAACCGATACCGAAGGGAAGCGCTTGAAGAACTCCTCCATGAGCTCCTTGCCGAGAGGGGCGCCCCCGCAGAGCACGGTCCGGAGCGAGCTCAGATCGAACCGGGCCACCTCCGGGCTCTTGACGAGCGCCACCAGGATGGGCGGCACCAGCGGGAAGTAATTCACCCGGTACCTCTGGATGGCCTCCAGCATGGCCCCCATGTCGAACCTCGATAGCACCACGATGGTCGAGCCAGAGCCCAGCAGGCCCAACGCGAATGCCGCTAGCCCGTATATGTGGAACATGGGCACCGTGCACAGGAACGTCTGGAGGCCGACCGAGTTCAGTAAGGGCCTCCCCATGAACGCCGAAACCATGGCAATCAGGTTCCTGTGGGACGAGACCACGCCCTTGCTCAGCCCCGTGGTGCCCGACGAGTAGAGGAGGGTCGCCGTGTCGTCCTGGCGAATCCGAGGCCTCGGCCTGTGACCATGTTGACTGTTAATGAGTTTCTCCATGGTGGTCACGATCTTGAGGTTGGTGATGGTGGTGGGTACGGAACTGGTGCCGGCTCCCAAGAGGATGACGGGGAGGTGGGCGCCTTGGAGCTTGGGGAGGAGGGAGGGGATGGTGAAGGCCAAGCAGGGGCTGCAGTCTGTGGCCTGCTTGGCGATCTCGGCTGCGGTGTTGAGGGGGTTGGTGGTGGTGAGGACGGCGCCGAGGGACATCACGGCGAGGCAGACGATGGGGAAGTAGATGGAGTTGGGGGAGAGAAGCAGGACGACGTCGCCCTGGCGGACGCCGAGCCAGGAGAGGCCGTCGGCCAGGGATCGGACCATGGACCACAGTCGGGGGTAGGTGACCTCCTCGTCGGTGGCTGCGTCGATGAGTGCGACCTTGCCGGCATGGGCGCGCGATGAGACGAAGGTGGAGACATCGAGGTAATCGTCGGCGGGGAGATCGACGGACTTCCGCTTGCTGTAGAAGATGCCCTCCGACGGGCAGAAACCACTCCTCGGGTCCACGCCCTGCTGCTGCTGAGGTGCCATAGCAAAATCTCTGTCTCTCTCTCAAAGCGCTTGGTACTGAATCTCAAAAAGCGTTTGGTACTGAATAAATAATAATTGAACTCAACTTGCAGAAGATTATTGCGCCGAACGGTGGATTGAATTTAACCCCCCCCCCCCCCCCGAAAAGACGAGAGGGTGGTGTATGTTCACCCCCCTATGATTCACGGGTTCACTGAATCCCAAGGTTTGTGTTTGGGGTCTCAAAAAGCACCTACATGGGGGCCGGTAGTCCCTTCTGTTGTAAAGACTTAAGTACCCTTTTTTTGCTATTCTTGTCATAAAACAACGAAACAACGATTTGAGAAAATAACAAAAATATCTTTCATTAAAAAAAGGAAAATAAATCATTCAAAAAACAAACAAACATGTCCTTTATCTAGAAAGTCGAGGATGATGTTGACTCTTCAAAGTCTATACAACGAAACGAACTTTAGCCGACGATCCGATGGTGATCCGGCGAAACGATGGTGAGCCGACGATCCGATGTTCATCCGGCGAAACGAACCTGAGCCATAAAAAATATCTGTTTGAACTTTTCATCGTCATCTTCTTCTTCCTTCTCCGTAAAACACTGTAAAACCCTCTCTCTCTCTCTAGAGAAGAAATCAAGGGAGGCAAAGAGTTCCCCCTGGAGAACGCCATGAACATCAACAATCTCTCTCTTCTCTTTCTACTTCTGTGCACATCCAGCAGACGATCCTACATTGCTCCATCAAATATCGACTGACCTGCGCACTGACTGTAACATCGTTCAACTTGATTCGTTGTGGAGCCTGATTCAGAGTTTTTGCTCTTACAGGAGGAGGGTTTGGGGGCTCCTCCCAGCGTGAGTAGCATCGTTCAACTTGATTAGTTGTGGAGTCTGATTTAGAGTTTTTGCCCTTACAGAAGGGGGGTTCGGGGCTCCCACCCCAACGCGGGTCCCTCTGCGTGGTCAGCGGGTGGGGGTCCAAGGGGGTCTAGTTTTTAGTTAAAATAGAGAATGAAATGACCATAGAAATCACTGAAAATTTACAGGAATAAACTAGACTCAATAACAAAGACACCATTATTTATGGATTTGGAATATGACCTCCGGTTAGGGAGATATGACCCTAACAAGTTGGTCCTAATTCGGGTAGCGATTTACTTATTGAATAACACTACAAATCGCTATAGTGATTTGCGAAAGATACTACAAATCGCTGTAGTGAGATCCAACAACACTATAAATCGTTGTAGGACTCGTTGGAGACCCGAAAACACTATAAATCGCTGTAGGAAGGCCTCACAATACTACAAATCGTTATTAGAAGACCGGACAACACTATAAATCACTGTCGACAACACTAAAAATCACTGTAGGGGAGTCATTGAAAAAATCGTGGGAAAGAAACATGAAAAAAATAAAAAAATTATGGGAAGGGGTGTTACGAAAACCTCGAGCAAGAAACAACCGAAGGAAACATGAGCCCCACGATTAAACAAAATGCTTTATTGCTCTTTTTCGATAGTTAAAAGAGGGAAAAAAATAAAAATATTATACAAGGCTCCAAAAAAATTTGGTCCGGGGGGCGCTGTCCCCCGAGCCTTCTGCTAAAGGCGGCCCCTCCCAGGACCCCCGGCCCGCTGACCGCGCAGCGGGACTCGCGCCGAGGGGGACTCCCCAGACTCCCCTTCTGTAAAGGCAAAAACTCTAAATCGGGCTCCACAATGAATCAAGTTGAACGATGCTACCCACACTAGGAGGAGCCCCCAAACCCCCCTCCTGTAAGGGCAAAAACTCTGAATCAAGCTTCACAACTCATCAAGTTGAATGATGCTACCCACGCTGGGAGGAGCCCTCAGACCCCCCTTCTGTAAGGGTAAAAACTCTGAATCAGGCTCCACAACTCTTCAAGTTGAATGATGCTACCCACGCTGGGAGGAGCCCCCAGACCCCTCTCCTGTAAGGATAAAAACTCTGAATTAGGCTCCACAACTCATTTAGTTGGATGATGCTACCCACGCTGGGAGGAACCCTCAGACCCCTCTCCTGTAAGAGTAAAAACTCTGAATCAGGCTCCACAACTCATTTAGTTGAATGATGCTACCCACGCTGGGAGGAGCCCCCAAACCCTTCTTCTGTAAGGGTAAAAACTCTAAATCAGGCTCCACAACAGTCAATGTGCAAGTCAGTCGGTGCTTGATGGAGCAATGTAGAATCTTCTACTGGATGTGCATAGAAACAAAAAGAGAAGGGAGAGAGAGAGTAAGAGGGTTGATGTTCATGGCCTCCTACAGGAGAGATTTCTTTCTCGGATAATCCTGCAGTGCAAAGACTGGGTCTTAAATAATCATTTTCGGGGCACTTAAGTCTTTATAATCACTCCTTTTCTAGAATTGTTATTTTTTTGGCACCAATGGAGGAGAGGGTACTTAAGTCTTTGCAATCGCATCAAACTCCAATGCTAATTAATGCTGACAAACATGGGGATACGAGACACACAAGCTTAAATACGTGGTGCTTTTGGGGACCCCCCCGAACATGAGATGTGGCTACCGGCCCTGTTCGGAGGGGAACATATAACCTGCTCTACCCCCAGACGGGTCTTGGCCGTTAGCTGCATCTCGATTTTTGGGTCCCAATGAGCCCCATGGATGTAAGCAGCACGTGTGGCTCATATCTTCATGTTTGCATCATCAGAGTCCGTTGCAATTACAAAGACTTAAGTACCTTTTTTTTCATGAGTACCATAAAAATGATGATTCTACAAAAAGAGCAGTTGCAAAGACTTAAGTACCTCAAAGATGGTTATTTAAGACTCAATCCTTGCATTACAGGATTATCCGAGAAAGGAATCCCTCTTGAAGAAGGTCATGAACATCAACCCTCTCTCTCTTTCTCTTCTCTTTCTGCCTTTGTGCACATCCAACTGACGATCCTACACTGCTCCATCAAGCACCGATTAACCTGCGCACTGACTGTAGCATGGTTCAACTTGATGAGTTGTCTAGCCTGATTAAGAGTTTTTTCCCTTACAGGAGAGGGGTTCGGGGACTCCCCCCCCACAGGTTCCAGGGGGCCGCCCCTGGCAGGGGAATTTCTGAGGGGCAACACCCCTCAAATTTTTTTTTGGGCCTTGTATAAATTCTTTCTTTTCTTTCCCTCTTGTAACTGTCGAAAAAGATCAATAAAGTGTTTTGTTTGATCGTGACACTCATATGTTTTCTTCGGCTATTTTTTGCTCGAGGTTTTTGTAACACTCTTTCTCGCGATTTTCTGTTTTTTTTTTCGCTATGCAATTTTCGTAAATCGTTACTCGATTTAGCGATTTGCAATTTTTTTTTGCTACGCGGTTTTCGTAAATCGCTACTCGATATAGTGATTTATGAAAATCGCATAGCGATTTGCCATTTTTTTTGCTACGCGATTTTCATAAATCGCTACTCGATTTTGCAATTTGCCATTTTTTTTTGCACTACACGATTTTTGTAAATCGCGATGCCGAACACCACCCCCTTGAGCAAGATCTTCGTCGTGATTAGGCTTTAGTCGCCAACTATCCTGATGGCAAGTCTTGAGGTCCGTGATGGGGAAGTCGAAGAGGAACGTGCCATTTCCGACGCCTGTGTTGAGTAATGTCAGGGTGACTTGGAAGACATAGCCCTGATCGAAAGTATTGTCGACGTAGAGGGTAGACAAATTGTATTTTGAAAGACTCCGTTGTAGGTGTACTGGAAGAAGATTCTGTTGTAGGTGTCCCTCGAAGGCGGAGGAGGGGCAGCCGCAGTCGGTTGCCCGCTAGACGAGGGCAGCATTCCGGCCACTGATAGCAGAAAGAGGATCACCATCGGATCGACGACTCTTTGCCTCCCTTAATTTTTTTCTCTAGAGAGAGAGAGAGAGGGTTTTACAGTGTTTCATGGAGAAAGAAGAAGAAGAAGATGACGATGAAAAGTTCAAACAGAAAAAAAAGAGAGAGCGCTTTAGGTTTGTTTCGCTGTTTAGACTTTGAAGAATCAACATCATCCTCGACTTTCTGAATGAAAGACATTTTTGTCTTTTTTTGAATCGTTATTTTCCCTTTTTTTGAATGAAAGATATTTTTGTCATTTTCTCGAACTGTCGTTTCATGGCAAGAATAACAAAAAAGGGTACTTAAGTCTTTACAACAGTATCAGACTCCGATGCTAAGTGATGCTGACACACACGAGAATACGAGCTCCATGTGCTTACATACATGGCGCTCATTCAGACCCCTAAACACTCGTTGTGGCATTCAGTGCGTCTTCCGGGGAGAACACACACCACCCTCTCTGAATCCGGAACGAAAGTCCAACTCGCTTGCTTTGATGGATTTACAAAATATGGGGGCTTTTAAGAGCTAAGATGAAAGATGAAGGAGATTTTGGGGACAACCCCTAAAACTTCACACGTGGGCTTGCAACATGCAAGACTTGTTTATGAATTTAATTCATTGAAAATCCAAAGCGTTTTCGAAAAGAAGAATACAGTACCAACGGTTCTTTGAGTTCAGTGTGATACACGTGCTTCTGCTGACGAAAAAAATCGGGGCGGCCAGGTGGGCCTGGGCCCATACGCGACTGTTGCAGAACGGTTCTGGCTCGATTCTTGACTTTGGACTTTGGTGGTCCTGATACCAGCCAGGGACCCGATTAGGAATCCAGATCCAATGCTCAAAATCATAGTGCAAAGGATTAGGATTCAAAGTCGGATATCAAGTGGAATCTGAATCACTTTAGTTGGTTTTGATAACACAAGTAGTAGTCTGATCAATAATCACTCAGTTCGAGTATAAAATCTGAACCAACTTTGAATTCAACCGACATCAAAAACCAAATACGTGTAAATGATATTACATCAGATTAGCGATTTAAGCTAGTCGGATCTGAGTTTAGACTTAGCTTTTCTCATCCAAATCCAATTATCCGATATTCAATTAGCTCAAATTAAGCAATGCCTACTTCTTAACTGAATCCAACACCTGATTTTTTCCTATATCAAATGAATAAAGAGGTATTTTATGTTAAATATATGTATGCACATTTTAAATTAAATTGTATTAGGATCTCCTATAGTTTTTAAGTTATGAATTTTGGATATGGATTTAAACTCTAGTATTTGGATCCAGTATAAGCTTAGATTTAATTTATAGATTTAAACTCTTAATTTAATTAGTGAAATTGAACATAATTAATGTTAATTGGATTATATATAATTAATGACTTTTGGGTTCAATCTCAATTGGATTGGACCTTAGGTGGGAGGCCACCCCTTGGGACCCACCTAGTGCTTAAGAGCCCATATGGATGAGACTCTTAGCAAATGAGAAAGGCTAGAAGAGGGTAGGACGTCCCCACTTCTATCTCTCTCTCTTAATTAAATTAATTAATTGATTAATTGGTTAGGTAATTAAATTAAAGTCAAATCAGATAGCATAACTAAGTAGGAGTTCTAAAATATCAAAGAGACTCAATTAAAATAAACAACCAAAATAAAAAGAGGACTCTCTCCCTCTATCCACACGGTTTGGGGGCCATTTTGATTAGGGTTAAGGGGAGGAGAGAGCATATATAAAAACTCTTCTCTCCTCTCTCTCTTAGTTTTCTCTCTTCAACTTCTTCCTCCCTACTCATTCTCCTTAGGACCTATTCAAGTAGAGTGGCATCCATTAGAGCTATAATATGAAGGTCGTGGTGTCACGCCCTAAAATCGTGGACTTGAAACCTTTTATGAAAAAGGTTAAGCTTTGAAATCAATCATTTATCAGAGTTTAAATCACAAGTTAAACGAAAAATCATGTTTGAAATAGCAAGTCCCTGGACCTTGGGCGCATTACAACGCAAACTTCCCTTTACAAACCGATTTGTAACTCAAATATATATTTTATTGAAATAAAAAGAAGAATGAAGTTTTGGTAATACAGTTTTAGTAATCTAGAGTTTTAATCAAAATAGTAGCTTTCAAATAAACTTTATACTACATTTACCAAAAATGTCTTCAGGAGCGCAACGTTAGGGAAAGGGGCTTGCCTTGAACGTATCATGTCATCGTGCCATCGCAAGCTGTCTCAACCTGTTCACCACCTGCCCATGAAATGGGTTAGTTTAACAACAAACTAGTAGGGGTGCAAAAGACAAGAAGGTACAAATGCTGCAATATGCAAGATATTCGCTAGATCAAGCAGAAAAACAAGACTAGCAGATCTAACCAAACGTGCTGCGGAGTAAGCAAAACTCTAATAAAGTAAACAACTAAATACAAGAGTAGTAAGGACCATAGTACTAAACAAGCAACTATAGCGATCCAACAGATATTATAGGTGAAGAGTGACTAACTCTATCCAATAGTCAAACAAAGCAACTGCATAAGACAAGCATTCATAACAATGCTCGCAATACATACAATTACCATTAATTGGTTCGGTCCATCGGCAAATAACTACATTAATCGTAAGGCACAAACAATTGCATCACAAGCAATTCATAAGTTACACATGCTAAGCAATCATACGGTAGAAGTTATATCACAATATGTAACAACTAGCATAATGCTAGTATTATAAGCAATTGACCAGTATGAGAAGCTAGTTATTACTTAGCAAAGACTGCGTAAGCACTTTAACCAACTAGAGTAACACCTCAACAGGTGTGCATAGCTCAACGAGTAGCGTACTGAACTACCGAGTAAGCAAGCAATCCATCCACGTCACAACATACATATCTCATAATCATGTGTGTAGGTTATATCTGGTTCTCATTATGAGCAAGCTATTATGGGTACGCACAAGGCAAAAATGTAAAAACAGCCGAGATTGATTCAGGGGTCCATTATGCTATGTATTTTATTATACTCCGAATGACTGTCTGAGTCCGCATCCTAAGGAGACGACCAATGACCAAGAGAGTAAGTCCCCAAAGGTGAACATGGCCTATGGATGCATCTAACTTTTGCAGAAGTGCCAGGTGACTACCACCTAGGATAATTATGGTAGCCCCATTTCTCCTACCTCTGATGACTGAGGAAGCCAGACTTTTGCCCGTAATAGCCATTAATGGCCTATTCATCAGAGTTTTGTACCATTCATCCTCTCTCTTGATGAACCATCCCGAACGGGCATGACGGGGGGTTTCTTAACCGCCGTCCCATTCTACATGCTCTAGTCTTTCGACCCAATCGAGCATCTTGCTTGTGAAGGCGCATAATTATCATTATGTGAATTACACGTGCCATTGCGCATTCGAGGCAACCACACACCTCTCACCCTACTCACCGCAATACATAACATACATGTTCAAAAGTATAACCACGATAAGAGGGGTAAGAATTTCTCACAGGAAATCCCCCACATATCTGCTTTACAGAAGTCCACAGTGAACTCATTCGAGTTCCAACTTATCACGCTTGGGTCTTTTAGACAGTTGCAAGCATTTTGCCTATTTTGCGAATATCAACATTTCATGATTACCTTAAAGTGTCAATACATGTTTCGAGATTACTATAGACCTCTCATCCTGCTCTTCGTAGTCCAAACATATTGTACATGACCAAGTGTATGACCATGAGGAGAAGGGCATGAATTTCTTAAAAGAAATCCATCAACTATAATCTTGCGATAATTTCGTGATAATCTCGCGAAAGAAGAAAGTGAGCCAACTATCTTGGTTTGACCAAAAAACTTAGTAGCTAGGTCTCGCATCAGTGGTGATGCAACACTGATATAACAGGTTCCTTAGTAGAACCTTTGCCTAACTCGTGCACATGCCCCTAAATAGGGTTATCCGAATCGTATCAAATACGCGAACTGAAGTTGCAACACACTTCTCCCAAATACATCGATTTGGGAGATCCAGCTGCTATCTCGCAAAATGCTTTCAAAATCTGCTTTACTAAGCTATACATTTTTTAAAATAGGTTTGCACCTAAAAAGCATCATTTTTGGAGAACCGAAGTGCATAAGGGTGTGTCATGGATTTCAAGACAAATGAGTAAAACGATATACACTATACACTCGAAACTGCACTTAGGAAGTGCAAGCTGACAAGGGGCAAACTCATGCACATTATAGTGTCATGGAAAATCAAAGAGCAAGACTTGATGTGTGAAGCTGCACCTCAAGCGTAAAACGACAAGCCACACACGAGGTATGGGATCATACCTCGACCATCAAAACACACAAGCAGACAACTACGTAAGTAACTCACGGGTGTGGGATCCTATCTTGACTAAGCAAGTGCAAAAGATGACTTGCGAGGCATGGAGTTGTACCTCGATTAAACGATAAGCGTAAGCAAGTAAAGGAGCATACGACAGAGATAAGAATACATGCACGAGCAAAGCATATGCACAAAGTGAGGCAACAAAGTAAGGACAAACAACACATATAAAAAATAATACAAAAAGTAAGTACAAGAGCAAGCATGACTACAACAGAAAAGTAAGGTAGTAAGTAGTAAGGCCATGGCGCATAAAGCACTGGGCAACAAAAGTAAATGCAGAAAGTAAAGTGTAAAAATGTAAAAGAGGACCAGGATTGCATCCTGGAGTAAATGCCATGGCGCAAATCGCAAAACAACAGAAAAGTAAAGTACGAAAAAGTAAAGAGGATAAGGATCGCGAAACCGCGTCCTTGAGTTAAAATGACATGAACTGTAAATACATGAATTAAAAGCCTGTGCACATATAGCGCGACAACAACAAAAAAGGAAAGTGCAAGAAAGTAAAGAGGACAAGAATTGCGAAACCGTGTCCTTGAATTAAAAGACATACGTATACATATATCACCGTCCTCTTTCATTTTTATTTATCTTTCATTATTTTAGTATTTATCTGTTCATTGTCCTTTTACGCAAGAATCCCCTACCTTGAGGGGTTGCAGGTTCTCATACACCTGCGGTGTAGGTAAGCACGAGCTCAAGCCACTAAGGCGAGCTGGATCCACCGTTCAACCTTCGATGCTTAGAACATTAGTAATATGCCATAATACAAATGAAAAACGGGTCTGGTAAGACCTGCAGTGGTACCAGACCCCAAATACGAGGGTAGGCAGGGAGCTAAGCTACCTATAGAAAAGCAACAGAGGCAGCAAGGCAGGGAGTCCTGGGTTCCCTACCTGTTGGAGCAGCAATGGCCCCCTGACAGAGCCTTGTTGACCACTGACAGTAAACAGTGGCAGAGGCAGGGAGCCTTGCTCCCTGCATGCTCAAACAACAGAGAGGGCTAAGGGCTTAGCCCCCAGCCACACAAGCAGGACAGAGAGGCCTGCTCCTAGACTGCTAGAAATGCAGAAGCGGCAAGGCCTTCTACAGGTTGCTGAGGCAGGAACTCTGTATCCTGCCAACAAGGGTGCCAGAGGCAGGGGCCTCACCCCTGCCTGGCAAAAAGCAGTAGAGGCAGAGAGTAGGGGCTCCCTGCCTGCTAGAACAGAAAAAGGCAGAGGAGAGAGCAGAGGCTTCCTGCCAAACCTGCCACAACAAGACAGGATAGGGGGCACAACCCCCTGCTAGAAACGAGACAGGCAGGGGCTCTGCCCCTGTCGGCAACAAGATCAAGGCAGGGGGGGCAAAGTCCCTTGTTGACAAAACACAGAAGAACAGAGGAAGCTTTGCCCCCTATTGGGAAACACAAAAGCAAGGGGAGCCTCACCCCCTACCAGAAAACATAAGAGGGACAGGGGGAGAGGAACCCTCTGTCGACAAGACAAACGACAGGGGGGTCGAGCCTCCTGTCGGCAAAACAAGAGAGACAAGGGGAACAAAGCCCCTCTGTCGACAAGCCAAATGGCAGGGGGACGGAACCTCCTGCTGACATAGTAAGAAAAGCAGGGGGAAGCGGAGCCCCCTTGCCGACCCAGCAAGGACAGGGGGAGTGAAGCCCCCTACCAACAAAGCGGATGGCAGAGGGACAGAGCATCCTCCCGGCACAACAAGAAGGACAAGGGGAAGTGGAGCCCTCTGCCGAACCAGCAAGGACAGAGGAAACAAAGCCCTCTACCGACAAGAGGCCACGACAGGGGGCTCAACCCCCTATTGGTCAACCCCTCACAAAGGAGAAGAAGAAGAGGGGAGGGTTTACCTCGGGAGACCGTGGCAACGGAGGAGTCGAGGGGCCTCGGGGTCGCCGATGTTGAGTGCCAAAATCCTCGTAGAAAAGGAGGAGTGCAACAGTTGCAGCATCGACCAAACACAAGGAGATGAGGCAGAAAATGGGTGTGCTCGGGGTCGTCGAGGGTTTACCAGAAGGGAGTCACTGGTATTGCGAGACCAGGGAGAAGGGGGACGACGACATCATCGCCAGTCACGGGTGGCGATGGCTGGACCTCGTCTGATGGGAGAAAGCAACGGGGTCATTGGGATTGGTCGTCGGTAACTTCGATCGTCGGCGGCAGCATGAGAGTCATCGACTAGGGGAAACAGGAGGAGCCAGAGAGAGAAGAGCAGCAACAGTGTTTTCGCCGGCGGCTGCTGTCGTTAGGTGGCCACAAAAGAAGGGGAGTTGAGGATGGGGTTTTGGCAAGGCGTAGCCGACGTCGAGGCTGCTTCGATGGTGAGGCACAAATGGCCAGACAATCGTCGATGGCGATAATTGGGGGTTCACGAAGGAGATACCAGAGCTGCCGATGGTAGGTGGCCAGAAGCAACGAGGAGTCGAGGGGTCGCTAGCATGAGGCTGTCAGACTGAGGTGGTTGCTGACGATAGGTTGTCAGAGGTGGAAGTGCTCGTCCACGATGGTGAGTCGGGAAAGGCGACAAGAAGGAGAGTCTAGCATCGGGGGATCTGGCACAACCGACAGTCAGATGGGAGAAGACAGAGAAGTCGACGACACGATGATGGCTCTGGTCGCCGATGGCCACAGAGGAAGGGGCGATGATCGACGATGGGTGGTCGTCGACGACAACGGTCGTGGGGGACGAGAGGAGACAAGAGAGACAAAGTGGAGAGAGAAGGGGCGAGGGCTTTTGCCCCTCGTTCGAGGCGCCTGTGTCTTTTAAAAGACACACGCTTCTCGATCGTTTGAGAAGCCGGGTCAAGGTCAGGCTCGGGCTCGAGTCCGGGTCTAGCTCGGATCCGACACGATGAGCAGACCGCGACACGTGCCTAGCATGTGTCCGATCTTTCTTTTTTTCTTTTTAACAGCTTTACAGGTGGAGTTGAAGTTGCTTTATGTGTATCGATTTCGATATTCTACACGATTTTTAAGTAGAGAACCTTCAACTTGTGTGTATATACATAGAACTAGGGATGCACATTAGCCAAGTTTGAGCCGAGTCTAGGTTGTTCGAACTCGGCTCAATTCAAAATTAGTTTGTCCAAGCTCAGCTCGAGCTCGAAGTCAAGCTTGTAAGGCGTTGTTCGAACTTGGCTTGGTTTCGAGCTCGAGCTGAGCCGAGCTTAAACAAGATTTATTAATTTTTTTTTGAAGAGGACGCATTTGATCTCCCGACCTCCTTAACGTTAACCAAGGGACCTACCATTAAGTCAAAACATGTCTTTTGATTATTATTACTGAAAATTTTCTATACATACTAAAAATTCTCAGTTAAAAAAGGTGCAAAAGGCAAGATTTGAACCCAACATATTCTTAATAAAGACCAACACCCTACCCATTACAGTAACAATGCAATTCTAATTTTTTTTGTAAAGATATTATACATATGGGGTTCGCAATGAATCAAGCCTTATCAGACTTGATAGGTTGTTCAAGCTCGGCTCGATAGCTCGTCCGAGTTTCATACACAGGTTCAAGCTCGACTCATTTATGAAGCGGACGAGACTGAGCCAACACGGTTCGATGTGCATTCCACATGCTAAAATAAAGTTTCAGATATATATTTGATGAGATATCAGTCCTAGCTTCATGCTTGGACTGATATCTAGGGTTTTGGAGGTCTACGAGACTTGGAAAAGGGTTTTTACAATTTTTTTTTTGAAAAAACCCTAAATCTTGTTCGTAGTTTGTAGAAAGCATGTTTAATATTTTTATATTATGTTGGATGTGTATTTAATGTGATCAGCATGTTTAAACCATATTGAAATTGATATTTATGATGTTTAAACAAAATAAAATAAAAAAAATAAAACCCTAAATATTGAAAATCAATTTTTGGAGATTTAGAGGTTTTTTATGAAAAATCAGGTTTAAAGGTTATTTGCTATTATGGTTCATGTTGTTATTCATGAAATATATGATCTAAACTATATTCATGTTAGATTCATGATTTTATGCATGATTGAATTTTAAATGTCATAAATAAAATCATATATTTTGTACCGATTAGGGTTTATGGGAGCTTTTTTCAGGAAAAATGAATTATATGACTTTATTTGTGGTTTTGTCTTTGATTAATTCATGATTAGCCTATGTTTTGTTAATCTTAATAGGTCTGATACATGTGTGAATGATTTGTATGTTATTGATAATTAAATTTTATCTTTCAATATTTGTTTTGGTGTACAAGTGTTTATTTTGAGAAAAACTATTTCAGTGTACTTCGAGATGATCCTATGCTTGCGGTTAAATTTTTTACAACATGAAATTATGTTGTTTCATCCTTAATTTGTTATGGATTGCGATATATTAAATTAAATCATGCAAAATCATGTTTATGTAGATTATTTTGTGAAAAACTTACAATAAATATATATTTTTTTGTGAAAGGGCATGTTGTCCTTTTTCATGAGCTCAAACACTTTTCAAGAATTTTATTGTACGCCCAAATGGTTTTTTCAAAAATTCCCAAATTTTAGAAGGACGTTACAAACACATAGAGGAAGTCTTAGAAGAAATTTTTGCTCTGTTTGAGGCCGAGATGAGAAAATACGGCCTCTGAAAGTCGTAACAAAAAATTTGTTATGACAAATATTCTTTATACGACTATTCTATTTTGTAGATTTTATTTTTCTTTATTTGTTTTATGGTTATGGTTGAAAATTTTATATATGTTAGATTATATATTGAAGAACTTTCAATAAAAATTTGATCCATAGATTTACCATAGTATGTGAATTAAAAATCATGAAAGATGGATTTGAAACATAAAAATTTTTAAAGCATAGCCTTCCAAGAACCTGAATAGGCTGCAATATGTGAATTTTAATTCACAGCTGGGATGGAGTTTAGATATAATATCAGAGGATATTGTTTTAGACATGTCTAACTATCTATTGTAATTTTACAGATTTTTTATTTTTATAAAATTTCATACTGATGCTTCTTCGAAGGGATTGAATCAGATAGGCCAGTCCATGTAACGACCCCAAACTGACCCTTGAAAATGCATATTTTTTTTAAACAATTATGAAAAACCTCCTAAGGAAGAGGGGCATACTACAAATTTAATATTCACAACTCATCAACCATTTCAGACATAGAATAAATTTAAACCATGAACTGAAATTGAATTAAACTTAATTGAATAGTCTCAATGAAGGTTCACACTGCTCCCTAAACAAAAGACAAAACATCCATATCCGTCAAAACCCGAGCCACCAGATCCATAACCCTCGAGTCCTTCAGCCAACTAGTCCCATCATCACTGAGTCTCAGTGTCTGAATTTTTTTTTTTTGAAAACATGTAAGAACCAAAGTTCTCATACGAGACCCTCTAAATTTCTAACAATAAGAAAATAGCATAAAGTAAATCAAGCACAAGTTTAAGAGGAATCACCAGTAACATATCATCAGAACAAACTTATCATCTAAGCAATTCAAGAAAGCACTCAATAATTTCATGCTAAATCAAACATTTAGAGATGTATAAAATTAATGTTAAACATTTAATGATGCATGAATAACTTTTTAAGTTAATTTATCAAAATTGCTTTTGCATGCATGTCCTTATTTAATGTAAACAAATTTGATTTTCACTTTCTTACAAACCCTCGAATACTCAAAATGAGCAAAGTTTCTGAGGTTCAAGGCAGTTCTCAGTCGTAACTTAATACATAATTTATATTTTAATTATTGGGTTTTGCACTTATTCTCTGACCAATATTAAGAATCCATACTATCCATCAGAACATTATGAATTCACATCTAGTGTTGGGACATCAATATAAATCTATAACCATTGACACCACTTTCTTAGTATACCAATAACTATAGTTAAGTCATTAACACCATCTCTAGAAAAAGTGGCTGAAAGTTCCCAACAACCATGGTCTGAAACACAAACCACTCATCAGATTCTCAAAGACAACAAATGCATATAATATTTAGTATCCTCATGGTCCCCCATGACCGACATCTAATGATCCCACCCTTTCAGAGGGATACTAGAGAAGAAAATTATTACACTGATTGATGTGTTTTGCTACGAAGACTATGGAGGTGTGACCATTATATATTAAAATAATCAGATACCGAATAATTGAGCTGGAGCAGTTGCAAGATGTTGCGGTAGTGCCATGAGAACAAATTATTGATCTCTGGGAGACTTTTGTTCTTTATATTTGTTTATTTCATTTAATTTAGATTTATAAACAACTAATTTACGAAATAAATGGTTTAGATTTAATTATGGTTGGTGAAGATTTCTTTATATACCTGTAACTCGCTAAGAATATTTAACCGGTTTCAAAATAATATTTTTGCTGTTATTTCAAACTTTTTAAATAAAATGAGTTTTATCAAATGGACATCTTATCTCAAATTCGGTTCTAGAAAGCAAATAAATATTGGTGCTTGTGCAGCCTGACTCCTTAGAGCTTGATTCGGTTAAAGCAATGCCATAGATGAGATCCCATATTAAAAAAAATTTACGTATTGTTGGGTTAAAATTTTAGGGTGTTACAAATCCAACCCGTTCGCACCATAAAATGTATTGATGTTTTAAGAGCATTAGGAAGCATGCACATAAAATCATTTTTTAGTTTGGTAGACTTTGCAAACATCTGGTGGCTCGGTACAATGAGCTCTCCGTAACAATTATGGGAGATATTTTGAAAATATCATGTAGAAAAACATGATATTTAAGGTTTCTCTCTTAAATGGCAAAATATTGTGATATTTTTGTTAAATATAATTTTCTTGATTTTATTGCAATTTCTATGTTTTTGACAATCTTTTTTTATGGAAAAATTGATTATTTTTCATAAAATGACTAGCAATTTTGTTGTTAGTATTTTTTTAATATACTCTTTATTTTTCAATTTAGCTATTTTTACCAATGTTTTCTTGATAAAAATGCAAGAAATATGAAAGTTTTTAATTTATCATGAGAATTTGGCAGCCGTTATTTTGTTGTTTTAAGCATTTGCCACCACAATGGAGCTTATGTTATGACCTGATGCAATCTCTTAGGCTGTGTTTGATTCAGTGTTCAAATGCCACCTGGACACAACAAGTGGCATTTGTCTAGGACTTGTGCTCATAGGTAACGTGCCTAAAGCTAGGACAAATTGCTCATTTATTTTAGAATATGTCTACTTTCCATGCCATTGGTTTTGGTTGGAACTAGTGTTGGGGGTTTATTTCTTTCTTTAAATTTAGAGTCGTTTTAGGGTTCTTTTTTGTAGTTTAGAGTGCTTTTCAGGGTATTTTTTATTTTTACACCGTAGGCCACACATCAAGATGAGAGGAAAGGGTGAACTACACCTAAGTTTTTTCATGATTTTTATAGTTTCTTGTTTTTATAAATTTTACATCGAATAGTATTGCCACTCATCGATTTTGTGGATGAGTGTTTTACTTTTATATATTGCATGTGTGTAGTTTGTATGTAGAAACACTCTCAATTGACTTTTTTCTTAAATACTCTTTCCCTTTTTTCTTAAATACTTATATTTGTGTATTTTCTTTCTCTTGCTTGTCTATAAGGACAATAACCAATATGCATGGTTGAACACTTCTTGCAACAATTTAACAGCTCTTTTAATGACAAACTGCATGTGGAGACTTCATTTCTTATTTTTATTTGGGAAGAGTTGAGTTCCTGGTCCATTTAATGATAACAAAGATACTCATGCAACAATGAGTACTAAGGAAGATCCATGTATTTGGCCTAGGTCTAAGTGAACATGAATAGATCTCCTCAATCAGTCCTACCAAACCATGCTTAAGCCTACATGCACCATGTCAGTTGGGTTAGATTCTAGGCTTCTAGGATCACAAATAAAGGGTGACATTGTAGAATAATAATTTAGACAGTTAAACAAGACAAGGCATAAGTTCAATCAATTTAAAGATAGGTCCCATCACAGTCGCCAAACTTGTTATCATGCAAAATTTTACTTTTGCAAGTCAACTGACCTTTTGAAAAAGTTTTTAAAAACGTGCCTCCGTTTTGAAAAATATGGAAAAATTGAGAGATTGGGACTCGCCTATTGGTATGAGGTTCAACCATTTCTGGCACCTTAACCAGAGGTAATCGAACCAAGGATTGAATTATATGCCTTGCTTTGCATAAATATCTATGAAATTATTCTTGATCCTAGAATGCAGAAAAAATCAAACACACATGACATAATTTGAAAAAATTTACTGAAAACATGATGCATGCCTGGAACTGCTTTGAAAAGGAAAATATTTTGAAATCGATTTTCTGAAATTGAATTGCTAAAAGATGAAATGGTTGGGCGTGTAGCCTGGTGAGCTCATGCCTGATGCAACCTAAGCTAAGTGATGCATGAATACAGTTTATAAAAATGCCTTTCAGAAAAGATTTGAGAAACTTCTTTGATGAATCCCCTTGTTTTATAAAATTCTTTTGATAAAAAGGGGTTTTTGTGCCTTATAGAATTCAGATGAAATCAATTTTCCATATATCCATGACTATGACCACCCATATATTTTGGATGTAATTTTCACAGTTAGTTAAATTTGAGATTTTAAAAAATTGAGCAGTTTTTATATTTGTGATCATTCAAAATATATTTGTGGTATTTTCATAGTTAGTTAAATTTGAGATTTTCAAAAATTTGGCTTAGTCTGGGAGAAAAATTGTTCGATCCTTGATTTTTAGACCGATGTTTTTGAGTCTGAGACTGGATCAGGTCTCATTTACAAGGTCGAGATGAGCCAATCGAAGCGTAAGAAATAGTTTTTGTTACGACAATGAAGCCATACATGATACTTCAAGTACAAGGTTTTGATGATGAACAAGTGAATCAACTGCATTTCAGCTAAGGCAATGAAGAAAGATGACAAGCATTGAAGAATTCAATGAAGAATCTTTGAAGACTTGTGTGCAAATGTAAAATTTATTTAAAGTCTTAGATTCTTGTAAGAGCCTTACTTAGAGTGCATATTTCAGTTGCATTTCACCTAAAAAGTCTTTAAAAAAACTTTCCTAAAAGAACCCTTCATGAAAATCTTTTTAGAAAACTCTTTATTTAATTTTTCGTGTTTATTAATCGACCAATAGACTCATGAGTCGACTAATCCTTTCGCGCTGAATTTTCTAAACAAAATGTCATTTTTGTCAAATTAGTCGACTAATGACTTTATCAGTCGACCAGACAGAATGTATGTTTTCTGGAAATTTAGCAGCAGTCGACTAATGATTTTATCAGTCGACTGAACAGAACATGTGTTTTCAGAAAAATTTAGCAGCAGTCGACTGAAAGGTTTTTCAGTCTACTGATGATATTATCAGTCGACTAATTTTATCTCTAGTCGATTAAGTTTTAAATCTTCAGATTTTCAAATGGCTCGATAAACACATCAGTCGACCGACGATAACTGTCAGTCTACTAATAGCTAATTATCAGTCGACTAACTACTGTTCCAGTCGACTAATTTTACCATTTTTTCTGAAACTTTTAAAAAGATGTGTCTTTTTATTTTTCAAACGTTTTGATCGTTCAAAATGAACTGTTTTGACACCTTTTCATACCCTCAACGTATGAAATCTTTCAACTATAAATATGAGTGCATTCCATACTCAAAAGCAATCAATTTGAATGCAATCCAATTGAATTACTTCTTGCTTTTCACTCCTATTCATTTAAAAAT
Source organism: Nuphar pumila (assembly GCF_984573655.1). Classification (NCBI taxonomy): domain Eukaryota; kingdom Viridiplantae; phylum Streptophyta; class Magnoliopsida; order Nymphaeales; family Nymphaeaceae; genus Nuphar; species Nuphar pumila. Next base: position 26,970,160 of record NC_143251.1, read on the forward strand.
TTATTTTCTCACTCACTTGATATTTTCACTTCAGTTTTTCACTCAAATTCCTTTGAGAGACAGTGAATTAGTGAGTTGAGTATTTCAACAACCTCAAAAGCCAATTGCATCTCATTTGTATTCATAAGAAGGGCTTGTAGGTTGTTTTGTAAGTTGTTACTTATTTTAATTTTCTGTAAAAGGAAGGACTCTTTGGCTTAAAGGAGTTGTTTGCTTTCAGTAGATGTGTTACTGAAAGTGGGACCAGATTTGGTCTATATGATCTTGTAGTTACACAAGGTTGATAGTGGAAATCTCAAGCGGATTTTGCTTGGGGACTGGATGTAGGTCGGGAAAGACCGAACCAGGATAAATTATTGTGTTCTTTGTGTGATTGCTTTGCGAATTACAAAATCCGTCAAAATTCCGTAGACAATATTTAAAAGCACTATTCACCCCCCCTCTAGTGCTTGTTGCCTCGATCCTACTGCACTTTCATTTGGTATCAGAGCCAGGTTTTCTATATTTTGATCTTACCATCATCTAACATGGCAACAACATCATCTCAGCACAAAGAAGGATGCTCCTCTATTCGTCCTCCTCTCTTCGACGAAACAAACTATGAATACTGGAAAGTGAGAATGACAATATTCTTACAATCTATGGATCTCGAAATTTGGAGAGTTGTTTCAGAAAAGTACCAAATGCCATCAACTGATTTCAGTCAATGGACCGATGAAGAAAAGAAGACTGCTTCACTTAGTGTCAAGGCTATGAATGCAATGTATTGTGCCGTTGACAAGGTAGAGTTCAATCGCATCTCTCAATGCTCTACAACGAATGAAATCTGACATACTCTTCTTGTGACTCACGAAGGTACATCAAAGGTAAATGAATCTAAAATCGCTTCTTTAGTTCATAAATTTGAATTGTTTAAAATGAAGCAAAATGAATCTATATCGGACATGGTAACAAGAATGACCGATATCACTAACACTCTAAAATCCCTTGGAAAAGAATATTCACAAATGGATTTAGTCAGAAAAATCCTAAGGTGTTTAACTCCTGAATGAGAGAGAAAAACCACAACTATTGAGGAAGCAAATGATTTAAACACTCTCACTCTTGAAGATTTGGTTGGTAACTTAATGACATATGAAGTCCAACTTCAAGACAAACAAGAAGAAGAACCCAAGAAGAAATCTCTTGCTTTTAAGGCAACTTCTGACTCTGAAAATTCAAAAGAAGATGAAGATGGAGATATTGCCCTCATCACAAGGCAATTTAAAAGATTCATCAAAAAGAGAAGATTTCAAAGAAAGGTAAAAAAAGCGGATTCTTCCAATCCTAATGAAGTCAAGTGCTTTAATTGCAAAAAGGCAGGACACATCAAGAAAGATTGTCCTCTTCTCAAAATCAAGCCAAAGGACCAATTCAAGAAGAAAAAAACATTTCAAGCATGTTGGGATGATAGTGACTCCTCTTCCAATGAAGAATCAAATAAAGAAGTCGCTAACATGTGCTTTGTAGTACAAGAAGACTTGGTAAGTCAATTTGAGTATGATGATTTATTATAAGCATTTAATGATTTATATGCTAAATTTAAGAGTCTAAGTTCTAAAAACAAAGAGTTAAAAACTGAAAATTCAACTCTTGACTCTCAAAACAAAGCGTTACTTCAAGAGATAGAAGATCTCAAGAAGGAAAACTCTTGTCAAGCATTTGAGATAAAAGAAATTGGAATTAGAACCGATCTGTTACAAACAGAAATAACTAGTCTAAAAGAAAAATCAAATGATCTTCTTTCTATAGTGACCAAATTCACAAATGGTCAAGAGAATCTAGAAAAATTTCTTGGTTCTCAAAGATGCTCGGTTAATAAAACCAGATTGGGATATAGCTTCTTTGATACTCAAAATAGACCAACCTATGTGGTGAAAAATCAAAGACAATATTCTCAACCATTTGTTCAAAGAACTAAATTTTCTAGTTATAATAGAAATGCATCTAATCATGGCACTTATGATCCTTATAAGCCTAGACATGATTACTCTAGAAATGCTGAATCTTTTTATAGAAAGAATATTTATTATCAAAGGAAACCAAAATCCAAATGGATATAGGTTCCTAAGACTAACTCTCATGGACCCAAAAATAGAAAGGGGTCAAATGCTTTGTCTTCTAATTTTGTTGTAGGTACACAAAATAATGAGCAAATGGATATTGGACAGCGGTTGTTCCAAACATATGACTGGAAGGCGGAAGTTATTTTCCACCCTCCAAAGTAAGGATGGAGGAACCGTCACCTTTGGTGACAATAACAAGGGTAAAGTAATCGGTATTGGTAACATTGGTAATCCAAAATTTTCCTTGATAGAAAATGTTCTTTTAGTAGATGGTTTAATGCATAATTTATTATCTATTAGTCAATTATGTGATAAAGGTTATCTTGTTTCTTTTGAACATGATTTATGTTTAATTTCTGATTTTCAATCTAAAAAGATCATTTTTAAAGGTAAAAGAAGGAACAATGTGTATGAACTTTATCTAGATGAGTTACCCACTTTTAATGAAAAATGTCTTATTGTTTCAAATGATATTCAATGGTTATGGCACAAGAGACTTGGACATGTTAACTTTAAAATTATTTCCAAGTTATCCAAGAATGATCTTGTTAGAGGCCTACCTAGAATACCATATAAGAAGAATCACTTATGTGATGCTTGCCAAATGGGTAAACAAATCAAGAGTTCTTTTAAGGCAAAAGATATAGTTTCAACAAAAAACAAAACGTCCTCTTGAACTTTTACGTTTAGATCTATTTGGACCATCTGGAATTCAAAGTTTGAATGGTAGCAAGTATGCTTTTGTTATAGTAGATGATTATTCTCGATTTACATGGGTGATTTTTCTAAAAAGCAAAAATGATGCTTTTTCTGAATTTTCCAAACTTTATAGAAGAATTACAAATGAAAAATCTACATCTATTATAAAAATTTGTAGTTATCATGGTGGTGAATTTGAAAATGAATCTTTTCTAAAGTATTGTGATTTACATGGTATATCTCACAACTTTGCTTTTCCTAGAGCGGCTCCACAAAATGGAGTTGTTGAAAGAAAGAATAGAACTTTGCAAGAATATGCTAGAACCATGCTTCAAGATAAAAATTTACCAAAATACTTTTGGGCTGAAGCAATAAATACAACATGTTATGTTTTAAACTGTGTTCTTATTCGACCAATCTTACATAAAACATGTTTTGAATTATATTATAATCGTATACCAAAGATCTCATATTTCAAAATTTCTGGTAGTAAATGTTTCTTTTTAAATACCAAAGATAATCTTGATAAGTTTGATTCAAAATCAGATGAATCAATATTTCTTGAATATTCTTCTAGAACTAAAGCTTATCGTGTTTTTAATAAAAGAACATCTTGCATTGAAGCATCTTTACATGTTGCATTTGACGAGAATTGTGAGAAGGTTATTCCTCTAAGCGAAGGAGAAGAAGTAATACTTCAAGAAGAACCTTTGATAGAGAATACTTCTCAAGAAAATGTTCCTCTTCAACCAGTTTGGAAAGAAGTTCCCAATCATCCACATGAACAAGTTATTGGAGAAATAAAGTGTGGTGTCCAAACTAGAAGGCAATTGCAACACATTGCAAATATTGCAAATATTGCTTTCATATTTAAAATAGAACCAAAGAATATCAATGAGGCTTGTGATGATGAATTTTGGCTTTTGGCCATGTCTGAAGAACTTAACCAATTTACTAGGAATAATGTATGGGATCTAGTTGATAGACCAAAGGATCATCCAGTAATTGGAACAAGATGAGTTTTCCGAAATAAGCTAGACGAAAATGGCAAAGTCATTCAAAACAAAGCAAGGCTAGTAGCACACGGCTATAATCAAGAAGAAGGCATAGATTTTGATGAAACCTATGCACCAGTGGCTCGATTGGAGTCAATTCGAATGATGCTTGCTTTTGCTAGTTACATGAATTTTAAGTTATATCAAATTGATGTTAAGAGCGCATTCTTAAATAGACACATCAATGAAGAAGTTTATGTAGAGCAACCTCCAGGCTTTGAAAATGAGAAATATCCAGAAAAAAGTCTATAAATTAGAAAGAGCTTTGTACGGACTTAAACAAGCACCAAGAGCGTGGTATGAAAGACTACGAAATTTTCTAGAACAATCTGGTTTTTTCATTGGTCGGGTAGACTCCACTTTATTTATTAAAAATCTTAATTCAGATATTCTCATTGTGCAAATTTATGTTGATGACATAATATTTGGTTCTACTAATGATTCTCTTTGTAAAGAATTTGCTAAAGCTATGCAGGAAGAGTTTGAAATGAGCTTGATGGGCAAATTAAACTACTTCCTTGGACTTCAAATAAAGCAAACTGAAGAAGGAATCTTCATCAACCAGGCTAAGTATACAAAAGAACTTCTCAAGAGATTTGGGATGGACTCATCAAAATCAAGAAGAAATTCTATGAGCACAACTACTTCTCTTGATAAAGATGAAAATGGTAAAAATGTAGATACTAAGCTCTACAGAGGTATGATCGGATCTCTGTTATACTTAACTGATAGTCAACCTGATATTATGTTTAGTGTTTGTATGTGTGCTAGATTTCAAGCTAATCCAAAGGAATCTTATTTAACTGCAATAAAACAAAATTTTCATTACTTGAAAGATACTTCAGATTTTGGTTTGTTTTACCCAAAATCATCTTCCTTTGATTTAGTTTCATATAGTGATGCAGATTTTGCAGGAAGTAAATCTGATCGCAAGAGTACTAGCGGAACTTGTCATTTCTTAGGAAATTCCTTAGTCTCTTGGTTTAGTAAAAAGCAAAATTCAATGTCACTCTCAACAACTGAAGCAGAATATATAGCGGCTAGTTTGGCGTGTTCACAAGTACTATGGATAAAACAGACCTTACAAGATTTTGGTTTGAATTACTCCACAACAACTATTTATTGTGATAACACTAGTGCTATAAATCTTTCAAAAAATCCTGTTCAGCACTCAAGAACTAAGCATATTGAAGTTAGACATCATTTCTTAAGAGATCATGTGTTAAAATGAGATATTTTGTTAAATTTTATTTCCACTAATGAACAACATGTCAATATCTTCACTAAACCACTTAAAAATGAAGATTTTATGAGAATTAGGAGAGAACTAGGCATTTGCTCATTTTTGGATTTATAAAATGCTGATTTTTGAACAAAATATCAAAATCTCACCATATTAGTCGACCGATAAATATCTAGTCGACTGATGCTTTAATTTTTTTTTTGAAAGAATCACACCTTATTAGTCGACCGATAAAATTCTAGTCCACTGATATTTTTTTTAATTTTTTAAAGGACCCGATACCCCTTGGATTTTTTAATGCATCGTTTCATTTTTTTTACGCACCTTTTCATTTTTTCTTAAACAAAACCCTTTCTCTCTCTCTCTCCTCTCTCTCTTCCGAAAATCCCTCAGAGTATCGTTCGAACCCCTCCTCGCCGGAATCCTCTGGCCGTGACCAGTGCCTCTTCAGTTCTCGCCAGAATCCTCGTGTGGCAGCCTTCTCACCCGCCGTCAGCCACCGTGTCATCCTCTATTTCTGTAGCAGACAGACTCCTCCTCGCCTCTTCTCTCTTGCCTAAAATCTGTAGAGAATCGACATCCCTTTTCAGTGGGTTGTTACTGTCGATTGTTTTGGCCACTACCAACGAATTTGATCGTAGAAGGCACATCGTTCACTTTGCACAAAGTGTTTCTGTTGCATTGGTTCTCCGCCACGACGATGGACAACATCTTTCTTCCGCCGGACGTCATTTGGAAGCCGACATCAACACCATCTTCAATTGTTCTTCTCAACGACTGTGTTGATCAATCACTCTCAACTACTACAAATTTTTTTTGGGTGTTTTGTTCCTTATCAACCATGCCTCGTCAGAAGACTGCATCCGCACAAGGTTCTCCTCCAACTACACCAAAAGCATGACATGGATTTTCTCTCAGACTACTCAGAAATCCTCTTTTATATGATACTTTTGGACTGATTTCTGCACTTCCTATTTTACCAGGTCGAAATATCCTATTTCACCTATTTTCTCGTTACAAAATCAAAGAATTATTTCCAGGCATTTCCCACATTTTTGATGCCAGTGCAAACCCCCTTCATTATCCTTTACTGATCCACTTGTTTTACACAAATTTACAAATTGATCATGAAACTGGATTTCTTTCCTCTCTTGTTCGCGATGTTGAAATTAAGTTTGATTCTAAAATGCTTGGACAAATCCTAGATATTCTACCTTCAGACACTCTTTTCAATACTATTGAACTTAATGATGAAAGAATTTTTGAACAAATTCTTCTTTCCGATGCACCTCATTGTCCACCTTTCAAAAATACCAATCTTCAAACTCGTGCATGCATTGCTGAACAAATTCTTGCTCATAATGTTCTACCTAAAACTGGATCTTTTGATTACTATTCTACATATCTATCTACGACTCTTTATGTCTTATTTAGAAATATTTCGGTAAATTGGGCCAACGTGTATTTTACTAATTTGTGAAAACAAAAACCTTTTCTTCCGTATGGATGTCTTCTTACTCATATTTTCAGATATTTCAAAGTACCCTTAACCAATAAAAAATATATTGAACAAAAGGAGTTCTTTGATCAAACTATTTTTAAATGTATGAAAATCAAATATTTGCCTCCTTTAAACTTTGATCAAACTGAACTATCTGAACCATCAATTTCTGAACCATCACCATCTTCTGTGACACCTTCATCTCAAGCAAAATGAAAGAAATTCTCTACTACTCAAGACAATGATGAAGTTTTGCAGCGACTGAAAGCTTTGGATCTACATCAATACACTTTTTGTGAAGATGTGACTCAACAACTTTCTTCAATTCAGAAAGATATTACTGATCTCAAGGAGTTGCTCAACTCACTCTTCTGATCTTTGTTTACTGTCCTTACTGAACTTTGATACTGTATGAGTTGTAATATTTTGAACTTGAATTTACATTTTGCTTATGCTATTTCTGCCCTTACTCTTTTTTATTATGACAAAGGGGGAGAAAAAGATAGAACTTGCATGAGAAAACATGAGAAATTAAGATAAAAAGATAGATCCTGTATGAGAAATTAAGAGAAAAAGATAGAACTTTGCATGAGACAAAGACACATGCATGGAAATTGCATATTTCATTAGAAAAACTTTCCTAAAAGAACCCTTCATGAAAATCTTTTTAGAAAACTCTTTATTTAATTTTTCGTGTTTATTAGTCGACCAATAGACTCATGAATCGACTAATCCTTTCGCGCCAAATTTTTTAAACAAAATGTCATTTTTGTCAAATTAGTCGACTAATGACTTTATCAGTCGACCAGTCAGAATGTTTGTTTTCTGGAAATTTAGCAGCAGTCGACTAATGATTTTATCAGTCGACTGAACAGAACATGTGTTTTCAGAAAAGTTTAGCAGCAGTCGACTGAAAGGTTTTTCAGTCTACTGATGATATTATCAGTCGACTAATTTTATCTCTAGTCGATTAAGTTTTAAATCTTCAGATTTTCAAATGGCTCGATAAACACATCAGTCGATCGACGATAACTGTCAGTCTACTAATAGCTAATTATTAGTCGACTAATTTTACCGTTTTTCCTGAAACTTTTAAAAAAGCGTGTCTTTTTATTTTTCAAATGTTTTGATAGTTCGAAATGGACTGTTTTGACACCTTTTCATACCCTCAACGTATGGAATCTTTCAACTATAAATATGAGTGCATTCCACACTCAAAAGCAATCAATTTGAATTTAATCTAATTGAATTACTTCTTGCTTTTCACTCATATTCATTCAAAAATTTATTTTCTCACTCACTTGATATTTTCACTTCAGTTTTTCACTCAAATTCCTTTGAAAGACAGTGAATTAGTGAGTTGAGTATTTCAACAACCTCAAAAGCCAATTGCATCTCATTTGTATTCATAAGAAGGGCTTGTAGGTTGTTTTGTAAGTTGTTACTTATTTTAATTTTCTGTAAAAGAAAGGACTCTTTGGTTTACAGGAGTTGTTTGCTTTCAGTAGGTGTGTTACTGAAAGTGAGACCGGATTTGGTCTGTATGATCTTGTAGTTACACAAGGTTGATAGTGGAAATTTCAAGCGGGTTTTGCTTGGGGACTGGATGTAGGTCGGGAAAGACCAAACAAGATAAATTATTGTGTTCTTTGTGTGATTGCTTTGCGAATTGCGAAATCCGTCAAAATTCCGCAGACAATATTTAAAAGCACTATTCACTCCCCCTCTAGTGCTCCTTGCCTCGATCTTACTGCACTTTTAGTTTTAAATTCGACCTTTAAATTCAAGCAAAATTTAGGTTATTTTTGGGTAAAGTTTAGAATTTGATAGTAGTGTAATATGTCATTGGAGTTATCTCGAAATGCTAAGTGCAATAGTATGTTATTTTCCTGAATTTGAGTTATGATTTGCCCAAAAATTGTGTTTTTAAAAAAAATAAGTAGTTTGTCGGTTCAGATCAGGATTTGGATCTGATGGATTTGATCTAAATTAATAGAGATTTGGACTCTATCCAAGACCCATATTAATCTGGAATTAGTTTCATCCAAAATCTATTTGGATCTTTGGAGCTGGATTTGGATCTTGGATCTTGGGTTTGGATCCAGATCCAAATCCAAATCCAAATCCATGCACAACATTTCTATAGCTTTAGATTCAATTAGGAGCTTTAAATTGGGGTTAATTAAGTATAAGAAGCATCCTAAGTTAATTTTGTTATTTTTAGAAACCTCTAGATAATTATAAATTTTTTAATACTAATTAATAAAATTTAATTAATTTTGAATTTTTAATTAGGGTTGGTTTTGGACTTCTTAAAGAGTCCTTACTCATGCCTAATAAGGCTTGAGATGTTTTAAGAAAGAGATCTAAAGAAAAATGGAAACTACCAAAAAGTCAACAAAAGGAATTTTGAAAATTTTGGAAACAAAAGAAGGGAGTTTCAAAAATTTGGAAACTCTCCTTCTCCAGCCCATTTAGAAAGGGCTGGAAAAGAGGGGGGGCTCACCCTCCCTCTTGTCTATATAAAGTAAAAAAAAAAGAAAGATAAAGAGAAATGAAGAAAGAGGGAAGGAAAGAAAAAAAAAGAGGAAGAAAGAAAAAAAGAGAGGAAGAAGGAGAGCTGCCCCAACCCTCCACCCACATTTTTCAACTTTCACTCATATTTTTCTTCACTTTTTTATTCAAGGTATGAGTTTTCTCTCTTGAATCAAGTGAAAAATTGATATAGATTGGATTTTCATGCAATAATTTGATGGAAATCCATGAAAAAAGTGTTTATATCTATGTTTTTGCAAAAACACACGGAGGATGATGCATGGATCTTCCTCCATGGTTGTACTCTTGATATTTTCATTCTCTCATGCAATAAAAATTCTGTATTTGCTACAACAGAATTTTTATTGGTAGTAGATGTGCGTATTTAGAGGTTTTTTTGGTGGATATCGATTCTCACAGATATACTTGTGATTCTTTCGATTGTTCCTCACATAAAAATTTTGGTACATGTTTTTTTTTGTTGAAACAAATTTTTTTTATCATGATCCAAAGCGCATGTCATGTTTATGTTAGATTAATATATATGTAGAATCGTGGAAGGCATGCAAGTTGTTTCTGATTTTCAGCAGGTATTTCCCTTAAATAGTTGCATGATCATGGTATGAATCCGCATGTGTATCTTATACAGTGAATGCTTATGATTATTACTCTTGATCATGTGCATGTATAACTATATAAGAATGCATATGAAATATGTATGTTGCTAAATGCTTAGATTAAAATTTGTCCAAGTTTGTCGTGCCCCCCTGCATGGTTTATCCTTCTAGCCGTGATGTAAAACACTTTTCAGCAACTTCTGTGGTATTAAACTTGAGAATTGCATTCATTCCTAACATCATTGGATATTCCATGTTCATGCTTCTGGCAATTAATTGTAATTGATACTCTGTGACTTTATCCTTCTCTTTGCAAATGCACCAAGACATTGTTCTTTGCTCTAGTAGGATTTGTCATCTGCCTGTGTATGCTACAATCATATGTCATGCTGACATTTGACACAGGTGATCATGTAAAAATCTACACATCTTCGTATCTTGGACTTGGTTCTTGCTATGTCCCTGATTTTGCACATTTGTGTTATGTTCTAAAGTCTTGATCCCATGTTTTTTTTGTTTCTTTTTTCCTTTTTCACAATTTGACATTCCATTGTTCTAATAGTACTATCAAGTCTTGACTTGGTACCTTGTGTTAGGGATTTAGGAATTTAGTGTCTATATTTTGCACACACTGTCATATTTTCTGTATTGACAATTTGACTAGTCAAATATGCAGATGTGTATCTCTCCTAATCACCCATTTCCCTCTCCAGGTCATACTAATTTTCAGAATTTCTCATCTTTTTAATGGCAAAATAAGTTGCTAGCTGTAATATCTGCTTTTGACTAGCGTTAGAACCAGCTATTTTGAACATTGTATAGTTTTTGATAATTTTAGTTTTTTTTGTTTGTTATAAGTATTGAGTGGTAAGAAGAGCACAAGATCATGAGAGATCTGTATAATGAGAAGTGTTTCATCTATCTATTGTAGCCTTTTTGAGCTTTTAGTTACTTGACAAAATACTCACCTTTTTTTTCTCCTTTTTCTAATTACTGAGAAAAAAAAAAAAACTGCAACAACCCTTTTGTTTTTGGGTGGTTTGGGCTGGCTAGCAGCGAGGGGCACTCGACTGACTGTCAGGCCCTGGCAAGTGGTGCACAGGCCCAACATGGGCCATGTGGTACCCTGCCAAGCCCAATCGGCTGGGTGCTGGATTATATTTTACAAAAAAAAAATATGATGAATGTTATTCCTTGATTGTGGACAAATGACAGGTTGATTAAATCTTTGTTCATGTATAGTATGGCTCATATGGAAGCTTAGCTTAGCATATTAATTTTTTGGCTAATCGTGTTAGACTTGGCTCTTTGCATACAGGTGAATGGATATGCTAACATGCTTAGGTTGGATTTGTTATGATTGATTGAGATATTGTTGCCTAGATGTTTTCATGGGTGTGCACAATTATGAAACTAATGCTTTATTGCTTGAACCTCCTTGCATGGGTGTTCACATATTATAATAGAATTAATCAATGAATGACAACATGCATTTTGGCATGAATATGTGAACTCTTGCACATGAGTCTTTGAGACCATGCTTATGAATGTTATTGTTTCGTGCACATAGTTAAATTGGCATATATGAATGTGCATTTGGAAACATGTAGACCTCATTTCATATTTGGCATGTTGTTATGGTTTTTACATATAATGCATTGATGATCAAAAGGACTGGTGAGCTCCGAGCTGGATTGCTTCTTTACTTATTTTTGTGCATCGCAAAAATCATATCTGACATTTTTCTCTATATTGCATTGTTCTGCATTTTTACATGGGCTGGAGTCCCGTGATGAGCCTCACATTTAGAAATGCAAATTTATGGTATTAATTTGGCATGCTGAATTGCAAATTGATGCAATTATTAATAATAAGATAAAGAAAAGAATAGTATAATGTACTTTCTGAGATGTCTCGTTGGGAGTATGAAGCTCTTAGAGTTGCAGTTTTGGATAAACTGAAAGGATATCAAAATTCTGTGTGCGTTACTGTTGCTCCTGAACCCGATATTGAGGTTCTTCTCCTGGCCATAGTTTTAAGAAGTTTTCGTCACTTTGCCTACGGGCGGTGTGTAGACACAATTGTTGTTTTGGTATAACAAGAAAAGTGACACTTGTAGATGGGTGGTCCCTGGTGTTTCCGACATTAGATGAGTGGTCTAATGTTCTGAAGGCTATTTCGGTCGAGGGCTAAGTTTGAAACCCAGTAATAAAATACAAATTGTATGCTAAGCAACCCTAAGAACCTAACTTGACCTCGGGGATTTTACCCATTTAGTGTATCCGTGGGAAACGAATATTAAAAAGAGAAACTTAAATTATGTGCATTTAATAGAGACATGCATATGAAAAGAAAATTCTAATAATAGATAATAATTTACTCATGCATTGCACTGAAGCCGTGCATATTCTTTTACTTGTTCCCTTAACTGTTAAATGTTGGTGAATGCATAATGTTGTTCTCTAATGCATGTTAAATGATTGTATTGCTTAAATTGTGATCCCTGTTATTTATTAAATATTTCTTCATGCTTAATAATTATTCCCTATTGCATGAATGCTTAATTAAATTATGAATTTGTCATAATTGTATCCCTCTAAATTATTGCATGAATTTTGATGATGCATGAAATGCACATCATGTTAACAAGTTTTTCATGCATTTTGTAACGAGTTTAAGGTTTTAAACCCATGTTTAGATGCATTTTGATAGTAAGGGGTTATGGTTCAAATTTCAGAGAAATCGGAGTTAAAATGAGAGAGTTATGGCAATTTCAGTGCTTGGGCACTGATTTCGAGTTGAATCGGATCCATATCCTACCCAATTAGGCTGTTTGGACCTTGGATCAACCTTTAGAAAGTCCAAAATCCAACCACACGCCTATCTATATCCATTTCAAAAAGTTTTGCAGAAAACCCCTCAGAAAGTGGTGCCTAGCAAAATAGTTTTTTTTAACCTTGTTTCTGAAATTCCGAAAAAGTATAAATAGACTTTTTAGAAGAACCCTAGGCGTCTTTGGCTTGGATTTGACGCCCCCTAGAGTGCCTCTAGCTCCAGCACCTTCTTCTTTTCCACTCCATCTCGTTTTTGGCCATTGAAGACCGGTTTATGCTTGGAAACCAAGCATCTCTCGATCTCCTTTGTTATTTCTTTACGTTTCTTCCTATTCCTTGCTGCATTTTTCACCATCTTTTGTGTTTTTGCAGGTGTAGCAGAGGTGGAGACTACTAACCTTGATCCGTAGTGCGAAACACACATCAAGGTGAGCCGGCCCTACCTCCATCCGGTTTTCTACACCCTCCGATCGAGAATCGGTGCACATCCCATCCTCGGTGGATCTCCAACGTGTTGCAGCTGCAAAAGTGTTGTTCTTGGTGAAGTTCCAGCATCCTCGAACCGTTCGGGACGTCAAGGTCAAGCCACTGTCCACTCTTCTTCATCCCCACGATCGTCGGATCACCCGAGAGGTAGCTCTTCTTCTCCCTTCTCTTTTAGCTAAAACCGAAATTGTGTGTTTGATTTTATTTTCTTATTTTCTGTGTGTTTCTTATTTTTATTTTTGTTTCAACCTTAGAGTAGACCCCGTGCACAGACCAACACGTTAGATTAGGTTTATTTTATTTATTGATGCGTTTGAATCTTGCGTTTTAATAGATTTCATCCAAATCATGAAAATCGGCTAAATCTTCATCTAGCCGATTCTTCAAATTTGTCCAGTGTGTTTATGGTGTTGTTCTACTGAAAATCCACTAAAAAAAGTTTTCATTTTGATTCATCCTAGTCGTTTAGTTATTTGTTGTGTGTTTCAATTAAATAGAAAAGAAAATACAAAAATCGGCTAGACTATTTCTAGCCGATTTTTGGGTTTTATAAAAATATTTGTATTTTGTTTTTTTCTATAGTGTTGTTGTTTGTTGTGTGTGTGTTTTGTTTATTTCAGTAACATTTATTTTTCGTTTTAGGGAAAATAGATTTCTTATGTGTCGCATGAGGGGTTTTTGCCAAGATCGTGAATGAATGTTTGAAATCATGCAAGTGTAGGTGATTCCCTTGTGCCATTCGTGTGATTTACTGTTTGTGTAGTAGTTGACAGTCTCGTAAAGTTGAGTGAGTCAAATTCATTGTTTTAGAATTGTCTTAAGTTTTTTTTTTAGTATTTTCAAGTTTTAGGCATTTTCTCTATATTGAAAGAAAAATTACAAAAATCGAGCTTCTTTTCTTTGTGCGTTTTTGGATTGATGTGTTCAGCCGACTGTAGGTCTGCTACTTAGTTTAGTTTAGTTTGTTTTGTCTTAGTATAATTGTTGATTCAAGCTTAAGTTAGATTTTCATCGTGTAATGGAGTTCGTTATTAGTTTAAAATCTTAGTTTATGTGTGTATTTGGGTGGCTGCTTATTGTTCATGTAATATCCTGCATCATAGTTAGATAATGTGTTTTTGTTTAGTGTAATTAGATTCATTAGTGTCTTGTGTAAGTTAGATGTGTCATAAGCATACTTTTCTTTGATTATTTTTGCATTTTATTTTACTTAAGTGAAAATTTTATTTTCTTTTTGTCTTTTTCTTCCCCAAGGTGGGGCGGCAGCCATTAGAGCTCCAATTGAGCTCTAGGCCATTTTTTTAGTAAGTATTAATTGTAGTTAGGTAGGTTTATTAGGGTGTCCACATTCAGTGTATTAGGTTTTATTGCCTTAGACGTTTTTAGGAGCCATTTAAGTAAGTTTTGGAATTAGGTGTAGCATTTAATTCTAGGAAATCATGTTTCTATTTGAGTCTTTTCATTCCTTAGGTGGTTTTAAATGCCTTAGCCTAGAAAGTAGCTCAATTAGGGTTGACGATTTTTGAGAAGGAAGGCAATTAAGGTGATTGGATTTGAAAAGTTTTTGGAAATAGTGGATTCTTCAAAATCGTGTGGAGCATTTAAAGGAGAATTAAATTTTGATTGTGTATTAAAAAGGAGTTACTATTTGGTTTTGGAAAGTGCTTTCGAAATTCAAATAAATTTCCAATTTAGGTTCCATGATTTCCAGAAAGAAATAAAGGCAAATTAATTCAATCTTGGAAAGCAAAAATTGTGGGTTTTCTAGGTTGGACTTTTTCTTTTTCCAAAGTGAGCTTTAAATCTATTTAAGTAGGGTAACTCCCTATTTAATTGGGCGATTTTTGATAATCCAATTATTCCAAAATTCGAGTATTGACATTTATTACCTTATTTTTCCAACCTTCTATATTAAATTCGTTTAGTTTTGAATTAATTTTAGGTTAATTAGTAGGTTACTAATTAGATATGTCTTAAATAGAGTTCAACCTAGTTAATTTAGTTGACCTAATTAGTTGAGTCAAACCTAACCTATCCTAGTCAAAACCGAACCTAGTTAAGTCAACCGAACCCAGTTAGCTCAGTCAAACCTAGACCGAGTCAAACCTAGTCCGAGTCAAACCTAACCCCACCTTAAGTCAACCGAGCCTACCTCACCTAACCTAACATAGTCAATCTAATTGACTTAGTAGAGGAGTCGTGTACCTAACCCAACCCGAGCCTAGTCAAACCAAACTGACCTTAGCTAAGTCAAGACCGAGTCTACCTAAGTCAACCGAGCCTAGTCGAGTCAACCCTAGTCCTATTTCAAAATCCGCACTTCATTGTTCTTTAGTGGCCTCCTTCCCTTTAGATTTAATTCATAGTGTCTTTAGAATAGCTAGTGTAGTTATTTACTTAATCATTTTAGTTAGATTTTATCATTGGTTGATTTAACGTGTGCTTGTTAATTTTTTTATTAATAGTTTAGTTAGCATAGTTGCATTTAGTTTATATGTATTGCATGACTTATGCATATAGTTAATTGCATGTGTTAGTACTTTAGTTATATTTGCATCATTCACACATTTAGTTTTTAGTCATAAAATGCATATCATACTTCATTTAGAATTCATTTAGCTTCATCATAGTTAATATCAGCACATCATCTATCATTTAGGGTCATTTCATAGTTAATATCAGCACATCATCTGTCATTTAGGGTCATTTAAGTCTGCATTACATTTAGATTACGTTTATAGTGTTTAAAATAGAGTCATAGAGTGAATAGTGCATTGAAAGAAAAATCTGATTTTTGCCCCATCGCACTGTCATCATTTCATGTGTAAAAATTCTGAATTTTTAAAAATTTCTTTTTCTATTCACTTTATCATCGTGTTAGCTAACTTCAGACCAAATTTCAGCTCGATCCGAGTTGGTTTGGTCTGATTTTTAAGCGTTTTGTAAAAACCGCTTTTTCTGGTTTTTAAATTTCGGGACTTTCGATATCCTGATTTTCCCAGTTTTGAAACGCTTATATCTGGAGTTCCAGATATCTTTTTTTCATTCTGTAAAAACTGTATGATTATTTAATCTATCAGTTACAGAACAGAACAAGTTTCGGGAAAATCGGACCTCGTTTGCTCTGTCAAACAGTGGTTTTTCGATAACCTATCAGAAAACTATTTTACACTAGATAGGGGCATTTTTGTAATTTCTTTAGTTTCGGCATTTTAGGACTGTTTTCAGTATTTTCTGCATTTTAGGAGCTGCATCAGTATCATACAACATTATTAGAATTAGTTTAGCTAATTTTAGAATTAGTTTAATATTTTATTTAATTATTTTCTGATAAATAAAACTTGTTTTATTAATTTCGTAAAAATTAGACTTAGATTCATTTATAGTTTTCATTCTTAGAATAAAGTACTAACTTTGCATTTTCCTTCGTTTTTAGGTTGAAAAGCATATTCATTTTTCCAGGGTTCATTGTCCAAGCGCAAAGATCGTCTAAGTGGTGAAAAGACCAAAATACCCCTGGCGTGCAACTGAAGACTGGATTGCTATTTCAAAAATTTTTAATTGTAATTTTATTAGTTGTGTAATTATAGATTGACATTTGTAATTAATAAATTAAATTTTAAAGAAATATTCTGATTAATTCCTGTTCCCTGAGGATTCGACCCGTACTTACCACTTTGTGGAAAGTCGGTTTTTATACTTTTGGTTGACGATTTTCCAAAGTTTTATTGAAAATTATTGTTTTAAAAATATCATCTTCAAAATATCAACCAAATTTCTATCTGTATTCTCTATGCTCATTTGATTCATTAGAGGGATTCATACGCAGAATTCATTGATTTTTTGACACCCTACTTCTGTGTTTTTTTACAGCCACAGGGGATCAGTGAAGTGACTCGCTTCTGGGAGAGCTACGGGTGCTACACGTTTGCTAGACAACTTCACATATGGACAGTGTGACTCTGCTTTGTTTTACTTTTTATTTATATTTAATTGTTCATGCACTCTTAATTTTCTTATACTAATATCTCGAGACTATTTCTTACTTAATTAATAAAATTTTGGTTTGCTATGATATGGATGATAAATGTAAGATCCTTTTTAGTTGGTTGGTTATCTAATAGGGAGTGAAACTATAAAGGTCTTGGGTCTTTAGGAATGTTTCTGCAATGGTTAAAAAAAATTCACACTTTTTAAGGGGTATGAATTGGGATCGTTACATTGAATATATCTCGTTTGATTCCTAAAAGTAGGGTTTTGAAAAAATACTTGAAAATATTTGGAAATATGCAATGATTTTAGAAAATAGCCTAAGAGTGTAGGCATTTTTGTAACTTAAAAGAAATTAATAAATCTGAATTTCATTCATATTCTGACTATGGCCACAAATACGAATTCCACTAAGTTTATCAACTTCTTAGAAGAAAGCGCACGTGCCATTCGTGTTTCACCATTGTGGAATTTGAAAATATGCATATGCATGACAAACCATAACAATTAATATTGAAAATAAACTATATGCTTATGCAATCTATCTATGTAGAAAAGTAATTTTTTACTATTTTTGGTATTTGATTATAATTTATATTGAATAATTGAATAATTAAATAAATAAAGAAAAGATGAAAATAATATCTTGGACTTCCTTACAAAATTAGCAAACATGTCAGTATAAATATGTAGGCTTTTTAGGATTTATCCAACAATATCTGGAAATTGAGGGATATTATCTGTAATAAGCCTTTTCCCATACATTCATAGAATAAAAATTATAAATAAAATAAATGATGATGCATGATTTAATAAACAATAAAACCAAATATATTATAAAATTAGAAATTCAGAATTAATGGCAAAAAGACTGAAATACCCATGCCAGTTGATATTAATTGCAAATCGGTGTTAAAAATTAGGGTTTTCCGAAAACAGTTTTGAAATATGCCTAATCCCAAGACCAAATAATTAAGAATCGATGCCAAATCGGCTCGAGAGCACCTTGACATGATCAAGAAAATAAGCAGATGTTAAAAATATAAAAACTATTTATAAAAAGATGAAATAAATGGGAAAAGATTAATTTTGCCCATATTTAGGCAAAACATGGCTCCTATGGGAACCAGTTTTTGCAAAATGATAAGATAAAATATCAAATGACCTATAAAAATCATGAAAATTGTCATGAACACTGTTAACAATACTAAAAATAACATATAATAAAAAAATAAATTTTATTGAATTTTTTGGAAATAAATATTAAATTAAAGAGTGAAAATAGGCTGCTGAATAAGATATTCTGTACCAGTCACAATGTCAGGCTATAATAAAATAGCAAACAGATATGAAAATTTATGAATTTTAATAGGGATAAACTAGATATGACGACAGAGAGATCTCTTTTTATGGATTGAAAAAATCATCTTCGGTTAGGGAGATACGATTCTGACAAGATGCACATGATTCTGGACAATACCTGATGATTCAAGAAAAGTAGATTCTAGTTTCAGATTGAAAAAAAAAAAATACCAAACGATATGAAAATATCACCAAAAACACATGATAAAAACTTCATATGTAGATGGATTGGTCACTTTATACAGATCAGAGCGATCATCTCTAGTTAGAGAGATATCACTCCAGCAAGATGATCTTGAATCTAAACCATGCCTGATGATTCACAAAAAGTAAGCTCTGATTTTAGGCCAAAATAAAATAGTAAATGAGTGTAAAAAATCACAAAATCACGAAAAAAAACTAGATATGTAGACAAAAATGCCACTTTTTATGGATCTAAAAAATGATCTTCGGTTAGGGAGATATAACTTCGGCAAGTTGACCCAGATTCTGCACAGCGTTTTGACAGTGCAGAAAAC
The DNA here is from genome assembly GCF_984573655.1 of Nuphar pumila. Classification (NCBI taxonomy): domain Eukaryota; kingdom Viridiplantae; phylum Streptophyta; class Magnoliopsida; order Nymphaeales; family Nymphaeaceae; genus Nuphar; species Nuphar pumila. The sequence continues at coordinate 26,989,105 of NC_143251.1, forward strand.
AGGTTTCAGTTCTTGAATTTAAAAATAGGCCATCAAATGCCCAAAAATCATGAAATTTTGTCAGATTTATGCAAACATATGAATATATCACCCATAAAAAATTTAGATTGAAATGACAAAAATACACATATAAAATAATGCTGTTAATATGTGGCCAGAATCAAGATTTATGCAGGACTGTCAAACAAGATTAAAGAACTTGATCTAACATGCATAAAATGAAAAAGAAAGTACAGATGCAATATTTTTTTTATTTTTGATTCAATGAAATAATATAAATCTAAATCTAAGATGCTCATAAATAAAATAAAATATAGAAAATAAAAAACTACATGGGATTTGCTTTGATGTAGCCAATTGAAGGTGGGATTCGATCTATAAAAGGTCAAATCTCCATCTTCTTGTTGGCTGTGATAAAATCAATAACTAAGCATAAAAAAAATATGAAAAGAGCAAGAGGATGAGGGTTTAGCTGTAGCTGGATTGATTATTGATGCTACCACATGAAGATCAAATGAAAAGGGAGAAGAAAGGAGCAAAAGAGGGGGCGACACCATGAAAAAAAAAAACAAAAAATAAAAATAAACAAGAGAGAGAGTGAGAGAGATTTTACCTTGGGTTGGAGGAGAAGCCAAGGGAGAGAGCACATGATGGTTGGACGTCCCCCTATAGGCCCTATTTATAATATTTTTTTAGGCTAAAGATAGGGATCCTAATTAACCTAATTAGCATTCAATTAGGAAATTAGGTGTTAAGACAAGAAAGTTGTACACGACAATTAAAGTACAAGATTTTGATGATGAACAACTAGAACAACTGAATTTTAGCTAAGGCAATGAAGAAAGATGAAAAGAATTGAAGAATTCGTTGAAGAATCTGTGAAGACAAGTGTGCAAATATAAATCTCTTTAAAAGTCTTAGATTCTTGTAAGAGCCTTACTTTGATTGCATATCTTACTTGCATTTTACCTAAAAATACTTAAGAAAAACTTTTCTAAAAGAACCCTTGGCGAAAATCATTTTAGAATCAGTCGACCAATAGACTCATCAGTCGATCAATTTTTCACGCCAGTTTTTTAAAGCAAAATGTCAACTTTCTGATTAGTCAACTAATCGACTCTTAGTCGACTGGCTAGAATGTTTAATTTCTAAAAAAAATTAATAGGAGTCGACTGATTTTTTTTTCCAGTCTACTGATGATTTTCATCAGTCGACTAACTTATAAAAAACAGAATTTAAATCTGTTCAGCTAGACACAGTAGTTGACTGACTTTAACTGTTAGTCTGCTAATATTTGATTTCAGTCGACTAATAATTATTCCAATTGACTAATATAGTCATTTTCTAAAACTTTTAAAGGCCTGTCTTTTCAGTTTTTCAAACGATTTGACCATTCAAAACTGGCTATTTTGACACCCTTTCATACCACCAACGTATGAAATTCTTCAACTATAAATAAGAGTGTGTTCTACACTCAAAATGCTTGAATTCAATCAAATTACATTGATTTAAAAGATCAAATTCTTTATTTTTCACTCCTATTCATTCAAGTATTCATTTTCTCACTCACTGAGTATTTTTACTCTAGTTTTTAACTCAAATTCTTTATGTGAGTTAGTGAAATTGTGAGTTGAGTATTTTAGCAGCCTTAGAAGCCTATTTTACTCCATTTGCATTCATAAGAAAGGCTCGTAGGCTGATTGTAAGTTGGTTATTTTAATTTGTCTGTAAAAGGATAGAGACTCTTTGGTTTAAAGGTAAAGTTTGCTTTCAGCAGAGTTATTGCTGAAAGTGAAACCAATTTTGGTTTGTTTGATCTTGTGGTAACACAAGTGTGATAGTGGAAATCTCAAGTGGGTTTTGCTTGGGGATTGAATATAGGTCTGGAAAACCGAACCAGGATAAAATTCTTGTGTTCTTTGTGTGTGATTGCTTTGCAGTATTCAAATTTCAAAGACAAAGATTAAAAGCACTATTCACCCTCCTCTAATGCTTGTTGCATCGATCCTGCAACACTTTCATTTGGTATCAGAGCAAGGTTTGCTATCTTTTGATCTTACTATCATTTAGCATGACAACAACATCGTCTTCTCAACACAAAGAAGGATGCTCCTCAGTTTATCCTCATCTCTTTGACAAAACAAACTATGGATATTAAAAAGTAAGTGACAATATTCCTACAATCCATGGATCTTGAAATTTAGAGAGTCGTTTAAAAAAAAGTACCAAGCACCATCAATTGGTTTCAACTTATGGACCGATGAAGCAAAGAAGATTATTTCACTCAACGCCAAAGCTATGAATATACTATATTGTGTCATTGACAGAGTAGAGTTCAATCGTATTTCTCAATGTTCTACTGCAAATGAAATTTGGCATACTCTACTCGTGACTCATGAAGGTACGTCAAAGGTAAAAGAATCTAAAATTGCCTCTTTAGTTCATAAATTTGAGTTATATAAAATGGAGCAAAATGAGTCAATTTCTGACATGATAACTAGAATAACCGATATTATTAATATTCTCAAATCCATTGGGAAAGAATATTTGCAAGTGGATTTAGTTAAAAAAGTCTTGAGGTGTTTAACTCTTGAATGAGAGAGAAAGACCACAACAATAGAGGAAGTCAATGATTTAAACACCCTTTCTCTTGAAGATTTAGTTGGTAATTTGATGACATATGAAGTTCAACTTTAAGATAGACAAGAAAAAGAACAAAAGAAGAAATCTCTTGCATTCAAAGCCACTTCAGACTCTGAAGATTCATATGAAGATGAAGATATTGCCCTTATTACTAAGCAATTCAAAAGATTCATCAAAAAGGGGAGATTCCAAAGAAAGGTGACAAAAATTGAACCATTAAATCCTGATAAAGTCAACAGTTTCAACTGCAAAAAGGTTAAACATATCAAAAGATATTGACATCTTCTCAAAATCTAGCCTAAGGACCAACTCAAGAAGATAAAGACATTTCAAGCAAGTTAGGATGAAAGTGACTCTTCTTTCGATGAAGAATCAAATAAAGAAGTTGTCAACATGTGCTTTATAGCACAAGAAGACTTGGTAAGACAATTTGATTATGATGACTTATTAGAAGCTTTTAATGATTTATATGCTAAATTGAAGAGTCTAAGTTCTAAAAACAAAGAGTTGAAAACAGAAAATTTGACTCTTGACTCTAAGAATGATTTAGTACTTCAAGAGATAGAAGATCTCAAAAAGGAAAACTTTTCTCAAGCATTTAAGATAAAAGAAATCGGCATTAGAACAAATGTCTTACAAGAAGAGATATTTAGTTTGAAAGAAAAATCTAATGATCTTCTCTCTATAGTGACTAAGTTCACTAATGGTCAAGAAAAACTATAAAAACATTTTGGTTCTCAAAGGCGCTTGGTTAACAAAACTGGATTGGGATATAGTTTCTTTGATACTGAAAATAGACCAAATTATGTGGTAAAGAATCAAAGTCAAAATTCTCAATCATTTGTTCAAAGAACTCAGTTTTCTAGACTTGTATATCATGGTAGAAACATATCACATCATGGTACTTCTAATGCATATAAGCCTAGACATGATTATCCATCTTATCATTCTAAAAGTACTAAATCATTTTATGATAGAAAGAGTAATTATTCTCAAATAAAACCAAAATCCAAATGGATTTGGGTTCCTAAAACTAACTCTCATGAACCTGAATATAAAAATGGGTCAAATGCTTTGTCTTCCAATTTTATTGTAGGTACACAAAATAAGGAACAAGTGGATCTTAGATAGCGACTGTTCCAAACATATGACTGGAAGGCCAGAGTTATTTTTCACCCTTCAAAGTAAGGATAGAGGAACTGTCACCTTTGGTGACAATAGTAAGTGAAAAGTAATCGATATTGGTAATTCAAAATTTCTTTTGATATAAAATATTCTTTTAGTAGATGGATTAATGCATAATTTGTTATCTATTAGTCAATTATGTGACAAAGGTTTTCTCATTTCTTTTGAATTTGATTTATGCTTAATTTTTCATTCTTGTTCTAAAAAGATCATCATTAAAGGAAAAAGAAGGAACAAGGTATATGAACTTTATCTTGATGAGTTACCCATCTTCAATGAAAAATGTCTTATTGCTTCAAATAAAATTCAATAGTTATGACACAAGAGACTTGGACATGTTAACTTCAAATTAATTTCTAAGTTATCCAAGAATGATCTTGTTTGAGGCCTACCTAGAATATCATATAAAAAGAATCATTTATGTGATGCTTGCCAAATGAGTAAACAAATCAAGAGTTCTTTTAAAGCAAAAGATATAATTTCAATAAATCGTCCTATCAAACTTTTACATTTAGATCTATTTGGACTATCTAGAATTCAAAGTTTGAATGGTAGTAAATAAGCTTTTGTTATAGTAGATGATTATTCTCGTTTTACTTGGGTGATTTTTCTAAAAAGTAAAAATGATGCGTTTTCTAAATTTTCTAAACTTTCTAAACTTTGTAGAAGAATTACAAATGAAAAATCTACCTCTATTATTACTATTCGTAGTGATCATGAAGGAGAATTTAAAAATGAATCTTTTCTAAAGTTATGTGATTTACATGGAATATCTCAAAACTTTTCTTTTCCTAGAGAAGCTCCTTAAAATGAAGTTGTTGAAAGAAAGAATAGAACATTGCAAGAATGTGCTAGAACCATGCTTCAAGATAAAAATTTATCAAAATACTTTTGGGCTGAAGTAGTAAATATAACATGTTATATTTTAAACTGCATTCTTATTCGACCATTTTTACATAAAACATGTTTTGAATTGTATTATGATCGTATACCAATGATCTCATATTTCAAAATTTTTACTAGTAAATGCTTCTTGTTAAATACCAAGATAATCTTGATAAGTTTGTTTCAAAATCAGAAGAAACAATATTTCTTGGATATTCTTGTAGAAGCAAAGCTTATCATGTTTTTAATAAAAGAACTTCTTGCATTTAAGAGTCTTTACATATTGTATTTGATGAGAATTGTGAGTAAGTTATACCTCTAAGCAAAGGATAAGAAGTCATACCTCAAGGAGAACCTTTGATAGAAAGCGCTTCACAAGAAAACATTCCTCAAAATCTTCAACCGGTTTGGAAAAAACTTCCTAATCATCCACATGAGCAGATTATTGGAGAAATAAAAAGTGGTATCCAAACTAGAAGGCAATTGGAATAATATATTACAATTTTTGCTTTTATATAAAAAATAGAACCAAAGAATATCAATGAAACTTGTGATGATGAATTTAGACTTTTGACCATGACTGAAGAACTTAACCAATTCACTCAGAATGATGTATGAGATGTAGTTGATAGACCAAAGGATCATTCAGTGATTGGAACGAGATGGGTCTTTCTGAATAAGCTGGACGAGAACGGCAAAGTCATTTGAAACAAAGCAAGGCTAGTAGCACAAGGCTATAACAAAAAAGAAGGTATAGATTTTGATGAAACCTTTGCACCAGTGGCTCGATTGAAGTCAATTCGATTGATGCTTGCTTTTACTAGCTACATGAATTTTAAGTTATACCAAATTGATGTTAAGAGTGCATTTTTAAATGGATACATCAATGAAGAAGTTTATGTAGAACAACCTCGAGGCTTTGAAGATTAGAAATATCCAGAAAGAGTCTACAAACTAAAAAGAGCTTTGTACGGACTCAAACAAGCACCAAGAGCATGGTATGAAAGACTACAAAGTTTTCTAGAAAAATCTGGTTTTTCCATAAGTCGGGTAGACTTCACTCTACTAATTAAAAATATAAAATCAGATATTCTTATTATGCAAATTTATGTTGATGATATAATATTTGATTCTACTAATGATTCTCTTTGCAAAGATTTTGATAAAGCTATGCAGAAAGAGTTTGAAATGAGCTTGATGGGTGAATTGAACTACTTCCTTGGACTTCAAATAAAGTAAACTAAAGAAGAAATCTTCATCAACCAAGCCAAATATACAAAAGAACTTCTTAAAAGATTTGGCATGGACTCTTCTAAATCAAGAAAAAATCCTATGAGCACACCTACCTCTCTTGACAAAGATGAAAGCGGTAAAACTATAGATACTAAGCTCTACAGAGGTATGATTGGATCTCTATTATACTTAATTGCTAGTCGACCTGATATAATATAAAGTGTTTATATGTGTGCTAGATTTCAAGGTAATCTGAAAGAATCTCACTTAATTGTTGTAAAACAAATTCTTCGATACTTGAAAGATATTTCAGACTTTGGTTTATTTTACCCGAAATCATCTTCCTTCAATTTAGTTTCATATAGTGATGCAGATTTTGCTGGAAGCAAATTTGATCGCAAAAGTACTAGTGAAACTTGTCACTTCTTAGGACATTCCTTAGTCTCTTGGTTTAGTAAAAAGCAAAATTCAGTATCACTCTCAACTACTAAAGCAGAATATATAGCGTCTAGTTTAGCATGTTCACAAGTACTATGGATAAAGCAAACCTTAAGATATTTTAGTTTGAATTACTCCACAACAATAATTTATTGTGATATCACTAGTGCTATAAATCTTTCAAAAAGTCTCGTTCAGCACTCAAGAACTAAGCATATTGAAGTGAGACATCATTTTTACGAGATCATGTTTTAAAAGGTGATATTTCTTTAAATTTTATACCCACAAATGCACAACATGCCGACATCTTTACTAAACCACTCAAAAATGAAGATTTTATGAGAATTAGAAGAGAACTAGGCATTTGCTCATTATTAGACTTATAATTTGTTTTTGAAATCTTTGTTTTACTTGAAAATTTTTAAAATTAAACTTTTCAGTCGACTGACATTTGACGATTAGTCGACTGATAGTTGGTTATTTTTTTTGGAGGGACCCGATAACTTATATATTTAAAAAAAAGGGAGGCAGTCGACTTATGTTCCCAGAAACCCACTCGTGTGTTTCTTTCTTCTCTATAGCAGTTGAACCCTCTTTTTCTTTTCTCTATCGTCTCTTCTCCTCTTCTAAAAATCCTCAATGAATCGGTGCCCCTTTTTTTTCACTCGCCAGACCATCTTTGCAACATTGTCCAACTTCTAGAGTGTCGGATAACCTCTAAAAACCCTCGAACGTCACTATTGTAATGTCGGATTCCTCATAGCATCCCGTCCTTCACTGCGGCAATGCCATCTTTTGCAGGTTCCATCTTCTTTGTCTCCTCTTTCTTGACGACGATGCCTCGTGAGAAAACTGCTTCCAGACATATTTCCCCTTCCTCATCCACACCCATAGCCAAGGCTCAACATAGATTCTCTCTTAACCTCCTTAGAAATCATCTTTTTTATGACACATTTGACTCTATTTATGCCCTTCCCATCTTACCCGGTAGAAGTGTTCTTTTTCACATTTATTCAAGATATGATCTCGAGGCATTGTTTACAAAGATTTCACATCTTTTTATTCTTTGTCCGATCATGATTATTATCCTTTATTGATCCATTTATTTTACACAAATTTGTAAACAGATCACGATATCGGTTTTCTTTCCTTTCTTGTTAGAGATGTTGAAATCGAGTTTGATTCCAAACTCCTTGGACAGATTCTTGACGTTCCATCTTTGAAAACTCTTTTTAATTTCATTGACCTTAATGATGAAAATATTTTTGAACAAATTCTACTTCCAGGCACTCCTTATTTTCCTCCTTTCAAAAATAAAAACCTCCAACCTTGTGCTCGAATTGCAAGAAGAATTCTTGCTCATAATGTCCTCCCCAAAACTGGATCTTTTGATTATTTTTCAATTCATCTTTCTACTGCTCTATATGTTTTATTTGGAAATATATTTGCAAATTGGGCACACGTCTTTTTTACTACGTTATGAAAATAAAAACCTTTTCTTTCGTATGGTGTATCCTTACCCGAATCTTCAAATATTTTAAAGTGCCTCTGCATAATGAAAAGTCTATTTCTCAAAATGAAATCTTTGATGAAACTATTTTTAAACGAATAAAACTTTTCTATATAGTACCTTCATCCTCTGGATCTCTCATATCTCCTGAACCATCACCATCTCCTATATCGCCTCCATCTCAAGGCAAAAGGCAGAAATTCTCTACTGGAAAAGATGATGATGAAATTCTGAAACACATTGAAGCTTTGAAACTTCAACAACATACATTTGGTGAGGATGTTACTCACCATCTTTCATCTATTCAGTATGATATAGCTGAAATCAAGGAGATGATCAAGCAATACTTCTCTTGAACTTTGTTTACTGATAACATTTTTTTTGGGTTATAATATTTTGAACTTGTATCTGCATTTTTTTTATACTCTAACTCCACCTACTCCTTTTGATCATGACAAAGGAGGAGAAGAAAAACAATATGCACGAGAAAAAAATAATGTGTTAACAATGTTGATATTATGATAACTTCTTATGTTTTGATAGCATATTGATAGGGGAAGTAAGTTTTATATCTGTTTATCAATGCTCTATCTGTGACTAGTTTGTCATCATAAAAAGGGGTAGATTGTTAAGACAAAGAAGTTGTACACGACAATTCAAGTACAAGATTTTGATGATGAACAACTGGAACAACTGAATTTCAGCTAAGGCAATGAAGAAAGATGAAGAGAATTGAAGAATTCGTTGAAGAATCTGTGAAGACAAGTATGTAAATGTAAATCTCTTTAAAAGTCTTAGATTCTTGTAAGAGGCTTACTTTGATTGCATATCTTACTTACATTTCACCTAAAAATACTTAAGAAAAACTTTTCTAAAAGAACCCTTGGCGAAAATCATTTAAAAAGCTCTTTACCCATATTTTCAGGTTTATCAGTCGACCAATAGACTCATCAATCGACTGATTTTTTGTTCTAATTTTTCAAAGCAAAACACCAACTTTTTGACTAGTCGATTAATTGACTCTTAGTCGACCGACCAGAATGTTCAATTTCTAAAAAAATTTAGCAAAAGTTGATTGAAAGTTTTTTCAGTCTACTGATGATTTTCATCAGTCGACTAACTTTTCTTTAGTCGACTAAGTTTCAAAAAACCAAAATTTAAATCTGTTTGGCTAGACACAATAGTCAACTAACTTTAACTGCCAGTCTGCTAATATTTGATTTCAGTCGACTAATAACTATTTCAGTCGACTAATATAGTTGTTTTCTAAAACTTTTAAAAGGTGCATCTTTTCAGTTTTTCAAATGATTTGACCATTCAAAACTGACTGTTTTGACACCCTTTCGTACCACCAACGTATGAAATTCATCAGCTATAAATAAGAGTATGATCTACACTCAAAATGATTGAATTGAATCAAATTGCATTTATTTGAAAGATCGAATTCTTTGTTTTTCACTCATATTCATTCAAGTATTCGTTTTCTCACTCACTGAGTATTTTTATTTTAGTTTTCACTCTAATTCTTTCTGTGAGTTAGTGAAATTGTGAGTTTAGTATTTCAGCAGTCTTAAAAGTCTATTCCACTCCATTTGCATTCATAAGAAAGGCTCATAGGTTGATTGTAAGTTGAGTATTTTAATTTTTTTGTAAAAGGACAGAGTCTCCTTGGTTTAAAGGAGAAGTTTTCTTTCAGAAGTGTTGCTGAAACTGAGACCAGTTTTGGTCTGTTTGATCTTGTGGTGACACAAGTGTGATAGTGGAAATCTCAAGCGGGTTTTGCTTGGAGACTGGATGTAGGTCTGGAAGACCAAACCATGATAAAATTCTTATGTTCTTTGTGTGTGATTGCTTTGCAGTATTCAAATTCCTTTAAACTTCAAAGACGAAGATTAAAAGCACTATTCACCCCCTCTAGTACTCGTTGCATCGATCCTACAAGACTTTCTTTAGGGAGGGGTGTGAACACCCCAAATTTTCCAAAATTTTATAAAAATGACCATTTTGCCCCTAACCCTGTTTTCTGAGAAAATCAAAGCAGTTTCAAAGCTCATTCTTCAGATTTTCTGAATTAAATTCCATATTGGCATATTCAAAGTTAATTTCGGATCCGAATCCAGTGCTTTAAAACCATATTTCTTCAAAATCAGGATCAAAACCCATTTCTGAAGAAATTTTCTCAAAATGGCTTTTAAATTCTCAGAAAAATTTCCTTTTGTAAATAATTTTACAAAAACACAAAAAAATTAGTTTTTAATTTTTTCTCGTGAATTTTAGGATTTTTATTCTAAAAATACAAAAAAAATTGAAAAATAAACCAAAGACCAAAAAAAAAAAGGGAAAATTTACAAGAAAGCGAAGGATTCTTAAGCCTTTTTGCCAAAAAACTCATTTCCCAACCATTTTTGCAAAAATTTCTTAAAAGGAGTCCTCTTATTGGAAAATGAGAAAATCTACAACGGAATCCTCCCGCGCCTTCTTCCTTCTCCTCTCCATCGTTCGATCTGCAACCGCATACCTTCATCTCCACCCTCAATTCTCAACTGATCTTCCTCTTCTCGAATTTTCCATTCTCCCTTTAAGAAGAGGCGAGCTCCTGTCTTCAAGTATCCATTTTTTTTTACACCCATATCCATTATCTTCCTGGAGGTCGACTCTCCCTTCCTTCAGATCCATCTCTTACAATCCATCATCGGTCTTTCTGCAAGAACGCCCATTCACCCATTATCGACCCACCTTCATCAACTTCCTTTCATCAAGCATCGGTTCTCTGTCCCTCACATCTACCTCTTCATATCGGGTATTTATTTTCTTTTTCTCGAGCATACACGATCGATCAACTGCCTTTATTGTGTTTCTCTCCCCCGAAATCCCCTTCTTCTTCAACAGAGAAGGGCTTCCATAGTAGGAAAGGGGAGAACCCCCCCTCTTGGCTCGGCGAAACAGGAATTGAATCCTTCTGTCAAAATCACTACAAAATCAGGAGGCTGATCTATTCTCCAGAGGAGATACCACCCCTCGATCAAGTAAATAGCAAGTAAACGATCCTCCTGCCACACGTCTGGAGGGCTCACCTCTCCGATTTCAACCTCTGTTGATCTAAGGTAAGAGTGCTTACCCTCCCTTCTGTTTCCTTTGTAAAAACATCATTTCAAGCATTTTTTAGGTTGATCTTCATATAATATCCATTTCATTCATCCTGCTTTCAATTTCGGCTCACTGAGTGCACTATTTGCAAGGTCGACCTGCATATAGCAGGACCGGCCTGCATATTGCAACATCAATGGAGTGGATACACTCCCACATTTTTTTTTCTCTTTTTTTTTGTTTCTTTCTGTCTTTTGTTATTATTTTTGTTTTGTTTCTTCCTCTTATCTGAAATATATACCATCTGTGGATTTCTACTCACGTATTAGTTTGTAGCATTTCGTTTAAATTGGTATTTCATTTACTTTTGTTTCGATCCAACAAATTTCTGTTGATCTCATTTTGGTTAATTTCTCATTTCAACAATATTCCATAGCATTTTGTTTACCCTGTTTCGGTTTTCTATCTTCCATCCCTCATCATGCTGGATTCCAAGTATTTCAACTATGTTCTATTTTTTTTCTCTCGCATCTGATCCCAGGGTATATTCCAATATTTAGCAGTTTTTTTTACATTATCATCATTCTGTTCTATGTCTCATGCTTCCCATTCAAGGGAGAAATCATAGCTCACTAAATCCTCATTGTCGATCAGTTATGTTATTGACTGTCTCGATGATCTCCAGACTCTTGCTAGTATCAGTATATGTTACGATGGTGTTAAGGGATTTTTCATCCAATTCATTTCCTACTCATAACTGTATTATTTAATGTGAATCATGTGTTTGTTTTACTTTTTACTTCACCTGCATATACGGTCTCGTGATACACATCATTTCTATCCATGGTGATTTATTCACCACTGTTGCGTTTCGTACATTAACATTCACCCCATTCATATACCTGCGTATTGAGCACAATGCTCAGCTTGATATCCATCATCACCTCTGTAGGCCACCATTTTCTTCTGTTGAAAATATGAAATGCCATTCCCCTCTTGGAGACTTAGGTTCACGTCTTTCTTATTTGCTTATAAAGACATTTGGGTGAAGAGTTACATACAACAGAAGGTAGTTCTGGTTAATGTAAATGGATTAAGATATAAATATCATATGATAGATTGGACATCTCCTGGAGCGTAGCCATGTGGCCGAAATGAAAATGCTCCTTGCAAAACCATGAAACCAGACATTTTGGTGGAAATGAAATAATCTCTTAGAAGATATTCAGTAGTTCTCATCTTACCACAGAAAATGTTTATCACACTGGGGATGTCACACGAATACACTGTGTATCTGTATCCCCTGGTCCAAATACTATTGCTTTAACATAATCTCTATTACTTTTGCTTTGAGGTAGGGGTAGTTAACCTCTCTGAGTGTACTGACTTCCCTTTAAGACCTCCTTTATCAGCCTCTTGTGAAGAAAATCTTTTTTTTAGTGTGAAGAATATACCAGTTGTTCTGCAAAAAAAAAATAGTTAGTAAAGGGAATTTAGATGATTACCTTGCACCGTTGGATCTGTGTTTTGATTCAGGAATTCTAACATGTGTTGTTTATAGCCTCTTAGATGAAGCAATGTAACATCTCTTCCTTGATTTAGAGCAACAAAGCCATTAAGAAGCTGTAAGAGTCAGATATATATTTCTCAGATGATCTACAAAAAGTTGATGCTATGCTGAAAGCATTAAATGTCCTTTCTAAAGGGATTGTGATGATATCAAATGCAACATCAGGTATCCATCAGAATAATCTAGAATCTTTTTGCCAACGGATCAAAACAGTCCCTGGAATCTACATTTCCAGGCTCGGTAATGAAGGAAGAAATACCAAAAAATAGCTATGAGTCCGAGAATCTTGTTGATATTGAACTAAGTCCAGTCATGTCACCTGTAGCCTCGCATGACAGCAGCATATTTGCCTCCATTTTCATCTCCTCACCTGCAAAATACACTGTTATATGTACACTATCTTACCTCTTTTCACAGCCATCTGCTGTATCACATCTACAGCCCCATGACCTCTAGTGAAACAAACTGAGGTTCTGCTGAAAAGAAGTTAGTAAGTGTCTATATTGCAAGGCAAGCCAGCACAATTTCTGGAATGTTATGTGATATGAACTCTCCTTGATAACCCATGTATGAAGTTGAATGAGGTTTTGTTCCTCTACGAGTAAGACTAAGTTAGCATATCCATAGTTATATCGTGTGATCATCTCCAAAACTGAAACAGTAGTGTTTAGAGTATTATGCATATAGCCCAAACATCCATTTTTTAGCATATTACATATGCATCTTTGGACATTCATTTCTTCATTCCAATACATGTGTTTTTCTCATCTATGATATATTAAAGTTTCATTGGCTTAGAGTATAGGCATGAACGTTCCCATTATCTTGCATCTTTAAAACAATGTGATGCTTTCCTTCTATACACATCCTTTGGCTGGTGCTAATTTTACCTTTTGCAGGAAATCTGTGAGAAAAGCTATCATTTAGGGTTGTAAACTTGATTTTATATGTTGTAATAGCTAGATTGGAATGAAACTTATATTTCCTGCTTTAGGTAGAATGAATGAGCATTGTAAAAATATCATGAATTGCTTATTTCTCATGCATTTTTTTTCTCTCATTTCTCAAATTCTCACAATGGTGAAACACGAATGACACGTGCACCCTTTCGTAAGAGGTAAGTTAATTCTAAGTTGACCATTTACATCAACGGCCATAGTCGGGGTGTAAACAAAACTTAGAATTTTTATCTTTTACAAAATAACACTGGGTCCACACTGGATCCACTTTCAAAATTCATCATATTTCCCTAAAATATTTTCTTCTTTTATCAGAATTTAACTTAAAATTAACTCAAAATATATACCAATGGCCATAGTCAAGGTAAATTGAGGGTTAATTTCATTTTAAATTTTATAAAAGCACCAAAAAGGTATTTTATCCTTCATTTGAATTTAGATATGACTATTATATAATACATTCAATGACCATAGTCAGGAGTGTATTATATCATTAATCTTATTTAAATTCATTTGAAGAATGAAATATGATTTTCAAATCCAATTTCAAACTTATTCAAATTCATTCATCATATAGGATAGAATTGCATCATATTTTCAAAATTTCCTTTTAAAAAATTCCAAGTGATTCTTCTTCTTCATTTCTCAGATCAAATCTTATTCAAATCCAATTCTATCTCACTTCAAGATTCAAAAATTCAATTTCAAAGTCCAATTTGACTTTGAAATTCCAAAATCATTTTATATTCAAACTTCGAATTTCCAACTCAATTCAAAATTCAATTTCAAAGTTCCATTTAAACTTTGAAGTTTCTGATTTTAAATTCAAAAATCAAGTTTATCTTCTTATCTTCAAACTCAAAAATCACAAGTTGAGATTGATTTTGAATCTTGATTCTGCTTAAATTTTAGATTCAATCTGGGTTCTCAAAACCCAGATCCATCTTCAAAAGTCCCATTTGGACTTTCAAAACCCAAATCCAAAGTTAGATCAACTTGGATCCAGTTTTCTAAATACAATTCTACCTTGGATCTCAGACTTCAGATCCGAAATTTCCTTTAGGATCTAGAATCCAATTTCACCTTGGATCTCAAACTTTAGATCCAATTCCATCTTAGGATCCAAAATCCAGCTTCCCTTTGGATCTCAGATTTCAGATCCAAAATCCATTCTAGGATCCAGATTCCAATTCTACTTTAGATCTCAGATTTTAGATTCAAAATCCATTCTAGGGTCCAGAGCCCAACTCTACTTTGGACCTCAGACTTCAGATCCAAATTCATTCTAGGATCCAGAATCCAACTTTATCTCGGATCTCAGATTTCAGATCCAAATACCATCTTGGATTCCAAATCTTGAATCTAATTTCATTCAAAATTCCAAATCCAAATTCCACTTTAATTTCAATCCTTAAAACCAATTCCATTTCATTCCAGATTTCAAATCAAGTTCCCATCCTAAATTCAAACTTCAACTTTGAATTCGATTCAGAATCCAGATATTGGATTCAGATTTTATCTTGAAATTCCAACTTTTAAATCAATTCCATTTCTCAATTTTATTCAAATTTCCCAATTCTATCTTTCCTTCTGATTTCGAACTTCAAAGTTAGAATTCAATTCCATTTTCATTTCTATTCTGATTCAAAGTCCATTTATGACTTTGAAAATTCTTTTCTTCTTCTTTTATCTCAAAACTTCAAAATCATTTTCCAAATCCAGATTTATTTTCCCAAGCTCTTGATTATTTCCAAAAACTTAGAACTTTTTAATCTTAAGTTCTAAGTTAGAAACCATTTCTTCATTCTATCAGCAGATTCATCTCAGAAACACTTGGGAATTCTTCAAAACATTTTCAAAAAAAGCATACATCTTTGCATTCGCACAAGCATGATTCTTTGTGCATTTAGACTTAGAATAATTTCTTAGATAAATTCTTAGCAAGACAAAAAGACATGAATTCGACCCTTGGTTCGATTACCCCTAGTAAAGGCGCCAGGAACGGTCGAACCTCGTACCGACGAGCGGATTCCGTCTCCCAGTTTTCCCGCAAATATTTCAAAACGGAGGCGAGTTATTTCAAAATATTTTCAAAATTAAGGTCAAGTGAGACCCGCAAAAGAGTTCCTCCTCTTCTTTTCTTTTCTCTTTCTTTTCTCTTCTCTCTTTCTTTCTGTCTTTTATTTTCTCTCCCTTAAAAAAGAGGAAAATAAGAGGTTGGAAAGGAAGAGAGAGAATATTACGAGAGGAAAAATTTTGCGATGATCACAAGGGGCAATTTTCTCTAGAAGAGTTCTAATTCAAGTTTTGGTTTTAACTTTTCTTAATTGACTCTAACCTAATTGGGATTCTAAATAAATAAACCCAAATGTGATGCCACCTAGGTGGGCCCCATATTTGATTTTAAAAACCATTTAAAGGTTTAAAAAGATTTTAAAAATGAAGTTAAAATAAAAGGATAAAATCACAAGTTAAGAAGTGAAAATGAAGTCCTAAACCAACTAATTTTTTGAAATAACAAGAAGCAAAAAATAAAAAGAATAATCCCTAGGTGATGCCACCTAGGTGGGTCCCTTTTGGAGTGAATTGGATCTATGATCCATTTTGAAGATCAAGTTTGATAAAAATTCAAATCAGAATTGGATCTGGATCTAGATCTAACACATTGAAAAAGGAGTTTTTTCTGAAAAGGGCATTTCAAAATGTCAAATGTAAAGTATTGGGTTTAGATTAAAATATAAAAATAGATTTTGAGCCCAGGTTTTAAATTAAAAGAAGGTTTGAATTCGGATCTGGATCTGAAGTTTTAAAATAACAAATAGATATGGATCTCAGATTATGAGTTTGATCCATGTTTGAAAATGATGAAAGGTCCTGGATCAAAGATAAAAACACTTAAAATGGATCCCAGATAATGAAAAGAATAAGTTGGATCCTGGATCAAAGATAGAATTAGAAAGTGGATCCAGATCAAGATAATGTGATAAAAATGGATCCTGGATATTAAATAAAAATTAAAGAATAGATCTGGAATACAAAATGATTGAATCCTAGATATTTGATGAGATAATCCATGTTTAGAAAGCAAATTGGACTCTGGATATAGATAATAGAATAAATTGAATAAAGGATCCAGGTCCGAAGATAGAAAATAGATATTGGATATCAGATCTAATATCGAATCTAATGTCCAAATTAGAACATAAATGGGATCTAGGATATAGATATAGTTTCAGAAAAGGAATTGATCCAAGTTTGTACTAGAAATTGATTGAATGGCCACTCCGAGACAATTAACTAGAATTTGAGCTAGAAATGAGCTCATTTCTCAGGAAATGAAATAAATTTAGCTGAAATGAAATGACACTACTTATCGTGAGCTCAAAGGAGCTAGAAATGACTGATATTCTTACTCTTCTGAACTTAAAATGAGTTGAGTTGACCCTAATTGACAAAAGTCTAAGGTGACCTAGGGGTAAAATGATAATTTTACTAGTAAAAATAGGTGAAATGATACTTAAACTTGAATGGACCTGGAGGCTAGACTCGTATATTGTACTACAAGGTCGGCATCTGTGAAAGGGGTTTGTCCGAAATGGACCTAAAAAATTTATGGTGTTTATAGTGATCTTTTCTTCGCCAAATGGTTTGGGTAAGAAGGGTCAATGACTTGATGAATACTTTGACCTGTTTGAATAATAGTATAAAATTTGAGGATGAATTTTTTTTAAGGGGAGTAGGATGTAAAACCCATAATTTTTAAGGATTATTAATAAGTAAAGAACTCATTTTTTTATCTTCAAATTAGAAATGTGTTTCAAGCTTTTGAATTTTATTTATTGATATATTACATATTCATTTGTTCATTTCTGGCCAATCAGGGTATAATTTGCATTTATAGAACTATTTTGGGCTATAAATCACTATTTATATATATATGTTATTTAAATATATTTTTGATAGAGTTTGTATATTATTAGAGTGTATTTGTGTGTTATGTGGTTGTTGGTAATGGTTTAGAGGGTAATTTGCCATTTTTGAATAATCTTGGTATAATTGGTATTTTTGAAGTTTTTGACATTTACGATCGCACACGAAGGGTTCGTTGTATTGCTTTGGTAGCAGTCTTTACGGACTTTAAAACCCCGCGATCTTTTGGGTTTCAATTCATTGTTCTTCACATTATTAAGGTAAGATACCTTAACTGAGCTTGTAGAGAGCATGTTTAAGTACTAATTGTGTAAGCATGATATTGTTGCGCTAAATATTTAAATGAATTACAAATACAAGTTATGTGCACACACCGTACTTAGTTGTGGATATCTAGCATTGTTATGTATGCATAAGTTGCCCTATATGTTTAACTGATTTGAGTGCAGGATATATAAAAAATGTGATACTTATGCAAAATATCAAAACGACTATAAGCAGTGTGCATTGAATGCAATGCAATGCGAAATGCAAATCGGGTAAATGCCCAAGGTAAGTATGTAGTGCAAATGCATCACCCAATAAATTTATTTTATAATATGCAACTCCTTCATGTTCACACACTTCACTTAGTTGTAAATATCTAGGACTCTTGTAATGGTAGTTTGAAGATCATGCTTGTCATGATTGTAGTTAACGGAATATGGAGTGTGTTTACTGCAGGTACACCTGTCTGTGGGTTTTAATGCCCGTAAACTTATGAATGTATAATATGTACGCAATGTGTGCCATCATACTTCAGTTTGCACATACTATGTTGCTTTGTGTGTTTGTATGAATTTGATACAAGGTGCACATATAACTACTATGGATATGTGTAAGTCGTGTTCGATGCATACTGTAAATGTTATATATATTGTCTTATCATATGATAGACTCATTTATTCTTGTATGAAAGAATGTATGTGAATATTATAAATTGTTTAAACTTGTATGTCTTGTTTGCTTAAGAAACTTGTGTGTATGATGTACGATGGGATGGTCAATGAGATTTTGACCTACTTTCCTTACACAATTATATCTAAGGTGATATATTGATTCATGTAGTGAAACAATGTATATATAACTTGAATCTTGTATGCATAACTCAAATTACGTAAGAGTTACGTATGTTGAGGTTTAGTTGCTTCGTATTATAAAATGTGCATATTCACGTATGCATGCATAGAACTAATGTTTTGTTTACGCATGCTTCGAGGTTTAATTTACAAAATGCAATGTTCTTTTTAGCGATAATATAATGGATAGGATAATATGCTTCTGTATGATATGATTTAAATGCCACGTGATATGAAATTATGAATGCAAGCAATAAATGTTTAAGTTCAATAGTGAACTATGATTCATGAAACTATATTGGTTAAATATGTGTTTTTATGATTTAAGTGTCATATGAAGTAATGTATGATGTGATGCATATTGATTATATACATGTTTATGCCCGTGTTGGTGGCTATCGACCCTGAGAGTGGTCAATTGTATTGATGCATATATCATAATAGTTTTCATTGGATATGGTACCTATTGAGGAACTATTCTCAAAAGATTCTCTTTGAGGGTGTGCATAACCAGATCAGGTAATCTGGCTAGAGCAGTAAGTCTCTATGAGGAATTGCATTATCCAAGAGCAGGTAGCCCACGAAGATGGTATATTCCTTTGAGGAAGTACATTATCCAAGACTAGGTCTAGGGTTGTAACTCCTTGTGAGGTTATACATTTCCCAAATCAAGAGATTCAACGTAGATCTTGTGAATATTTATATGATTAAATGAAATGTTATAGTGACTTGTGATGATCTTCTGAGTTGATTGAGATAGCCAGTTATGAATCTATAGATTTGGCTTTTCTATTGTAGCATGATTATATATTGAACTCGGATGTGAGAATCAAATCCTTATTGATTTTAGATCTTGATATGAGGTTATGATTATGACGTTTATGTTAGTGTATATGTGAATGACATATCACGCCTACAAATGACTAGTTTTGACTTATTAGGTGAATGATACATCACACCTAAATAGTTTCATTGCAAATGACTGCATTATGATTGTTTGAGTGAATATATCACACGTATATATTATGAATATCTAACTAAATTGCTTAGAAGGTTTGTGCGTTTGTTTCAAGCTGAAATGATCAAATATGAGTGTTACGACAATGAAGCCATACATGATACTTCAAGTACAAGGTTTTGATGATGAGCAAGTAGAATCAACTGCATTTCAGCTAAGGCTATGAAGAAATTGAAGAATTCAGTGAAGAATCCTTGAAGACTAGTGTGCAAATGTTTAATTCATTAAAAGTCTTAGATTCTTGTAAGAGCCTTACTTAGAGTGCATATTTAGGTTGCATTTCACCTCAAAAGTCTTTAGAAAAACTTTTCAAAAAGAAACTCTTTTGAAAATCTTTTTAGAAAACTCTTTTCTTAAATTTTCATGTTTATTAGTCGACCAATAGACTTATCAGTCGACTAATCCTTTCACGCCATATTTTCTAAAAAGTCATTCTTGTCAAATTAGTCGACCGAAGGTTTTATCAGTCGACTAGACAGAATGTCTGTTTTCTGGAAAATTAGCAGCAGTCGACTAATGGTTTTATCAGTCAACTGAACAGAACATATGTTTTCTGAAAATTTAGCAGCAGTCGACTAATGCTTTTTATCAGTCGACCGAACAGAATGTTTGTTTTTCAGAAGTTTTTAGCAGCAGTCGACTAAAAGGTTTTTCAGTCTATTGATGATATTATCAGTCGACTAACTTTTCTTAAGTCGACTAAGTTTCAAAAGTTCAGATTTTCAAACGGCTCGATTAACAGATCAGTCGACCGACGATAACTGTCAGTCTACTAATAACTAACTATTAGTCGACTAACTGATGTTTCAGTCGACTAATTTTGCCGTTTTCCTGAAACTTCAAAAAGGCGTGTCTTTTCATTTTTCAAACGTTTTGATCGTTCGAAATGGACTGTTTTGACACCCTTTCATACTCTCAACGTATGAAATCTTTTAACTATAAATATGAGTGCATTTTACACTAAAAAACAACAATTCAATCGATTTGAATCTTGCTTTTCACTCTTATTCAGTCAAGTATTTGTTTTCTCACTCACGTGATATTTTCACTTCAGTTTTTCACTCAAATCACTTTGAGAGATAGTGAATTCGTGAGTAGAGTGTTTCAACAACCTCAAAAGCCAATTGCATCTCATTTGCATTCAAAAGGAAGGTTCATAGGTTGTATTGTAAGTTGTTATTTCTTTTGTGTAAAAAGGACTCCTTGGTGTAAAGGAGTTGTTTGCTTTCAGTGGAATTGTTACTGAAAGTGGGACCGGTTATGGTCTGTGTGATCTTGTAGTTTACAAGGTTGATAGTAGAAAATCTCAAGCGGGTTTTGCTTGGGGACAGGATGTAGGTCGGGTTTGACCGAACCAGGATAAAATCTCGTGTTCTTTGTGTGTTTGCTTTGAGATTTGCAAAATCCTTCAATATTCCGCAGAAAGTTTTAAAAGCACTATTCACCCCACCTCTAGTGCTCGTTGCCTCGATCCTAGTGCACTTTCATTTGGTATCAGAGCGAGGTTTGCTATTACTTTGATTTGACCATCAAATAGCATGGCAACTACAACATCTCAGCACAAAGAAGGAAGCTCCTCTGTTCGTCCTCCTCTCTTCGATGGAACAAACTATGGATACTGGAAAGTAAGAATGACAATATTCCTGCAATCCATAGATCTCGATATCTGGAGAGTTGTTTCAGAAAAGTACCAAACTCCATCAACTGATTTCAGCCGATGGACCGATGATGAAAAGAAGACTGCTTCACTTAATGCCAAGGCAATGAATGCCTTATATTGTGGCGTTGACAAGGTAGAGTTCAATCGCATCTCTCAATGCTCTATAGCTAATAAAATCTGGCATACTCTTCTCGTAACACACGAAGGTACATCAAAGGTAAAGGAATCTAAAATTGCTTTTTTAGTTCATAAATTTGAATTGTTCAAAATGAAGCAAAATGAATCTATATCGGACATGGTAACTAGAATGACCGATATAACTAACACTTTGAAATCCCTTGGAAAAGAATATTCACAAGTGGATTTAGTCAGAAAGATTCTAAGGTGTTTAACTCCTGAATGGGAAAAAAAACCCACTGCTATTAAAGAAGCAAATGATCTCAATACTCTCACTCTTGAAGACTTAGTTGGTAACCTAATGGCATATGAGGTCCAACTTCAAGACAGACAAGAAGAAGAGCCTAAAAAGAAATCTCTTGCTTTTAAGGCTACTTCTGACTCAGAAGATTCTGAAGAAGATGAAGATATTGCCCTCATCACAAGGCAATTCAGAAGATTCATAAAAAATGGAAGATTTCAAAAAAAGGCAAAGAAAGCAGATTCTTCCATTCCCAATGAAGTAAAGTGTTGTAACTGCAAAAAGGCAGGACATATCAAGAAAGATTGTCCTCTTCTCAAATTCAAGCCCAAGGACCAATTCAAGAAGAAAAAGGCATTTCAAGCATGTTGGGATGATAGTGACTCCTCTTCCGATGAAGAATCAAATGAAGAAGTCGCCAACATGTGTTTTGTAGCACAAGAAGATTCGGTAAGTCAATTTGACTATGATGAGTTATTTGAAGCATTTAATGATTTATATGCTAAATTTAAGAGTCTTAGTTCTAAAAATAAAGAGTTAAAAACTGAAAATTTAACTCTTGACTCTCAAAATAAAGTGTTACTTCAAGAAATAGAAGATCTCAAGAAGGAAAATTCTTGCCAAGCACTTGAGATAAAAAAATTGGAGTTAGAACCAATCTCTTACAAAATGAAATATTTAGTCTTAAAGAAAAGTCAAATGATCTTCTTTCAATAGTGACCAAATTCATGAATGGTCAAGAGAATCTAGAAAAACTTCTTGGTTCTCAAAGATGCTCGGTTAATAAAACCGGATTGGGATATAGCTTCTTTGATACTCAAAATAGACCAAACTATGTGGTGAAAAATCAAAGACATTATTCTCAACCTTTTGTTCATAAAACTAAACTTTCTAGTTCTAATAGAAATGCATCTAGAAATGATTATTCTAGACATGTTTATTCTAAATCCTTTTATAGAAAGAATATTTATTATCAAAGGAAACCAAAATCCAAATGGATATGGGTTCCTAAGACTAACTCTCATGGACCCGAAAATAGAAAGGGGTCAAATGCTCTGTTTTCTGATTTTGTTATAGGTACACAACATAAGGAGCAAATGGATATTGGACAACGGCTGTTCCAAACATATGACTGGAAGGCCTGAGTTATTTTCCACCCTCCAAAATAAGGATGGAGGAACCGTCACCTTTGGTGACAATAACAAGGGAAAAGTGATAGGTATTGGTAATATTGGTAATCCAAAATTTCCCTTGATAGAAAATGTTCTTTTAGTAGATGGTTTAATGCATAATTTAATATCTATTAGTCAATTATGTGATAAAGGTTTTCATGTTTCTTTTGAAAATGATTTATGCTTAATTTCTGATTTTCAATCTAAAAAGATCATTTTTAAAGGTAAAAGAAGAAACAATGTGTATGAACTATATCTAGATGAATTACCCTCTTTTAATGAAAAATGTCTTATTGTTTCAAATGATATTAAATGGTTATGGCACAAGAGACTTGGACATGTTAATTTTAAAATTATTTCAAAATTATCCAAGAATGATCTTGTAAGAGGCCTACCTAGAATACCATATAAAAAGGATCACTTATGTGATGCTTGTCAAAGGGGTAAACAAATCAAGAGTTCTTTTAAAGCTAAAGATATAGTTTCAACAAAACGTCCTCTTGAACTTTTACATTTAGATCTATTTAGACCATCTAGAATTCAAAGTTTGAATGGTATCAAGTATGCTTTTGTTATAGTAGATGATTATTCTCGGTTTACATGGGTGATTTTTCTAAAAAGAAAAAATGATGCTTTTTCAGAATTTTCTAAACTTTGTAGAAGAATTACAAATGAAAAATCTACATCTATTATTAAAATTCGTAGTGATCATGGTGGTGAATTTGAAAATGAATCTTTTCTAAAGTTTTGTGATTTACATGGTATATCTCACAACTTTGCTTTTCCTAGAGCAGCTCCACAAAATGGAGTTGTTGAAAGAAAGAATAGAACTTTGCAAGAATGTGCTAGAACCATGTTTCAAGATAAAAATTTACCAAAATATTTTTGGGCTGAAGCAATTAATATAGCATGTTATGTCTTAAATCGTGTTCTTATTCGACCAATTTTACATAAAACATGTTTTGAATTGTATTATGATCGTATACCAAAGATCTCATATTTCAAAATTTTTGGTAGTAAATGTTTCTTGTTAAATACCAAAGATAATCTTGATAAGTTTGATTCAAAATTAGATGAATCAATATTTCTTGGATATTCTTCTAGAAGTAAAGCATATCGTATTTTCAATAAAAGAACATCTTGTATTGAAGAATCTCTACATGTTGCATTTGATGAGAATTGTGAGCAGGTTATACCTCTAAGCGAAGAAGAAGAAGCAATACTTCAAGAAGAACCCTTGATAGAGAGTACTTCTCAAGAAAATATTCCTCTTCAACCGGTTTGGAAAGAAGTTCCTAATCATCCACATGAACAAGTTATTGGTGAAATAAAGAGTGGTGTCCAAACTAGAAGGCAGTTAGAAAAATATATTGCAAATGTTGCTTTCATATCTAAATTAGAACCAAAGAATATCAATGAGGCATGTGATGATGAATTTTGGCTTTTAGCCATGTCTGAAGAACTTAACCAATTTACTAGGAATGATGTTTGGGATCTAGTTGATAGACCAAAGGATCATCCAGTAATTGGAACAAGATGGGTCTTCCGAAATAAGCTAGATGAAAATGGTGAAGTCATTCGTAACAAAGCAAGGCTAGTGGCACAAGGCTATAATCAAGAAGAAGGCATAGATTTTGATGAAACCTATGCACCAGTGGCTTGATTAGAGTCAATTCGTATGATGCTTGCTTTTGCTAGTTACATAAACTTCAAGTTATATCAAATTGATGTTAAGAGTGCATTCTTAAATGGACACATCAATGAAGAAGTTTATGTAGAGCAACCTCCAGGCTTTGAAAATGTGAAATATCCAGAAAAGGTCTACAAATTGAAAAGAGCTCTGTATGGACTCAAACAAGCACCAAGAGCGTGGTATGAAAGACTACGAAATTTTCTAGAACAATCTGGTTTTTCCATTGGTCGGGTAGACTCCACTTTATTTATTAAACATTTTAATTCAGATATTCTTATTGTGCAAATTTATGTTGATGACATAATATTTGGTTCTACTAATGATTCTCTTTGTAAAGCATTTGCTAAGGCTATGCAGGAAGAGTTTGAAATGAGCTTGATGGGCGAATTAAACTACTTCCTTGGACTTCAAATAAAGCAAACTGAAGAAGGGATCTTCATCAATCAGGCTAAGTATACAAAAGAACTTCTCAAGAGATTTGGGATGGACTCATCGAAATCAAGAAGGAATCCTATGAGTACAACTACTTCTCTTGATAAAGATGAAAATGGTAAAAGTGTAGATACTAAGCTCTACAGAGGTATGATCGGATCTCTATTATACTTAACTGCTAGTCGACCTGATATTATGTTTAGTGTTTGTATGTGTGCAAGATTTCAAGCTAATCCAAAGGAATCTCATTTAACTGCAGTAAAACAAATTCTTCGTTATTTGAAAGATACTTCAGATTTCGGTTTGTTTTACCCAAAATCATCTTCCTTTGATTTAGTTTCATATAGTGATGCAGATTTTGCAGGAAGTAAATCTGATCGCAAGAGTACTAGTGGAACTTGTCATTTCTTTGGGAAATTCCTTAGTCTCTTGGTTTAGTAAAAAGCAAAATTTAGTATCACTCTCAACAACTGAAGCTGAATATATAGCGGCTAGTTTAGCATGTTCACAAGTACTTTGGATGAAACAGACCTTAAAAGATTTTGGTTTGAATTACTCTACAACAACTATTTATTGTGATAACACTAGTGCTATAAATCTTTCGAAAAATCCTATTCAGCACTCAAGAACTAAGCATATTGAAGTCAGACATCATTTTTTAAGAGATTATGTGTTAAAAGGAGATATTTCGTTAAATTTTATTTCCACTAAAGAACAACATGCCGATATCTTCACTAAACCTCTTAAAAATGAAAATTTTATGAGAATTAGGTGAGAACTAGGTATTTGCTCGTTTTTGGATTTATAAAAATGCTGATTTTTGAACACAATCTCAAAATCGCACTATATTAGTCGACCGATAAAATTCTAGTCGACTGATGTTTTATATTTTGGAATGTATCGCACCATATTAGTCGACCGATATATTTCTAGTCGACTGATGATATTTTTAGAATAAGTCACACTTTTTTAGTCTATCGATAAAGTTTTAGTCGACTAAACTTTTTTTTAAAAAAAAAATTTAAGTGAAGGGACCCGACACCCCTTGGATTTGTTTTAAAACCCGTTTTTTTTTTTTTAAAAAGAGGCATCGTTTCACTTCGTACCTTTTCGTTTTTTCTTAAAAATGAAACCCTTAAAACCAAAAACCCCTCTTTCTCTTTTGCCTCTCTCTCTCTTCCGAAAAACCCTCGGAGTGCCGTTCGACTCCATCATCGTCGGGATTTTCTTACCGTAACAGGGAGACGCCGGAATCTTCTGGCCGTGATCTTGAAACGCCGGAATCCTCTTGCAGTGACTGGCGCATCTTCAAAACACGCCGGAACTCTCTTGCCGTGTTTTAAAATAGAGATACGAGTTAAAAGTCTATTTCTGCTTATGCTATTTTTGCCCTTACTCTTTTTTATTTTGACAAAGGGGGAGAAAAAGATAAAGATAGCATTACTTTGAAATTGCAAGGAGATCTTGAGAAAAAGATGATAGCAATTACATTACAGGAGATCTTGCATGAGAAATGCAAAATTAAGAGAAAAAGAAAGCTTTGAATGAATGTATTTCTAAATGCATGATGAATGGAAATGCAAACCAATCAATATGTATTATATGTGCTTTAAATGTGCTAACTTTTAATGTTTTGCAACATATTGATTGGGGGAGTAAAATCTCCATCTATGCATCTAAATGCTTCATCTTTGATTAAGTTTGTCATCATCAAAAAGGGGGAGATTGTTACGACAATGAAGCCATACATGATACTTCAAGTACAAGGTTTTGATGATGAGCAAGCATAATCAACTGCATTTCAGCTAAGGCTATGAAGAAATTGAAGAATTCAGTGAAGAATTCTTGAAGACTAGTGTGCAAATGTTTAATTCATTAAAAGTCTTAAATTCTTGTAAGAGCCTTACTTAGAGTGCATATTTAGGTTGCATTTCACCTCAAAAGTCTTTAGAAAAACTTTTCAAAAAGAAACTCTTTTGAAAATCTTTTTAGAAAACTCTTTTCTTAAATTTTCATGTTTATTAGTCGACCAATAGACTTATCAGTCGACTAATCCTTTCGTGCCATATTTTTTAAAAAATCATTCTTGTCAAATTAGTCGACCGAAGGTTTTATCAGTCGACTAGACAGAATGTCTGTTTTCTGGAAAATTAGCAGCAGTCGACTAATGGTTTTATCAGTCGACTGAACAGAACATGTGTTTTCTGAAAATTTAGCAGCAGTCGACTAATGCTTTTTATCAGTCGACCGAACAGAATGTTTGTTTTTCAGAAGTTTTTAGCAGCAGTCGACTAAAAGGTTTTTCAGTCTACTGATGATATTATCAGTCGACTAACTTTTCTTAAGTCGACTAAGTTTCAAAAGTTCAGATTTTCAAACGGCTCGATTAACAGATCAGTCGACCGACGATAACTGTCAGTCTACTAATAACTAACTATTAGTCGACTAACTGATGTTTCAGTCGACTAATTTTGTCGTTTTCCTGAAACTTCAAAAAGGCGTGTCTTTTCATTTTTCAAACATTTTGATCGTTCGAAATAGATCGTTTTGACACCCTTTCATACTCTCAACGTATGGAATCTTTTAACTATAAATATGAGTGCATTTTACACTAAAAAACAACAATTCAATCGATTTGAATCTTGCTTTTCACTCTTATTCAGTCAAGTATTTGTTTTCTTACTCACGTGATATTTTTACTTCAGTTTTTCACTCAAATCACTTTGAGAGATAGTGAATTCGTGAGTAGAGTGTTTCAACAACCTCAAAAGCCAATTGCATCTCATTTGCATTCAAAAGAAAGGCTCATAGGTTGTATTGTAAGTTGTTATTTCTTTTGTGTAAAAAGGACTCCTTGGTGTAAAGGAGTTGTTTGCTTTCAGTGGGATTGTTACTGAAAGTGGGACCGGTTATGGTCTGTGTGATCTTGTAGTTTACAAGGTTGATAGTGGAAAATCTCAAGCGGGTTTTGCTTGGGGACTGGATGTAGGTCGGGTTTGACCAAACCAGGATAAAATCTCGTGTTCTTTGTGTGTTTGCTTTGAGATTTGCAAAATCCTTCAATATTCCGCAGAAAGTTTTAAAAGCACTATTCACCCCCCCTCTAATGCTCGTTGCCTCGATCCTAGTGCACTTTCAATGAGTTGACTTATTGTTCATAAGAATTATGAATGTATATGAAAATGATGCAATGATCTGAATGTCTTAGATATATATATATATATATATATATATATATATATATATATATATATATATATGCGATGACTTATATGACTTGAATGCATATAGATTATGCTTTATTATGTGAGTTAAGGTTGAATAGAATATTAAGTGATGAAATGCTTTTAAATGCATTATGTTCGAAAGCTTGAAATGAATGACTCATAGGACGGTGTTCCCTTGTCTATCACTTGATGATTGATGAATAATATATCATGACCCCATTTTATAGAAGACAGGTAATGCGGGTAAAGTATGATGAGTAGTTGGAAAAAATGACTGGTCGAGCTGCATCCTCGAGGGTCCACTCTTACCTTGCGATCTTGGTAGACATGATCTTTTCGTTTTAAGTACTTGATCATGTAGAAACTGAACTATTGCTTTTATACTCTGATTTGAAATGAAATTAAAACTCTTTATATTTCAGTCTTATATTGCACGTGGTTTGAAATGTGTATATCCCATACATTTTGATTTGATTGTTATATTTAGTGTAACCCCGCCCAAAGTCTTAACCATTTTTTAAAATCGTTTCCGCATTATAAGATCTGATTTACTTATACTTATAAAAAAAATTGGTCTCAAAATTTCAATATTTGAAAAATAATTAAGGTTAAAATTTTTAGGGCGTTATAAGAAAGGTTTAAACCTTTACCCAAAGGTTGCGTATGATCCTTCAGTTGGCCTTTTGTTACCAATCATTCATCACGGTCATTTGCATGTCTCAATCTTGTACTTTGTATATTGTAGGAATAACTGGATCGTGTGGATATCAATCTAATTGATGTTATGAACAATGGGCTCGTTAATAAAAAGTCTATCTTATCAATTCAAAGACTAGAATCATAAAAATCTATATGCGGTAGAAGGTTATTTAGAGAGGAACTGAAGAATGAAAGTGTCAAATCTTGTTTACAGATCCAGTGTGGCTATAGGGTCTCATAAGTGGAAATCCAAAAGCCACAAGATGGTGTCGCCGGGTTTGACGACCACCTAACAGAAGTGTTTTCTCCACCCCTTTACGTCGACAACAAAAGGCTGCTAGGATCTATAAACCTCTGGTATTTTCTTAATCCACCGATTGTGTAAAACCTGAGATTTTTCATTAATAATTAAAATAAATAAATGATGGATTATTGGTGCATTTATGACTATAATTATGAATTTTTGATTTATTTTATTTTGATTAATTATGAATTTTTGTCTCAAGTTATTAAAAAAATTTCAAGAATAATTGAAAAATCTAAAATATGTGGACTAAACAAGAAAGTAAATAATTTGTATATTTTTAGATTATGGATTTTGGATTTGGTTCTAATCTCATTGGATTAGACCTATAGGGTGAGATGATCTGAATAACATCATTATTGTTTTGATAAAAATTTTGGCCGATCAGTAGCTCATATATTAAATCGGAGTTGACCTTGACTTTTTTCATTTTGAGGGCATCAAAATAGACTATCTATATGCCCAAATTGGTGTTGATTTTAGCATTTTATCATTGACCAAAGTTTATGCCTAATTATAGATTAAAAATTAACATTTTTTGACATTGACTAAATTTTCTTGTCAATCTGTATGTGTACAATTAAATCTAAGACCACTATAATGATTTACGTTTTGAGGGCTATCAAATCGACTATTTAAACATCAAATTATGTTGAGTCTTTGGGTCTGTAGGCCTCCCAAAATGGTACCATATCACTAGAGCCCTATGCAGGGTAAGAAGTTTTCACTTTTCTTCACTAGCTTAATTAATTTTGAAATTTATTGAATTAAGTGTCATAATTTTATTGTATTAATAAATATTAACCTCTTATATTAGAGATGAGACTCTTACCTAAGCCCATCTATAAATAGAGGCGCTCATGAAGAGGATTAACAAGGTTAGTTCTCCCTCCCTCTCTCTTTCTTTCTCTATTCTTTTTTCCTTTTTGTTTTTTGCTTTCTCTCTTCTCCTAAAACGTCTAGGAGATCTGGAGTAGGGTTGTGCAACCATTGAACCTGCACATACTTCGTTGGTGGAGGTGGTGTAGATATCAGATTACCTATTTTCCTCATTTTATCCAAAAAGATCTATCGATTCTCAGGTAAGATTTACGTAGTCGATGCTTTTTACGCACTTGGAGCATGCATGATTAGATTAATTTGTTTCTAACAACATATGATCATGTTCTTGATCTATTCTACACATTTTTCTTGGTTGAAGAAATTGTTTCTTAGGTTCAAAAAAGGTAAATCATGAGTTTTTCCTAAAAATGATTTTAAGAAACAGACATAATTAGGGTTTCATGTATTTATATATTAGATTCAATTATAATGTAATTTTATGGTGTTATTTATGTATTAATTCATATTAAGCCTAATCAAATAAAAAATAATAAGATTCTAAAGGTTTTATGATCTTAAAATGGGTTTTTACAAAAATATTTTCTGAGAAACAAAAATCTGTGATGTCTGATATTTTATTTCTGACCTATTTCAAAAATAAATCAATATCTTTATGAATATCAGTCCAAAAAATCCAATCCATAACTTAAATCACCAAATCTAATCTCCTACGAGATATACGAACCTAATTAGAGTTCTTGTTCAAATTAAACTATTGAATTTTGCCTAAATTTAACTTGATTTAAACCTTATTTTTGCTTGAATTTGGCTCAAATTAAAACGTTAACAAAAAAAATCCACAGGTGTTACAACTGGCTTGTGTGCAACAGTGCTACAGCAGGGCACACAACACCCTCTTGAGCGTTTTTGCTGCTCACGACAGCATGCCAGAAGATTGACAGGCCGGGTCTACTCAACCCCCAACTTGCTAGTTCGGGCATTCGCTGCGACAGTCACCATGACTGTCGCAGCGAATATATATATATATATATATATATATATATATATATATATATATATATATATATATATATATATATATATATATATATATATATATATATATATATATATATATATGGCAGACTGATTGTAGTCTACCAAACCACAACCGATTAATGCCGTGTGGCTGTCAGCATGGCACTGCACCTTGCTGAACACAACAACTCGTTTTACTGAGCAGGGTGGGCGACAACAACTGCTGCACCTGCTCAGGTGCGGCAGACTGGATTCAAACTGAACCAGCCTGCTTACCATGAGTATATAATCAGCCAAGTGCCATTACTTGCTAGTGCATTGTTTGTGATCGCAGTCTTTCTCCGGACTGTGGTGGCATATCTGTAGTTCATAGAATTATAATATATATATATATATATATATATATATATATATATATATATATATATATATGCACACGAAAAGGACATATGTGTATGCAGTTGTTGATATATATACATACGAACTTGTTGGCATACTATTTTGCGTTTATGGATTTCATACTGGTAGGAGGCTAATATATACTTGCGTTTGCGTTCAGGTGAGCTGTTAGAAAATTTTAAAAAGATTGGATTTTTGAAAGACGTTATACATCACTAGTTCAAAACCCACAAGTGTGATTTCTATGAAATGGAAGCTGGGCGTACTCCCTGGTGGGCAAAAGGAACGTAGAGTTTTTTTTTACTTTTCACACCAATGAACTTGCAACCGACTCGTTCAACTTATTTTCACCACATTCGATCATAGAAGTCCCAACCTCCCTTCAAAAAGAGAAGGCGCATTCCTTGTATCTAGTTAATTTATGAGACACATGCGAAAGCACCCATCCATACACGATGCTGTTACATTTCCCCACAAAACGGAAAAGAAAAAGCTTCGTAATAATATAGGTGCTATGGTCAATAAGTTTGCTACTCTCCCATATATATATATATATAAGGGTGGCAATCGGGTCGGGTTGGTGGGTCGGATTGTCAGCATACCTCAACCCAAACCCGACCCGTTTATTAAACGGGTTGGCTGTGGCAAACACGAACCCGACCCGTTTAATAAATGGGTAACCCGACACGACCCGCCAACCCATTTAATAAATGGGTTGGGTCGGGTAAACGGGTTTTCAGGTTCGCGGGTTGACGGGTCGGGTTGGCAGGTTGACCCACCCGCCTAACCCGTTTATTAAACGGGTCAGCCGGGTTGGCATACCCCCAACCCGAACCCGACCTGTTTAATAAACGGGTTACGCGGGTCGACCCGTTTATTAAATGGGTTGGCTTAAGCCCAACCCGAACCCGCCTAAGAGACGGGTTGGCTGGTCGTGTCAGAAATTGCCACCCCTATATATATATATATATATATATATATAGAGAGAGAGAGAGAGAGAGAGAGAGAGAGAGAGAGAGAGACTTCACGATACATTAAAATCGGTATATCATGAACAAGAAATGAGAAATAACATTTTTCCGAACCAATCAACCTTAAGATTCATTGTTATCCCCTGATTACTCAACAGGGATTGATATTTTACACACCAAATCTTTGATTTTTATTTTTAATGCCAACAATATCATCATCACTTCCATGTCCATTTTATCCTTATCAATTCACAAGCATAAATGATCTGACCAGAACAGATACTACACTTGATCTTAGCCAAAAGGCGGAGACAGAAGCATAAATCATCAATAACGAGAATGACAATGTTGAAAAATTGCACAAATCTTCATTATATAAAGCAAAAAATAACACGAGTTCCATGGGGATAAGCTTTTGCTAATCAAAAGAAACATACACATTCAATAGAAAACAAATTTCAACCAAGGAAAATCCATGTTATACATACTACCCCTGAACCACCCGGGCAGGTTATATGTGCACCCCAGGAACAAGCACTGTAGCTACAGTGCATGTTCCGGGGTCCCGACTGAGTGTCGCGTGGTGCTCAGTCGGGTGTAGGGGGTGCCGTACACTGCTGTACATCAGCCTATGGGATGTACGGCAGTGTACAGCGCCCCCGTACACCTGATTGAGCACCACACGGCGCTCAGGACCCCGGATTCTGGGGGTGCACACGCAACACCCTCTCCTGAACCACGGAGTTAAAACTGAGAATGTGTCCTTGGAAAACTTGTGAAGGCTCGACACACTTATAGGATGAACCAACAGGAACAGTACGCCAAAATTCTCTACAAGGAAAATTTGTTTATTGCATGAAACAGCAAAAGAAAATCATAATCAAAATCAAAGACCAGAAATTCAACAAAAATTGAACATGTAATCCAACCCCTGTTTAGAAAGCTAAAAGCAGCAGCTGTAACTTCTGCAACGTTTTCATATTCCCGCAACAAGTAGTACATTCTACAGTCTAGATGTTCAATGAAGGTGGCGCATCTCAATTGGACTGCAACAGAACGATGCCTACATACCCAAAGCAATTATCTCAACTGTGCAGCAGAACAAAGCAGCCCAGACGCATCGGCTCCAACCACTGCAAGATCACAGACGGTGCAAAGCTGTCCCTCGATAGCTGGAACAAAACATGATGTACAATATGGGCAAACAACGACTTTCTGTCCACGGTATATGGGAACAAAAGTAGCCCCACAAATGACAAATGGGTTCCTGAAATCATAATTGAGCTGGTTGGCGTCCTTCATATTCCTTTCACAAGCCTGCATAACTTGTCGAGCTTTGGATGCTTGAGTAGCTGGGGGGTCTGTGTCTAGAAGCCGCCGAGCAAAGTTGGCTGCCGTCACGTAGTTGCCTCCCTTGAAGCAGACACTCATTGCGTTCAACAATGCAAGTCTCAAGTGAACCTTCTGGAGATTGCAATGTGTGAAGTAAGCTGCTAACTCTTGATGTTGATTCACTTTATCTCTAAGTTCTTTCCTGCGCACCTCCATCTGCAAGCCTAAAACATACTCTTTCGCAATAACAATCAACTCCTTCACTTCATCAACATCTCTCCTTGATTCTACAACAATGAGAGGGATAGTATGCAATATGCTGAGGAAGAGCCGCAGAGCTTCACTGAATTTTCCATCAGTAGTAGCCTTATAGGCACTTCTGAGTTTTTCATCCAACTGGGAGAACTTGTAAACAAGTGCTGGAGGGCTCCTCACATTGGGGCTCGCAGATTCATTCCACCCTTTTTCAAGAGCAAGTGAATTTACTGGTGCTGATGAAAAAGCGCGTAGGTATGTGTGACTTCCCGAGTAGAGATCTAAGAACAAAGGCTTCAAAAGAGCGAAGTTCCTTATTCCCAATTGCCTGCTCAGCAAACGCATAGCAGTGTCGAAGTTACCAGCTGCCGCATGCTCACCAGCAAGAGAAGATTTCTGGGTCCATATCTGACTTACTGGCATTCCTGGTGTTGGTGCAACAAACACCAATGCACGGGAATTGGCAATAGCATTAGACTTATCAAGTTCTGGTGGAAGCTCCAACTCTTCAAGATCCCAACCTCCCTCTTCCTCATTCCCTTCTCCCACTTCCCCATCTTCAACTACAACATCACCATTCTGTCCATTTACATTTGCAATATCCAGATCTTCACCCCAATCAGCACCATCAATTTCTTCATCTTCAGGACTTTCCTTACCAACACTATCGAGTCCACCTTCAAAGATGCCTTTCATTACTCTCAACAAGGGCCAGTCTCCACTGCATGAGATGGGTGCAGGGGGCATGAGAAGTGAAGACATCTTTCCTGCAGGCAGAGCCGGAGTGTTCTCCCCCAACTCAGCTGCAAGCCTTTCTGATGTTTCTGTCAACCCATGTACAGCAGCTGTCATGTATGCAAGAGGCAGATGGCCTGACGATTCCAAAATCTTCACACGCTCCTCGATGCTGCCCAAATAAAGAGCATTATGGAACTGCCCCATTACATCATTCTTGAGCTCAGCTATCCTCAACATTTTAGACAACTTGTCCATGTTCCCAGTAATGAGATAGAGAAAGGAGAGCCTGTCAAAATTCTTTGTCCTCTGATATGCATATTCAACAATGCTAGCATTGCCTTGTCGAAGAGCCTCCACACCTAATCTGTACCAGTGATCTTTCTCATCTATCTCCTTTGCAGAAGCAACTGCGATCTGAATGTTGCCACTTTCTAGGGCCAAACTGAACCGGGTCCTCTCATCTTTGACAAGATGAAGAGCAACTTCTGGAAACCCTTTTTGCTGCAGATATGCAATCATGGCTTGTCCACAAAGCTGATCGTTCTTAATCATGCTCATAACATTGTCATATCTCTTCTTTAATAAAGAAAGCTTGAAAGCATACTCAGTTGCATCAATAGCTATAACACGGCTCTTTCCATCACGATCCAAGCAGTTGATGGTGTTACCAGAAACCTTTGTGATGTATATTGGAACATCAAGGGTCCTGATAATTCCATTATCTCCATTAGGAAGACAATACTTGATGTGATTTAAAGTGGTATAGATGAAGACACCATTGTCATCCCAGGCACCACTTTTCACACGAATTGTCTCATGCAAAGTGCAACGATGCACAAGCTTCTTGCTTGCAATAATAATTGCATGCTTACTAAGTAATGCAACACTCTCCATATCATTGGACCACACAACATACTTGACAAATGGGGCCTGAAGATCACCAAGGATGGTCCTCTGCTGGAGATCAAAAATTACCACTCTATCTTCTGCCCTACAAAGCAAATTTCCTGTGCCAGCATAAAATATTGCATCTGTAGCAATAGGCAGGCTGCTCTTCTTCACTATGTCATTTTTTAGATTCTTAACCAATACTTGGTTGTTACTCTTGTCAAGCACGGCAAATCTGTTGCGAGCAACAAACACGGCAGAACCTCCAGCTCCTCGCTTTGCATCTTGAGCAGTATCACCCCTGCAAACACTGTCTTTGAGTATGATATATAGTTCATATGATCCACCATCTACATCTGAGCAGATCAAGACTGCATTTTCTGTAGGACTATATGACAATGTTCTTGGCCCTTGATTCAAACTAGTGGAACCAGGTCTCCTGATGGGGATTACTTGAGTATCTTTCTGAGTAGAGAATTCATAAAACCGCAAGAAACGGTCTTTTGTGTAGTACAGGGAATCACCACTCACTGCAAAAGCAGGCCGTTCTCTCTCCAGCTTGAAGACAATCATGCCACTATCATGGCCAGCTGCCAGCAGATTCATTTCAGGATGTGCTGCAAGAATCCAAAACCTGTCATGCTCTCTACGAAATGTTTGAACACCAGTACGTTTTGTTACATCCCAAACTCGAATACTTTTGTCCTCCGAGTTAGACACTATAATATCCTGCTTCACATGGAACATTACACAAGAAACATTATTCATGTGTCCTCTCAAGGTGTCCACTTCCCAAGCCTTTGTATCTAGGAACAAACAAAAGAAAATGAAATGTCCATTGTCACAACTATAAATGTAGAGCCACAACCACTATTTAGTGAAAAAACAGAGGAACAAATGCATCAAAAGAACTATCCAAATCAACAGTAGTCATAGGGTTCAATTTACATACCATTCATACGCCAAAGTTTAACTTGTCGATCATCTGCTCCAGAAACAATGAGAGGCAAACTGGGATGGAATGAAGCCCAGTTGACTCCACGATCATGACCCTCCAAAACATACTTTACAACAGCATCCACACCCCCAAATAGATCAGAATTCATCTGAGTCAACCTTAAAATATCATCTGCTGGGGAAACAGTTTTCTTCCTCAATGCTCCTATATCCCACACTCTGACTGTCTGGTCCAAAGAAGCTGACACTACCAAGTCCTCTTTAGGATGGAACAAGGCACACATGACATAATGGTTGTGACCGGTTAACACAGAGATGCAAGTGCGTGATTGCCAATTCCAGATCCTGATGGTCTGATCATCACTGGCACTAACAATCCATGGATACTCATTGTGAAATTGAACAGTACGAATGTAATCAAGGTGTCCAAGAAGGGTAAACAAACATCGATGCATTTTATAATTCCAAACTTTGATTTTGTAGTCATCCCCTGCAAAATCCACAATATGGTTTACTAAAACAATAGGAATGTTTTCTATCAACAGTGCCAACTGTGCCTGCAAAATTCACATAACCAACTACAAAATTAATGCTTCTCCCCCTCGGAATAAATGCCATATATGCTACAAAAGCTAGTAGCACTGACCAAGTATCAGTTGTTACAACAGAGAATGGAAACAAGGGCATGTGATAGTGGAGTACCAGAATGTATATCACCACCATAATTAGAAGAATATATAGTAGCACTATAGTTAGAAGATAAAATTCATCTACCATACATATGGGACACTACTACAGTCTGATAGGCAATGTATGTCCCTCAAAACATGTAAATATAATGAAAATTATGGTAAAAGATACCAACTCACCTGAAGTTTGACACTTACAAATCAAGCCACAATGACAGAAAAATGTCATCAATCATGAATAATGCAATTTCGTTATTTTCTTTAAAAAATTCCAGAAAATCACCAGAAATGTCCTTGAAAGATTTTCAACTTCCATTTTTTATTCTTATCCACCAATTTCAAACCTCCCTATCCTGCCCCTTAACCAAATCAGAACCTCTTAAAGCTCTCAAGTTCCTGCCCACTGGATCACAATACAGGAATTTGTCACTATGTTTGGCAAAAAAACAAGCTTCATAGAAACAACAAACTCAGTGAGATTGTAAAATAAAAATGGGAAAAGCAATGTTTTCATCATCGATGCAAATCAGTCAATTTTCTATCGTATCGACCAGAAATTGATACGGTACAGGGATGATCCAGCTTTTTTTTAATTTAAAAAAATGGTTAAAATATATTTCTTAAATATTTTTACATATTTTTAATATTATTTTAATATTTTTATGACAGGTGTCATTTTCTTGTTAAAAGTTGGTCAATTCAGTTCAATACATCACCGAATCAGAATCGAACAATTCACCTGAATCATTTTCAAAACAATTCAAGGTCCGACATGATATTGACAACATTGGGGCAAAGCACAGCTGCAGAAGCATCAATCATTGTCACTATTCCTGAATCAAAGAGCATAATTCAATAAGGACACTAGCAAAACATCAAAATTCTCTAAAACTAATAGTGTACAATATCAGCAGAAGGAAAATGCAATTACATCTCCCACATTTATTGACATGACATATCACCCAAATTTGCTTGTTTCGACCAAACAATATAAAACATTCAATGCTGAATATAAAAAGCAATACCAATCTGAGCCACTGGATCGGTAAATGCCTATTGTGAATTCTTTTTAATATGCCAGCATTACTGTATCACAGGAATGCCCCAGTCATCTCTTGCAAAATAAACTGGTTGTGGCCAAGGAATGTCATGGTGTCCTTGAATCAACTAATTCATTTATAAGTCCTCCTGTCAATAATAATTTTAGCTTTTTCGTCAGCAGCAAATGATTTTATGGCACAAAACTGATGTGAACTATTCAGCAGCTCACATGTGCTCCACATGATATTTCATTTAAACATGCAATTACATTTTGCATTAAAAGCATTCAACAACACCACTTACTGGAACAAATGAAAAGCACTTTGACGTTTAAATTTATTGAAGAAACATCAGAAGAATAACAGATGAATTGAAATTTCATACAGGGGACTAGCATTCACTTTGAAATTCTATCAGAACTTAGGAGCGTTGGAGTTGGACTGATGCTGGAAGTAACCGTCAAATTAAGGAACTATCACTGCAGAATCATAAACAAATGAAGTTCATCATGCATGGGAAAAGAACAGCTAAATATCAGTGCATTTCCAGAGCGCAGCAGAAAAACTTAGAAGGTATAGTACTAAATGAAGAAAAAAAGACAAAATGCATCTGAGTGAGCTTAATCAGTCTGAAATGTAGTACACCAAGATGACTGAAACAGCACAAAAGGATCACACATAGCCGCCGGATAATAACTGGATTCTAAACATACATCTCACAGCCACAGTGGGAACTCTTTCTGGTGTTATTATAATCACTACAACACCCGAGAGATCTGGCTATAGATTTGCTCACCGGATCAATATAACAACATGAATAAATCCAAAATGCATATTATTCACCATGGGCTCGCATTAGACAACCCAATATAACAAAAAGAAACAAGATCTATGCAAACAATTCTTTTTCCCCGACACAAAGAGGAAAATGTAACGACATCACCAGTTAAGCAGAGTAAGAACAATAATACATCACCTGCAACTTAAATTGAACGGAGACACCACACAAATCCCAGATTCAGAAATAGGCTATCTCGACTCAACAAATTTAAGAACAAAAGCACAAAAACTCCACGTAAATGAATCACCATAACGGACACACACCTCCAGAGACGAACAGCGGCTGCGTCCGATGGAAATGGACCCCACGGACCGGCCCATCGTGCTCATCGAACCGATCGATCAGTGTCCCCATCCGGTAATCCCACAACTGAATCACTCCGCTGTGGAGACTCGCGAGAATCCATGGCCTCTGGCTGTGGAAACTCAGCCCTTTCACTCTGTTACTTTTTGTCTCGAATTTAGTCAGCATCATGCGCAAACTTCTCAACCCTACGCCTAACCCTAACTGTAGCCCTAATTATTACAACCGCACCAACTATCAAAGAAATGCAAACTCCGAACCCTGCATCGCCAAAAAGAACAATCTCAAAACTCCATTAAAACAAAAAAACAGAGAAATTCAGAAACTCCACAAAAACCAATTTTCATCTCGAAGGAAAAAGTGAAAATCGGCTCAGATCTAATCATCAATCTCGGATCAAAACAAAGAAAACGAAGACGAACGAGAAGCAGTAATAGGGTAACCTCAGATCTGAAATTGGGGGCTCGGATCAAGAAGAAGCTATCAAAAGACGCCTCGATCAACAGCAGAAGAATGTCACCACCACCCTTCCGGGGGAAGATTTCTCGGGTTTGGGGAAGGAGGATCGGAATTGGGGTTTGAAGACGATGGCTAGGGTTTAATAGAGGCCTTTCGCAGATTCAGATCTCGCGGGAGTTGCAGAGAGAGAGAGAGAGAGAGAGAAATGGGCTCCGTGCGCGCATTTGACGCGTTTGATTTATATATTATCGTCTGGGAAAGGTGGGGTAATTATTTTGACGGTTCAGATGTCCTGAATGATAGTTTATCACTCGTCCTAACCGTCCAATTCAGAACCTGCCGATATGCGGTCCCCAGGTCCTGATGTTTCTCAGGGTGCCACCGGGGTCATCCTGGCCGTCCACTAATGGTGAACGATTTAGCTCTTATCATGAGCCCTGGCTAACTAGACTCGGACCCGTCATGATTGATGACCGGAGGCCAATGTTGGTCCGTTAGGTCTGAGCTATGCTCATTGGCCATTGGGTTTAGGGGTGTAAATGGGTCAAATCGGAGTCAGATCTTGCTAGATCTAAACCCGAATATAAAATAAATACAGTGGAATTGAATCCAAATCAGATTCAAGGGGGTAAGGTTGAATCCAAACCCAAAATACATGTGGTAACGTGAGACTCTCACTAAGATTGCACGAAAAATCGAACCAATATTTTTTTAATAGAGCATACAACAAAAATTCAAATATTTATTTCTTTTAAATATTTTCTTAACCTCTTTTTTTATTTAGCAAATATTTTCTAGCACTAAGGAAGAACAAACATTTTTACAAAAGTTTCATTCCATTCATGTATTCATCACTGATTACAAAAATTCAGGGAGGTGCACTAACACTGAGTATCATAAAATTATATTCAATTACATTTATAATAAAATTCTAAAATACAAAACACTCCTAGGAAGAGAAGGGTACATGATCTAGCTCCAAAGATACTTCAGTTATGCGCATCTGTTGTTGTCAAGCTCACCTAATCATGATTTCCTGAAAAAAAGAAAATAAGTAGGGGTGAGACAAACCACAAGCCTTAGTAAGTAACACGGTCACCCACTACGCAATAGCGAACATGGATAGGTCACCAAGCTAAACTGAACTCCAACTAAGTCCATAGCTAACAACGAGTCTCAAGTCCTAACTCGGTAGGATTTGACTAGATATGACCTCTAACTCGAGAGGTCAAACAAACAACTAAACATAACCTAAATTCATATATGTAAAATTTTCTTTTCTTTTATTTAGGTTCATTTGTTGCTCTCTACCAATGCACATTACAATTTTTCTTAGTTTTCACTTTCATTGTTATTTTCGCAAAAGCACCACTGCCTGGGGTTGCTATAGGCTTGTCGGTCGATGGGGAGGTGTGCATTCAGGAGTGATTTGATATTTTATTTTGAACCCCACAAGAACATGGATCACTAGCACCAAGGTACAAAAATCTTTGGTCAAGCAATTCCTTGCCTTGGAAAAGAGTCGTAGTGCACTACCGCTAGAGTACGTAGCTGGACCTCCACAACAAAAAGAAGTCCACAACCCTTAAGCTACCGTGGTTGGGGATTGGTCCACCCTAGTGACCAAAGCATGATCCACAAAAGTGACACGCTACTGCCAATTGAGAAGGAGAGCAACTCAACACAATCCCACAGGGTTGGGTGCAAGCTTGCTCTCTAAAAAAATTAAGAGTCACTCAAGGTGACAAGTTACCCCATCTTTGAGGGCGTAACCAAAATATATGCATCTTGTTTATTTTAATTTCTAATTTATTATCAAATTCTTAATTTCTCAAAGTACCCTTTAAGTACTCAGAGCCTTGCCAAACAAGACACACTAAAATTTATTTTCATAATGTCATTTTCTAGAGATAGTATAAACATCTCGTTGCACTCTAAATGAGTTGTTACTGTGACTATCCAGTAAGCTCTCACTTGGGAAAATCATTTCTCAAGGTCCATACCTAGAAAAATAAAGAAATTTGAGGATATTAGTAAATCCATAATTTACGAATCCTAAACCTCATACACGACCCCCAGGCCCTTGTATAGGTTAAATGTTCTTTCTTCTTTATTTTATATACTTTTTTTTATTTTTATGTCTAATTCATTACTCAAGGCTTTAAAACAACTAAAAATATAATTTTTAGTTTTCTATCTTTCTTCTCTCTTTTTTTTCTTTCTTTCTGCTATTTATTTATATAATATTTTATTATATATATTGCTTTATTATTATTATTATTTTCAATAGCCCTAAGGGCT
Organism: Nuphar pumila; assembly: GCF_984573655.1. Lineage (NCBI taxonomy): Eukaryota > Viridiplantae > Streptophyta > Magnoliopsida > Nymphaeales > Nymphaeaceae > Nuphar > Nuphar pumila. Next base: position 27,031,319 of record NC_143251.1, read on the forward strand.
GAATGCATGATCATCTCTAGATTTACTTATTTGTATCTAGATAGATTATTCGAAGCATACCCAATTCTCTATTTTTTTTAAGCTAACTATTTTTTGTTATCATTATTATATATATAATTATTTTTTAATTTTTTTATACACATGAACTATATAAAAATCAAGCAAATAGAAATATTCATTCTAAGTGCAACATGACAGAATTATTCAACCATGGCAAAAATTTATTTTTATTCACATGTAGGGCATAAAAGCAAGAATTCTCTTTTTTTTATAACTATGACTGGCCGTACAGTCTTTTCATATTTTGACTTAGAAGTAGGCCTATTCTACAAATGAGGTCAACTTGTAAAGTGTAGACAATTTTGTCATGTTTGTATCAAGCTAAAATTTTAAATTTTTTGACCACTGGTTGTCGAGCTACGACTCCAACAAAAAAGCAAGTTGTAGACCTGGGTTTTCTCTACTTGGGATAGATAGTTAAAGACAGTCCCGAATAAGGCTGAAATTTACTGTTTCTGGGGATAGACAGAACATAAAAGTTTTAAATGTACTTGTTAGTGGTTGAACAAAAAAAAATCAGGATTTTCTGAGTTTGAATGACCCAAAAACGGATTAAACAGTGGGCTGGACTGATACAGACCTAGACAGTCACCCGAGTGGTTGTCCTCATTATTCCTGAACATTTTTTACAGAGACAAATCTCAAATATAGAAAATAGTAAAACACAAAAATTTTAAATAAAATTGTTAGTCATCCAACGCAACAAAAATTAGAGTTTTTTGAGTTCGGAAGACCCGAATACAGATTAAATGGTGGGTTGGATTGACATAACCCTCGACAGTCACCTGAGTGGTTGTCCTCTCTGTTACAACATATTTTTGACACTGATAACTTTCAAATTTGGAAAGTGTTAAAACACAAAAATTTTAGATAAATTTGTTAGCAATCTAACTCAATAAAAATCATTTTTTTTTAGTTCGAAAGACCTAGATACAGACTAAACGGTGGGCTAGACTGACACAATCCTGGACAGTCACCTGAGTGGTTGTCCTCTATTCCAGCATATTTTTGGCAGTGATAATTTTTGAATTTGGAAAATGTTAAAACACAAAAATTTTAGATAAATTTGTTAGCAATCTAACGCAATAAAAATCAGAATTTTTTAAGTTAGTAAGACCCATATATAGACTAAATGGTGGGTTGGACTGACACAACCCTGGACAGTCACTTGAGTGGATGTTCTCTCTATTTCAATGTGTTTTTGACAGTGATAACTTTCGAATTTGAAAACTATTAAAACATAAAAACAACAACAACAACAACAACAACAACAACAACAACAACTACGCCTTCATCCCAAAACAATTGGGGTCAGCGATATGAACCAAAAAAGAAATTCATTTTGGGTCTTCCACATGAATCCTTTAAAAAATTTAGATAAAATTATTAACAATCTAACACAATAAAAAGTAAATTTTTTTTGTGTCTGGAAGACCCAAATACAGACTAAATGGTGGGATGGACTGACACAACCCTGGACAGTCACTTGAGTGGTTGTTTTCTTTGTTCCAACATGTTTTTGACAGTGATAACTTTAAAATTTAGAAAATATTAAAATACAAAAATTTTAGATAAAATTGTTAGCAATCTAATACAATAAAAAGTAAATTTTTTTGTGTCTGGAAGACCCGAATACAGACTAAATGGTGGGTTGGACTGATATAACCCTGGACAGTCACTTGAGTGGTTGTTTTCTTTATTCCAACATGTTTTTGACAGTGATAGCTTCTGAATTTAGAAAATATTAAAATATAAAAAATTTAGATAAAATTGTTAGCAATCTAACACAATAAAAGTCAAAATTTTTTGAGTCTAGAAAACCCAGATAAAGACTAACTGGTGGGTTGGACTGATACAAACCTGGATAGTCACTTGAGTGATTGTCCTCTCTGTTCCAATGTGTTTTTTACAGTGATAACTTATGAATTTAGAAAATATTAAAACACAAAAATTTTAGATAAAATTGTTAGCAATCTAACACAATAAAAAACAGATTTTTTTGAGTTTGGAAGACCCAAATATGGATTAAATGATGGGCTAGACTGACGCAACCCTAGATAGTCACTTGAGTGGTTGTCCTATCTATTCATGTGTGTTTTTAATAGTGATAAATCTAGAATTTGGAAAAGAGTAAAACATAAAGATTATCAGAAAGTTCAATAGCTTTTTAACGAGTTAAACCACAAAATTCTTTTACTTCAGATGACAGAGTTATGACCAAAATACTAATAGTGAGTGTTTCTAGACAGAATTTTGAGTTACACCAATACATTCATTAAACATTACAAATAAAAATTCTATTATTCTGATTTTAGTTTTAGGGTTTATAGTGTGACCTGCACAAAAACACTTCTAAAAGTATTTTCTACAATATCAAGATCTCTTCCTCCTTAACCCAACTTCAGTTAGTCTAAATGAAAGAAGTATTGCAAAACTAAGCCAAAAATAAAAAATTGCATATTCATATTTATGTATGTTGCAAATTTTGTTTTCTAGACTATCTAGCATAACATTTCATCAAGACAAAATTTTACCCAGTCTACAAAGCTAGAGAAAATCACAGACCTTGCAGTCATTACATTTTTTTTGACAAAGCATAACTCGAAACGAGCCTATAACATGCCACTACCGCATAAAAGGGGCTAACACCTACATTGATTCACAAAGTCTGACAAGTACAATTCCTAGGCACTGCTAGACCAGATCATACTTACAACCCATAAAGGGGCATTTACAAAGGCACAAAGGCAAAAACATACACTTATAATGTTAAAAATAATAATGGCTAGTTGAACTAGCCGTTAGGTAATTCTAACAGCTGGTTGGTCTTACCCGTGACCAATATGCCCCTAATGGGCATAATACTAAAATATAAAAAATATAGAACTAAAAATAAAGAATAAAAATCAGAAAAAGGCACAAATATTCTAAACACATTCTAAAAAATAAATATATACATATATACACATATCCTAACATTCTGGATGTTCAACCATTTCCAGTATAATATTAGCTTTGGAGCATTAACTTCACAGTTATGTGAGATGAGTCTAATGGTGCTTACTGCATTGCGGTTTCATAATCAAGTCAATGACATCTCACACACAATTTGAATATTTAATCTGCTCTTGACTATCTTGGACATTTAAAGGCTTTCTATAGGAGGAGAGAAGAGAAAACCACAAGTGATGAAGCAGCCATGCAAGCACCAGCCAAACAAGGTGGTAGCCTGAATCCATTGAATGGAAAAAGAATTCTAGTAGCTATTGGCATTCCTAGAACATTGTAAACCAGCACCTATACTTAATTCAGCCAGATTGTTGACATTGTTTTTCTTGATAGATCGATTGCAGTGATGACATCAATATTTCTCTTTAACAAAACAATGTCAGCTGCTTCTATAGCCACATCTGTCCCAGCATCAATTGTCATCACAACATCAGTAGCTCTGACAAAGCAAGTGAGTCATTTATACCATCGCCACTATCATGCCTTTCATCATCAATTTATATAGAACTTGAACATGTATAAGAAGCTGCTTGTTTGTAGACATACATCATTGAACTCCATCAAGTTAAAGAAGTCCTTGAAATCCTAGAAGACAAAATCTACTACTTGTCGCTAACAAAATTTCAAAACCCAAGTTACACAACATTGCTTCATGGCAGCAAAATTTCATTATATTTTACAAAAAAATTTGAACTTCTCAATTCCAAATCCTACAAAATATAGTAGATGGAAAGGTAGTCTCAAAAGTTTCTCAAGACCAATGTGGTGAAAAGAATACTTTGTGCATTGAAAAGTCCAAAAATCAAGGTTACAAATCAGGAGAAGGATTGCCAAGATATACTGAACAAGAAAAAGAGCTTGCAAGAATATAGATGCAACACAAATTGCCATAAACACTAAAACCCCATCTAAAGTTGAAAGAAGGCTAATACAAAAGGTTTTAGTAAAAACTTGGAGCAGTACCACTTACACCCAATTATGTGAATTCAAGAGAAACTAAGTTTGCATCAATGAAAACAACGCGCTCAGTAGTATGCTATGTCACACGGACTCGGCTCCAAGGTCGCCGCACCCGTGTCGACACGCACCGACACGGGTGCGGACACGGGTGCGGCTCGGACTCGGTCAACCCAACCCTGGGTGCGGTCAACGCACCCAGGGTCATTTTGGTCCATTTTTTGGATTTTTTTTTTTGATTTTTTTTTAAAATTTTCTGGGCTACAGCTGTAAGGAAAAAAACCCATCACAACTAAAAAACCTGTACACTTTCAAGTTTTAAGTACAGAATGGGCACAACTCAAGTTTTTGTGGTTTTTTCCTGTATGAAGAAAGTGAATTATTACAGTGTATGAAGAAAGTGCCCAAAAGTGAATTATTCCTGTATGAAGAAAGTGTACAGAATGCCTTCACAACTCATCACCTGTCCCCTAATGGGCACAACTTTGACCGAGTCTTATATATATATATATATTTTATTTTTTTTTTAATATATATATAGCCGAGTCCCCGTGTCCAAATTTTTTGAAATTGTGCCGCACCCGTGTCGCACCCGCACCCGCACCCGCACCCATGTGACATAGGTAGTATGCTGGTTGTTGACACAAATACATCCTACTCCTTGAAAAGTGCCTCAATTTTGGAAATGTACCAGTCAAGAACCAATAGTTTGGGACATAACAAATTTTTTAACATTAACTAGAATTCAGGACATGTTAGTGACGTTCTTATGTCCCCAACATAATTCATCAAATACAAATGGATAATACATTGCAAGCATGGGTTATGTGATCCTTCAGATAAGATACATACTAATCAAGCATCACAACCATTTTTGCAAAATAAGCACTGAAAATATGAATGGAGATCCTCTCTATCATTACTTTTTTTTAACATTTGTTTTTTTCTTTTTTTTTAATCCAATAAATGGATTGGCCAAAATGGGTGGCACAATTAAGTCTTCAAATGTTAGCTTCATTTCCATGCAAACCTTAGGAGCCTAGATTCTGTCCTAAGCTGACATCATTGCATATAGGATCTAAGTATGGTTTGGTAGGACCATATTGAAGAACTTATTCCATGCTTAACTTAGGTCTGAAATACAACTCTCCTCAATTCTAGGGATTGAATGCAAACAATGTATGCAAGTGTGTGCTTCTCTTCATTTTAAAAACTATCTCTTTAGGACTTACATTAGAGCCATCTGATTTCTCGCATGTTGAACATGTTTTTGAAAAATTTCCTACCTATATTGTCCCAGTCTTCACGTTGCTGGGTTGTCTCACTGAACCATAGTTCGGGAGAGAGCATCACAACTGGGCCACTTATTTGGGTTCGCGCCCCCCTACCACGTACCTAAGGGCCATAGTCCGAGGTATATCGGTAGGTGCTCAAGGATGTTGGGAAGCCATTACCTTTGAACCGAAGAAATATTCTTATGCCATGTACTTTGAGTTTTGGCTTGAGTATATCGGCGTATCTTGATTGGAATCAGATGATCTGAACCTTAAAGTTAAGATTAAGGTCCTACGAGCCATTTCAAATATTGCATTTAGAGTCGGCTTCTAGGGAGTGCCATTCTGTGCATCATTGCTTGTATAATTTGATTCTTTTGTAGATATTATCTTATAAAATCCTATTACAAACCTTGGATATTTTTTTCAAAATTTCTTCTATCTTCCAAAATCCAGGATTGTATATTTCTCATTCTTTATTTTTTTCGTAAATTTTTAAAACCCTGGATATTCCTTTAAGTTTTCCTCTATTTTTCAAAAGGGCCAGGTGTATTTTTTTTCTCTTTTCTTTTCTGATTTATTCAATTTTCTTTGACCTGCCTGCAATTTTTTAAAATATTCAGGTCCTGTCATCCATCTTCAAAAATGTGTCTTTAAAATTCTATCTTCTCATCCAAGATCTCCTTTTATTAAGAAATCCCTTCTCAAAACCTTTTAAATATCTCCTTCATCGTCTATTTTTTCCAAAAAACTCCTCGAGTTTTAATCCTTCATTTATTCTACAGAAAGCATCAACATTTCATCATGGTTCAAACGAGAGCAGGGAGAAGGGCAGCTCAACAACACAATGACAGCGAAGTGGAAGAAATGAACTCTTCCAGGTTGTCTCGAAAACATGATTCAGATGAAGATGATGTTGACCCGACGATGTATAAGATCTTTCAAAAGATGATGGCAAAAATGATGTCCGAACAAGCTGGGGCAGATTCAAAGAAAGCATCCTCTAAAAACAAACTCAAGAGAAAGCCAGTAAAGAAGCATGTCAGGATCAACAAAAAAAAAGTTCAGCAGGACAACACTTCTGAGAGTACAGAATCAGCGGGAGAGGTTTCTGAGGAAGAACAGTTTGTATTCGTCCCAAAGCATCTGCGGCAGCCCAAAAAGGTGGCAAAGGAGCCTGAGTCAGTCAACAAACCTAAAGATGGGGTCCCGACAGAAGATTCAATTCACGTATTGACGAAGATGGTCAAAGATCTGCAGATTCGAGATAAGGGAAAGAAGGTATATACGAGACAGGACTTCTACCTCAGTTTAGATGGGGACAACAGCCTGGAAGACCTCCCTTGAAAGTTTATTAATTTTGATGGGTCTGGCAATCCAAAGGTTGTAAACACCCCAAATTTTCACTCACCTCTCCGACATTTCCTGTAACGCCCCAAAAATCCAGGACTTGTAACTTTTTAGAATAGTTTAGAAAGCTTTGAAATCATACAATAATCAGAGTTTAAATAATACTTCAGCGGAAAATGATATTTTTAAAACCACAAGTCAATGGACCTTGAGCGCATTACAGCGTAAACTTTCCTTTTGTCAAATCCCGCACAACCATTGAAATCAATGGTTTTGAAACAGAGTTTCAATAATTGAGAATTCGTTTGTTGAAAACAAGAAGAAGCTTACTAAAACAGTTTTATTAACTCACGGTACAAGAAAAGAGAAATTTTGAAACACACTTTATACCAAATTTACCAACATGTCCTCAGGAGCGAAACGTCAGGGAAAGAGCTCTATCTTGAACTCATCGCGCCATCGTGTCATCACAAAGTGTATCACCTATACATCACCTGCCCATAAAACGGGTCAGTTTCACTAAAAACTGGTAGGTGCACAGACATGACAATATAGAACATAGTTAAGCAAAATAATTTAATATGTCAAGTAGACAGCCAATTAAATAGCAATTTAATTTCAGTAGAGTCATAGAGCAAACTATGGTAGTTAACGTCAAACACACAACCAGCGTGATTGATGTTAACTTGGTTAAGTGTGCTACTTGCAGTAAATGAACATTCATTAATTAGTTTCATACATCATTTTATTTGGTTTAGAATCTAATTGCACTGCATATATTTTATTTAGATGTTAATTAAGATTGCATGGAAAACTGGCTAATGTGTTTATCGAATTTTCTTTATTGTGTTTTATTTATTGATTAGTTAAGTTATAAGTTATTTAATTCAATATGCTAGCCTATTTCATGGTTTAGTTGGAGTGTGTATTACTCAAGTTTTAATATATAGGGTTGGTTAGTCTACATCTAGTTTTATTTAGTTGTTGCATGCTTAAGAAGGTTTTATGTAGTTAGTGCTGGTCACATTTATTTTGATTTCCATTAGTTAGTTTGCTTTAGTTGAGTTCAAGTTATTAGTGTTCCATGTATTTTGTTTGGTAGTATTTCATAGTTTGTATTTAGTTTCTTTCTTGTTATAAAGTTTGTTAGTTAGTTCTGCTAATTTGTTCTCTAGTGATTTAGTTAGTTTGTTAGATTAGCCAATTAGAGCTTTGTTTTGTTGATTTTTATTTAACTAACCCTTAATTTTTGTCTAGTTTTGTTCATTTTCTTTCTCATTTTTATGCTTTGTGATTTTTGTTTTGCAGGGAAGCATCCGAATGTGCGATGAGCCCTTAATAATACCCTAAAAGAACCCTCTGAGGTCCCCAAAAGGTCCCCTCATAGAGCCCCTCCAGGCCCCTTAGAGATCCCTTCCACAAAAATACTAAAAACCAATGATAAAGAAATAAGGGAAGCACTGAAGATAAAAAGAGACTAGAGGCTCAGAGCACTAAAGACCTTTTCTTTTATTTTAGCTTAGGATTTAATTAATTTATTCAATTTATTGGGTTTGTAATAAAACCATTTATTTATTTGTTTAAGCCCTCCGTAGAGGGCCATACTCTTAGTTTAATTATTTAATTAATTGATTTTGTTTTAGCAATAAAGAGTAGTTTAGCTTTTATGGAATATAAGTACTTTCTCCCATTCCCTGAGATTAACCCAGACTTCACCACTCGTGCGAGCCAGTTTTTATTATTTGGTGTCTGGCTTTCACATTGTTTTTATTAAAAATATTATTTTAAAAATCTATTTCATAAAACTTACACCAACCTACATTACCTGTCCCCCATAAAACGTGGTCAGACTCTCTAAAGTCTAGTAAAGCAACCCAAACTCAAATCTAAAGAAAACATATCAAAGATTTAAAGGTAAATACATGATATATTATTCATTAATTGTCAAGTGATAGACAAGGAAACAACATCCTATGAGTCATTTATTTTAAGCATTCGAACATAAAGCATTTAAAAATATTTCATCACTTAATATTCTATTCAACCTTAACTCATATAATAAAGCATAATCTATATGCTACAAGTCATTCCATAAATAAATAAATAAATATATATATATATATATATATATATATATATATATATATATGCATATAAGAAATTCAGATCATTGCATCATTTTCATATGCATTCATAATTCTTATAAACAATAAGTCAAATCACATTTGACCATTCTATTTAACCTTAACTCATATAATAAAGCATAATCTATATGCTACAAGTCATCCCATAAATATATATATATATATATATATATATATATATATATATATATATATATATATATATATATATATATATATATATATATATATGCATATAAGAAATTCAGATCATTGCATCATTTTCATATGCATTCATAATTCTTATAAACAATAAGTCAAATCACATTTGATCATTCTAACGTGAAACATATACACATACCTTATAAATAATTTAGTTAGATATTCATGATACATAAGTATGATATATTCACTTAGATAATCATAATGCAATCATTTGCAATGAAACTATGTAGGTGTGATGTATCATTTACCTAATAAGTCAAAACTAGTCAATTGAAGGCATGATGTGTCATTCATATATACGCTAACATAAGTGTCACAATTATAATCTCATATCAATATCTAAAATCAATAAGGATCTGATTCTCACATTTGAGTTCAGTATATAATCATGCTACAATAGAAAAGTCAAATTTATAGATTCATAACTGGCTATCTCAATCAACTCAGAAGATCATCACAATTTATCATAATATTTTATTTAATCATATAAATATTCACAAGATCCACGTCGGATCACCTGGTCTGGAAAATATATAACCTCACAAGTAGTTACCGCCCTAGATGGATGGTCTGCCTAGTCTTGGATAATGCACTTCCTCACAGAGACTTACCACTTTAGAAAGATTACCTGATCTGGTCATACACATTCTCATAGAGAATCCTTTGAGAATAGTTCCTCAATGGGTACCATATCCATTGAAAACTATTATAATACATGTATCAATACAATTGACCACTTTCAGGGTCGATAGCTACTAACATAGGCACACAAATGTATACAATCAATATGCATCACATCATATATCACTTCAAATGGCACTTAAATCATAAAATTACATATTTAACCATTAAGGTTCCATGAACCATAGTTCACTATTAAACTTAAACATTTATTGACTACATTCATAATTTTATATTATGTGGCATTTAAATCATATCATATAGAAGCATATTATCCTACACATCATATCATTGTCACAAAGAACATTGCATTTCATAAATTAAATATTAAAGCATGCATAAACAAAATATGAGTTCTATGAATGCATACGTGAACATGTATATTTTTTAATGCAAAGTAATTAAACCTCAACATATGTAACTCCTACGTAGTTTGAGTTATACACACAAGATTCAAGTCATATATACATTGTTTCACTACATGAATCAATATAGAAAGCAAGCATTTCATGTATAATATGTCACACACACACACACACACACACACACACACATATATATATATATATATATATATATATATATATATATATATATATATATATATATATATATATATATATATATATATATATATATATATATATATATATATATATATATATAACATTCACACAAATCATGGTTCATTCATGAAAGCACAAGATGTATCAGTCCATGCATAATGATATTTGCATAATCCTATCATGACCAAGATTCTATCGCTCATGCTTTCGTGTATGATTACATAATTATTATTTTACACTAGCATTCAATATGGTCATGTCAAATACATCAATTTATGGAACATTCATGCACATAAATGCATGTTCAAACATGTACCTGCAACAAACACACTCTATATTCTGTTATATAAAATCATGATGAGCATGATCTCTGAACTCTGATAAGAAAATCACTTCTATTCCCATACATTTAAATCAAGCTCAACATGATCTCTGAATTATAATCACAACAGTCCTAGATATCGACAACTAAGTGGTGTGTGTGAGTAAGAAACTGTTGCATACAATAAAAATAAATTTATTGGGTGATGAATTTGCACCATGTACTTACCATGGGCATTTACCCGATTTGCATTTCATATTGCATTGCATTCAATGCATATTGGCTTATAGTTGTTTTGATATTTAGCGTAAGTGTCATATTTTTAGTATATCATTCACCCAAATTAGTTAAACATATAGGCAACCCCTAGATATCTATAACTATGTATGGTGTATGTGTATAACTTGTATTTGCAATTCAGTGGAGTATTTAGAAAAACAACATCATGCTTACACAATTAGTGCCTAAACATGCTCTCTACAAGTTCAATTAAAGAAACTTACTTTAATAATGTGAAGAACAATAAATCAAAACCCAAAAGACTGAGGGGTTTCAAAATCCACAAAGACTGCTCAAGCAATGATGCACCGAACACTTGGTGAGCGGTCAAAAATGCCAAAAGCTCTAAAAATATGAAATCTCCCAAAATCTAGAAAGATAGTGTGAACCACCAATAAATATTAATTGCTAAGCAGAAAACACTGCATACACCAACATCTCCATCTCACCAAATTTGGTTACTGCAAAACATAGATTAAATATTTTAAATAGTACTTTTGATTAAAATAACCAAAATGCCCCTTGGTTAAAAGTTAAGATTTTAAATTTGCTAAATTCATGTAGTAAATTTCAAAATTCATCGATATCATACCAATATTTTGTTACGACAATGAAGCCATACATGATACTTCAAGTACAAGGTTTTGATGATGAGCAAGTGGAATCAACTGCATTTCAGCTAAGGCTATGAAGAAATTGAAGAATTCAGTGAAGAATCTTTGAAAACTAGTGTGCAAATGTTTAATTCATTAAAAGTCTTAGATTCATGTAAGAGCCTTACTTAGAGTGCATATTTAGGTTGCATTTCACCTTAAAAGTCTTTAGAAAAACTTTTCTAAAAGAAACACTTTTGAAAATCTTTTTAGAAAACTCTTTTCTTAAATTTTCATGTTTATTAGTCGACCAATAGACTTACCAGTCGACTAATCCTTTCGCGCCATATTTTCTAAAAAGTCCTTCTTGTCAAATTAGTCGACCGAAGATTTTATCAGTCGACTAGACAGAATGTCTGTTTTCTGGAAAATTAGCAGCAGTCGACTAATGGTTTTATCAATCGACTGAACAGAACATGTGTTTTCTGAAAAATTTAGCAGCAGTCGACTAATGCTTTTTATCAGTCGACCGAACAGAATATTTGTTTTTCAGAAGTTTTTAGCAGCAGTCGACTAAAAGATTTTTCAGTCTACTAATGATATTATCAGTCGACTAACTTTTCTCAAGTCGACTAAGTTTCAAAAGTTCAGATTTTCAAACGGCTCGATTAACAGATCAGTCGACCGACGATAACTGTCAGTCTACTAATAACTAACTATTAGTTGACTAACTGATGTTTCAGTCGACTAATTTTGCCGTTTTCCTGAAACTTCAAAAAAACGTGTCTTTTCATTTTTCAAACGTTTTGATCGTTCGAAATGGACTGTTTTGACACCCTTTCATACTCTCAACGTATGAAATCTTTGAACTATAAATATGTGTGCATTCTACATTAAAAAAAATCAAATTTAATAGAATTATATTGAATTACTTCTTGTTTTTCACTCCTATTCATTCAAGTATTTGTTTTCTCACTCACGTGATATTTTCACTTCAGTTTTTCACTCAAATCACTTTGAGAGATAGTGAATTCGTGAGTAGAGTGTTTCAACAACCTCAAAAGCCAATTGCATCTCATTTGCATTCAAAAGGAAGGCTCATAGGTTGTATTGTAAGTTGTTATTTCTTTTCTGTAAAAAGAAGGACTCCTTGGTGTAAAGGAGTTGTTTGCTTTCAGTAGGATTGTTACTGAAAGTGGGACCGGTTATGGTCTGTGTGATCTTGTAGTTTACAAGGTTGATAGTGGAAAATCTCAAGCGGGTTTTGCTTAGGGACTGGATGTAGGTCGGGTTAGACCGAACCAGGATAAAATCTTGTGTTCTTTGTGTGTTTGCTTTGAGATTTGCAAAATCATTCAATATTCCGCAGAAATTTTTTAAAAAGCACTATTCACCCCCCTCTAGTGCTCGTTGCCTCGATCCTAGTGCACTTTCATATTTTACAAAAATCTTAAAAATATTTTTTTTATTAGAAGTAATATAATTGATTATTAAATATCTAAAACAATTTAAAAACACCAATTTTACCCTTATTAGCCACAAATGAGTAATTAAGCATTTAAACACCAATAATGAGATTTAAATGATAGAAACACATTTCTAACTCAAAGATAAAGATGATTTATTTATTTATTAATAATATCCAAAATTTATAAGTTTTACACCTAAGCCACTATGGTCGGAGACCGGTCCACCCTGCCTAGTCAAAGTGCACGAGACCAATATGGGTCACACCCCGTTAACCTGGCTGGTCAACCAAGTTGGAACGACTATGTCTCTCATGGTAAAAATACCTCTAAAAGGCTAAAAAATTACTCAAATTGCCCCTAGAACTTGTCGAGGATGTTCCGAAGTCAATTCAAGTCCGATTTGATGAAAAAGTCAAAATTCATCAAAATTTCATTACGAATCCATTCCTAGCCTCAAAAATAGTTTTTCAGATCTAAACTTTTGAATTTATTTTTGATAGAAAATTTCTCAAAAATTAGGGTTTTTACAGGATCCAAGAATAAAGAAAAGAACAAAAACAAGTTATTTACATGTAAAAAGCGTAATCAAGTGGGATTTTGATTCAAATCAACTTCATAACAGACTTACAATACTGATATGAATTCAAAATTATTTTAGTTAAACAGATCTGAATCTTATCAGAATGATCATTCAAAATTTACTTGATCTGTATCCAAAAATAACATGTCGAACTTGGATAGAATATCCAACTATATCCAATCCGTTTGCAGCCATAATTGTGTGTCTATGCTATAAGTAAAGCTGCTAAAAGAGCTAAATCGATCAAACTGAGGGTGTTCAAGCTTAGCTCATTCTTGTGGCAAGCAACAACGAGTATAAGCTCTTAGCTAGCTTGATTTAAAACAAAAGGTGCTCAAGCTGGCTCATTAATCAAAAAAATATCTTTAAATTAAAACAATATAATTGGACTTTAACCCTATTGAGCCAAGTCCAACGTGGCTCATTAATAAAATAAATTCATTGTTTCAAGGTTGTAAGCAATAGGGTTAAAGAGAGGAAAAAGCCCCCCGTGTGGGCCCCCATGACCACCATGCAATAGCACAAGTTCTGATTCTTCCTCCAAGTTTAGATGTAGTAGCTTTGATGTAGTGATCATTTGTTAGAATATAAGAGGACATAACGTTGAAGCCTTGAACCTCACTTTTCAAAACTCAACTACAAGCTGCAATCATGTGGGTGGCTGGAAACATATCACCCAAGTATATTGAATTTGAAGACGACCCATTTCCAGAAATGGCACGCTTAGATTCCTTAATGATGGATATGCTATCACCATGTCAATATATTGATATTTTTGAGTTTGAAATACATGGCCCTATCATACTACCTAGAGGAACTCCTTGTATTGAAAGTGGAGAGACTTGCTCAGCTGGAAGTCTAAAAAATTGATTCAGGGGAGCGAGCAAACTGTTGGTTTGAAGCAATCGGTGGTTGTGGTCGTTGGAATCTAGGATTTTGAGTTGTAGTTGGTGCTCCAGAACTTCTATGAGCCATAAGCTATGTGACAGCATTCATATGGAGTGTAGGTGGTCCAGCATTACTCATCTGAAGAATGGATATAAGCACATGATTTATCTATGGTGTAGGAATTTTAGCTGTAGCTGGACCAAGCAAAGCTGTTTCAACTATGTCTGGAGTTAATTCTCTCACGTCATGCTACCTTCTCAAGCTTCAAAAAAATAGAGAACTCTAAACGACCGAGGAATTCTGTCTGGTTAAGATCGGCATGCATACACATCTTTGCAAGGATCTGTTTAGGCAAATTCAATATCATCATCTCCAAAAATACATGCAAATTAAGCAGTCTTATCCCTTCCTTTGGTGCATATGTTGCAATCCTCATATTCCACGATACCAAATTCCTTTCATTGCTTCTAACCTCCTGTTCCTCTATACAGAAAATCAGATTCAACTGAAGTGCTACCTTCTCTTGCTCGGCCAACACAGGTTAGCTTCAGCATCTTTCTTTTGAGAATGACAGAAATCCTCTGTATCAGAATATGAGTTTTACTATTCACATCCACCCAACTGTAACTATATAATTCTTTCAACTTAATTTTCTTTATCATACTTCTTAGACTCTTCAAGTCCTCCCACTGCCCTACAATTGCATACAAATTGATGTGTAGAAAATTTTCACTACAAGGATGAGGGTTAATAGCGGCAATTTTTCTGGACACTATTGTTCTATCTGTCGCCGCTATTGAACTATAACAGCGAGAATAAGTCACTGAAACAAAATGACATTTGTTGACCAATAACGACAACATTTATAGGTCGCCGTTAAAGGGTGAACCAATACCAGCGAAGAATCTCGTCGAATCTGTAAACACTAATAGCAGCGAGGTATCCTATAACAACGAGGTTGTTTTAACGATAAGATACCCTATAACGGTGAGCCAGAGATCTCGCCGTTATAGGTTACCTATAGGTTATAACATTCTTGTCTCACTGTTATAGCCTATAATGACGAGCATTAACTTGCTATTGTAGGCTATAACAGGGAGAATTAACTCGCTGTTATAGGCTGACTATAACGGCGAGACAGGGATCTCGCCTATAATTGCGAGACAGAAATGTTGTTGTTATAGGCTATAAACCTGCAAATTGAAAACTAAAAATTAGTTTTAAAAAATTGTTTTTGTAATTAAATACATACACTTCAAATATATTAAAATTAATAATTGAAACATACATTCAATAAAAATTAAACAAAAACTTCAAATACATTTGAAAAAACATACACATCAAAAATACAAACCTCATACATCCTCTCCAAGTCTGCAATAAACACACTTCAAATACAAACCCACTACATCCTCAATCATTCAACTTTAAACATATATCCTCAAATATTCACTTTAAATATACATCCTTAAACATTCAACACTTCAAACTATTGGCATACACTTCAAACACACATTTAACAAAAACTTCAAATACACTTTAGAAAATAAACATACACTTCAAAAATATAAACCCCCCTACATCCTCTCCAAGCATGCAATAAACACACTACAAACCCACTACATCCTCTTCAAGCCTGCAATAAACACACTTCAAATACAAACCCTTACACTCCATTTCATCATCTCCAAGCTCGCAACAAACATATAGGCACATAAGCATTCATTTCAAAAAAATATATTTTAGAACTTAATCACATAGGCACATAAATCTTCATTTCAAAAAAAATATATTTTAGAACTTAATTACATAGGAATATAAGTATTTATTTCAAAAAATATATTTCAGAACCTAATCACAAGCATTCATTTCAAAAAATATATTTCAGAACATAATCACATAGGCACATAAGTATTCATTTCAAAACATATATTTCAAAACATAATCACATAGGCCTTCATTTCAAAAAATATATTTCAGAACCTAATCGCATAGGCACATAAGCATTCATTTAAAAAAACATTTCAGAACATAATGACATAGGCACATAAGCATTCATTTCAAAACATATATTTCAAAACCTAATTTCATAGGCACATAAGCATTCATTTCAAAAAATATATTTCAGAACCTAATTATATAGGCAATCATTTCAAAAAATATGTTTTAGATCTTAGTCACATAGGCAGATAAGCATTCATTTCAAAACATATATTTCAAAACCTAATCACTTATTTGAGTATATTTGCCAATCTTTGATCTAAGAAGTTGTTTTACAAAGAATTGAAAGCTACTTTTTCAATATAAAATTGAAATTGAAAATGCACTTTTTATGTTACAAAAATGAAACTTTATTTTAGTGTAAGGGAATTGATTCAATAAGGATAATGTGCCCCAACTATGTTTAATGTGTAAGGAGCCCAAAAGGATAGTTGGTGCTATCATTGGTTGTTCTTTGACAAAGCTTCTAAAGTAGTTCAAGATGACCCTCATTCAGGAAAGTAGCCAATATGGTATCTTGGAACTTTGTCTCATTACCCACTCACCTTTGAGGAATTAGCGTAAGAAACTTTAAGCATCAAAATATGCCTCTTCCATTTAAATGCTCTATAATAACGAAAAGTGGTGGGCTTGGCCACTATAGGAAATGGAATACAAGAGGTCGGTGTAAGCTTATCACTAATTTTAGTAAAAAGGTGAAAGTTGATCTTTGAAATGAAATTGTTTCCTTTTGGGATGATTTATGGGCTGCAGAGCAACCTCCCAAAAGCATATTTATGATGATTTACAATTTGGCAAATGTGTAAGCTATATTTCAGGTCTCAAAATGGTGCTTGGGACATTTTTTTTGCTCCTTTGTTCACTTTGGCTGCATTTTGTGCAATTTTTAAGTAGTTGGAAAACAAATATAGGGAAGGACACTTATGATAAAGTGCAACTCCTTTCGTTCACTTTTTCTTATTAGTAAAATACATCTGCATTCTCAAAACAAAATACACTTGTACAAGAAAACAAAGACATTTTTTAGTGCAACTCCCTTCGTCCTCATCACTAACATGCTCACCAACAGATTGCAGAACTTAACCAAATGAGAAATAGATAATAGTATGCACAAGACAAAATTTTAGTTGCTCTACAAATATCCAGAAAGTTTCAATTAATTATGCAAGTAATAGTCTCCCATTACCTTAGAAAATTGAGATAGAGATGCCAAAACCCTAAAAAATTTAAAGAGAGATGTCAAAACCTTAGAAAATCAAAGAGAGATGTTAAAACACTAAAAAATAGAGAGAGAGAGAACACGGACCAGAGAAATACAGAGGGGAAGAACTTGATTCTATCCCTCTCTAACCAAACACGAAGGAGTAGGGATCAGAAGGTGGTCGTCGGTGGTGTTACCTGAGTTGGGAGGAGGATTAGGAGGTCCTCAGTGGCAGTGTCACCCGAGCAGGGAGGAGGATTAGAGGTGGTCTAGTGGTTCGGAGGTTTGATGAGATCGCAAAGAGAGAGAGAGAGAGAGAGAGAGAGAGAGAGAGAGAGCATGTCAAGCCCTTTTTAAATACAACTCTATAAAGGTTGCATAACTTTCATCGTTATATAGTAAAACCCTATAACAACATGATCTAGATCTTGCCATTATTAATCTATAATAGCGACATTCTATGGACATTAAATATTGTCGTCAAAGTATTTTAATGACAATATTTAACAATAAAGAATCTTGTCGTTATACATATGTCTTTAGCGGCCATATAACTCTTGTTGTTATAGTGTAAAACCCTATAACGATGAGTTTTAGATATTGCCATTATTGATCTATATCCATGAGATCTTTTGCCCATTAATTATAGTTGTTAAAGTGTTTTAACGACAATATTTAACAGCCAAATAATCTTGTTGTTATACACAAATCTTTAATGGTGACATCCTGATGTTGCCATTATAGATATAAGCAATAATGATGAGATATGTGCACGGGCAAGGCATTCAAGGCTCGGTCTAGCTTGTTGTTATTGATGAATCAATAATGGTGAGATTCATTGTCGTAGTAGAGTAATAATAATGTGATATTTATGTTGCTGCTATCACCTATCAATTAGCAGGGACAAAATTCTCGCCTTTATTGCTTGATCAATAGCGGCGAGTTTTATTCTTGACACTAAAGTGTTATCGCTATTGACCCTTATTTTTGTCGTGTTTAAACAAATAAGATACCAACATTTTCTCATAATTTTTTTTTGTATTTTAGAAGAGATATGGGACCACTGCTGTGATATGAGTTTGGATCATCTCTTTCACAATGAGAGGGTAAAATCCTCACAAGTCTTTGACCTTTTCATGTTTGGATCCTTTCAATCCAAACTACGATGTGTAAAGTATGCATTCCCCACATGCCAAGATACGATTTTATGCAAATAAAAGCAAAGATTGTGGTTAGTATATGCTCAAATCCTATTTTTAATGAATGAAAAAAATTGAGATAGAAGGTGAATGAACAATTTTTTGAACTTGGGGGTCAGATTGGTCCTTATGTCCTTCGTTTGACAGAACCACCATGTTATTGATCGATCTCCCAAGGGCTGAAGCTAGATGCTAGGATGTTAGAAGGATAAGGTCAAGTCTTAAGAGCTTCATGTTGCTAGTAGATAGGAGATCTCCCAGCTAAGTAACCCCGCAACTATTTATAGAGGCACCAAGAAGACCTTTCAAGAGGTTAGAAAACCTAGAGTTTTCTTAATTCTAAGCTTTCTAATCCTATCCTTAGGATGAGTCCTACAATGTTAAGGGGAGTTATTAGGATATGATAAGTCTCTAAATGGCTTAGGATAGGCTTTATCCTTAACTTGGGCATCTTTGGGTCATTGGACTAAAGTTCCATCCAAATTCGGACGATGGCCAAATGTGGTCTAAATCTTGAGAGTGAACATTTGGTGCGAGTGGGCCAAAAAAGATAATTTTTTGGGTCTCCTAAGTGGTTGAGGGGACAAGGCATCAAACTTCTATTGGGCTTCTAGGGACAAACTTGAGCTAAGATGGGTCTCTTAAGTAGTTTGGAGGTAGATATAAGTTAGGACTCCTAGATGAATTTGGATAGGGATTGTGATAGAATAGATCCTAGATGATTTGGGATGAGGTTTCTTGAGATAGAAGATTCCTAGTTGGTATCTCAAAAGAATTCTATTTGCATGAGTTCTATATGAGTTGGAGATAAGAGCTTCTATATTTGGATAATTTTATCTCGACTTGGATTACCTGCTGCAACTGAGTTGCCCCTATTCTGACCATGCTATCTGGACTACAATTTTCATAAGTGTCATTTAACCTATCAAACATCACTTTTCCAGACTGTACTTTTTGAAATAGTCTAAAACTTGTCGAGGAAAGATGTGCCTTTTAGCCACTCTGAGGCATGACACACAAATCTATACATATGCTCTCCTCATGGAGTAAACCCTCTAAGACAAATTTATCTAGTTTCTAAACTAGACTAGGTTTAACAAGATTTTGCAAATCTTAGAACTGATAAAAAAATTGGTGTCTACAGATGCCTCAATTTGTTATTAAGCGAGTGTTCCTTGGTTAATGACAAAGAAGTAGACATACTAGCTTGTCTTGCTTAAAATTCAGACTTAAAACGATTCGGTTAGCTTTGCAATACTGAGCTCAGACAACTCGTCTTCTTGGAATCAAACCAGATTTGCAATATCAGTTTCTCGAGACCAAAAGGCTCTAATACCTAAGTTGTCTTGTATGGAACTGAACTAGCTTTGCAATACTAGTTTCCTAGTACAAATAGGTCTCTAACTCTGAAGGAATCCTTCCCACTCGCTTTGCAATACCAATGTGTCCTAAGAGAACAAGGACTTTTATTGGTCTCCAACTTTGCTGGAGATAGAAATTCCAACTTTGATGGAATTCTTGATACACTTAGCCTTGCACACTACAAGGATGAGGATCAATAGAGGCGACTCTTTTCGGGCGAGACAAAATCTTGCCACTATTGATAATGCAATAACAACGACATTTTGTCATTTTTAATTGATCAATAATAGCAGAAACATAAATTTCTTGTCGTTATTACTCTACTTAACAGTCAGAAGATCTTGCTGTTATAGATTAATAACGGTGAGATATGGATCACGTCGTTATAGGGTTTTACTATATAACAATGACAATTATGTTGCTGTTATAGAGTGACATCTATAAAAGTGGCCCAACAGACCCTTTTTATATTTCTCTCTCTACTATCTCTCTCTCTAATCTCTCCACACACCGGACCACTGCCGACCACCTCCACCATCGACGTCGGTTGTTCCAGCGACCCCACACTCTCTCTCTCTCTCACCCCCCATTTCTTGTGTGGCCCATGCCACTGCCACTGCCACCACCACTATCAAGCTAGTTGGACCTCTGACAACCTCTTCTTCCTCTTTTACATCACCACCACTGGGCTAGGTCTTCTTCTTCCTCTTTATTTCTTTCTAATTTTTTTTTTCCAAATCATAAATGAGTGGTTGTTTTGATTTTAAGGGTTTTATTTATTTATTTTTTTAATTGGCATAATGCATGGTGCTTTTTAGGATTTAGATTATTGATTTAGTTTTTTTTTAAACAACGTGAATGTTTAATTAGGATTTTAGGGTTTATTGTGTTTCTTTATTATCATTAGGCATGTAATGAATGCTTGTTTTTCATTAAAATGTTTGATCTTACACCTATTTTTGATGATTTTACCATATGTATATTTGAGTTTACTGCAGTTCTTTTCTTCTTCACCCTATGTTTTTTCTGATGTCAATCGTGTTTTAGATGAATGTCATTTGAATGGTTTAAAATGAATGACTCACAATGAGCCTTATTCACTGTTTGAGGGTTGGCATTCATTTTTAAGATGAACAACATCCAAAGGGTGCCTCTGACCTGATCAGCTCTCATTTCTAATCGTATAATTTTAAATATTGGTTGCCTTTTTTCCTTGTTATATCATATGTTTTTAAATATTACAAGTGTCATCTTTAGTGGAAAAGTTATGGTATAATCTATTTATTATATTATAATATTTAATAAATAATTTTTTACCATTTGAAATTGATCATTTTTATCTTTCAATTAACCATAAATATTTTAATTGTTATTAGATACACTATTTTTTATGAAAATAAGAGAAAATATCTGTTATCATCACAAAATTTTTCCCCTCCCTTGCGAGAAAGAAACGAATTTCGCGAGTCAAACTCGACCAAAGTTTTGAAAATGATTTTGAAAATTTACTCGCCTCCGTTTTTAAAATTTGCGGGAAAATTCCGTGGAATGGGATCCGCCTGTCGGTACGAGGTTCAACCGTTCCTGGCGCCTTTACCAGGGGTAATTGAACCAAGGATCAATTACGTGCTTTAATTTGACTCAAATAGCTAAATTATGCTCTATTTTTACTAGAATGCACAAAGAATCAGGCTTGTGCTATGAAATTTTTTAAAAAATGCAAGTTTGAGAAACTATGATGTTTGCTTTGGAAAATTGAAATGCATTTGGAAAATGATTGGAAAAGTGCTTGAAATTGGAGTTTTTGGGAAAATCATTGAATTTCATTGGAAATCAGAAATTTGCATTGAAAAGTGATTTCTTAGGAAAACTTGAAAATCTGAGAAAATTGGTTTTGAGATTGGAAACTTGGAATTGCTTTTATAAGAAAATGGATTTGAGAATCTTGAGAAAATCTAAGAAATTTATTGGAAAATGACTTTTGAAATGGAAAATGAATTCTCAGGAAAACTGGAAAATATGAGAAAATCGATTTCTGAAAACTTGGGATTTTGAGAAAATCAGATCCTGAGAAAGACTTGGAAATTCTTGAGAAAATTGAATTTTCTGAAATTGAAATTGGAAAATGAGTTTGAAAATAATGCAATTTGAATGATATGAATGAATGAATATGAATTTGAAAAGGGAATTTCATTGAGAAATTGAGAAATCCTTTTGAAACTTTGAGAAATGCAGTGCATTTTTGAAGTTAGCCTAAGAGTGTAGGCTGAATGTGGCTGATATAAAGATCATAAATCTTGGTTTTCTTCGTATTCTGACTATGTCCATAAATACGAATCTCACCGAGTTTATAAACTCCATAAGAGCTTGTGCACGTGCCATTCGTGTAAACCATAGTGAATTTAAAATAATGTGCATGAATCATACATCACATATTGAAATTTGCAGAAATTAAACTATATGCAATGCAGTCCTATTCTAAGCAGAAAATGTAACTCTTATTCCAAATATTACATTGCTTTTTACATTGAATTGAATAAGATAAATAAATGAAATAACTAAGTCTTCTTCTTGAATGTTCCTGCAAAACTAGAAAACAAGGTTAGCACAAAAATATAGGTTTTTCTGAATTTATCCAAAAATATGGGAAATTATCGGATATTATTCAGATATAAACCCCAAATCATACCCCCTTTGATATAAACATGATAAATAATGAATAAATTTCGAAAATAAACTTGAAAATTCGAAATTAGGGTCAAAATGACCAAAATACCCCTGAATACCTTGAAATCAGGGTTTTCTAAAAGAATTTTTATAAATTTTGGAATTTTGAAAATCAAATGAAATAAATCAAACATAATATGATAAAATATGATGATATGCATGAAATTTTGGATAATTAGAAATTGAAATTTCGAAATTTAGGTCAAAATGACCAAAATACCCCCGATAACAAGACTATGTACTTGAAACCAGGGTTTTCTGAAATAAATTTTGCAAAATTGAAAAATATGAAATTAAAAGGAGATTGAAATTAACCCTAATATGATTCTACATGCTTATGTACATGATAAAAACCCTAAAATGGCGAAAATATCATAAATATCAAATTTAACCTGATTTTCGCTTCTGAATTTAAAGATAAACTAACACATGAAGCAAATGAACTTGTAATTAAACCAAATTTGTCATGGACACCTAAAATAACCCTAAAAACAGAATGGATCTCAAAAATCTATTTTTTTTGTATTTTTAAAATATGAAAATTCAAATAAAAACCCTAAATTTTATGATTTTTGCCTAAAATATTGATTCTAAAGGAGATTGAGGATATCAAATTTCCATAAAAATTTCCCAAATTTTATGGGGTGACAGAGGACAGTAAGGCAAGGATTTTTGCCTTTTACAGTTTCTGGTTTTGACCTATGGTCGGAGCTGTACCACTCCGGCAAGTCGGATCAGAATCCGGCAACTCTAGGATTGAGGGGAAACATACAAGTTTTGGGAGAAAATATGGGAAAAATAGCAAAAAGATGGGAAAAAGGTTGAAATTATGGTAAAATGTTTCTGATAAACAGAGAAAGATTTCCTATTTTTACAGAATTGGGATTCGGGTTACGGTTTGGAAAGGGGCATGCTGTTATCAGAGACCCAAATCTCTGGAATTTCGGGATATTGAAATCTGTTAGACAGAAATGCAAATTTTGGAAAAAATACTGAAACAGTTCAAAAAATTCTTAAATTTTGGGAAATGACAAAACACTATGTGAGGAACAACTTTCATGTTGAAAGTTTTTGCAGACGAGCTATGTATTGAACGGATTTGGTGAATTAAGTTTTGTCTATACCCTGACGAAAGAAAATCAAGATTTTCCCAGGGGTCTGAGAAATCCGATTTTTTTTAGAGAGTAAAACTAACTGAAAAAACTTCAAAATTTCCAGATCATCAGTAGATTCGATTATGAATCCACTGTGATTTTTGGAGGATGATCCGGATCTCTCACAAGGGTGGTGCCGGAGGTTCTTGTCTGCCAAAGCAGAATTTGGAATTTCCAGGGGGTTAAAAACTCAATGTCAATCTTTTATTTTTTTATGAAATTCCGAATTTCAAGCTAATCCAATTTTTTTACAGAAGTTTAATGACACATAAATATAAAGATCATAAAATCTACAAAATTTATTGATAAATGAATCTACACAAAATAACATCTAGATCATACCTATAACCGAAAACTTATATATTCTAAACTAAATGTTAACAAAAACCACACAAAGTGAATAAAATGAATAATGAAAATGAATTAAATGCACTACATGAAATATGAGAATAAAATAAATTTGACAGGGTATGATCCATTTTAATGTTGGCTATTGGTGGTAGAGGGATCCGATCCATTTATCGGATGGATTACCTCATTTGCATAGCCTTGTCATAACAAAACCAATATTTCACGTTTTTAAATCCATAAAGCAAGGTCTCTTACCAACGTAAATCCAGTTTTAATTAGTTTCACATGGTATTCATAGCCTAACACAAAAAAAACTCATGTTAGCAAGAAAAATCCTCCAAATAATAAAAGGAATAGGCACTTTACCTTGAAAGCCTTGCTTATTTACATCAGTTGGAATGAATGCAAACGGAGGAGTTAGCTGCTTGGGCTGAAGCAACTTAGCCTTGTTGGAGGCTGCCAATGGTTGAAGATGAACTGCAACAAGTGAAGTGGTTGGAGGTACTGCTTCAATGGTGTTGTAGGCACCGGCTGGAGATACTTCAACGTTGGAAAAGGTGGAGCTGCAAGGTTGTTTGCTATGGAGGCTATTGGCTGGAACAATGGTTGATGGTTGTTGTGTTGGAGGTGAAGGCTGGACCGGTTGGGATGTAGCAATGGTGGCAAGGGCTGCTGGGCGTGAAAAGGAAGGCTGGATCTGTGTTAGAGGTGTTGCAGGGGAAGCTGGATGCTGCTGAAGGAGGGCTGTTGTTGGAGGCCTAGCTGCTGCTGTGGTGAAAGATGGGCTGCATCAAGTGTAGGTGGTGCTGTCAAGGAAGGAGAGGTGGAGAAGCTGCTGTGGATGTTGCAGCAATGGTGAGGAGCTGCAAGGAGGATGGCTGTTGTGGCTGCAACAGCCAAGAAAGAAGGAGAGAGCTCAAGG
The DNA here is from genome assembly GCF_984573655.1 of Nuphar pumila. Classification (NCBI taxonomy): domain Eukaryota; kingdom Viridiplantae; phylum Streptophyta; class Magnoliopsida; order Nymphaeales; family Nymphaeaceae; genus Nuphar; species Nuphar pumila. The sequence goes on from NC_143251.1 coordinate 27,056,612, forward strand.
GAGAGAGAGAGACGTGAATTGAGCTTGGGAGGCCAGCCGTTCTTTTTTTCCTTTTGTTTTTGATTGGTAACTTAGGAAAGATGATATCTTTCCCTAAGTTACCATTGATTAATGAAGAAGGTTGTGTAATGCCCAAGGCTACAGCCGTATGGCTTTGGAGGAAGAAAGGAGTAAGGAAGGGAAGAAGGAAAAGGAAAAGGAAAGAAGAGGGGAGAAAGAAAAGGAAAGAAAGGGAGGAAAAGGAGAGGGAAAGAGGAAGAGAAGGGGCTGGATAGGGTATACGTGAGTGGCTGGGAGAGGAAGAAAAGGAGGAAAGAAAGAAAGAAAAAGAAAGAAGAAAGAAAGAAAAGAAAGAAAAGAAAGAAAAAAGGAAAGTAAAAAAATTAAAAATAAAAATAAAAATAAAAAAGAAAATGGAGGAAGAAAGAAAGGAAATGGGCTGGATTGAGGGATAGGGTGGTCGACCCCCTTGTGGGTCCCACCTTAGGAAAATAAAATAATAATAAAAAAATAAAAAAATAAAACAAACAAAAAAATAAAGAAAAAGGTAATTTTTTTTTTCTTTTTTTATAAATTAAAACAGAAAATGCAAATGGATGGGCCATCTCAGAGCGGGTCCAAATTCCACTTTTGAAATAAATTTTGACGATTAAAGGGGTAAAATAATCTTTTCAGAAACTTTCCAGATGAAACGAGCTATTTTTGGCAGTTTTTGAAACGAGCTCGGATTTTGAAGTTCAATACCTCGTTGCGAAGCAAATCCAATGTAGAATTTAAAAATTTAATTTTGGAAGAAATCCAAATTGTTTTTGTTGAGAAAATGCTTCCAAATCTATTTTCAGACAAAACGAGCTATTTTTGGCAGTTTTTGAAACGAGCTCGGATTTTGAAGTTCAATACCCCGTTACAAAGCAAATCCAATGTAGAATTTAAAAATGTAATTTTGAAAGAAATCCAGATTGTTTTTCTCGAGAAAACATTTCCAAACGAAATGAGCTATTTTTGGCAGTTTTTGAAACGAGCTCAGATTTTGAAGTTCAATAGCTCATTGCGAAGCAAATCCAGTATAAAGCTTGAAAATTTGATTTTGAAAGAAATCCAGATTATTTTTCTTGAGAAAATATTTCCAAATTTAGACTCCCGGGGTGAAAATGTCAATTTTGGAAACCCGAGGTTTGAAATTGATTTCTGAAAACTTTTAAAACTCAATCTGGATTGAAATTTATAAAGCTGGAGTTCTGGACTTCGAAAATGAAATGAAATGTGATGAAATGTTATGAAATGCTGAGAAATGATATGAAATGATGAGAAATGACATGAAATGCTATGCGAAATGCCAACCCTTAATAAAGAATTTTGGATGTCAGACCCCGATTGACACTTGTACCAGTTTAAAAAGCATTAAAATTGATAAAATTTACAAAATCGCTCAAGAAATGGTTTTCGAGACTCTATTGGGTTAGAGTGACACTGAAAATTGGGGTTCGAGCTGAATTAAACTGAAATGAGCTGGATTGAGCTGGGTTTTAGAGTTTCAGAACTCCAATGAGTTGACAATGATGCTGACTCAACTGACCTTTCCGATTGAATTTTCAAGAAAAGTTGCCATTTCTAGAGAAATGGTACGGAATGATCACTGGAGCGAAGTGAATTACGAACCTGAGCTGGATTTGAGCTAGAACGAAGGTCAGTAATACTAATATGAACTAAAATCAAAGCTTGAACACTAGCTCAATTAACTGAACTCAACTCAATTTCAGCAGAAAGAGCTAAAATGGACTAAAATGGGCTCATGAACACTTAGAAATGGTTTTGAACTGAAATTGGAGCACTTGAACTTCTGGTGAGCTCAAGTTAGACTCTGGGGAACATGACTGACTGGGAATGACTGACTTGGAGACAATTGGCTTGGATTCGAGTGAGAAATTAGCTCATTTTTGAAGAAATGATCCCATTTTGGCAGGAATGGTCAGAAATGAAAATGGTCTGTTCATTGTGAGCTCAGATGAGCTTGAGATGACTGATATTTTAACTGTCCTGAACTGACCAATGAGCTTAGTTGACTCCGACTGACTAGGGTCCGGGATGACCTAGGGGTAAAATGGTAATTTTCCTAATGAAAATGGGTAAAATGTTGATTTTTTGAAACTGACTCGGGGTTTGACTCCTACACTGACCTACAGGGTTGGCACTACACGAGGAGGGATTTTTAAGAATAGATGAGGAAAAATTAGGGTGTTTACAATATCATTTTTATTCTCTTACCCACCTTTGCTTTTTGTTTCAAAATTAGTTACAACATAATATCTTTGTGTTAAATTGTTCACACACACACACACACACACACATATATATATATATATATATATAGTAATTAGAATATTTAAACCAACAAAATATGTAAATTGGTATACACCAAGATTTTTATATTTTTTATAAAAAATTTATAATTTTTTTGTAAAATTTCACCATACAGATGTAAGATCTGTGATTTTTTTTCTAGAATTTCGAGTTAAATATATCAGATATTTTATATATATTCATCATATTAACCTAATGATACAAAACAAAAAAAAATCGCAAAGCCAATCATGCATAGGATACATACACAAACCTACATGACGATTTTCACCGAAAAAAGTTTGGAGAGCCATAACGAGTTTGCTAAGGCAAATGAGTAGTTTGTAATAACAAAATCCGCTTCATCTCGTTGAGACAAAGTCGGGGGATCAAAGTTGGTTTCTTCCAAAACATACTAGTGGGCCCCACAAAATAATTGAGGCCCCATACAAAAAATCCATAAAAGCAATTGGTGGGCCCCACATGGACACATAAGTTATTTTATTACTTTTTCCCTAAGCCTTGGATAGATAAGCCTTAAGTCATATTATTTTTACTATTTAGATTTGGATCTGGATTAGATCCAGTCCATACCCAAGGCTCACATAATTGCCTATAAATAGAGGAGAGCACTCATCTTTTAGAAAAATCTTCCCCCCTCTTGGTTCTTTCTCTCTTCTCTCTCTTAGTTCTAACCTAGGTCAAGCCTATTTGACTTAGACCAAGCCCACTTGAGGTGAGCTTAAGCCTGCCTAGCATGAACTGAGCCTACTTGGGTCATACCACTTGACCTAGTCAGGTTAGCTTTTCCCTCTCCTCTTTTGCTTTTTGATTCTTGTTTGGATCAAACCCATTTGACCTAGACCGAGCCCACATGAGGTAAGCTCGAACCCACTTGACCTAGACCGAGCCTACTCGGGTCAAACTTGACCTTACTAGGTTAGCTCTCTTTCTTCTTCTTTTCCTTCTTGACTAGCTTACTTGGGTCAAACCCACTTGACTTGGATCGAGCCCACTTGAGGTAAGCTTAAACCTAGTTGGTCCTAAGCTAGGTCTGACTAAGTCTAACTCATTTTTGTCCTATATCTCTCTTTTCTCTCTATCTTTGAGAGCCAAGTGCATAAAGGTGCACATCGTGAGTCAGTGCCATTTCTACCACTCTTTTTTCTACTCTTTTGTACTCTCACGTGAATCGACCTTATCATGACCGTACCAGATGAAAGTATGTGTCGACCACGACCTAGGAGTGACTTTACATTTAGCCTTATCTACAAATACAAGGTAGGGTTGTACGCCGATAACATTGGTATTAATATGTTGAAATTCATGTTATGGAGAATTGGTTTACGCCATCTCTGCCACCATGTGCACTTGTGCCAGGTGTCGATTCATGTATCCTTGCGACTATGTTCCCATGTGTATGATATAGGGTCTTAATACTAAGGTTATGTCATCTAGGCCACCATGTGTGCTTATGCCAGGTGTCCACTCATGTATCCTTGCGACTACATCCTCACATATATAATATATATACTATATATGTTTCTTTCTGCAATTTATTTTGCTAGGCTCATTGTTCTGCACCTAGGCCACATGCTTATTGAGGCAAAGCATCCTGAAGATCTGAACATTGAAGACAAGTTGGATCCAAATCCAACTCATCAGACATGATCCAAGGTGTGATCCATTGTAGATCCAATTGTATAGGACTATCTGAGTCCAATTGGATCTCCGAGAACCCAAATCTATTTTAAATGTTGTATTTTAATTTTTGAGATATTTTGCATTTATCTTCTCACAGATTGTATTTTTTTTATTCTATTTTGTTAAATTAAGGAATTATATTAAATATTTTTTATTTTTTATTATTTTTTTAAGTGCCGAATTCTATGGATCTGGATAGTTCTAGTGTCGTGTAGAATCTTTTTGTGGCACTATGTGATCATCGCAAATTTTTTCCTTTCTTGTAGTTTCTCTCTCTTCCTTCTCTTTTTCTTTCTAATCCTTATTTCCTTCTTTTTGAAGTGAGAAAATAAAAGACAGAAAGAAAGAGAGAAGAGAAAAAAAAAAAGAAGAGAAGAGAAACTCTTTTGCGGGGTCTCACTTGACCTTAATTTTGAAAATACTTGAGAAAATAACTCGCCTCCATTTTAAAATATTTGCAGGAAAACTGGGAGACGGGATCCGCTCGTCGATACGAGGTTCGACCGTTCCTGGCGCCTTTACCAGGGGTAATCGAACCAAGGGTCGAATTCATGCCTTTTGCTTTGCTAAGAAATCATCTAAGAATTTATTCTAAGTCTAAATGCACAAAGAATCATGTTTGTGCGAATGTAAAGATGTATGCTCTTTTTGAAAATGATTTGAAAATTTTCCAAGTGTTTCTGAGATGAATCTGATGATAGAGTCAAGAAATGGTTTCTAACTTAGAACTTAAGATTTAAAGTTCTAAGTTTTTAGAATAATCAGAGCTTGGGAAAATAATCTAGACTTTTGAAAGGAAGGATCTTGAAATTGAGATAAAAAGAAACTTTAAAGTCGTAAATGGACTTTGAATCAGAATATAGGTGAAATGGAATTGAATTCTAACTTTGAAGTTTGAAATAAAAATGAAATGTGGGAAATCTAAATAGAATTGAGAAATGGGATTGATTTAAAAGTTGGGATTCAAGATGGAATTTGAATCCAAAGTTTGGATTTTTAAATTGAGATCAAAATTGAATTCTGGATTTAGAATCCGAAAATGGGAATTGGATTTGAAAATTTGGGATGAAATTGAATTGGTTTTAAGAATTGGAATTGAGAATAGAAGTTGATTTGAAATCTAAAATTCAAGATGAAATTTGAATCCAAAGTCTGGTTTCTAAATAGAGTTGAGATTTAATAATGAAATTCTGGATTTAGAATCCGAAATGGAATTGGATCCAAGATTTGGAATCCAGGATGGAATTTGGATCTGAAGTCTAAGATCCAAGGTAGATTTGGATTCTAGGTCCTAAATAGATTATGGATCTGAAACCTGGGATCCAAGATGAAATTGGATTCTGAATCCTAAAATAGATTTGGATCTGAAGTCTGAGATCCAAGGTGGAATTCGGATCTGGATCCTAGAATGGATTTTGGATCTAAAGTCTGAGATCCAAGGTGAAATTGGATTCTGGGTCCTAAGATGGACTTTTGGATATGAGATCTGAGATCCAACAAGTGGAGATTTGCACTTGAAAATCTGGATCCAAGTTGGGATTAGGATCTGACTTTGGATTTGGATTCCGAAAATCCAAATGGGACTATTGAAGATGGATCTGGGTTTTGAAAACCCAGATTTAATTTAAATTTTTTAAGAAGAGTCAAGTTTTGAGATTAAAAGATCAATCTCAAACTTTTGATTTTAATTCTGAAGATGAACTTGATTTCGAATGTGAAATCAGAAGAGGTCTCAAAGTTAAATTGAACTTTGAAAGATGGAATTTTGAGATATTTGAATTGAATTTGAGTTTGAACTTGGATCTTGAAAACGAATCAAGAATTTCAAAGTTAAATTGAACTTTGAATTTGATTTCTGAGTCAAAATTTGGACTTTGAAGATGAGATAGAATTGATGAATTTGAAAGGGAAATTGAAGAAGAGACAATCACTTGGGTTTTTGAGAAGGGAATTTTTGAAAATATGATGCAATTCTATCCTATATAATGAATGAGTTAGAATAATTTTGAAATAGGACTTTGAAGAGCTATTTCATTCTTTAAATGAATTAAGAATGAGGTTAAAGATATAATATACCCCTGACTATGGTCATTGAATATATTATATAATAACCATATTTAAATTTAAGTGAAGAATAAAATACATTTTTGGTGCTTTTATAGAATTTAAAATGAAATTAACTCTCAATATACCCTGACTATGGCCATTGGTATAAATATTGAATTAATTTTAAATTAAATTCTGATAAAAGAGGGAAATATTTACAGAAAATATGATGATTTTTTAAAAGGATCTAGTGTGGATCTAGTGTTATTTTATAAAAGATAAAAATCCTAAGTTTTGTTTACATCCTGACTATGGCCATTGATGTAAATCGTCAACTTAGGATTAATTACCTTTTATAAAATGGTGCACGTGCCATTCGTGGTCCCATTTGTGAAATTTTTGAGAAATAAGATGAAAATAATGAAAACAGATAATCCATGATATTTATGTGCTCATCCATTCTAATCTAACGCTGGAATTTAAAATTCTCATTAATACCTAAGTTATTACAACCTTTGAAATAAAAATTCCTAATTTTAAGGAGGAAATTAACTTTCTTCATTTTTTTCCTGCAAAACATAGTTGATACAGAGCAAATTGGCAAACTATGAAAGATGGTGGAAAATATCAAATAAAATCAAAGTGCCATGCTTAAGTCAGGTGGAGAATGTATAGACTAATGTATGCATCTAAATATATATGGAGGAATGTATTTATTTACAAGGAAATGTATCTTTTTAAATGAAAAAGAAGACACATTTACCTAGATGTATATGAGAGTATATTTACTTAAATACACATGGAAATCAGGACCCAATGTTCATGTGGAGATGCAGTAGAGGAGATATCAATGCAATGAAGCCGGTTCCAGTGACTATGCTACATATCCTTTTAGAAGTCCACGTCTTCCAGAACTGTTCCTCCAACAATCCCAGATTTTCCAAAGAAGGATCAACCAACCTTCTTGTCCATGAAGACTTGCCATAAAATGAAATCCTCCAAGGCAGAATGTCCTCTAGCCATTAGTCGACATGGAGGTATGGAGATGGCTGTGATTTGCAGCAACTGCTAGTGTGATGATAGTAGGGTGCCATTGGTAAAATGCAACAGGTGGAGGTTGGTGGTGGTGACAAAAGAAGTTTAATGTACAAATGCTGGTAACAGGAACTAAAAAGAGAAATGAGGAATAAAGCTAACTTATATGCAAATGAAATATATAACTAGAAGTTAAGATGATGCCCAAATGCAGCAAGTATAGGAAATAAAAGAAACAGGAAAAAAAAATGCTAATACTATGCAATAAATGCAGGTAACAATGGAGGTGGAAGTCAGTTATTGGGTGTTGGAACATTGGGTTTACAATGATGAATGTGACTATGGCAGTGAGGATGTGCTCACGGTGGAGGTAGACTTAAGGTCAGTGCCTATTGTATATGTGCCTACAGTGGAGCATATATAATAAAACGTGCACTTGGTATATATGCAAACAATGTGTATTTAGGAAACCGATATACAGGTGTGAGATATAGGGGAAGTGAATGAGAATAAATAACAATGTAACAGGTGATATGGTGTAGTGAAGGGAATTAAGTGGTATGTACAAAATGCAGAGGATGTGATCATACATCAAGACATAGGCAAGAATACTGTCAAAATGAAGAAATATGGGTATAGTGGTATGATTCACAATGGTTTTAATAAGCCGCTATGAAAAATGCTAAACCTCAGCAATTTTAATGGATTGTTGTGAAAGGCAAAACTGCAATAATTCAAGATAAGCTGTTGTAAAAGATGGAGGATCACAGTAGTTCTAATGAACCGCTGTGAAAGGCTCATCCCTACAATATTTCAAATAAATTGTTCTGAAAGACCTAAAGCCACAATGGTTCAAAATGAACTACTGTGAAAAAGGAGGGGGGTTGAATACAGGTGAGGTACATCCGATATGTGGGATGACTTTATAATGCAATTTCTGCTTAAAATACCCATAACTTCCTGCTGGAGGAAATCACCATTATCTCTGCGAGCACTAATTAGTACTCTTGTTGCACGATCTGGAAGCCTTATCCTTCTCAACTTGTCCAGCACCAATTAGTGCAAGTGTAGCCCCTGTTATATTGACCAATGTGGATAGTTCCTCCTTCAGACTTGAGTATACCTCATCCTGGTATGAAAGGTAATATATATATATACATATATATATATTTTTAACAGATATACTTCAGTGAAAAAGAATGACAAAGACCAAAAAAAATGGGCTCGAGTAAATGGAATTTAGATGACAGACAATACATATATTGTTTCCAAAAAAAATCTAAGAGTTAATCATGGCAGAAAACTATTCTAATAAACTCAAATTTCAAGAAGATGGGTATTATCAACCTCCAAAGAAGAGGAAAAAGAGGAGCGATAGAAGACTCTACAGATTAAGACTTAAAAACAGGCTGACAGAGGGTGGTGGAGGGATGTAATGTGCCTCGGTGTTGTAGTGTCATATGTGGAAATTATAACAGGGTGTACAGGGTAATGCAATAATGTTATTCATATGCTGTATAATAAATAAATGAGTGTGCAACAAAGGTGTAATGTACCTAAGTGAATATACCCCAAGTGACATACACACTAGGGGAAGTGTTGAGCATGTGTTTGCTGTAAGCAAAGGGGAGATGGGGGGGTTACATATGCAAAACACAGGGAAATGTATGGTTGTTATTTCAGCAAGTGAGTGGGTAAACACATAGATGATGAGTGGAGTGCTAACGTATAGCAGAAAAATGGATATATAGCAGGTACATAAGGTGCACATAGACTGGGTGTGGCTTAGTGAGGTTTTTTTTTTTTTTGTGATGAGTGTTATATGGTAAGCATTATACTTACTAATAATGAAACAACACACCTTGTCAAGAAGCCAACACTTCCCAATCTTTCACATCTGTTCAAACTATGGATAACACAGGTATCAACTACAATATTTTCTTGTGTCATGCTTACCATTTACTCGATAGTTCATCCAGAAAAGGCCATGAGAATTCTTTGCTTCTCAGCACTTACATGAATAGAGATCCTGTTTTCTGATTGGTTATTAGACAGAAGAAAGAAAATGATATAAATAATAATGGTACCCCAGAAATGGCTATTTTCTTCAGCCGACTTTTAGCATTTAATTGATGACGCTAACCCCTTTGTAGCTGCCCTCGTTTGAGGGGGAGGGCAAGAGTCATACATCTTGCAATATCTCAAACCAATCTTAACAAGGGGGAAACCAAGCATGATCTGTAAGGCTGAGAGGAATGGATTACCAATAAGTAAGCGATGCTTATCATGTTCAAGACTATTCTGGGCATTGATGCTTAATTGAATAATGACTATCTAACTCATCCTATACAAATCTTATGAGATGACAGAATGACGGGAAATCCTCTGATCAGAAATGACATGGCCAAATACGATACAATCTGCAATAGACTTTGTATAACCCCTGATGTTACCATTTCATCTCAGGAAACGCTACCATCTTAATGTTAAACATCAACAAAAAGAAAAGAAAGAAAAATTTATCTGCAGGAAATACATAACAGAATATAACATTCAATCAAAATAAAAATGAAATGCTGTAAAAAAAAAGACACATAGAAAGCAATATAAATAAAGGGGAAATAAATTAGAGAAAACAAACTTTTCCATCAAATGAAGAAGGTATTGGAATCTACGGATTCTTGTTGATATTGCAATAGATGGGTCGATCTTGCTCTACGCAGATCGATCCCATCGTGGTTGCATTAGGACAAAACTAAGAGGAAGGAGGAAACGGGGAAAGGATTTTGACAGGGAATCATAGGAGAAGAAAAAGATAACATGATTACTTACCTGTAGCTTCACAGAAGTAGCCACCCTCCTTTGGCTTAAGATGACCGATGGAGAGGATTAATGAATGCTTGGTCGGTCCTTCTGGTTTCACTTGCAGATGTTGCTTGATGATGGGTTTAATGGGTGTTGATAACAGTTCAGAAAGAGGAAATTCGATGAAGGTAGATTGTAATGGATGCCTCCAGGAAGAAAAACTGATGGATGCCCGATGAGAAGAGATGTCGATCAAAAACCGGATGCGTGAAAGTAGATGATCGACACCAGAGGAGAAAAAGTAGATGATCCTCAACAGAACATCGATGTCTCTTCTTAAAGAGATCATAGAGGCTTCGGGAGAGGAAATGGTTGAAGATTAAGGGTGGAGAGAAGAAGGTTTGTTGAGGATCGGACGATGAAAAGAGGAGGGAGAAACGCGCGGGAAGGAATCTGTTAGAATTCTCCACTTTTTCATAAAGGAGGTCCCCTTTTTAGGAAATTTTATAAAGTGGTTAAAAAGTGAGGTTTTCGGCAAAATGGCTTCAAAAAGCTTAAAAATCATTCGTTTTTCTTGTAGCTTTTCCCATTTTTTTTGGTTTTTTATGTTATTTTTCTATTTTTTCATTTTTAGAATAAAATCCTTAAGTTTTACTAGAAACCAAAGATTGAAACTATTTTTTTTGTGTTTTTGTAAAATATTTACAAAAACTCCGCCTGTGTAGTTATACACTGCCGGTCCCAAGCCCGGATAAAGGAGGAGGGTTGCGGTAGGCCTGTGACAGCCAGCATAAAAACTTTGTCATATCCTATGAAAATGAACCAATATGAGAATTTCGTTGGGGCGTTCCCTACTGAGCGACGCGCTGTACTCTCTAGGCCCGGAGGCAGTGATAAATGTGCAAGGGTTGCTAGGTCGTCGCCCAGAAGCGACGCGTCACACCGGCGCCCGGGTGTGGTGTCAAATAGGCAAGGGTTCCCTCACTTTGTTGGACGGGTGGGGGTAAAGAAGTTAGTCCAAGACCATAAAATTAGGTTAGCCACTTGGAACATAGGGTCTTTAACTGGTAAGTTGGTAGAGTTAGTAGATGTTATGTGTAGGAGAAAGATTGATATTTTATGTCTTCAAGAGACCAAATGGGTAGGTGAGAAAGCTAAAGTGATAGAACCTTGGGGATATAAGATTTGGTATACAGGAATAAATAGGAATAGGAATGGAGTAGGGATTGTTATGAGTCGTCAGTTTATAGATAATGTAGTTGAGGTCCGTAGGAAGGGTGATAGAATTTTACTTATTAAATTAGTATTAGGTACGGATATTATTAATATTATTAGTGTTTATGCACCTCAAGTAGGTTTAGATGATTCCATTAAGCATCAATTTTGGGAAGATTTAGATGGAGTAGTACAAGAGACATCTTATGGAAAAAAGCTTTTCATCGGCGGTGACCTTAATGGACATGTAGGCATTAGTAGGGATGGATTTGAGAATATCCATGGAGGCTATGGTATAGGAGAAAGAAATGAAAGTGGAGAAAGGATTTTAGATTTTTGTTTGTCCTATGATATGATCTTAGCAAACACTTGGTTTAGGAAGAGGGAGTCTCACCTAGTAACATTTAAAAGTGGGGTTAATACGAGTCAAATAGATTTTTTCCTACTTAGAAAGAGAGATAGGGGTTGTTGCATCGATTGTAAGGTTATACCAGGAGAAAGTGTAGCTACACAACATAGAGTCTTAATTTTAGATCTTAGAATTAGACAATGCCGCAAAAGGGATAGACATAGGATAGATCCTAGAATTAAGTGGTGGGCACTGAAAGGAGCTAAACAAGGAATGTTTGTAGAGCAGGTAGTTAAGGAAGTTGATTGGTGTCTCGAGGAGGATTCAGAATCAATGTGGAATAAGATAGCGGGTGGTATGAGAAAAGTAGCTAAGGAGGTATTGGGTGAGTCTAAAGGCGGTGCACCACTAGGTAAGGATACATCATGGTGGAACGAGGATGTCAAATTAGCTATTAAGGTTAAAAGAGAGTGTTATAGAAATCTAAGTAAGAGTCGTGATAATGAGAATTTGGAGAAGTATATGATAGCAAAGAAGGAAGCTAAAAAAGTTGTTCGAAACGCGAGGGCTAAGGTATATAAGGAGGTTTATGACAAGTTGGATACCAAAGAAGGCGAGAAGGATATTTATAGGCTTGCAAAGATGAGAGATAGGAAATCGAAGGATTTGGGTATGGTTAGATGTATCAAAGATGAAACGCAAAGGGTTTTAGTCAAAGATGAGGAGATTAAGGAGAGATGGAAAGATTATTTTGATAAGCTATTTAATGATAGTCATGCTCAAGATCTTGGAGACTTCTCCATTCCTTTTCATGAGATAAATCGTGACTTCATGCGCAAGATTCAAAAGAAAGAAATTGCAGAGGCTTTGAAGAAAATGAAATCAAGAAGGGCAGTTGGCCCAGATGGTATACCTATCGAGGCTTGGAAATGCTTGGGAGAGAAAGGTTTAGAATGGTTGACAAATCTTTTTAACTTGATTTGGCGAACAAATAAGATGCCTAATGAGTGGAGGAAGAGTACTTTGGTGCCTTTATATAAGAATAAGGGTGATATACAAGATTGCACAAACTATCGTGGTATAAAACTCATGAGTCATACTATGAAACTTTGGGAGAGGGTGATTGAGTCTAGGTTGAGGAAGGTTGTCATGATATCGGAGAATCAATTTGGTTTTATGCCTGGAAGATCAACTATGGAAGCTATACATCTTCTTAGACAACTTATTGAAAGATATAGAGAGATGAACAAAGATTTGCATATGGTTTTTATTGATTTAGAGAAGGCATACGATAGAGTACCTAGGGACGTTCTCTGGTGGACAATGATGAAGAAAGGTGTTTCTCTCAAGTACATTAGTATAATTAAAGATATGTATGAAGGAGTAGTAACCAATGTCCGCACTTGTGGAGGGGTGACAACCAATTTTCCGATAACGGTTGGGTTACATCAAGGATCTGCTTTAAGCCCTTTCCTATTTGCGATAGTGATGGATGAACTTATGAGATCAATTCAAGAAAATGTACCGTGGTGTATGTTGTTTGCTGATGATATTGTTTTGATTGATGAGTCTAGAGCTGGGGTTAATGCTAAGTTAGAATTATGGAGACAGACATTGGAAGCTAGAGGTTTTAAGTTGAGTAAGAGTAAGACTGAATATATGGAATGTCGGTTTAGTAAGCAACGAAGTAGTGATGGGAGTGTAGTGAAGCTTGGTGAGCAAGATATACCGGTGAATGATTATTTCAAATATTTGGGATCCATCATTCAAAAGTATGGAGAAATTGATGGAGATGTAAATCATAGGATAAAGGTTGGGTGGATGAAATGGAAAAGTGCTACTGGAGTGTTGTGCGATCGTAGAATGCCATTGCGGTTGAAGGGAAAGTTTTATAGGACGACTATTAGACCCGCTTTACTATATGGTACGGAATGTTGGGCTGCCAAGAGACATCATATTCAAAAAATGAGTGTAGCTGAGATGCGGATGCTTAGATGGATGTGTGGAAATACAATAAAAGATAAGATTCGGAACGAAGAGATACGTAAGAAGGTAGGTGTTGCACCCATTGAAAATAAGATGCGAGAGAATCGTTTACGGTGGTTTGGACATATTCGGCGAAGGCCCAATGATGCTCCAGTTAGAAGGTTGGAGAAATGGGAAAATATATTAGTTAAAAGAGGTCGGGGTAGGCCTAGGAAGACTTGGATGGAGATGATAGGAAAGGATATGAATGCTTTGAACCTCACCGAGGACATGGCATTGGATAGAAATGATTGGAGGAAAAGGATTCATGTGGAAGACCCAAAATGAATTTCTTTTTGGTTCATATCGCTGACCCCAATTGTTTTGGGATGAAGGCGTAGTTGTTGTTTGTTGTTGTTTGTAAAATATTTACAAAAGAGAATTTTTCTGAGGATTAAAAGCTATTTTGAGAAAATTTCTTCAGAAAATGGGTTTATATCCAGATTTTTTTGGAAATATTTGAGGTTTACAACCTCAAACTGAAAAACATAGGGTCGTGGATCCAAGAGGATGTCGGATGAATTGCCTGAGTCATTCAAAACCATTTTGGGTATTTTTGTAATTTTGATTTGTAAATTGAGTAACGAGGCTCAAATTTGGATTTAAAACACTGGGTTCGGCTCCGAAATCGCGTTTGAATGGAATTTGATCCAGAAAATCCAAAAGAACAACTGAAAATTAGCTTTGATTTTCTCAGAAAATGGGGTCAGGGGCAAAAAGGTCATTTTTACAAAACTTTGAAAATTTTGGGATGTTCACACACTATAGGGTGTACAGGGTAATTGGGTAGTTTTATTTTTATTTTTTATATTTTTGATGTTGGATCCAAAGTAATATGTGTGTAAACATCCACTTTAAGTATTGGATCTTGTAACAAGTTCTAATAACATCACCTGGATCCATATTGGTGCCCTATAGCTGGACCAATATGAACTTGGGTCAATGATATTCAAGCTTCCCTTGACCAGCCACATCAACCCATCCTCATTGGCAATGATTGAGGTGCCACCCAGCTAGTCCAATTAATTCAAAAGGATGTTGTATCATTGGGCCAACTTGAGGTGCAATGAGAGGTGGGGCTTGTTTGAAAAGAGCTCCTTCATTGACCTTAAGGGAGGCTGCCTCTCACTTGGCCAATAAGGAGCCTTGCTCTTTTCGAGCCCCTTAAATCCCAACAAAAAAATTGGTAAGGAGTTTTTTGCCTCTTTATGAAAAAAATCATGGAAAAATGTTTTGAGAAAGAAAGGAGAACTTGAAGAAGCCTTGGTGACTTTTGTTTTGGAGCTGGTTTGACGCATTCATGGAGGAGCCAGGCTGAACGAACTCTATTTTTGTGCTATTTTGCTGGGCATGAAGGACATCTCCTTGTTGTTCGAAGAGTGTCCTTGTTGTGGGTTGTGACACCAACAGAGTTGTGGGTGCCTTGTTGTGTGACCATTAGAGTTGAAGAAGTTGGTTGTGGGTTGAATTGAATGAGTGTCATCTTTGGTGTACACTTTTTCAATGCATTTTTAAAGGTTGTTTTTATGAAAAGAGTTTATAAAAGTTGGTCACCAAACTTTAAAAATCCAACTCTCATAAGTAGTGGGTCAAACTCGATGAACGGGTTGATACAACTTCTTATTCCACTCAAAGAAAATTATTTATTACCTTAAAAAGAAAAAATAAACTAATTAAAAGTAATTACAAAATAAGAATTAAAGGATTATTATAGACCCCAAATAATGCTGCAATTGAAATTAATTATAATGCTTAAATGTGGCTAAAATACCCTAATTAACTAGGAATTGAAAATACTAAAAATAGAGCTTCTTCAAATTAACTTTGAATCCACTTCATTTCAATCATGTAGAATTAACAAATGGTGCCACCTCCTGCAAAAACAATACAAAAACACACAAAATACAAAATATACACTAATTTAAACTTCTATTTGAAATTACAATTTTGCCACTAGCTATTATAAAAATTTCTGTTAGAAAACATTTCTATAATTCGATAGATTTAGATAGCAATTGGATGTCAATCCTTCTCAAATTTTAAAGTAGAACTTGATTTATTAACAGATGAACAACTTCAAAACCATGGAAGTTGCTGTTAAAACTTCTGACAACTTATAGAAGTTTACAAATTTAGTCTAGCAAAACATATTAAAAATGAATGAAAATTTTCCAACAAAAATTAAATTCATTTATGAATCCAATCTATTTTGCATATTTGGATTTGGATTCCAAAAACTTCAGATATAAAAAAAACAAAAACAAAAACTAGAAAAAATGTAGGAAATGAAAGTGGTAGAAAATAGAGATACTGAAATATGCGGCCGAAAAAAACTCAGAACAGCCCATCAATCAGAATCCAATCATGATGAATTTTTGTAGAGAGTAACTAGACTCAAATATAAATCCAATCCAATTTACAGATCATAATTTGGATTACGAAATCTCCATTTATGAAAAAAAACAAAACAAAATTTCAGAATTCTGGAATTTTACACTTTGATCTATTACATTAGATAAAAAAATGAACACTTCTAAATTCATGAAATCAGATCTAATTACTTAACTAATCTAATTCTAAAATATCAACAAAGAAACAAGAATCGAAATGCAAAAATTAAAATCTACACTATGAGATGGATTGATCTAATGCTCTAATTGAATGTAGATCAATCAAGCATAGATCCCCATCTTGTTTTTGGATTTTCTTAAGAACAAAAAGAAAATTGATCTAAAAGAGAAATTATATCAAAAAAGGCAATTGCAGAAATAAAAAAATACAGAATGATCAAATTAGAACAAATAAAGAAAAGAACAACCAAAATTAAAATTAATTCACAAAGAAAGGGGTAAAGAGAACTCACCAAATCGTAGATCTAGTGAATTTGATTGATCTTCAACCAAAGAGATGTGCAACTCTACTCCATATTGGGCTCCAAGCATGCCTTTATTGCTGAATTAGAAAGAAAATAGGTAAAAGAAGAAGAAGAAGAAGAAAAGTGGAGAGAGAAAGAAGGGGAAAAGAAGAGCAACAAAAGGGATTTACTTGGAATTCAAAGAGGAGATAAAAAAGAAGAAGTGAGGTTGGCTTGAAATGAGCTGAAGACCCTTTTATTTCATCCCTAAGCTTTGTATTTATACTAAATTTTAGGTTAAAAACTATTTACAATTAACTTCCTAAAAGTTTTCTTATTTATAAATTAATACCTAACTAACTAGATTTTGTAAAAAGAGGGTTTGACACCAATTCATGAGGAGTTTCTAAAAATCATGGAGTGGGTTTAGGTTTAAGTGTTTAATGAACACATTAGCATTGGATCCAAGATGTAATTAATGTGTTTTGGACTCGATCATGGTCCGAATTGCCTTGGAATTCGCTCAAAAACCATAAAACGGCTATAACTTTTTTGTTTTAACTCTGAATCACACAAAATTCGAATCATGGGTTCTTTAACCCTGAAACATTATAGGCATGAAATGAAAACCAATAAAATATGATTAAATACATGATTTTATGTATTAATAATGAATGCATTATCAAATTTCTCCATGCTTATTATTTGCTAGTCCTCGAGCAAACGCTACTCTTGGCTACAAAAGCTCAATTCTAAAAAAATACATCTAAAGTAAAAATGCCTAACTCACTTTCGTAGGAATCACAATTGCATTTAGTATATGCAACAAGTACTTTAAACCCCTAGGTTACCCCAGTGGATGAGTAGGGTCTTGTGAGGGTTTTTAGTAATGATACCCACAAACATCTGCTTCATGCATAACTTTATAATTTTCTCAAATGTCAAGCACGTAAAAAGCTCTTTTTAACAAATATATTTCAGATATTCACATTCTTTTTCATTTATTGAATCGTCCATGCCTCCACTATAGAAAATTTTTCTTTCTATCTCTTTAGATTTTTGGATTAGCTATGTTTTAATTTTAGAAAACTTTGCTAAATCATGTCATCCTCTATTGAATCATCCATGCTTATTGTTTTTCTTTTCTTTAAGATATTTTTATTTTTTATTTTTTCTTAATTGAGCACTATGTTAATTTTCAAATTTCATGATCCATGTAACGGGTTTTAGGCCAATGACTCCAAGACCAAACAACCTTAGGGCACTAGACACAGAGTGTTAGTTTTTCTCTCTACTTTAGCAATATCTCTACTAACAGAGTTTTCTAATGGATCCTTGTAGCGGCTTTGGGCCGGTGGCTTGAAAACCAGATGGCTTTAGGGCACCCCTCAGACTTACTCAAATCCAAGAGGCCTTATGTGATACTTGCATAAAGAGTTTTGATATTCTAGCTGCCCTATTTACTTGAGTACAAACACTTTAACTCATGCCTGGGCCCAATGATTAGGAATTTAATCACATTAGTGCAAGCACTTCAACTTGTGCTTGAACCTTTCTTTTAAATGCACTACAACTAGAAGTGTCAAAATATTATTTATATCCTCTTTTTCTTTTTCTTTCTTTGCTAGCATGTACTTGTTTTTGAAAAATTCAGCATATCTATATTTATATAAATCATAATAGATTTTAATAATTATAAACAAATATTTTCTTCAAATGTTACATAAGTAACCTTTTTATCTAAATCGATTTTGGAAAAATTTCTATCTGAGGCTAAAAATTCATCTCAAAATGTCAAAGATATGCAAAAACCATCATATATTGTTAAATTGTTGCTTTAAAAATGCCCAATTTTATGAGTTTTTCAAAAACAAATTATTCATGGACATAAATTTTTAGGTAGATCATACCTTCCCCCATGCTTGAATGTCACAGTCCCCAGTGACACTCCCATATGCTTGAATAAAACTATATGAATGCATGAATGCACGTAAAGACATAGGAAAGCAAGAGAAAGAAAAGATACAACCAGATAATGCTAAAAAAATGTTGGAACTTTTTTTATATGGTGCCTTGTGATGTAAAACTCTAGACTGTCCTAGTCTTGTAACTCATTACAGTATGCATGATCTATCATTCATGTTTACGACACAAAAAGTAAAAGAAATAAAGCAGTAAAACAACAAAACTACTAATTTACAACACTAGTGTGGGTTGCCTCTCACTAAGCGTTAAGTTTTACGTCTTTAGCCAGATGAATCTCTGGTTTCCCTCCATCATCCTTAAGATCAATGGATGGATGGTCATGCTCAATCTGAAGGTCTCAAATAGATTGTTTTATCTTTTTCCCTTTCAACTACATTACCTCCAACTTGACCCTTTGTCACCCTATAGTAGCTCTTTTTTTTTATTTGAAACATTATTAGCATCCATACCTAATTGTAATTCAGTGTGAAATGTGTGTGGATGTGCTGTAGAGCGACAAACTGAGCATTTCAATATGCCCTTATCCAACTATGGATCAGAATGCTTAACAAAGAAGCATTCATTATTTCTTGAATTTTTTATGGCAGTATCAAAGATGTTTATTCTGATTTTCTTATTGCCAAAGAAAAGATCCATGTCTCCTGTTCTACAGTTTATACATGCATTAGCAATGGCCAAGAATCATCTGCCCAAAATGATAGAGGTTTGATGAGTGATGTTGGTGCCTTCCATATCTAGAACAAAGAAATCTACAAGGAAATAAAAATCCTTGACCTTTACTAAAACATCTTCTAAGATTCCATGAGTGAGCTTGGTGGACCTATCAGCCAACTGAAGAGTGATCATGGTGGGTTTTAAATCCCCAATCCCAAACATGTCATATAGGGAACCTGGCAAAATATTTACACTAGCTCCAAGATCGAGCAAAGCATGCTCGATATTCATGTTCCCAATAACACATGAGATGATCGGTGCCCCAGGTTCTTTAAGTTTAGGTGGTGCTTGGTGCAAAAGTATTGAGCTCACTGTTCAGTCAAAAATATTTTCTTAGGCAAAGATCTAGATTTTCTTTTCTGCGTACAAAGTTCTTTAAGAAACTTTACATAAGCTGACACTTGTTGGATGACATCAAGCAGGGAAAGGTTTATATGAACATGCTTGAAGATGTCAAGCATTTCTTGCATTTTGGCACCTTGCTTGCTAAAAACACTTAGCTTGTTAGAAAATGAGGTTTTAGGAATGTATGAAGGAGAAGGCTCAGACCGTGGGCCTTGGCCACTTTCCTTGGGCCTAGAAGAAGAAGTTGACTATTCTATGGGTGGGTCTTTATGTTCTTCAGTCATCTTCTAAGGTGGGTAAAATTCCTTCTGACTTTGCAGGGTCATGACAATATTGGTTTGCTCTTGATGAGTCTCTACCATGTGCAGGTTGTTATGCATTGGTTCATTACCCCTTGGGTTACTCATAGGTTGACTTGGCAGTCTCCCTTCGTTGTGCCTACTCAAGGTCTCAGCCAACTATCCCATTTGAGTTTCTATTTTTGTTATTGACTGTATATGAGAACAAAGGTTGGCCTTTATGTCAGAAAAGACCTTGATGAGCTTCTCCTCAAAAGATTGACTTGCTACAGGTTCTTGGGGAGAAGGTAGGCTCAACTGAGGAGGTCGTTGAAAAATAAATCTTTGGTAACTTTGCTGAAAGTTATCTGGTCTGACCTATGGGTGGGACTTGTGGATTTCTCCATGAGAAGTTGGGGTGGTTTTGCCAACCTTGATTATAAGTGGGTGTATATGGGTCATGTATAGGACTGGTGAAACTTTGGGCAACATTCACCTTTTCCTGAACAAATTCAGGATAGAGTAGTGTTACAGGACAATCAAAAACATAGTGTGCAGGGCTATAACATAGCTCGCACACTTGACTCACTTTACTTGAAGTTGGGTTGGCTAGCAATTGATCTAATTTTTTAGCCAACTGGTCTACTTTGATATGCAAGTCTTGACTAGACCCAACTTTAAATATTCCTCCCTTTTTCAGACCACTAAGATTAGAGGTGGTCCTATCAAATCTAGAAGATGAAGCATGGTGCATAGAATTATCACTTAATATTTCAAATAGGGACCAGGCTTCGTCTTTATTTTTTAGCATGAATGTGCCCCCACAAGCAGCATCCACCATTTGATGATTTTTTTCAGTAGTATTTTAAATTATATCAGACCTGATTAAAATATCCATGATTATAGATTGAATCAATGATCTTATTACAACTAACCCATAACAAAAACACACAAGTCAATTTTTTCGGTCTAGGCCCTCATAAGCCCAAATCAGAAGACTAATATGTTTTTAATTATGTTCAGTTGTAGCCATGCTTACCCATAATAATTACAAATAATTTAATTCAGTTTATACTTCAAATATCTTAAAAACATCAAATCTCAACAGCATATGCATTTATAAGAATCAAATTTCAAGAAAGAGCCCAAAATCCTAAATTGATTTCTGAGAAATCAGGGTTTCGATTCTCTTAAATACAAACTATTCAATTTGCATTAAGTCAAGCATGATTTCAGTTATTTAACAAGCTAAACATGCTTAACACAATCATATAAATGAAAATACTCTTCTTTGGAATCAACCAAAATAGTTAATTTGCATAATAGTCAAACTTTGATAATGTCTTTCAATTACAACTTGCACTAATTCGAATTCAGTTCTTTCTTAGTATTTGATTCTTTGTTCATGATTCAATAAGGTTTCTTAACATTGATAATATGCAGAATATGATAGAAAAATAGTAAAACAATAAGATTCAAATATGTTACTATCTAATCACAAGTATAAGTCGTCAAAAAAAATTGAATCCCTGATAACCCATTTGTATAAAATCTACCAAAAAATTATGATCACATATAAAATCACCATATGTTTACTGTAGCTGTCTTTACCTATCAAAAATATAACCCAATAAATAGATCTTAAAAATAATGAGTAAAAAAATAATTAAAAATCTTCTACTGAACCCTGTTCTAACAGAGTTTCAATCCAGAATCTGTATACTGCAGAATTTCTATCAGGTTGATGATTTTCTTAGAATTTATAGAAAATGTTTTTGACAAAATACCTTTTACAGTCTTTTGTTATACGTTGGACTTCATCTAAATTTTTTATAAAATATTTAGAGTGATTTTGTTTGGGCTTTCATACCTTTCAAAAAATAAGACAAAATAGTCCTATAACCAGAGCCTGAAACTTGAGCTCTATTGGGATGAACATTTATTTTTAAATACAAATCCAAATCAGATAAAACAAGATGATAAAATCAATCCCAAGATGTATAGATTAACCCACTATTTTTATTTAAATTTTTTGGACTGATATTTTAGGAGATACAAAATTATTTTTGAAACTTGTTAGGAATAATATATTAGTCATCTCAAACAAAGGTTTCTCAAAAAATGTTTTTGCTAAAAATCTTCTTGAGGCCATAAAACCTTTGAAATATTAGTATTTTAGATTTAACTAGATCTATTAAGGGTTAACTTATAAATATCATAAAAAAGAAAACATGTTATAACTGAATCTGACCCAAATCAACAAAGAAACCCTATTTAGACATGCCTTTCAAAATCATTTTGATGAAAAAAACCCATGATTCGTTCTTTGCAAACCCAAATAACGATTTCTTCATAAAAGAAAATGTGTATAACTGATCTAATCATGTAATCTAAAATAATATATTATACATGTATGCACGCTTGGTATATATACAAATCAGCTACTATGTAAATCTTACCTAAAAAATTGATAGATCCACTAAACCAAAAGGAAATTGGGTAGTCTGATATCTACACCACCACCAAAGGTTTTGTAGGTTTGATGACTGCTCACCACCACTCTAGACTTCCTAGACGTTTTTAGAAGAAGAGGAAGAAGAAGAACAAGAAGAAAGAGAGGAGAAAGAGAGAGAATTTTTCTATCTTCTTTTTTTTCTCAAAATGAGAGGGGCATGTCAGAGGGAGTTTAAATAACCCTTTCACCAGCCGAAAATTCTAAATGTGCTAGAACTCTCCCCTCCCAAAATTGTGTGGAAGAGAGATGAGTCCTAACTTAGAAAAAAAATTATCTTCTAGAATCCTTTCTCAATAGGTTATTTGATTTTCTCAAAATTTTATTTGATTAGGATTCTTAAGTTTGACTATTCCACAACTAACCACTAACAAAATTCAACTAATTTAATCTTATTCAAGAGGTGTAGGATGTCCCGCCCTCTTTATTATCTTAACAATTTAATTTAATTTAATTTCTTAATTAAGATATTAATTATCTTCTTTATTTATTTATTTCTAAATTAAAACTAGATAAGATTTTAACCCACATGGTTTTTTTGATCAAAATGAGGGTCCACATAAGATGTCCCTTATAAGGGTCCAATCATGGCTATTGGGTCTAGTTAATATTTTAAATTAGATCCAATCAAATTATCACCTCAAATCCATATTGGATCTAAATGCCAAAATTAGATCCAAAACCAAAGTCCAAAATAAAAAATCACTCTTTCTCGTTTAATCCACATACTTTAAATTTTTACAATAACTTTTGCAATGTTCTTCATGACTTAAGATGAAAATTCATAAAAAATCAAAATCAAGAATTCACACTATGGTCACAGATGCACCAATAATTCATCATTTATTCACTTTAATTACCAAAGAAAAATCTTGGGTTTTACAAGCTACACACCCACGCCTTCCACTAGGGTGTGTGAAAGGTGTGGGGTCCAATGCCAAGAAGAAGAGAAAAATATGAGAGAGAAAGATGAGCGAGTAAATAGAGAGAGGAGAAGGTGTAGGGTGGTGAGGGAGTAGGAGAGCGAGGGTAAAGGAGATTAGAGAGTGGGAGGGGTTCCATTGGGGTGAGATGAGAGTGCAAGGTTTGAGGTTCGTTCGAGAGGAAAATGGAGAGAAAATAAAAGAGGGAGTGGGGTGTGAGTGAAGGGAAAGAGGGAAGAGAGGTGAGAAAGAAAAGATAAAAAATGTGAAATGATAAGGCAGGGGTGAGATGGCATGAGGAGAGGGAGAGTTAGGGGCCACATGGCAAGTCCATGTGTCCCTAATCCATGCAAAAGCCCCACAATGCCCTCCCGGTAAAAAAAGAATATCAACCGAGTCAACCCATACCCAAAATTTTCTCAAATAACCAAAATGCCATACCCACACAACCACCACCTTTTTAAAAAAGGATGGTCACGACCCTGGCCTAAAAACCAAATACCTTTCTCTCAAAGGACCCACGTGTTCCTTGGATTGGGTCCAAAACCAAAATCAAATCCAACCGAGCTCGACCCAAACTCCTCTACAAGGATACATGATTTTGGATCAGGTCTGAATCCAAAGAACCCCAAAATGATAAACACAACTCCGACAATCGAAATAAATGAATTAAATGCGAGAATTTAAGGCTAAAAAAATTGAAGGTGTTAGAAGAGATCTTTGGGATTTTAACACTGTAAGGTCAATTTTGTCATTTTTTTAGTACTTTCTGATATTGGATCCATCCCAGATCTAAAATTCATTTATGCTTTATCTTCTTATCTTGACCCTGCCTTGTGGACAAGGTCATATCTCTGCGTCCGTGAGTTTTATCATCTCATGCCAGGAGTCCTTGAAAAATAGACATTTGGGGCTACGTTTCATATTTTTTATGTGAGTTCAGATTCTATCTTTAAAGCCTCTAAAAATGCATGAGAATAAAGAAAGTAGTCAATTTTCTGTCGACCAGTCCCTACTTACAGATCATATCTCAACAAAAGAATCAGTGTTTTTACAACTGTTGGAAAGCTGCGTTTCTGATCTAAAACTTCTCTATTTTGAATAAGAATCGAAGACTCCTTTAGGGACACGGTTTTTTGGATGCAAAAAAAAAAATGGTTTTTTGATCCATGGCAACGGAAAAAATCCTAGGTCAAGTCCATTCCTCCAAGCCTGGCAGAAAGCACCACCAACTTTCCTGCCTTCCATGCAGTAACTACGTACTGGAAGTTTGGGGAAAGTTGTTAAAATGGTGACCCAAATTGTGACAGATAAACTTGAAACTGTCATTTATTATAGATATGATCTCTGAACTTTTTAATGGGAGGCTGCAACAAAACAGATTGGATCTTCTAATCGGGACTGCCACGAAAACAATGACCATAGTTGTTAGCAGCAGGTTACTGTCATCATTGGTTTTTCCTGGAAACTGATGTTGCCCATGAATTTGTCACATAATGATTGAGACTGCATGTGGCTCCAAAATTTACTCACGCTTGCTGGGACCATTAGTCTGAGATGAACCACTTGAGTATTCAAAAATCTTGAAACAAAGGAACCCTACCTCCTAATGGTATTTAGTGCGTGGACTACCAAATTTCTTCTTCGAAAGCAGAAACTACGCGTGATTATTTACCTTGGCCACACAATAACATCAAGTGCACCTATCTAGCAGGAAAATGACAGGTACGACATCACATCTGCCGGCCGGTTTTAGGGTCCCACCTGCACTAAACTCAGATATTTGCTAAGCAGAAAGCCGGAGAATGGGGCGAGACCTTATCGTTTCTAGCCCATTGGTATGTTTGATAGCTTGTCCATGGTTGGACGAAATGAACAAAAAGAACTGGTTCTATTCGTTCTGTAACAATTGTTCCAAGTCCAACGTTTGTTTAGACTGTACTCAAATGTTATGTTCCAAATGTTCGTTGTTTGATGACGATGTCCGGATAACTTGGACAGTCATGGATAATGGGTCAAATTACTTCATTTTGGATCGTATGACCCGATCCGTCTACCATTTTACATGTTTTAACAAGTTTATTATGGTTTTTTGCCCGGATATGGATCCAATTATAAAATTATATCTAAAATCATAATTTTGGCTCACGCTCGGATGTCGTAGTAATTGGACCCTCACTGGATCACCTAACCATGTTTGTCGATAACTTGAGTAAATGGACCCTCACTAGATGATTCCTTTGTAAATATGTAATAATTAAAAATAAAAAATAAAAAAGGCTGTCAGTTATCAAAATACTCAAAATAATGATGTATGTCATACACATAATACATTAAAACACAATGATGGTCTCACCTCACCCTTTGTACCTAATACACCATCCTTTGTTTAATTAAAAAAATAAAAAAGAATGGTAAAAAAGAAAAATATAAAAAAAAAACATTTAGCTTTGTTGCAATGAAGACCAAGTTCAAATAAAAAGAAAATCTTTGAAATCAAATTCTAGAAACTAGTATTAAACCATAAATCACCTCAAGTAACCTACTAAACATGATTGAAAAAATAAAGGTGTTGAAACACAAGGAGTTGAGTCAATTAGTCTATGTTTGGAAACTCGTAGTCAGATCAAGTTTTTGTATTTTGAAAAATATTAGGGAAAACACAAGAGGTTGATTGATCTTTTTGTGCATGGAAACATGATTATGATTATGCTTGTCTCTAATAAATAAAAATATTACCTTGCTAATCTCTAGAAAATAATGAATTAAAGAAACATAAAATGACAACATATTGACAACTATGAGCTAAAAACTGTGAAAACTACATAAACGCAAATGCAAGATGTATGCAATGGGAGCCAAAGAAATAGAGAGCTCAATATCTCCACAAGAAAAGACAAATAACAAAAGTGAATGAAATAAGAGATGAACTAACATAAAAACCAACAAATTAAGGGAAAGCATGAACATGAGTAAGAGAATAAAAAATAACCCACCTTGCCCTATTTTTTAAATATAGTGAAAGCCTTTGAGATGCTCAATCCCTACATTAGAAAATCTTTTATGAGGTGATCATCAGGAAGACAACGTCAAAAGTAGCCCACCGCCTGGCACATCGATGATGGGCATTCTTGCAAGTAGTGTCAATCGATTGGGTTTCGACGAGCTTTATCCATCTCTAACGTCTCTGCTTCTTGCAAAAGAAAGAGGGGTTACAAAGAGAAAGATATAGACAAAGAGAGGGGAAAGGGCAGACCTCTGGCATTGTGGGTGCTCGGCCTCTAATGACACTCTGACAGTTCTGGGCCTCTGACGAAGGTTGTGATAGATCTAAGATCGGGGTGTGCATTGGGAAGTCTTAAGGAGAGGAGTGAGCAATGATTAACGGCATACATCAAGAGAGATCCTCGATAAGAATATCAAAACCTCTTTGATGTATTCTTTAGAGGTAGGGGCTAAAGAATTTAACCTCCCTTGGGTAGCCATTATCCAGCCCTAACTATCTCATTAGATTCCCAAACATGTTGAGAATCCAATGTGTAATGGGCTCCATCATTATCCTGTTGGTGCATATCTCAATGACCCACTACTCAAGTAGGTCATTGGATTCTAAGTGAGACCCATTTGGTCACACTGAATCCATACCGGGATCCAAGATCTCCCACTTGGCCATATGGGGTGAACACTCATATTTTATCATAACTAGTGCATTATGTATTGCACTCATGACATTATGAGATTTACATACGCTAGTTGGATTTTTCTTTCATGATATATCTTTATCATGCAGTTATTCACAAACTAGGTTTTTTTTCATACTGTCATAGATTTCAAGTATTCACCATCCACTGCATACTAAGTCATACAGTCCATGAATACATCATAATGTGGGTCTCATATAGTTATGGGGTTCTTGTGGCTCCTCCATGACTATACCATAGGCATGCACACTAGTATAGTACTATGAAATTTATAAATTCATAATTTGCCAACATAGCAAATACTCGCACATTTCAAATTTTCATCATAGCTTGTACTCCCACTTTTCATGTGCATTATCACATGTTGATCATTACCTGATCATTTTATATCAGCATATCTGAATCCAAATAGTCATAAATGTGATTGACCAACACCATTTAGCATTTCACACAAAAACTTTAAAACATGAAAAATATCCTTTTATGTTTTCATATTAGCATACAATAGAGAGCATTATAATTATTTATCAGTATATCCTCACATGTATGTGTAAAATTATAATTCAGCTCCCACTATTCTAATGCATTGCATTTAAGCAATATTTGCATTAAGTCATGACATCATGAGGCTTTTCATACACTAGTTAGATTTCTCCTTCATGATATATCCCTATCATGAGGTTATTCGCAAACTAGGTTGTTTTTTATCATGAAGTAAATCATAAATATCTAAATCCAATTTTGATATGCACCAGATTCATATCCAATTGGAAGTTATCATTTGGATATGCCACACATGATAAGCCAATTCCAAGGCTTTAATCAAACCAAAAGCTTAAACTTTTAAGTTTAAATCCTTAAGCGGATCCACTAATATATATGCATATATCCAAATTTATTGAATTTGTAAAATTCCATATCCAAATCCGACTTGAGATGATATCTATCAAGTTCAACATGATCCATATTAAAATGGATCTCCATACAAGCTTAAATAACACCATGGATCACTCAGGATTTGACCATAATCCAAATTCATATCCAAAACCATATATTTTAAATGCCAATGGATCCATATTACATATCCAATATTCTACTTATCTGGATCTAACCGTGTCAATCCCGGATCCATACAAAATATATATCATTATTAGATCCAAATATCTAGCCTGATACTATCCAGATTCAATATAAAACTTGGATCAAAACTAGATTCATATAGTATATGTATATATATTTAGATTTGTCTCTGGATCAATTTTGGATCCATATCCTATTTATAGTTATTCGGATCCATCACAAAATTGGATTAAACTAGATCCATATCCCATATCCGGGCATAACACTCAACTAGATCCAATCATAAATCTGGATCAAAACTAGATCTATATCCCATATTTGGGCATCTGAACCCAACATTAGATCCGTTCAAGTTCAACAAGATCTAATAACATTGCTTAGATCTAAACTCATTCAATTTGAACTTATTCTCGTTTTGATCTATCTAGATCCATATAGGTTCAACCGGATTCATAATATTCTACTAGATCAAAACAAGGTCTGCATCACCTTACTAAATCCAAACATCTGATCTAATACTGATCAGATCCAATATTGACCCAAACATTATATTTAATCGATCTTACAATTAAACTTGATCTATATAAAAGAAAATTGGACCAAACCATACTAGACCTAGATATTAACATAAACAGAATATTAATACATATAATAAAAACATATGCAGACACAATATTTCTGGATCCAAAAATATCAGTGTAGAGATATAAACCAAATCATAACTGGGTCCATAAAGTTTTACCGGATCCAACCAAGTCTATAAGAAGCTACCTGAATAGCTTGGCTCAATCCAGATCCAAACTTGTCTGAGGTATTCTTACTAACCAGAACCACTTTTCTGCAAAATCAGAAAAGTCAGAACCATTGCTGGGTAAAATCAACAATCCATAACATAATATTCAAAAATCTCTGAGTTAAACAGAAAACTCCAAGTGGACTTCTATAATTTTAGAAAATATTCCTTGTCTCGGGTATTAACCAGAGGATAGGTTTGTTTCTGGAATTACCTAGAAAGCAGAGCCCCTATTTTGAAAACTAGGACACATGCGTAATAAGCAGTTGTGCTACCTTCGGCGCAACCATCCGGGACCACCACTTCCTAGCAGTCAGTTGACTAGAGCCCCCACTGTGGTTCCTCTGACGTCGCCTCACTTATCGCTAGCAGGGTGCCAAGCTCCAACACCGCTAAGGTATACCGCTTTTTCTTAAAGAACTCCTATAAGGGTTTTCCCCCTTTTCTTAAAAGGGGAAACCAAATAGAAGATAAAAGGGAAGAGGGGGGCGACGACCATCGACCTCGCCGCTTCCTTCATCGTGAGGGCAACCAACCTTTTGGCCAGTACTAGGGGATCTTCTCCACCCTTTGATTGTGTTGACACCCTTCGACTGTCGTCAAAGGAACAAGAAGGGGGCACAGGAAGAAGCTAAACCCCTAGCACCAACTGCCATTGCCAAATCCATCCTGGCCAAAGGATCAAAATCCACCACCGAGTCTTCCGCGTTCAAGCTCCTTGGGTGAGTGTTGGCAGGGGATGGTGGGGAGGAGGAGCTCATCGGGGGTGATGCCCATGGGCTCGGCCGCCCGGGATTTGGTGCCATGGGTGACGACCTTGCCTGTAGTGAACTTAGAAAGGGAGATGGGCTGCGACTTCTTCTTAAGGGAGGGCTTAGACTTGGCGGCAATGGAGGGTGAGGGGAACTCGGAGAGCACCATGTCATTCAGGCCCTCCTCTTCTTCTTGGCATCGCTCCTGATGCATCTACTCGAGCGCCTCGCTTGTCTCCAACGGGGCACCAAGCACCATCATCGTTCTCTGCTTCCTCTTCACATAAGACCTGCGACGGCAAGGGCCCGACAAAGGAGGGTCCTCTCACTGCTTCTCATGACATCCTTTGTCTCCTTTTTTAGCGCTCGCTTCCCACTCTCATCAGGATGTTGGGATACAAGACCAGCGATAGAGCCCTCAACGAGACCGCTGAGTTCTGCTCGCCTCATGACTCGAATGGCCACGACAGTCGGTCGGGCCTTGTGTGCGGTAGTGGAGCCCACGGTGAAGAAGATGCATGTGCTTATCATTTCTCCTAAGCCTAGCCCCATGAGATCGTGCCACCAGAGCTTCCTCTGCTTGTCGAACCCATACCAGACGTGAATGCTGCTCATCTCCTCTCGCGTCAACACTACCCTAGCCTATTGAAAAAAACTTGCTGGTGTCTCCAGCAGGGCAGAGTCATACGCTCCGAGGCTCGAGAAGGAACCCTCGCTCGTCTACACCCTCTGTGATCTCGTCGGACCCTCATCACAAACCACCGCTCCTTAATGACAGCTTCAACGCCTTGATGTTGCAATAGAGGATTCCCATCCAGGCGAGAAGGCAGCGCCACAACCCACACAATTTTCTTTACTCTGACATTGTTTGCCCAAACTTTCGCAAGGGCAATCGCAAGTGCGGCTATGCCTGCGAGTTCGCCCATGGTGTCTTCGAGTGTTGGCTCCACCCGGTGCGCTACTTTACGTAGCCCTGCAAGGACTCTATATGTTGCTGTTGTAGGGTCTGCTTCTTTGCTCACACCCTTAAGCAGCTCTGCATCCTCTTGCGGTCTCAAGCTGGCCAGAGTCATCCCCTCGCCTAGCCGTAGGACTCCTTCGATAGAGAAGAAACCTTTAAATGTCGAGATCACATACATCAAGAAACCTAGATTTGATACCACTGATAGATCTAGGATCGGGGTGTGCGTCGGGAAGTCTTGAGGAGAGGAGTAGTGAGCAATGATTAACAACCTGCTTTAGGGAGGATCCTCGATAGGAATATCAAGACCTCTTCAATGATTTGCAGAGGCAAGGGCTGGAGAATTTAACCTCCTCTGGGTAGCTGTTATCCAGCCCTAATTGCCCCATTAGATTCTAAAACATGTTGGGAATACAATGTGTAATGGGCCCACCATTATCCTAGTGGTGCATATCTCAATGACTCACTACTCAAGTGGGTCATTGGATTCCAAGTGAGACCCATTTGGCCACACTGAATTCATATCAGGATTCAAGAGGTTGCAAGGAGGGAGAGCGAGAAATATTCTCGTCGAAAACCATCGACCATCCCTCTCTATATCGCTTGATCAGTGCTCGAACATCATCAAAAACGTCATCACCGAAGGCCGTGGACGAGAATCCAGTGGAGCTGAGTTGCCTCACCCACCTGGACAAGCGCTCCTTCCAAGCCGCTGACTAGCTGTCTAGGCAGATGACAACGTCGATGATTGCCCCGTTGGCTGCCAGCTCAAGCGTGAGCTATTTGTTGTTCATTTTCAGTAGGCTCCTGTCCAACGAATCACAGGGAAAGAGTGTGTCGGGCGAGAGAGGCATGCTCGTCAAGGAAGCTTTGTTCCCCTCATCCCTGGTACTTTTGTAATAGGAAGGAGGGTGTAACAAAAATATGGTATCACTACAAGAAAAATGTTAATTAGCGACAGAAATTTGTGATGGATTATTTCTGTCATAAATTTATGATGGATTATTTTCATCGCAAATTTGCGGCGGATTAGCTAGAGAAAACTAGCCATCCTTAAAATTGGAATTAACGATGAAATTAGTGAAGGAAATATTTTGTCTCAGATTTTGTCGCAAATTAGCAACGAAAAATTCTGTCTCAAACTCCATAAATTAGCGACAAATTCGCGATAGAAATTTTCCATCGCTGATTTATGATGGAGTTTAAGATAGATTATTTCCATCGCTACTTTTCGATAAAAAGGTGTGCAAAATTCTATCTCTCTTTCACGACCCCTCCTCCTTCGTCTAGCAGAAGTGCCCTTGATCAGAAGAACTCTCGATCCCATCTAACCGCAATGAAGCATCAACCATCCTCCGGCGCTGGAAGATATAGAGGGGAAAGGGCGGCGAGCTCCAGGACCATCCGATGGAGCCGGACGTGAGCATCGAGGGTAGATGCATGATTTGGGTGGCGGTGCTACCGATCGGTCTCGTCCCGCGGCTGCAGCTTCGGGACTACACAGCGATGCTGGTGCGCCATCAGCTCCTTCTACACGGAGCACCAGAAGAGCCCCTTTGCCCACCAGCCCTGGGACTCTGGCAGCCTTCGCTTTCGCTTCCGCTTCCGCTTCCTCCTCGGTGGCTCCCCGACCTCCCCCTGGGACGACTTCCAGTCCTCCTGCAAGGTCCTCGCCATCATCGGACTCTGCCACCTCTCTTCCCTTCCCTTCCCTTCCCTTCCCTTCCCTTCCTTTCCCTTCCCTTCCCTCCCCGACCTCGACATCGTTGCCAACCTGTTCGCCACTGTCGGCCGCCCCTATGCCTTCTCCTCCCTCGACCAACGCTGCTTTGCCTTCTGCCCCAACGACTCCCGGGTTCCTCTCCCTCTCTCTCCCTTATTTTTTTTTGCGAGATCGAGGGATTTCATGAATTAGGGAATGTTTGCAATCTGTGGAAATACAAAGAGGTATTTGAATCGGTTTTGGAGATAAATTGTGTGATCCGGAGAAATGCCGCGAGGTTTTCAAATCAGTATCGGAGGTAAATTATAGGTTTTTGAATAGGTTTTAGAGGTAAATTAAAGGTTTTTGAATCGATGTCGGAGGTTTTCAAATTTGTTTGGGAGGTAAATTGTGTGATCTAGAGAATTGCTGCAAGGTTTTCAAACCGGCTTTGGAGGTAAATTGTGTGCTCTTGTTCTGCAAGGATCTTTGTCAACATGAGAAATTTGCTGAGTGATTTGCGCGATGTAACTAGGAGGATTCATAATGTCTGTTGTGTTACTCCATGATGTTATTGCTTGCTTGTTGTTCATTTCTTCCACATTAGGAGAAATCTTTCTTTTAGAGAATTCAGAGAACCACGAATTCAGAATCCTATAAGTGATCTGGTTTCAGTGTTTCATTATGTGCCTTTCATTAAAAATTGTGTTAAGAGGAAGGAGGAGTAGAGCAATAGAAACACTTTTCCTTTTCCTTTGAGTTTTTATAAGAGGGAAGACTAGAACAATGTGATCGACTACCTTTGAGTTTTTATGACTTCTGTTAATCTTCATAGTGAAAAAATTCTTGCATATAGTACTTTCTCAATGCCTCTTATGCGTTCTACTGTTCAACTCAATTGCTTATGCATTATACCTCAAAATGCAATATCTCAGCTTATGCACAAGTAGGTGCATCCCGAATTCGGACACCTTCTTATACAAAGTTTCTTTTGAACATTGCTTCAGATGACTATAAAGGTGTCCCAGGTCTAACTCTAGAAATGTTTTTGAATTTCTTTTTTTTGATCAAAAGTTCAACAAAAAATTAACCTTAATCCTTCTCACAGCTCTCATTCACCCTTCTCTTGTGACAGTTGGAAGATGGTAGTAAAAGGAGAGGCAGCATAGTATTGTTCCCACTTTCTGATCGGCACACTCAGGAGTTTCATTTGCAAATGATGATGTAGGATATTGCTGCCTCGTTATTGATGGAATTTGAGAAATGGGTTCTTTGCATAGAATCTGCTAAAACTATTGTCAAGACACCTTTGGATTCTCAAGCTAGCCTTATCTCAGAGGAGGTTTGTTTCTTGGGTGATTTTTGGCACCTCTCTCCCTGAACTGAGTGATTGCCTAAAGGGTTTGCCTTTTCTTTATTGTTTATTTAGGCAACAATAAGGTTGATGGAGTCCATAACCACTGGGGTCTAAACTCAATTGATTGACTTGACAAAATTTAGTTTTTTTTGTCATGAACTTATGAATCTACTTTTCCCCTGAAAAGATTTTGTCCATATTGGCAATGTAATCATCCTCTCTTGGAATGACTGAAGGTGATAAAGGCTAAGAAAAGGTTGTTGTTGTGGAGGGAAGTGGCTACACTTTGTTGGTAGTGTTCTCTTTCTATGTATAAAGCACTTCTCTTGGACATTTCCTTATATTTGACCAACCTTTTTCTACTTCAAAGTTTAATTGTGTCCAGTTTGAGCCTTGCCTGGTAGGCTGATGTTGCTTTTGGTATATAGATCGATCGGATGGGCCAAAAAGATCAAATTGTAGAGGATGAGGTGAAATATCGTTATTATGATGTGATTCAACTCTACCAAAGATCTTTTATACAAGACAATGCTCAAAGGTTCGTTTCTAATGACCCTTTCTCTAAGGAACATCTTGGTTTATGATGGTCATTTTCCATGTTGTTTTTTTACTATCACACATGCTATATATATATATATAAAGTGAACATATTAGGCTCGCTTTTCTCATTCTGCCCCGTTAGGCCCCATAGTTTGTCACTTTCAAGGATTCACAGAGAGCTGAGACTACACTACTCCTTTCAGTATATTTGTTTTCCTTGTGCTCGTGTTGTTCTTGAAATATATTTTCTTTAGTCCATGAATTGCCATCTCATGAGATGGTAGCTGTTACTTAAATTTAAGGTATAACCAGCCATTATCTTCAACATGTTGAGTATATCTTCTATTACTTATCATGTATTGTTTGCTTTTCTTGTTTTTCCATGAAGGCAGGTTTTTACTGATTGTATTTTTAGTGATGTTTATTTATTGTGCTTTCATGCAAATCAGTCTACACTTATTATTTTTAGGAGTGTTATTCTCGATCTCTCCTTCCTACTTCCTTTCATCTTTTCGCCAACAGCTTGAACTGAAGATATTCTTTTCAGCATCACTTTAAGCTTTGAAGGGCACTCTCAGTTAGTTGGTTCTGGACACACATGCATTTGAAAGCTTATTCCTTTGTCCTTTTCTTTACTGTGTTTAGTATACTAAAGTACTTTAGGATACTTGTATTTTATGCTTGAGTTTTTGTCTTTTGAAAGCTTCTTTGTTGATGCATTTCTATATCAATGGATTTCTACAGCACCTCTAACAACTCCCCTTGCAGAATTGGATCGATCATCATCTTGGTTCGACATGAATGTTGGTAAAATCTTGTCAAGTGTCTCTTTAAGTTATTAATACAGCCCTTTTGAGCTTCTAGGTCTGTCATTTGATTTGAAAGCTTGTTAGAATATGGACTAGTACAGGCACCTCTAGAATATTCAGACATTGTAGATACAAGTTCAAGCTTATTTATTTTTCATCAAGTCATTTGCCAATGACGTTCAGGACTCCTTCTGTTAGCCCTCCTTTGCAAAACTACCTGACTGGAATGCGAAGAGTGTGTTCTTTAGAGTTCAGGCCAAACCAACTAAATTCTTCAGACTCTGGATTAGCTGATTCACTTTTAGGGTTTGCTAGGACTTCTGAAGTTTCAGAATGTTGCTTGCTTCCATAATCAGCCATGTATAACTGGAGTTCTGGTCACTTCTCAATGCCCCTGTTGACCTCAACGGATGAGAATAAAAAGGCATTGGTGAAAAGAGAAGAGAGGGAGAGAATTGATGAGTTGTGGAGCCTAATTCAGAGTTTTTGCCCTTGCAGTAGGGGGGGTCAGGGGGCTCCCTCCGGCACGAGTCCTACTGCGCGGTCAGTGGGCGGGGGTCCAGGGGGAGCCGCCCCAGGCCGTAGGGGGGCAGCGCTCTCCGGAAGAATTTTTTTTTGGGGCTTATGTTTGAGACTCTGTGTGTTATGGATTAGACCTGATTTTTTACTAGCAGCTTAGTTAAAACCGCCTTGAGGCGTATGCTTCAAGGCGTATGAGGCACACGCCTTGGGGATCTTTTTTTATTTTTATTTTTAATTTTGTGATGGATTATCCATCGCTAATATTCAGCAATGGATTTTTGATGTTTTGCGATGAATTATATTTCATCGCTAATTCTATCGCTAAAATAGTGGCAGAATATAATCCATCGCAAAACCAAATCATTGCTTATTTAGCGACAGACTCACGACAGAATATGACATTCGCTAATCCATCACAAATTAGCGACGGAATTAGCGACATATAAGTTATGTCGCTCATTAGCGACCAAGAAATTGCGACGGACAATATCCAACGCTAATCCGTCGCTAAAATATTTAGCGACGGATTGATGACAGATTAACGTCGAATATCGTCCTTCACCAATCCACGTTTTTCTTGTAGTGTATGTACATGAATGCGGTGGACGGTATTCTGTGTGTCTGCCGCGTCTAACATTTGTTGAAAATCTGTGTTCCCGACAAGGTTTTCGTCTAAATCCCATTGGAAATGGTGCATCAAACATACCTAAAATTGCCCAACTATGGCACAGCATCTACCATGCCATGCAAATAATAGCAGATGTACATTTGGATAAAGATTTGCTATAATCTTTTGTATGTGCAAACGACTTGGCAAAATATTTTAGTTTTTTTGATAAATCTGACCTTATAGGATGTGATTTGCATTGTTGGTTTTGTGAGAATGGACATTTGGATCACCGGATTATGCCGATTGAGTGAGATTTTCCAGTAATAAAAAAACAGATATAAATGCTTTAAAAAAAATTGTCACTTCAAGACTGCATTTTTCGTTAAAAAAAACACAACCTAAGGGTTGATTCTTACAAAATCAAGCACATAAAATACATCTAAGGTATTAGATTGAGTCAAAACAACTTGCTCTATGAGATCCCAACTAGATTGTACATGCAAATGATTGCAGTAAATATATACATTTTTCTTTCTAACTTCTTTCCATGTTAACTCTTTTGCGACCCTGAAAATAATTCCATTCTACTATACCAGGGTTGCGTTTGGGCCATTGGGTGTCACTTTACACTTCGTTGCCAAGTTCATCAACTCACACACTTGCAGTATTTGTGTGCCTCGTGTACCGAGATCATTCATGGGATCCAATGTCTCAAATAGCAGTGAACGCGACCAACCTCACAAGATCCTCAATTTTCATCTAATGAACCAGACTTTCAGAAGTTTTTTATGAACTTGGCCATTTGTCTGCCTCATATGAAGGCCAAATACACACTAAATAAGATAACAAAATGTAGGAATACTAAACGAGCTGAACAAGCTCAACGAGACAAGCTTGGGCTGTTCGGGATCGCCTTGTGAGCTCGGCTCTTGAGCTCATCACGAGCCCAGCCCAGCCCGTGCTCCTAAAAAGCAAATCACGAGCTGGATCTTTTTTGAAAATTTTGTTTTCAAAAGCTCGATAATATATAAAATATATAATATTATAAATCTATGCATAAAATACATAATATCTAATATGTAAGCAAGCGTATATGAACTGAGACGAACTGCCATGTCTGTGCTTGGCTCATTCACCTAAACGAGCCAAGCCGAACTGGCAGCTGCTAGTCTCGTTTCTCAACCCTAATAAAATGTCATCTCTAAAGCAGTAGCTGATAGGATAGTTAAAGCATTCCTTTTTTAAGCAAATTGTTTTGCCCTTTTACCCCACAGTACAAGTAGTTAGCAGCTATATTTAGGAGGAACCATTCCTCCTTAAGCAAACGGTGCATTGTCCTCTACCCCACAGTCCATGTGAAGCACTTCAATTATGGACCTATGTCTAACTCTCATGCCCATAGTATGGTCCATCTCCAAGATGGATGGCGAAATAAGTGGAGTTAGCCACATGGAATTCATCATGTCCACAAAAATCATGAAACACGACAGAGGCTTGATGCTTCCACTATGTGTCGTATAAGGGACGACTATCTTCACAGTACATGTGACTAAGTTCTTGAACTCAACTCACCGATTTCATGTTTTTGCTCAAAAAGAAAGAAGTGCACCGATTTTATGCGCTTGGGTTTTTGTACGTAGTGGCCATGAAAAAAATCATCTTGACCAATAAACTCGATGCTCTCTCTGATAACGAGGAATGTACAGAGAAATTAAGCAGAAACTCTTATTCACTTCTTAGTACACTTTAGAAAGTGAAACTCATTTGAACAGTACTTAAAAATAATCAAAACATATATAAAAAACAATTTTGTACACAGCACAAAAGCAAGCCTTATAAAAAAGTGAGCACAGAATCTCTTATATAAACAATATTTTCACTTTTCAAAAACATACCGTGAATGAAAAAGATAATGATGACGAGATTCGAGCATTTTCTCGATTATGTATGCCACGGAAACAGGTTTATCGTAATAGAAATGTGCCAAGCATAGATACCGGACTGATTTTTCGGGTGAAAAGTGCAACGGAAAGCTTGGCTTTATGGATAAATGCACAAGACACAATGTGTTTCTGCAGGGCCATCATGGCAACACAAATGCGGGGCTCCTACCTTGCAAAAAAATTAATGAGTCCGATTTGCTTTCCACAGAAGAAAGGCTTCGCACGGATTGTGGTGCCAAGCCATCTCCAGCGGTGCACAAGTTCACCTTTCTTGTGAGAAGTAGCCACAGATCCACAAGTGACCCCATTTCTCCTCCATCAACCATACACTGGCAGGCCTCCAATTGGTAAAACACTTGAGGTCCTCCCCTGCCCTCTGAAGAGTACATCCAGTATCAATCTTGCAGCAAAGGACACCTTCATAGGTTTCTAAACCATGACTTTGTTGTGTTATGTCCGGTGACAATCCACGGTCGTCCCTAGCCAAGAAGGCAGATCAAACCTTGTGGGCTAGTGAGAGTTAGGGACTTTTTTTCTCTATTAAACTAGACTCACCCAGTCTGAATTTTCTCACCTTCACCCCCAACCATGTTATTCAATGATCGAGTTCCCTAGATTTGAAACTTCAGGGCACTTAATTTGGATAGTTGTGAACTCTTTTCAGCAAAAATGTGGAGTTGAAGAACGTGATTGAGTTCTTGATTTTGACACCAACAAACGCCAATGTCCAAATGTCAGGAGAAAATTATTTTTATCAGAGAATACATACAAAAACCATCACTAGGCACTTGGTCATAATCTTACAGAAATCTAATCATAGGCTAGGCCCCAACCAGAACCAAGATCCAGTATCCTTTAGCCTTCTGGATGAACCACCCAAGTCTAATCGACTGGACGGCTTCCCAAGTCATCATCAGAGTAATTTAATCAGAAGGTTGACAAAGCATCAAATCAAGAAGGGACTAGTATGAAACTTTAAACTGTCCAAATATCAACAAGGAAAACATTGTACCTCTGAAATCAAAGCAACTACTTAGCCTAATTAAGGGTCCTCATCTCCAACCTTACTGTTCATAAAGATTAAACCAAGTTATCAAAGATCAAAAACATTCATCCTAGCCTTAAATCATGGCACCCAAATCCTCTTTCATGGAGATTGGGGTGAGTCGGTTGAACACGGGTTGGGAACAGTTGTGGATTGCCATTCCTCATGACCAGCATGGATTCATAATCTTCTTCACTTTCTTCAAAGGTACAGTTGAATTCTTCTTGTGCATCCTATGTATATTCATCAATGTAATAGAAGAGGTCAGGCAGCATGGATAATAATGAAAATAATAAATTTTTTAATAAAACAAATATATAAGAGATTAAATCTGTAGTTCAAGAGATACATACCCTGAAAACTTTGTTTCTGTTGCTCTCAGCGGACCTTATCTGCACCAAGAACCATTATTAATCCACGCCTACAAAATAAACTGTGGAACTTGATAACCAATTTACCTTTTTCTTGTAAGTATCAATCTGTCTCTTGATTTTGCTATCCTGGTGCACAAGGAAAACACAAGATAAATATCAAACATCAGAAAACGTGTGTACATGGGCATGCACAAAAGACACATACAAGTGCCAATCTGATCTTCTTCAACGCTTCGCTTAGATTTTGCTCAAGACCGCACAGCTCGGCGTGATTTAACTCGTCAAGTTCATCACCAACCCGTTGCCTTTACACCAAAATTGGAAAATATCAATCGCAAGAAAAGAAAAAAAACAAAGCCTTACTCACCCCCTTTCAAGAACACAGAGAGAGAGAGAGAATGCAACCTGATGCTCTTGCGGAGCCTTTCATTCTTCTCCTTGAGTTTGTTAAATTCCTTTTGCATACTCTATAACCCCCCCAAAAAAAAGATCAAATTACCATCCACATCTTCATCATTATAATAATGGTTTCTTTAACAAACTGAAAATCTAGACACAAATTATAGTAAAAAAAAGCAAGACAAAAAACATAAAAAAGAAAAAGATGGGAAATCAAAAAACATACTTCATAATGGGAATCCCATAAATTTGTTCCAGTAACTTGCTGATAACGGTCAATCATCTTCTTCATGCTTTTCATATTACACAAAAGAACAACAAATCGAGATGTGAGAGAGAAAGACAGAGAGAGGAGGGGAGGGTGAAGAAACCTACGTGGTAGTAGGGCTACAGTACTCAAAAAACTTGTGGGTGCTGGAGAAGAGGACGAGGGAGACGTGAGCATCGCAGAGGACAGTGAGCTCCTTGGCCTTCTTGATGATCCCAGCCCTCCTCTTTGAGAAGGTCACCTGCCTGTTGGTGGTGTTCTCTATCCTCTTTATCTCTATCTTCCCACGACCCATCTCCCTGAGACACCTAAAACCCTAACCTCACAACAAACGCCGACCAGGACGAGGGAAAGAAAAGGAAGGGTGAAAACAAAGAGAGGGTGCTGGGTGGTTGTTGGAAGATGTTGAAGACGATGGTCTTCTTTTTTCTCTTTCTTGCTCCTCCTTTGTAACTTGTAAGGAGTAGGGGGGGGGGGGGGGGGAGGGGAGGGGTGTAGGTGAGCCATCATCCCTCTCAAACTTTTTCATCTTTCCACAACAGGTGGAAGCTCAGAAAAGCTGAAGTTTCCCAAAACGACAATGGTTTCCAAATCAGTGAAAGAAAAAGTGGACGCGCAACGTGAAATGTCTTTACACTTCTCTTTTACACTTTCGTGGCCTCTCTCTCTCTCTCTTAATTCATATAATTTTACCATCTTAAAATCACAAATTCCTATACTCTAGGTTGACGTTGAGTTATACAAAACTAACTTAAGCACTCAGTTTAAAAAAATATAAAAAGGGCATTTATAAGATAATTAGAGTAAAAAAATCTACCTGTTTAGTATTTTTCTTTTTTTAAATGTCAACATAAAAAAAGTTCAGCATCGACTGCACATAGCCATAGCTGGTAAGACCCTTGAGGTCTTCCCTCAACCCACCAAGACCTGTTCTACTTATCCCCTATGTCATTCCCCATCTTCATACCCTTCTTAAATCTTAGGATTAAAGTTATTTTGATTAAATCTGACCTTATACATAGATTCAGCATGATCGATACATAGAATGACCCCATTATGATCATGGTTTTGTTGAAAGCGTTCATCTGTATAAAAAGAAATCGATAAAATGTGGACCAGCTTTTGTAATTTGAGTCAAACGGCAGACTCTTATGTGAGAATGTTTCTTTTCCTTTTTTACCGTCCCTGTCTCCACATATCCAAAAGGCAGACTGCTAGAGCGTCTGTGAAGATAATTATTGCTGCCTGGAATAAGAGAGGTCAAATTTCCTGAAACGGAGCCGCGGACGTAGAAGCCTTGGACTCCCATTTTCATGAAACTTACCCTCCAATATTTAAGAAATCAAACTGCGAGCTAAAAAATGATTGGATGGCGCTCATGAAGGAAGAATATCGTACCGTCTCGGGAGTCGGTCAGGCTGCTTCAATTCACTTTTTGTTTCGAAGAAAACTGCAGCCCTGACGGGTGGGACCCACATGGTCCGGGTCCGGGTCCGGGTCCGGATCGAGATCCAGATACAGGGTCCTCGGTAGATGGAAGGATCTAGACTCGGGCATTGGCTATTTTTGCCTGGAGGCATTAGAGACGCCCAAGTCTTTTCTTCTCTTTTACCATTGTTACAGGTGCATACGCGTTGGGTTTTTACTGGTTGGAATCGAGACTTGGATCTCTATTTGGATTGGATTCAGAAGTTTTGTCACTGTCTGAATCAGAACAGATAGGTCCTGTTGGTGGTTCTCAGATTAAAGACTCAAAAATAAGAAAAATTTACAAATATACGCCTAGTTTTTCATATAATTATACAGACATGTCTATCCTTTTAGATTTTACGAATAGGTGGCTAAGATAAGAAAATAATTCACAAACAATCACCTAAGGTAACTTTAACCGTTTAACTATGGTTGGTCACACGACTCACATCGTAGTTGCCTCAACTTAAAAGACTCTTTTTAACCTTATGATCCAAAAATAAGAAAAATTTACAAATATATGCCTAGTTTTTTATATAATTATACAGACATGCCTATCTTTTTAGATTTTATGAATAGGTGGCTAAGATAAGAAAATAATTCACAAACAACCACCTAAGGTAACTTTAACCCTTTAACTATGGTTGGTCACACGACTCACATCGTAGTTGCCTCAACTTAAAAGACTCTTTCTGTGCTGCTGTTTGTGAATTACTTTCTTAACCTAGGCGTCCCTTTGTAAATCCCAAAATTAAGTATGTCTTTGTAACTAAGTCAAAATTTAGAAGGATCTTTGTAAATTGTTCCAAAAATAAACTAGTTAAACTAGTTGTAAATTTAGAAGGATCTTTATTAATATTTTCTTATAAAAAATAATTTTTTTATTGCCAAGATTTTGTGGAAAAAATGCATGATTTATGAAAAAAATTCAATTTCTCGTGAGTTTTTGAAAAACGAGATTTTGCAGATAAAAACGTTTGTCACTATGGTTAAGATCCGATCGATTGAAATGAAAGCCTTTCCTTTCTGAAACAAAAAATAAAGTCACCTGGTCTCCTTTCCCAATACTAGGCTAGGCTGCAAACGGTTCAGATATGGTCGGATATCTGATTCGAATCCTACATGTTTTTTGGATATAGATCCTTTAAATAAAATCCGAATGTGGATTCAGATTAGATTTGGATCTATTCAGTGGGATCACTTTTGGATTTGGGTCAGTATTTTAAATCGGATCTGGAGTTGATCCAAATCAAAATCCGAACCAAATGCATCTTTTTGCATATAAAAATAGCACAAAAAAGTGGATAATGTTTGTGATCCTCGTGTGTGAGAAACCCCTAGCAAAAAAACTCTCAATGTTTTATTAAAATATTTTTTACACATCTGACCCCTTAAAGTGATGATCTATTTGATTTAGTAAAAAATCAGCCCTTAGATCATGTTTTTCTATAACATATATGTCAGACTTTTTTTATGGTTGAAAAATCAATGGCCTACAATGTACCCATTTTTCATTCCTCAAAAAATCATATTGTTATGTTAAAAAAAACAATTCAAGGGTTTATTTTGTACTATTTCGAGCATTCTAAGTATGTTCCAACCAATTGGTTTCCTTACCCATTTATCAAAGTTGAAATATTTACATGAAAAAATGGAGATACTATCATTTAAATGGAAATAGCATGATTTATTAGTGAATTATACGCTTTTATTGGCAAAGTCTCATTAACGTATTAATTTTTTGTTAAACTTTTGATATTTAAATTCTCCCAATTTCAAATGTTTACGGGAAAAAGCTCCACTTTTCAAAAATTTCTTGATTGGCCACGTGTTACTTTTACCTTCTAAGATTACTTACTTGCCCCTAACGATAGGTATACAATGGGAAGCTACAGTTATGAGGTTAACATTGAAGGGTACAAAATGCGTTAATAAAATGATAATATCAGGATAAAAACGTGATATGTTCGAAATAGAT
The DNA here is from genome assembly GCF_984573655.1 of Nuphar pumila. Classification (NCBI taxonomy): domain Eukaryota; kingdom Viridiplantae; phylum Streptophyta; class Magnoliopsida; order Nymphaeales; family Nymphaeaceae; genus Nuphar; species Nuphar pumila. The sequence goes on from NC_143251.1 coordinate 27,100,047, forward strand.
GATATTTTGACAATATAATTTCTTTTTGGGGATTAAATCAGCTTTTGAAAAAATTGAGATAAAATTGTGAGTTTTTCAAAAAATATGGCAGTTATTAGAACTATGATCTTATAAAACGAAATGAAAGATTTTAATACTTGCTTTTCTTCTCCCCTTCAAAAAATAATTGATTTTCTTCTAGTCGAGTATCACATGAAATGTGGGACCAGCATGACTTGGGCTCGTGACTCTGACTTTCTAGAATCATAATGTTTGTATGCAGCTCAAAATCTGGAGCAAATTATCCTAATTGTATGTTCCCTTGTTTGTTTTATAGTCACAAATATTCTTGCAATATTTCCTCAACAAAGGAAAATTTCACAAAAAATATTGTTTCTCTTAAAAAATTCTTGATATATTTAGATTTAAAAAATATAAGAAATGCTATAATATTTTGATAAAAATGATATTTTAAAAATATCAATTATATAGATTTTTCAAGATCTCGATGGGACGTCACCAAGTTGATTGATGAAGGAAGGTTTTTCCTTACATCAGCCTAGCCAGCAAAGAAAAAACAAAATGTCAATTATTGAACAAAAAGTACCATGAACCCTAGTTTTACAATAGAAGCACCATCATCGTAACCAATTCATTGACATTTGCAGACGAGGGGGGGATTGATTAGATATATACTCTATGCTAGAAAGGGTGCATTAGAATGTTTTTGGCGATTTGAGGCATTTTCTCTTTTATCTGTCAAGGCACTACCCATTGTCTATAAGGTGATTGAACTAAAAGCTACCTTTGGATGCAATCGAAGTTTATAATATGGAAGAAATTTGTATTTCCTATTATCTCACACAACCAAAATCTAGGTTGGATTTTCTAGAAAATGAGGGCTCGTGGTAAAATCTACCCAACCCAGGTTGGATTTTCAACATTTTCACTTCTTTTGGCCAATAACTATGTCGCAAATCCTTGTGTTGGAATTTTAAACATTAAACACATTTTCACACGAAAAATATGTGCATATAAAGTTTGAAAGGGAAGATCTATGGTGATGCTGGACCATGAATATATTGGCGTACATAAGAAAAAATAGTGTGGATTTAATATTTTGTTACTTTCAAAATTTTGGACACATGGCATGTGCACACATGTGTGTGTGTGTTATTTGGTAATGACACCATTACGTAATAACACCCTTGGATGTTTTGATCCAATCCAATCTCATAAATGAATTCAACATATTTAAAATATAGGGAACAACTCTTGAATCATGTTTTTTCAGAGAAAAACAAGATTTTATGACCTGAAAAAACAATGTTTGATTTTTTAATCCTTACAAAAACCTACCAACATGCCGTAATTCACTACAAGAAAAACTTTAATTAGCGACGGATATTTGCGATGGATTTTTTCTGTCGCCCCTTGCGATGGATTAGTGAGCGAAAAATATTCGTTGCTAACATTCGAATTATTTGTAGAATTAGCGACATAAAACATGTCATCACGATTCTGTCGTGAATTAGCGACGACCAAATGCCATCTCAAATGAGTGACGATTCAGCAACAAAAAATTGCAGTCGCTACTCCGTCGCACAGTTGCGATGGAGTATGCGACGGAATATGACCGTCGCTAATTCATCGTTAAATTTCTCGTAAATTCCTAATGTCGATCCCCTTTTCTCTTTCTTTTTCTCTTGTCGCTTGCCCGTCGCCCGTCGAGATCCCATCGTCCGCCCGACCGTTGTGGGCCGTCGACCTCCTGTCTGTCCGCCCTCTCTCTCTGTGGTTGCCAGAGGGCCCGCCCCCCTCTCTCTCTCTTGGGTTGTCGGCCCTCCGGCAACCCTTGTCGTACCCTCCCCTCTCTCTTTGTGGTTGTCGGTAGGTCGATGGCCCCCTGCCGCACCTGCCACCCCCCTCTCTCTCTCTGTGGTTGCCGGAGCCCCCCCCCCCCCGCCTCCTCTCTTTTGGGTTGCCGGAGGGCAGGCAACCCCTGTCGTGCCCTCCCCACTCTCTCTCTGCGGTTCCCAGTAGGCCGGTGGCCCCGTGTCGCACCTCCCACCCCCCCTCTCTCTCTGTGGTTGCTGGAGGACCCGACCCCCCCTCTCTCTTTCGGGTTGCCGAAGGGGCGACAACCCCTATCGTGCCCTCCCCTCTCTCTTTATGGTTGTCGGAGGGCCAGGAACCCATGTCGTGCCCTCCCCTCTCTCTCTCTTTGTGGTTGCCAGGAGGCCGACAAGAGACCGGTGGCCACCTGCCGCATCTCCCCCCCCCCCTTCTCTCTCTTTGTGGTTGCCAGAGGGCCCGCCCCCTCTCTCTATGTGGTTGCCGGAGCGCCCACCCCGCTTCAGCTGTCGCACCAGGTCGGTAGGGGGAAAAGAGCAGAGTTGGGGGGGGGGGGTGCTCGGCACCCTCCCTCCTAGCAAATCCAGGCCGGTGATCCCCTGCCCCCTCTTTCTTTGTCGTTGCTGGGAGGCCGGCGGACAGTGGTCGTACCTGTGTCACTTTTTGTTCTTTAGTAAGGCTACAACCATTTAACTCTTCACACTTTTGCAATTTTACGTAGCATCTGCCTTTTGACTCCGCGGCCCGAGCCGCGTATCATTTTCACTCGTAGACACTCGAGCGCATCGCAACCTCACAAGGTAGGAGAAAACTTCTCAAGAACTTTGAAAACTGTAAATCGGGTAAATACCCGTGGTGAGTAAGCGATGTAAGTGCATCACATTTAATTTATTGTATGCAACATTTTTCTGTTCACAAACTCACTTAGTTGTGAATATGTAAAACTGCTTTGATGGAGTTTAGAGATCATGCTAAGCATGATTTTAATGTATGAAAATAGAAGTGTTCTTATTTTTAGAGTACGGATTCCATGCTAGGCATGATAGTAGTTAGTGGGATATTGGAGTGTGTTTGTTGCAGGTACATGTTTGACATTATTTTGATATAAATGATTTGAATGTATTGTAATGTTTGATGTGATTGTAGCCATGATTGCATGAATTTACTTTCAATTTGTTTATGACTTTCACGTGAAATTGTATCATGAAAACATGTTTCAAATGAATGTATTGTGTTATGAATAGTTTGCACATGAAAGGTATTAAGTTATCAATGCATGCATAATAGTTCTTGTGATTGTTTGACATTATATATATATATATATATATATATATATGTGTGTGTGTGTGTGTGTGTGTGTGTGTGTGTGTGCGATATATCAATTCATATTTTCATACATTCTAATGAAAATTTGATATTTTTTTCATCATAGCATTATAATGATTCTCTTTTAACTGGTTAGGATAATAGTCTTACCATCATACTACAAAATGACTGCAAACCGTGAATGGATGTACCAAAAGATAGTTGGCAATGAGCTATCACTTGAATATGTGGATGGTGTAAAAAAATTTATTGAATTTGCAACGACAAGTGTTAGTACAATGGATCTCACAGGTTGGATTAGGTGTCCCTGCAAGATATGTAAGAACAATCAATTTGTAGAACCTCATGGCGTTAGATATCACCTATACAGGAAGGGTTTTGTGAGTGATTATCATAATTGGACGTTTCATAGTGAAGAATTTAGGAACAATTTTGAGGCACGAGTGGATATAGTGTACGATAATGCATATATGGATTTGATATTTGATGTTGCAGGACCAGAACTGGGTTCTGCTATAGGTCCTAGTGATGTAACAACTGGGGTAGAGGAAGAAGCATCAAACGATGTAGCTAGCAAATTTTATGATTTACTTAGAGATGTTGATGAGCCACTTTTGAATGATTGTGATGGTCATACTATCTTGTTTGCACTTCTTTAACTACTGAATTTGAAGTCCGAGTTTAACTTGAGTCAATCATGTTTTGACTGTTTATGCTCTATTGTAAAGAGTATGTTGCCTAAAGATGAGAAATTGCCACAAAATTTTTATCGTACGAAGGTTATGGTTAACGCTCTCGGTATGGGGTATCAAAAGATAGATGTTTGTCTAAATCACTGTATATTGTATTTCAAAGATCAGGAAAATAGCAGATCATGCTCATCATGTGGGCATCCTTGGTTCAAGCCAAAGACAAGAGGCAATGATAGCACGAAGTCAAAAGAAGTGTCATACAAGTCACTCTGCTACTTTTCTCTCACCCCTAGATTGCAACAATTGTATACGTATTTGAGGACAGCTAAACACATGAGATGACATGCAAATAAAGTTCAACATGATGAAGACAAGATCACTCATCTTGTTGACACAGAAGTTTGGAAGCACTTTAATCGTACTCATCATACCTTCGTAATGGAAGTGAGCAATGTCAAGCTCGATTTATGTACAGATGAATTTAATCCATTTGAGGGTAGATCAACTTCATACTCGTGTTGGCCAGTATTTGTAACTTCATACAACCTTTCTCCAAGCTTGTGTATGAAGCGTCAAAATCTTTTCTTGTCTCTATTGATCCCTTGTCTGACCTCTTCAGACCAAAATCTTGATGTATATTTAAGGCTATTGATTGATGAATTGAAACTATTGTGGGATGACAGTGTTCTCACATACGATGCTCATAGAAAACAAAATTTCAATATGAAGGTTGTTGTTCTGTGAGCAATCAGTGACTTCTCTGCATATGGTATGTTATCTGGTTGGAGCACACGTGGGAGGTTGGCATGTCCGTATTGCATGGAGAATACAAAATTATTTAGATTGACGCATGAAAGAAAGTCGTGCTTGTTTGAGTGTCACCGTCGATTTCTACCCAGCGATCATTCGTTTTGTCGATAAAGAAATGTGTTTCGAGCAGGCACAACTAAAATGGAAGGTTCACCCACAAGATTGTCTGCCATAGAGATTTTAAGAAAATTATGATACTTTTCACATGAATTGACAGATGCCTGTAGCCCGACGCCCTTCCTTGGATTTGGGAAGGATCACAATTGGACAAAGAAATTTATATTTTGGAAACTACCATATTGGCCGACCTTATTGATACGACATAATTTGGATGTGATGCATGTAGAGAAAAATGTGTTTGATAATGTGTTTAATACAATAATGAAAGTGAAAGAAAAAATGAAGGATAATTCGAAGGCCCGTATGGATTTAAAAGTAATATGTAAAAAACCAGAATTGGAACTCAAAGAGTACAATGTCAAAATACTGAAAGCAAAGGCAATGTACATGCTTGGACCATATCAAATAAAGCAGGTATGTCAATGGTTGAGACAGTTGAGATTTCCAGATGGATACGTCTCTAACATTACTCGAGTTGTAAGGATAGACGAAGGACAATTATATGGGTTGAAGAGCCATGCTTGTCATGTCTTTATGCAAGGGTTGATACCCCTAGTATTTCATGATATGTTAGACAAGCCTATATGGGGGGTATTATCTGATTTGAGTAAATTTTTTAGAACATTGTGCGCATCAGAAGTCATAGTTTTTAAGGTAAAGAATCTTGAGGATTCTATCGTCACTACTATTTGTCAACTAGAGAAGATATTTCTGCTAGTATTTTTCAATGTTATGAAACATTTGATCATACATTTGCCATATGAACTAAGGGTTGGTGGTCTTGTGCAGTATCGGTGGATGTACCTATTTGAAAGGTATGTGTTTTCTTATATTTTTCTCTTCATTGCTATTGAGAAATTTATTGTAATCTGAGATGTAAATTTTTGACAGATGCATGTTTGACCTCAAAAAAAAAGTTTGGAATAAAGCAAGAGTAGAGGGCTCTATCTGTGAGGCATACACTTTAGAAACGATTTCAAATTTCTCATCTATGTACTTTGAATCTCACATTCCAACATGTTACACATGCCCACCTCGTAACGATGATGAAGAACATTTTACTGTAGTTGACAAACTGTTGATATTTCAACCACTTGGGTATGCCTTTGGCAGTTGCCGGTCAAGACTCTCGGAAGATCGAGAGCAAGACGCAACAAAATCTGTATCCTTTTTAATTGCTCAACGATCGACCCATACATCGAGTAAGTATATATAGACGCAACACAAATCTATATCCTTTCATGTCCTATACGTGCATACATGGTTTGGTAATATAAATATTTCATAAGTGCAGACGATTTGATCTGGAGTTGCGAAGAGAATTGTCACATCTCATTGATGCAGAAGTATAAAAAGAACGTGAAACTAAGTTTGTGGCATAGTTAAAAGGGTTGGTAAGGACGATGACATAAATTGTCTCCGTGTAAACAATAATAAGTTACTTAATTGGTCGTGATCACAATCATTGTTAATGTTTTTAGGTCCGCCATGGTGATGTTAAAGATCAAAGAATATGTGATTTACAAAATGGTCTGACCAAAGTTGTGCAATGTTACAACGGGTACATCGTAAATGGTTATCGACTCTATACAAAAAACTACGGTATAAACAAATCAATGATGAATAGTGGCGTGTGTGTCAATGGTAGCAGTTACGGTGAAAATGAATATGATTACTATGGCGTTATAGAAGAAATAATGGAGTTGACCTACTTAGGCATAAATAATAGGGTAATTTTATTCAAGTGTCATTGGTTTGATCCCACTGCAACAAGAGTCAACAAAGCCTCAGACATTGTGGATGTGAATCATAAATCAAGGTTTGGAACATATAAATCATTCATATTAGCCTCGCAAGCTCAACAAGTTTACTATAGTTCATATCTGAGTACAAAAAAGTCAAATAGAAATGAATGGTGGGCAGTTTGCAATGTGAAGTCCAAACTATACCCTGAGTATGATCAATTACAATAAGACAAGTTAACTGAAGAGAGCGATTACTATCAATCAGATGATATCTATGACTTCTCTTATAGTCACGATTTTGCGCATGATATGCATTTCATATCTCCATTGGTCGATGGAACATTCATGGAAGAATGTGATCCAAATGATATACCAAGTGGATGGGTGGACAATGAAGAAGAAGAAAAAGATGAGGAGGAAGAAGAAGAATATGAAAGTCAAACAAGTGATGAGGAAGAATTCTCGAGCTAGTGAAATAAACCTTGTAATACAAACCTCTATTTGATGTGAATGATTTGAATTATTTGAATGTTTTGAAATGTATTGCAATGATTTGAATGAATTGAAGGTATTGCAATGTTTGAATGTATAACATAACATTTTTTATTTGTTAGAATGTATCTTCGATATGTATAGAGTTATGATTTGAATGTATTGTAACGTGTTTAAATGATTTGAATGTATTGTAATATTTGATGTGAATAATTTGAATGTTTTAAAATGTATTGCAATGATTTGAATGAATTGAAGGTATTGCAATGTTTGAATGTATAGCATGATATTTTTTATTTGTTAGAATGTATCTTCGATACGTATAGAGTTATGATTTAAATATATTTAATGTGTTTGAATGATTTGAATGTATTGTAATATTTGATGTGAATGATTTGAATTATTTGAATATTTTGAAATGTATTGCAATAATTTGAATGAATTGAAGGTGTTGCAATGTTTGAATATATAGCATGACATTTTTTATTTGTTAGAATGTATCTTCGATACATATAGAGTTATGATTTGAATGTATTATAACGTGTTTAAATGATTTCAATGTATTGTAATATTTGATTGAATGATTTAAATTATTTGAATGTTTTGAAATGTATTGCAATGATTTGAATGAATTGAAAGTGTTGCAATGTTTGAATATATAGCACAACATTTTTTATTTGTTAGAATGTATCTTCGATACGTATAGAGTTATGATTTGAATGTATTGTAATGTGTTTGAATGATTTGAATGTATTGTAACATGTTTGAATGATTTGAATGTATTGTAATATTTGATTTGAATTATTTGAATGTTTTGAAATGTACTACATGATGTTTTTTATTTGTTAGAATATGATTCGTGGAGGTTACAGTGGTTGAGCACCCAGTGGTAACCAGTATCAACCTTCATCTTCACGGGCTGCTTCGATAGGTATATCATTTAACTAATTGTATACTTGATTAGTTTAAATGCACATTGTGTGAATTTCTAACTCTTTTTTGTACAGATGATGTTTTACCAACATCAGTTGTTCATACAAGTCACGAGACAATGTTAGATGCAGGGTCTTCTCAGTCTGACACAAGAAGACTCATTCAAATAGTGTATATCGATAATCGACCGTAAGTATTCTATTTTCATTTATCCTATACTTATCTTATAAATATTGTATATTGATAGTTAATGAGTACCAATTCATATGCAACGCGAGGTTCGATCTACAAGAAGTAATACAAGAGATTAGGAATTCACTAGTTCAACATCTACTAGGACCGGTCGGATAGATTGTGGTCCTCGTTCATGGTATATAATCATTTCTCATAGTTAATGTGTTTCATATTTAATTTTTTGTTATAATCATCTCTAATAACTTTCTGAAACTATTTGTAGGCTTCAAATCGCTTCGCGACTACGATGGAGGAGCAGGATGCGAGGAAGGTGTGACAGAAGGTAGCTGTCAATCGATTTACAAACATATTGCACAATATGAAGACTGCAGCAAAAAAAACATCTGGTGGGATAGATGATTCACTGCAGTGGAAGGGCCATGAACCTCCTACTATCAGGTCAGTTGTTTGGGATGCAATGTGCGACAAGTGGGCGGGGCATAAATTTCGAAACCGCTCAGCGAAGGCTGCACAAAACCGAGCAAAAATGCTCGATACCCATCTACACACAGGTGGATCTAGGACTTTTGGGAGCCACCTAAAAAAAATGATAACTCATCAATCTATATATTGTCAATTTTATAAGTATTGTTGCAAACATGTTAAATAATTCTTTTATCATTTAACTTCGCAAGAAGCAGAAAAATGAGGCATTGTGTCATACAAAGATGTGTTTGTTGAAACACATAAACGTAAGACCACAGGAGAGTTCGTATCAGAGAAAGCGAGAATGACAATGGTATGTATTTATTGTAGTATTAAACATTATAATATACAAATTATCATAAACATTATAATTCTTAATTATTAATTCATACTGTAATAATTACTTTATATGAGTCATATGAGCATCAGATGATAGAACAATATGACGTTGACTCCACTCAGCATTCACCTTTTGATCATGCAGCATGGGTGACTACAACAGGTGAACCCAAAAAAGGTCGTGCCTTCGGGTTTGGGAGTAATATGAACACCTTACCAGTCGTTGCCTCCTCCAGTCATGGCTCTCAGACTTCTCCCGTCAACATCAACTCCAAGCATCTGACTGACCCGCCTAATTCTTGAGATGGTGTACGTCAGCTCGTTAAGAGCACAATGCATGACTACTTACATGAAGTAATTTTTGACGTTGTCCGTAATGAGTTGAGCAGTTTTTTTCAGAACAAGGGAACTTCGTGCAGGTGCCTCTCAGGTATGAAAGTTTCATATGATGTATTGCATGTCATTAGACCAAGGCTACATGCTGTCATGATTTGCTTTTACGAGCAATGTCTATGTTAACGATATTTACTAATCGCTTTTAAGGGCGATTGGGGTTGAGGGTTTAAGGATTTTGGGTTTTACTTCAACGATACAAAATGAGTTAAATTCTTAAATACAAATCAATTTCGTTCGCAAATACAAACAAAGACATATCATTCTTGTTGTAACTTCGTAACTACAAATCCACATGATTTACATGATTTACAACCACAATCATATAAAAAAATAGTATTTAGTTACAATATCTATGAGAGGACAATTACGTTGAACGCATATCTATCTTTTAGATACTCAAATTTTTACTGAAGAGATCACCAAAACATTTGTATCATTCAACGTCACGTCCTTCTATGTTGCAAAGCGATTCTATGTGCAGCTAATGATGCAGCCTCTACAAGCAAACAAGCTCATTAGTAATGGCAACCCATTGCACAATTTTCCTCGGACTGAGGTTGGTTCTTAGATACTCTAACATTTGTGCGCTTTTGACAATAAGCTTCACAACTTAAGGTCAAGAATCGTTCCCTTGAAGGAGCTGAGGGGCTACATGATAAATCGCTTTTACGTATTTGTCATGAAGTATATCGAATATTAGACAGATATTTTTCTAACTATGAAGTATAGTTTGTGAACAATGTAGGGCCTGACAGTAGGAATAGATCAAATAGATGGACATCTGCATCACCCCCCTTGTCTATCATGCAGATAACCATCATAACCAACATTTCAATCTTTGCTTATCTCGTCCATCTTCGCATTAAATATGACTCAGGTATTTCTTGTATCTTCTCTTGATTAAGTGTCTTTAATGCATGACAACATAAAATACCTTTGAATTCATACTTTTTGCACGTACATTCAACTGTTTTGTTGTCAACATTGTACGTGATAGGTGTTTCTTGCCTTTTCCGATGCTCTTTGCCCTTCCATAAAATATGGTATTTGTGCATATTCCCGGTTTGCACGCATCCTTCAATGTTGCAATTCATGACTTGCATAACATCCTTCTTAATTCATTCAAATACAGTTAGTATATACAAATCTGCAGGTCGCATCAATATTTTCATGCCCAAAGTTACAAGGCGTGTATTGAAACATTTCACATCTTATTCAAACGCATTCTGTCTAAGGTCGTCTACAAATAATTCATATTGTTTCATAAAGCGAAACATTGTTAAACATGAATACATGGTTTTCTTCAGTGTGGTATGCATAGATTCAGCTCTTTGTGTGATTATCATACCTGCACAAAATTATTGTCTTTCATATGCCAATGCCCACTTTTCTTTTTCTGCATATAAATTTTGTAACCACAGACAATCTTCAAGGACGTACATTTGAATCATTTCCTCCCAATCAGACATAAAGGTGACCGCATCTACGCTCTCAAGTACACACCTTATAAACTTTTTGTCAAACCCTGTCTTCTGATTAAATATATGTTCTATGTTCTTTGTTGCATTTTAAAAGATATGCCACAAACATAGGCGATAATGTGCATCTGGCCACACATGAGACACTGCAACCACAATTGCGTGATCATCATCTGTAAGTACAGCTTCAGGTTGCTTCTCATTCATTGCATGTGTAAATACTCTGAACAACCACTCAAAACTTTCTTTGGTCTGGTCATACAAAAAAACATTGCCTAATATACAACTCTGTGAGTGATGGTTCACTCCGACAAACTACGCAAATGACCATTGTTCAGTATTAATTTTCACTGTCGTATAAAAAATAAACACATCATTGAAGTATTCATAATCTACTCTTGACTTTGAATCTACCTAAAACATATTCACAATATATCCATATTCATCCAGTTGCATTGCACTAAAGAAACCAGGGTCAATGTTTGATTTCTTCTGTAAGTAATCAACCAAAGAACATATTTCTTCATTCTTCGTGTTATCTGTCATCTTCCTTCTCAAGTGATTTCTTAGATCCATAGGTGTGAATGGCATATTTTCGTGACCACCATCTATGTGCGCGAACAAATTGCATGTCTTTCTTGGTGCAATATCGACGCTATCAGCTATTTCAGCCATTGCAGCATGCGCTTCAGTTACTTTACGATGTGACCTTAACATAGGAGTCATAAATGAAACCGATAAATCATGGTTATGATCACTGATTAAAGTATGAACTATATATTTCTCATTCGAAAGTCTTCTTAACACCATTCTCGCTGGACATCCACATCTTGATTTTGGCATGATCTGTGTTGGATTTTCACTTGACTTCTTCCAACCTTAGAACAAACATGTCTTTCTCACCACGACACCGTGTGCATTTTTTGACCAAATATACTTTCTAACACTAAAGCCAAATTTTAAGGCATAATCATTGTAACATTTATATGCAGCATCATTATTAAACTGCATTCCTTCTACAGGAACAGAGTCAAGTGTATTATCATGTACATTCTCAGTGCGTGCAGTTTTATCAAGTGTATTGTCATGATCATCTACCTTATTATCGAATTGCATTTCTTGTGCTGGAACATTCAAGTTAAGAGTGAATCCAATGCATGCGCCCTTGTTATCATGTGCATCATTAGTGTACATGTTCACTTCTTCAGGTGTGTCATTAGTACAGATGTTCACTTCTTCATATCTTTCAAATGATTGACATAGATCTTCATTACAACCAGATGATAAGCTCACCACTGTTATAAGCAAGATATCAATTTGTGTTAGCAAGCGCATATGTTTACTACGATTTATTTAAGATGCATATAACAACAGATACCAATAAGGTTAAGCAAGTCAAATAAACAATTAAATGAATCACAGTATAAAAGCAACAGCAATTTGTTATTTGCTTATACTATGCATCGAGTTGTTACTTACCATGCCAATAAAAGAAACGATTTGTTGTATATGTGTGTTGACGATAACGATTTAATTATATCTATGATGTTGTGAAGCAATTTCAATATAAATCACTAAATGAGCAGTGATTTGAATACGAAAATCATCACCACAAGCGCGTAACAATGTATTTATGCATGCACACGTTTTAAAAGTCTTTTTATAAATATCTTACAAATCGATACTAGAAAACACATAATATCTTACAAATCGATATACATATCGCATAATATATTACAAATCGATATGGCAATTCAGCATAATAGCTTACAAGTCGACAATACAAAACACATAATATCTTACAAATCAATATACATATCGAAAAATATATTACAAATCGATGCAAAAATTCAGCATAATAGCTGACAAATTGATATTAACAAACAAAACAATATCTCACAAATTGGTAGTATGTTACTACAACCATGATTTGTGATACATTGCATATACTGAGTGAATGGTGGATACCGGATGGGATAGAGGCCCTTCCTTGCATCTATAAACAAGCATTCTTGTCAACAGGTCTCAGCGTCTTACAAATATCGTTAAGTTTCTAACTATCAAAAGGACAAGATCCACCTGCAATAACAAAACAACGCTTTAATGGCACTCACGATGACATATGTTCTTCAACGATAGCATGATGACACGAAAAGGTACTCACGACGCCTTAATGGCACTTGTTGGAATGTTTGTGCATCATTGCTTTCTTCCATAATGCCTAATGACAACAAAAAAAAGAGAATATTGTAAAAAGAGATGACCGACAAATGCCTTTATGATGCCCACCAATGATTGAACCAGCCGATCGTGAACCCGAAAATGTTTTGTAACACAGGACAGGAACGATAATGCAGCAATGTGTTGTAACACAACCTAAAAACTGAGGCAGAAACCTGGACTCGAGGCGACAACAAAGGTTGTTACTCTGATGGTAGCAGACGATGGCAAAGTTTGCATCGTCAAGAGGAGCTCCTGTTACAGCAGATGATGCAAAAGTTTACTGCTTAGGGCAAAAACAGAACGTTTAGACTTTGAAGAGTTAACATTATCCTCAACTTTTTGGATGGAAGACATTTTTGTCCTTTTCTCGAACCGTCGTTTCTCTTTTTTTGAATGAATGACATTTTTATCATTTTCTCGAATTATCATTTCATGACGAGAATAGCAATAAAGGGTACTTAAGTCTTTGCAACCGTACCGGACTCTGATGCTAAGTGATGCCGACAGACACGAGAATACAAGCCCCACGAGGTTATATACATGGCGCTCATTGGGACCCCGAACACGCACTGTGGCTAACGGCCATCTTCTGGGGGAGAACACACAACACCCTCTTGAACAGCCCCTCTTAGGTTCGTTGGGCTCGTTTACCAGCAGTAGCGATAAGTCTCTCGTTGCTTTCAAAAAAGAATGGAGTAGTTTTTTATTTTATTTATCAAAACTTGTTTTTTTTAGGTATAATGTATTTTATCAAAACTTGTTAAAAAAAACAGAATAAACAAACGTGAAAATAATTATGTAAAATGAACAGAATAAATACGTTCAAATTCAAATGGGAGATAGAAAGGTATATTTACAAGGAAAAAGGAACTTGCTTAAAACTTTGGATTTAAGAGAGCATGTGGGATTGTGGACCGACCCCATCAGCTAAGCTAAGATGCGTGAAGTCAGCCCAAATCAAACCAAGTTTTGATTGGTTAGACGCAAAATCTGTAAGATCCCCACACAAACTTGGCCATGGTCCATGGCCATGTGCCCCTATCTGTGGAGCATTCGCTTGCCCATAAGCCCGCGATGCGGACGCATTAGAGAACTGGCAACGTCACGTTTGCTAGCTAGCAGGGGTTATTACACATAAATTCACTGGTAATGAAGAACTGAAGAGTGGAAGGAACAACACACCTCTTCTCACTCTCACAGCTCAGATTCCTATTATCGGCTGGTACTGAGTCCCAAGGAGAACGCCAGGGGAGGCAAGAAAGCGATAGCTACCAAACCAAAAAAAAAAACTTGATTGCAAATTGCAATGCAAGCACATGGCACAGAAAGCCCGACCCAAAAGGAAGGAATAGAGAAATTCATGAAGATAAGAAGAAAACAGAAAAGCAGAGGGGGGTAGGGATTGCTTGGCTTCTTTGATTTCAATGGGTACACATCAAAGAACTGCAGGTATATTACTGAGAAATTCGAGCGACAATGCAAGAACGAGAGAATTTTTGAAAAAGAAAAGACCAAGAAAAAAAAAGAAATGAAGATCAAAACCATACCTTAAAAAGAATTTGGCAACAATTAAGAAAAGGAAGCAGCAACGACACAATCGCTCTAAATCAAAGCGTGAGAATAGAATCAAAGCATTTCTCGCCTCGCCGCGAAACCGTACTGCGACCGTCGGATGTTAGCCTGACGCTTTCTGTAGACAACCACCACCAGAACGACAATGGCTGCGCCTATGACCGCTCCGATAACGATTCCGGCCACCGGACCTACCTTCTTCCCACCACTGCGGCCACGGGAAGTCGAAGTTATCTGATCCGATTGTTGGTCGTCATCGCTGACTATGCTCTGCTCTTTGTTCCTGACGGCAGCCAGCGGCGATGGAGAAGGGGCAGATTCCGAGGGAGGTGGAGCCGGCGGGGAACTGACATTGTTGGCATCGAGCCGCGGTGCAGAGGCGGGAGCAAAGTCAGGTGGCGATGGCCCGAGTTTCAGGAAGAAAGGATGAGAAGGCAGACGACCATCTGCTCCGCTCTGAGGGGAGGGAGCCGGAGAAGCTTCCAATGCGCTCTGTGCACCCGAAACCGCCAATGTTGTTGAAAAGAAGAGAAGGGAGAGCAGAAAGACTCTGGCCATGGAGGAGGGCACTGGGAAAGTGCAGATGATGATGAGGAGGGGGGGTTAGAAAACCCTAGTCGGGATCACCAAAGGAAGAGAAGGGGTTTTGGGAAAGCTAGCTCTTACTGGCCGTCAATCATATTCGTCCGTAGTCCAATCCGTTTAGTCAGTATCCGATTAATAATCGGATCTAGATTACGCATCGAGTATTAGCGCTTGAACCCTCCTTATTCAAGTCCGGTCCGAATATAAATTTGATGTTCATCCAAATATGAATGATATGTGATGATTCTGATCAGTAGATCTTCGGTTTCAGCTGTTCTGATCTGAAATCTAATCCTATTCCGAGAGTCTAATTAAGTAATGCCTAGGTCCAACCTGCCTGCATCTATAAATACGTGCCTAAATCCGACCCGAGTCCAACCCATTTACGTCCCTAACACCCTCAGGGCTTAGAGAGTAGTGTTGAAGCCACCAAAGGTTGCCGTTTGCTATTTGTGATTTGCTTTATCACTGGCTAGGTTGTAGGGACTAGCGGGGGAGGTTATATGCAACCCCCCCCCCCCCCCCCCTCCCCCAAAACCCATTTACGTCCCTAACACCCTCAGGGCTTAGAGAGTAGTGTTGAAGCCACCAAGGTTGCCATTTGCTATTTGTGATTTGCTTTATCACTCGCTAGGTTGTAGGGACTAGCGGGGGAGGTTATATGCCCCCCACCCCACACTAGCTATAGTGCGTGTTCGGGGTCCCGATTGAGCGCTGCGTGGTGCTCGGTCGGGTGTATGGGACCCGTACACCCACAGTCGAGTGTACGGTGGTGTATGGGTCCCGTATACCTGACTGAGCACCGCTCAATTGGGACCCCGAACATGCACTGTAGTTTGGGGGGGGGGGGGAGGGGGGACACGCAACACCCTCTCAGGGACTAGGGATGTATACCGGATATATTTAGGGTTGGGGATGTAAATCCTTTAGCCTGCCTTTGGGCGACCACGCAGCCACAAGGTGGCCACAAAATGGTCAAAAATGGGGCTAATACATGTCGATGGCACCTCGCCCCTCTTCTCATCTTAAATCATACCCTCTTAGCTGGGTTTTCGAACCACTTTCCAGACACATATTGCCGAAAAACATAGGTGAAATGAATGATACATGGACCGTAGAATATATATATATATATATATATATATGAGTTAACTAATGTGTGAACAACAATTTTTATAATTTTTTTATGCTTCTTGAATCTAACCATACGATGTGATTTATATGGTTTCATAAGAATACGGTCTTGAATCATCCGATTTTGATGTATAAATGAAAATTTTTAAGGCTTTAATCAATGTTATATTCTTCATAAATATTCAAGCATTCAAAAATCATATTTTTTCATCAAAAATATACGATCCAATGGTTGATTCCTAGCAAATTCATCATGCCAAACACATTCACAAGGTTGGATTTGCAAAAAAAATGTTGAAAATGCTCATTTCTTGTTCTCATATTTAGTTTTCATATTCTAGTTGTTTCTCTGCGACCTACTTTATACAGTTGTATCCAGAGTCTGTTTTGCTTTGGTTGAGTCTTGATGTAAGTGTCGAGTCACTTGTAACTTTCTTCGGGTCACCCTTGCACTTTGGTTCAGGTTGATAAATATCCTGAAGGGTTAGCCCATAAATCTGAACTGTAATGAGTCTGCAGGCAAAATTATGAATGAATACAAATACATTGAGCTTTCTTTTGTTCACCCTCATTGTGATTGCTTTCGAGTGATTACAATTTCTCTCCCTCTCTTGCACTCTCTATGACCAAAGCTTCTACAGTAGCAAGCGAGCGACCGGAAGGCTTACGTCGATAAGGAAGGATCGTCGTGCTGCACTGACCTATTGAAGAAGTAAGCTCATGACAAGTGGTACCAAATCTCATTTTTGAGTTGGGGAAGGAACTCAGGAGTCGGTGTTGAGAGACGCGCTGATAGGCCACGATTTATGAGCAAGGCATTGTGATGCCCAAATACAACTTGTGTAGCACCAAAGGTAAGGCAGACTGAAGCAGGGGAGCTTCAATTGAAGAACCACACTCTGGAGCGAACAGTGACTCTAAATGGCAGATTGACAATAGGCCATCAAAGATAGATGTGTCAGGCCCGTGAAGTTCAATGGTTTCAGGGATAGCAAGGCCATAGAGAACTTTTTGTTTCAGGTGGAAGACTACTTGGACATTTAAAATGTATTGGACGATGACTTCAGGGTGAAGACAGCAGCAACTCTACTTGATGAAGATGTCATAGCCTGGTAAAGAAGAAAATGTAGCGACATAGAAAGAGGGCATTGTGTGATTGATACCTTTGAGGCCTTCAAAATTGAGCTATAAAACTACTTTATGCCAAGGAATATACAACGTCAAGTTTATCAGATGGTGTCAGAATTAAAGCATATTGGAGCCTTGATGTACATCAGGACGTTTCAGAAGCTCATGCTAGACGTACCCAATATGCCAGATGAAGACAAACTCAACTGGTTTATTATGGGAATACAGCCTTGGGCACAGTCTGAAGTAGAAAGAAGCAATCCCGAGACTTTGGAAAATACGTATGTAACGGCCGAACGACTAGTAGATACACAACGCAAGTCCTTCACTCCTATCGACTAAAGTTGAGAAGAAGCCAGACCACGAAGGCAAGGAGGATCGACACGACAATAAGTGTGAGGCGTCGACCTAACACCATTCTGACAAGAGGCGGAATTATAAAAAGTCCAACAATAACGTCAACAAAGGGTCGGTTGTGACTTGTTGGTTATGTGATGATAGGTATATCGCTAGGCAATATCCAAAGCACCTCATGAAGAATGACAGGCAGGCCAATGTAGTGCAGGCAGAGAATAGTGATGCAGAGCTTATACAGCCCAGGATGGGATCCATGCAAACTATCAATGCAGTTAGAAGTTGTGCAGCCGAGAGCATGTCGGTTAGCAAAGAACTCATGTATCTAGAAGTCATTGCGCATGAAAAGTCTACTATGATAATGATAGACTCCAGGGCCACGCATAACTTCATCTCGCGTGAAGAGGCAGAACGGTTGAGCTTGAAGCCCAGGCCAAAGCAGAGGACCATCAAGATGGTGAACTCTAAGAGCAAGTCAATCCTTGGTGAAGCAAATGATATGGCTATCCAAATTGAGAGTTGGGCCGGCAAAGTCAATTTCTCAGTGGTGTCCTTAGACGACTTTCAAATGATTTTGGGCATGGAGTTTCTTCGCAACCAGAATGTGATGATGATGCCAAAGGTTAACTCGTTGACAATTATGAGGCCAAATTCTTTACACCCAGTATAATGCCTTACTCTTGGAGGCAAGTCTTTAATACTATCAGCTATGCAATTAAAGAAGGGTGTCAAGCTAGAAGATCAGACATTCCTAGTTTCCATGAGCACTGAAGAAGTTAAGGTAAAAGCAGTAGTGTCGCTAATCCTTGTCCCACTATTGGCAGAGTTTCGGGGAGTGATGCCCTAGAAACTATCGAAGCGTCTGTTGCCGAGATGCGAGGTCTACCACAAGATAGGGTTGACCCTGGGAGCAAATCCCTCTGCCATGATCCCTTATCGCGTGGGGACAACTTAATTGAAGGAGCTATGCAGGCAGTTAGATGAGATGTCAGAAGCAGACATTGTTCATCCTTTAAAAGCACACTTTGACACCCCAATACTCTTTTAGGTGAAACATGACGGCTCCAAATGGTTGTGTAGAGTATCGTGCATTGAACAAGGTCACGGTAAAAATCAAGTTTTCATTGCCACTGATAGCAGACTTGTTCGACTAGCTAGGTAGTGTCTGTATCTTTTCGAAGCTAGATCTTCGATCGGGTTACTGGCAAGTGAGGATTGCTAAAGGTGATGAGCCTAAGACAACTTGTGTCACTCGCTATGATGCCTACAAATTCTTGGTGATGTCATTCGGGTTGACTAATGCTCCAGCCACATTCACGACATTAATGAACAAGATCTTCTACCCCTACTTAGACAAGTTCATGGTAGTCTATCTTGATGACTAATGAAACATGAAATGTGCATCAAGAAAACCAAATATTCATGTATTTCAGCATCATATTTAGGTTTAGAACTCGCACTTAGATGCATTTAGGCATAATTGAGCTACGATTCAAATTTCGTCTGAATCGAAGTTAAAACGAGAAAGATATTGCATTTCGAGGCAAATCGGGTCAAAATCGAATCCAAATGGCCAATCTGGGCCTTGGATCAGTGCAAAAACTCTAGGATATGACCCACATCAGATCCAAATAACATTTTGAAATTGGTTTGTTAAAAAACCCTCAAAAAGGGCACCCAGCAATAGTTTTTATTTTAATCCGCTTTCTAGAATTTCCAGAAAATGGGGATTTCACTATAAAAAGAATGCAAAACCCTAGGCAATTCAGTTTTGCCTAGGGATTTATGCCTCTTGAAGTCTGATTCTAGCTCCTCCATCCTCTCTCTCAGCCACCACTCCCCATTTTCTCCTCTTCTTGGGTTTTTGCATAGAGTTTGCATGCATTTCCATCTAGTCGCCCCCTTCCTCTCCATTTTCCTTCTTCTTCTTTCATTTCTTCCACTTCTTCTCATCCTTGTTGATTCCTAATGATGAGTTGTTGTGTTTTGCAGGTGTAGCAGAGGTGGAAGACGCCATCCATGGCTAGAGTGTCGTCTGCTCCTCCACGGAAGACTGACTCTACCTCCCCGGTCCTCTTCTCTACCCGATCTTGAATCGGTTCCTACTTCATTTTTGGCGCACTTCAACCCTCCTTACTGTAGCAAGGAGAGCATGGTAATAGCACCACTGAAGGCCTCTGGACGCAATCCGCTCACCGTCTACCCCACCATTTGTCGGACAGCCGCATGACCGGTCGCTCTTCTTCCCCTTCTCTTTTAGCTAAAACCTAAAATGCGAGTATTGTTTTCAGTTGCCTGCGTTTTCCTTGTTGTTACAGCCTTAGCATAGTTGTTCGTGCTTGAACCAACACTTAGGTCGAGTCTAGTTTGTCTTGCTTATTGGTATTGTTGCTGTTTTGCATTTTTAGAATCGATCTCCTCTTGTGTGCCAAGGCCGGCTAGAGTACTTCAAGCCGGGTGCGGTCTGTTTAGGTAGCAGGAATGTATTTCTGTGCATTTTGCTTAACGTAGTATTGTTTTGAGTAGTGGAGTAGCCATTCTGAATTCTATAGCTAGTTTGCTTTTGGTTAAATTTTTAGTTCCAGAGGTATCTTCGCATAAATGCTCAAAATCGGGTAGAGTTCTTCTACCCGATTTAGGCAACTTAGGTGTAGATATATCTTGCTAATGGTGGCTTAGATTTCTGTTGTAGCAGCAATATTGTAGCAGTTTAATTGTTGATTAACGAGTTAATTAGGTTATAGTAGTATAGGTTTAGTTATGTATTAGTTTAAATCATGATGTAGCATTGCTTATAGGTATTTTCACAATAGCCAATTTTTGTGTTTTGTATTTTGTGCAAATTAGATTTTCGTAGTTGTTTTGTTTGTTGTTAGCAGTAGGTTTAGATGTGTTAATTTCTGTAGAATGGCTGTAGTTAGTTGGAATTTCGATTAGAAATGCATTCTAGCTATTATGCCTAATTCCGATTGGAAATCCCCTACCTGATTTGGGCGTTTCGCAAAGAGTGACATAGATTGTTAAGTTCTGTTTTGGATTCCGTTTTAGCAGTAGGCATTTGATGCTTTCTATTCTAGTTCTTGAGTTAATTCAATATTAGGTTGCTTATTTGCTGAGTTTTGTTCACATGATAGTATAGTGTTAATATTAGCATTATTTAGAAGTCGTTTCACTTCTAGTCGATTTTCTTAGTGTAAGGTAGATTCACTTTGCTTAGTGGTGATCATGTTTCTGTTTTCAGCATATGCGTAGATGTTGATTAGCTAATGCCATGTGTGTTGCATCGTGTTGATGGTTCAGAGTAGCTATTAGTTGTTGTGTTAAGTGTTCTTGGGCATATTAGTTAACTCTTGTATAGCCTTGCTTAGTATATCTCGTTTTAGGCGTTTTGCTAAGGAATACATAGATTATTATTTTCGGTTTTAGCATCATGTCTCTGGTCGTTTAGTTACTGTGCAGCACGCTAACTTAGCATAAAGTAGTTATATCTTGCTGATGGTTTTGCTGAATGTTGTTAGTAAGTTAGTTTAGTTCTAATTTTAGCTTTGTTTAAAGATAGTATTACGCTATGTGATTCTAGTGTAGCTTAATACAATAGGTTTGTTTAGTGGTTGTTGTGTTGATATTTTCAGTATAATTAGTTTATGATTAACATAGTTAATACAATGTGCTGAATAGTATAGCTAATTTAGGTTAGCTATTTCTTGCTATTTTCAGCATTTTAGGGTTTAGTTCTTCGTAGTTTTGCCCTTGGCAATTCTAGGTTTTCTAGATAGGTCCATTACGTATTTCTGTCTGAATTTGTGATGCATGTATCTGGAGCTCCCAGAGTGATATTCGGGATCCAAAAGTTCTGTGGAATTTTTGGTTCTGTCAAGAATATAACAGAACAAAAATCACTCCAATCGGACTTCACTTGAGCCATCTACTGTTCATTTTTTGACCACCTATCAGAAATTAGGGTTTCACGTAGAGCGGGGGTAAAATAGTCAGTTTCTATTTTACGTAGTTTTTCTAATTTCATTTTTAAGTGCTTTAGCAGAATTCTAAAGTTAGTACAGAGTTAATTTTAGTGTTAGGATGATTAGTTTAGGAAATTAACTCTGGTGATTTCTCGTTTCATGAATAAATTAGGTTAATAGTTAAATTTTAGAATTAATCAAGAGTTAGTTGTTTTGATCTTTTAAATAGTTTTACTAACTTCGTTTTTATGTTGTGCAAGTGACCTTAAGTTGCACTTAAGAGCATTTTGTCCACGTGGTAGATTGTCGTATCAATGAAATGACAAAAATGTCATTACATTCACGGGCTTAAGTCACTGTGTAGTTTCCTTTTTATACTTGTCTAATTCACTTTTATTGTAATATTCTCTATAATTGAACAAGTTCACTATCAATAAAGTGCAGATTTTAGTTTTAATTGAGTATATCTCGTTCCCTATGGATCGATCCGAACTCACCACTTACATGGAAGATCGGTATTATTACTTGGTTGGAAATTTTTCCAAAGATACTTCGATAAAATTAATGTTTTAAAAATAACCATTACAAAAGTTCGACCAAGTTTTTGGCGCCGTCACTGATGAACGACGTATATACTCTTTTATTTCTGACTTTGTAATTTGTTGATATTTGCTTAGTTAGTTAATTGCATTTTCTTTTCTAGTTAGTAGGATTAGTAAGCAAATATAGGATTTAACATAGTAAGTACATATAGGATTCACGTTCTGTTTATTTAGGATTCACAAATTTGCATGCTTCTGGAGCAATTAGACAGGTGAGTTTTAGATAACATAATGTGAATTTTTATTTCTGTACTTAAGCATACTTAGAGTAGATTTATTTTTGTTAATTGAATTTTGTTTAAGCATGCTTATCGTAGCTTAATTGTACTTAGTCTAATTCCTGCCTTATTACGTGTTTACCGTTTTCGATTTTTCTTTCCCATTTACATAGCTAGAGCGTTAGATAGTTTAGGTTAGGTTGCACACATATGGACTTAGTGGCAGTGTATGCATGGGCGCAGGAATTTGGATGTCCCACTCCAACCTTTCGTTGAGGATCCAGAGAGAATTTTACATTCTTCTCGAAACCGACCCGAAATGGGGGACCTAGAACCCGAAGCTCCTATGCGCCCTCTCATGGAGTACTTCTTACGCACGTAGTACACCCAGGCATTGTGCATTCGAAGACCAGCTGTTGGGGCACCACACTACGAGATTAAGGCCAGTGTAATACAAATATTACCTTTGTTCTATGACCTTAGTCACGAGGATCCCTATCGGCATCTAGATGAGTTCCTCGAAATCTGTTCAACGGTTAAAATTTAAAATTTCGAGGACGATACGCTGAAGTTGACCTTCTTTCCTTTCTCGTTGAAGGATAAAGCCAAGTATTGGCTAAAATCCTTAGATACCATCATTATAGGGTTATGAAATTTGTTGCAACAGGAGTTCCTAAAAAAATACTTTCCCATAGGTTGTGCAAATCAATTCCAGTGAGCCATCACCAGTTTCTCAGAATTAGATGGCGAGCAATTCCACGAGACATAGGAGAGGATGAAGGATCTCCTCAGAAAATGTCCCCATCACCTGGTACCCAGATGGCAACTGGTGCAGAGTTTCAATGATTGATTGTCTGACCGGAATCATCAGATGATCGATGCTTCTTGTGGAGGGATATTCATGCTTAAAAGTGAGGATGAGGCATGAAATTTATTTGATACTCTTGCCGAGAATGCATTGCATCATGCCTCTACCTCCCGATCTGATCGAGTCACACCCAGCGGATCAAAGCAGGGTGGTGTTCTTGAGGTGGGTCCCACAACTGAGTTGTAGAGCAAAGTTGATATGCTTTCTCAGAAGTTGGACCAGCTCCTCTCGACCCCATTCTAACCCCATCCGGTGTGTGCATTGTGTGCCAGTCCGGCACACGTTGTTACTGAGTGCCCTTCGGCAGCTCAGTACCCTAAATTTGTGCAAGAGCAAGTTCAGGCCGCTTAGGATTATGCCAGGCCCCCGAACAACCAATATTCTTCCACATACAACCCGTAATGGCATAATCACTCTAACTTATCGTAGAAGAACCCGTAGTCTTCCACCCAAATTTTGCCCTCACATGCCACTCGGCCGCCTACATTCACTCAAACATTCTAGAGGTCGAGCTTTCCTCAAGCCACTCCCTATCTTCCCCAACCTTCATAAGAGTCTGCTCCACAGACTTCTTTCGAGGAAAGACTTCTCCAAGCATTCGAAGAGGTGAAAACCACAAGTCAGAATGCCTTAGAGAAGTGCAGTCAGATGTTGAGTTCTCATATGTAGTCCATCGCGAAGTTAGAATCATAAATGGGACAATTAGCGGAAGCACTAAATAGGAGACCTGAGGGTAGCTTGCTAAGTCAAGCTGTTATGAACTCAAAGGGCAAAGAATAGGGTCTGAGCGGAAAAGATGTATTATATGTATATAGTAGAATTAGAATTTATAGTTTTAGCATTTTTGTTTAATTATTTGACTTCACATGAGCTTACATTTGCCTTGATTCATGTAGGCTTATTTGATGTTCAGTGTATGAGTACAAGTTACTGGATTCAGAACATGGCTTTTAGAGCAGACAATTGGCAAGGTCAACTGAAAACTAAGCATTTGTATATGCTTAGTGGTGGAGCATGATCAAGTCAAGAATCAGCTCAAGAGGACCCACATATCAGGTTGTATCTATTCTTTCTCCCGTTTTGATTTTGAAGTCTTTAGTATGCATCTACATTGCATTCTTACATTCTGCATGCCACTAGGGACAGTGTCTTTCAAGCATGGGGGTGGTTCAGTAGATACACACTATTTTGTTTTGTTTATCCTGTTTAAGTAACTAAAACTCATAAATTAGGTGTTTCAGAAAAAAAA
This sequence comes from Nuphar pumila, assembly GCF_984573655.1. Lineage (NCBI taxonomy): Eukaryota > Viridiplantae > Streptophyta > Magnoliopsida > Nymphaeales > Nymphaeaceae > Nuphar > Nuphar pumila. Next base: position 27,124,766 of record NC_143251.1, read on the forward strand.
ATTAGCATATATGAATGTTTTTGACATAATTTGACATGTTAAAAAATTTTAAAAGTCCCATGAGGAGAATTTTTCTAAACAAAGCTAAAAAGAGAGTATTTATGTGAAGTTCAAAGAAAAGATTGTGTTCGAATGTGAAAAGCTAATTTTGAATCACAAAGTATAAGTATGCACAGTTTGAAATAAACTACTAAGTAAATGAAAAATATAAAGAAAAAGCTCGAGCTCAAAAGTAAAGAGCATGCATAAGGTTTGGATAATTTCACAATCTTTAGTAAGATGGACTCAGATGCAAGTTGAAGCATTTGAATTCCATCCGAAAAGGAGAATGAAAACTTCATGAGCCTTGGGAGTTGAGACCAGACACAAGTTGAAGTGTCTGAATTTCATGTCAAAAGGATAAATAAAGGAAGTCACTTTTGTGCCTAGTTAATGTCTTTGACATACAGACAGTGGTATAAGACGACATTGACATTGCACAGGGCACAAAAGCAGACCACACGCAAGCTATCAAATGGAAAGAAAAGAAAAGATGAAAAATTTTAAAAATTTAAAATTCAATGAAACAAAAAAAATGAGAGCTTAATAAAAGAGAATTCATTGCTTAGAAGTAGAATGAAATATTATGCAGAAAGATATACAAGTTATGAAAAATGAACAATAACATGACAATACACGGTTTTCTGAGAAACAATAAAAGATAAATGCAATTTTTGGAAAAGTGAAAGGAAAGTTTTTATCGTGGAGGCGTAGAATCTCTAATATTGTTTTGAAAATGAAAACTACATGAAATGTTTGCTAAAATTGATTCTTAAACTGCCTAGCATTTTTGAAAAAGAATTTGAATTCCTGCATGATATTTGTTGTTTGTGGGTAGAATCTCTGCAAACCCTCATGAGGCCTTGCTCGTCCACTAGGGTAACCCAGGGGTTAAAAAGGCCTTGTTTCATAAGCTAAATGCAACAATGATTCCTATGAAAGTGAGTTAGTTAGTTTAATAAGAATTTGCATTTTATTCGGCTAGTTCGTATCTTCATTGCCAAGGTAGTGTAAATTGCTAGGGACTAGCAATCATTCTAGCATGGGGGTATTTGATGAAGCATGAAATACGCATCAAGATAACCAAATATTTATGCATTTCAACATAATATTTAGGTTTAGAACTTGCACTTAGATACATTTAGACATGATCGAGTTATGATTCAAATTTCGTCCGAATCGGAGTTAAAACGAGAAAGATATTGCATTTTTAGTGCATTGGTTCGGACCTCGAGGCAAACCGGGTCAAAATTTGATCCAAATGGCCAATCTGGGCCTTAGATCAGTGCAAAAACTCTAGGATCCAACCCACATCAGACCCAAATAACATTTTGAAATTGGTTTGCTAAAAAACCCCTCAAAAAAGGTGCCCAGCAATAGTTTTTATCTTAATCCTCTTTTTGAAATTTCCAAAAAATGGGGATTTCACTATAAAAAGAATGCAAAACCCTAGGCAATTTGGTTTTGCCTAGAGATTTGCACCCATTGAAGTCTGATTATCGCTCTTCCATCCTCTCTCCCAGCCACCACACCCCATTTTCTCCTCTTCTTAGGTTTTTGCATGGAGTTTGCATGCATTTCCATCTAGTTGCCCCCTTCCTCTCCATTTTCCTTCTTCTTCTTTCATTTCTTCCACTTCTTCTCATCCTTGTTGATTCCTAATGCTGAGTTGTTGTGTTTTTCAGGTGTAGCAAAGGTGGAAGGCGCAATACATGGCTGGAGTGTCGTCTACTCCACGGAAGACCGACTCTATCTCCCTGGTCCTCTTCTCCACCCGATCTTGAATCGGTTCCCACTTCATTTTCGGCGCACTTCAACCCTCCTTACCGTAGCAAGGTGCAGCAAGGAGAGCATGGTAATAGCACCACCGAAGGCCTCTGGACGCAATCCCTTCACTCAATCCGCTCACCATCTACCCCACCATTCGTCGGACAGCCGCATGACTGGTTGGTCTTCTTCCCCTTCTCTTTTAGCTAAAACTTAATGTGCGAGTACTGTTTTCAGTCGTCTGTGTTTTCCTTGTTGTTATAGACGTAGCATAGTTGTTCGTGCTTAAACCAGCACTTAGGTCGAGTCTAGTTTGTCTCGCTTATTGGTATTGTTGTTGTTTTGCATTTTTAGAATCGATCTCCTCTTGTGTGCCAAGGCCGGCTATAGTACTTCTAGCCGGGTGCGGTTTGTTTAGGCAGCATGAATTTATTTCTGTGCATTTTGCTTAACGTATTGTTTTGAGTAGTGGAGTAGCCATTCTGAATTCTGTAGCTAGTTTGCTTTTGGTTAAATTTTTAGTTCCAGAGGTATCTTCGCCCAATTGCTCAAAATCGGGTAGAGTTCTTCTACCCGATTTAGGCAACTTAGGTGTAGATATATCTTGCTAATGGTGGCTTGGATTTCTGTTGTAGCAGCAATACTATAGCAGTTTAATTGTTGATTAGCGAGTTAATTTGGTTATAGTAGTATAGGTTTAGTTATGTATTAGTTTAAATCACGATGTAGCATTGCTTATAGGTATTTTCACAATAGCCGATTTTTGTGTTTTATATTTTGTGCAAATTAGATTTTCGTAGTTGTTTTGTTTGTTGTTAGCAGTAGGTTTAGATGTATTAATTTCTGTAGAATGGCTGTAGTTAGTTGGAATTTCGATTAGAAATGCATTCTAGTTATTATGCCCAATTCCGATTGGAATTCCCCTACCCGATTTGAGCGTTTCGCAAAGAGCGACATAGATTGTTAAGTTTTGTTTTGGATTCCATTTTAGCAGTAGGCATTTGATGCTTTCTATTCTAGTTCCTGAGTTAATTCAATATTAGGTTGCTTATTTGCTAAGTTTTGTTCACATGATAGTATAGTGTTAATATAAGCATTATTTAGAAGTCGTTTCACTTCTAGTCGATTTTCTTAGTGTAAGGTAGATTAACTTTGCTTAGTGGCGATCATGTTTCTGTTTTCAGCATATGCGTAGATGTTGATTAGCTAATGCTCTGTGTGTTGCATCGTGTTGATGGTTCAAAGTAGCTATTAGTTGTTGTGTTAAGTGTTCTTGGGCATATTAGTTAACTCTTGTATTAGCCTTGCTTAGTATATCTCGTTTTAGGCGTTTTGCTAAGGAATACATAGATTATTATTTTTTGTTTTAGCATCATGTCTGTGGTCATTTAGTTACTTTGGAGCAAGCTAACTTAGTATAGAGTAGTTATATCTTGTTGAAGGCTTTGTTGAATGTTGTTAGTAAGTTAGTTTAGTTCTAATTTTAGCTTTGTTTAAAGATAGTATTACGCTATGTGATTCTAGTGTAGCTTAATAGAATAGGTTTCTTTAGTGGTTGTTGTGTTGATGTTTTCAGTATAATTAGTTTATGATTAACATAGTTAATACGGTGTGTTGAATAGTATAGCTAATTAAGTTAGCTATTTCTTGCTGTTTTCAGCATTTTAGGGTTTAGTTCTTCATAGTTTTGCCCTTGGCAATTCTCGATTTTCTAGATAGGTCCATGACATATTTCTGTCTGAATTTGTTATGCATGTATCCGGAGCTCCCAGAGTGATATTCAAAATCCGAAAGTTCTGCTAAATTATTGGTTCTATCAGGAATACAACATAACAAAAATCACTCCAATCGGACTCCGATTGAGTCGTCTACTATTTATTTTCTGACCGCCTATAAAAAATTAGGGTTTCGCGTAGCATGGGTGTAAAATAGTCATTTTCTATTTTACATAGTTTTTCTAATTTCATTTTTAAGTGTTTTAGTAGAATTCTAGAGTTAGTACAGAGTTAATTTTAGTGTTAGGATGATTAGTTTAGGAAATTAACTCTGGTGATTTCTCGTTTCACGAATAAATTAGGTTAATAGTTAAATTTTAGAATTAATCTAGAGTTAGTTGTTTTGATCTTTTAAATAGTTTTACTAACTTCATTTTTATGTTGTGCAAGTGACCTTAAGTTGCAGTTAAGAGCATTTCATCCACGTGATAGATTTTCGCATCAGTGAAATGACAAAAATGCCCTTACATTCACAGGCTTAAGTCACTGTGTAGTTTTCTTTTTATACTTGTTCAATTTACTTTTATTGTAATATTCTCTATAATTGAATAAGTTCAATATCAATAAAGTGCAGATTTTAGTTTTAATTGAGTATATCTCGTTCCCTGTGGATCGATCTGAACTCACCACTTACGTGGAAGATCGGTATTATTACTTGGTTGGCGATTTTTCCAAAGATACTTTGATAAAAATAATGTTTTTAAAATAACCATTGCAAAAGTTTGACCAAGTTTTTGGCGTTGTTGCCGGAGAACGGCGTATATACTCTTTTATTTCTGACTTTGCAATTTGTTGATATTTGCTTAGTTAGTTAATTGCATTTTCTTTTCTAGTTGGTAGGATTAATAAGCAAATATAGGAATTAACATAGTAAGTACATATAGGATTTATGTTCTGTTTATTTAAGATTCACAAATTTGCATGATTATGGAGCAATTAGACAAGTGAGTTCTAGATAACATAGTGTAAATTTTTATTTTTGTACTTAAGCATACTTAGAGTAGATTTATTTCTGTTAATTGAATTCTATTTAAGCATGCTTAGCATAGCTTAATTGTACTTAGTCTAATTCTTGCTTTATTACTTGTTTACTATTTTCTTTTTTTCTTTCCCATTTACGTAGTTAGAGCGTTAGATAGTTTAGGTTAGGTTGCACACATATGGACTTAGTGCCAGTGTATGCATGGGCGTAGGAATTTGGATGTCCCACTCCAACCTTTCATTGAGGATCCAGAGAGAATTTTACATTCTTCTCGAAACCGACCCGAAATGGGGGACCTAGAACCCAAAGCTCCTATGTGCCCTCTCATGGAGTAGTTCCTACCCACAGAGTACACCCAGGCATCGTGCATTTGAAGACCAGCTATTGGGGCGCCACACTATGAGATTAAGGCCAGTGTAATACAAATGTTACCTTCATTCTATGACCTTAGTCATGAGGATTCCTACTGGCATCTAGATGAGTTCCTCGAAATCTGTTCAATAGTTAAAGTTCAAAATTTTGAGGACGATACGCTGAAGTTGACCCTATTTCCTTTCTCGTTGAAGGATAAAGCCAAGTATTGGCTAAAATCCTTACATGCCATCGTTATAGGGTTATGGGATCTGTTACAACAGGAGTTTCTAAAGAAATACTTCCCCATAGGTCGGACAAATCAATTTCGGTGAGCCATCACCAGTTTCTCAGAACTGGATGGCGAGCAATTCCATGAGACATGGGAGAGGATGAAGGATCTCCTCAGAAAATGTCTCCATCACCAGGTGCCCCGATGGCAACTAGTGCAGAGTTTCTACGATGGATTGTATAACCGAAATCGTCAGATGATCGATGCTTCTTGTGGAGGGATATTCGTGCTTAAAAGCAAGAATGAGGCATTGTGGCACCCCCACTACAGCACGAGGGCGCTACTACCTATCGTCGACGTTCTTCGAACACTTAAAGGCTGTGCACGAGCAGTGCGCACAAGGTTCAACTACAGGCTACCTGCAGCTAAGGCAAACATTCTGAAGAACTCCCCTTCGTGCATAGGAGGTGCGCAAGGTTGACCCACACAGGCAGTGTGCGAAAGCAGTCGCACGTGTTGTGCCCCTGCCTTCGCCCTTGCGCTCTACGCGCGCCTGCACCGTGCATGCACTCCTGTTGTTGCCCCTGCAACATGCGCCTGCATGCCTTCGTTAGCACACAGTCATGTGCCTGCGCCTATGCCTCATGCATCCACACATTTGCGCTTGACGTGCTCCCACACCATGCACTATGGTGTGTGCGTGCCTCAGCCTTCTGCGCCCTGCTACGACATAGTTGATGCTTGGTACCTGCAGGCCTTAGTTGAGCCCAAATGGGGCCAACCATCACTGCAGAGGCTAAGTCTGCATCTCCAGCATCCTTGCACGCAGACTGGGTCTTCACTCGATGCACCAGGCATAAATAGAGACCATCGTCTGCTTGTCAATGCCTACTATCGTGCGTAGAACTGAGAGCGCAAGTGGCAATTTCATGCTTTGAGAGGAAAACCTTCGGTTGTTCGGGTTAGCCTACTTAGAATTAGAGGAGTAGTTGATCGCGATGATAAAGGAGATGCGCCAGCAACGTAGGCAGTCGAGCTCCCACCAGATGACAGACATCTGTGCCTGCCTACAACTGCTTTACCTAAGAGTGGATGAGCAATTGGTTGGCGCAGCTGACCCCTACGAGGGTGTGTGCCTCCAAGATCTCCACAAGACCCTTGAGAAGCTTGAATAGAAGCTTACTGAGGTAACCACTTTGAGAGCAAGGAGGTTGCTCCCAATGCTCATCAAAAGCCTCTGTGAAGTGAGCAAGAAGGTTGTAGCCTACGAAGCAGAATGGGTACAAACAGACTGTAGGCTAAGGGGTGACTTAGTCGAGCTGCTGGAATAGGAAGAGACAGTGCTAGAGAAAGTCGACATGGCCTCATTCTTCAGCCAACAGGAGGGTGGGCTTGCCAATGTCTGGAAAGGCAACACCACTGACCTAGTGCAAGTGATGAGTGTGCACCTAGCGGATGCACTCATAGCCAGTCAGCTACCAGCGCTGCTCATCATGGCGGCATTGGCAAGCCCAGTGGAAGCAGCAACCACAACCCTGGCAAGGGACAACAAGGATGGGACATAGAGCCCCGCCACTGCGAGCTGCTATCATGGCCCGACAGCTCGGTTCAAGCACCACAACATGAGCCATGAAGGACACTTCCGTCCAGATGGCAGCAACACGCATGGGCAGAAAACTAGGCCTTGCATGCACCAAGGAGCCCCTGCACGGAAGGGGAAGGGGCGCATAGTCGGGGATGGAAAGGGAGCGGCCATCGAACCATGGGGCAGAGTGAACCGCTTCCCATTTGATCTGGGCAGTTAGCCGGGTGATTGGGGATGGTGAGGGATGAAGGGAATAGAATCAGGCATATCCCTTCCTCCCTGCATGCACTCAGTTCAAGGGCACGGGTTGTCGTAGCTGCCTTAGACTATGGGCATCCCTTGTACATAGGGAGTTGACTATTGGCGAGAGGCCAACTTCATCTAGCCATTGAAACAGAACTTGGCCATGTCTACTAGCCAATTGAAATAAGTTCACGTTGAAGATGGGCATCCCTAGCTGCCTTCTCTCAAGCCAGACCATTCGCACATCGTAGGGAAGCACTTTTGGTACTGACACGGCAACACCCTTCTGCTCACATTGCTCCAAGTTGCAGACCACATTCAAGGGTTCTTGCGGCCCTGCATGCTTGAACATGTTGCAGCGCCGAAGTTCTTCTGCGCACACAAAGTATGCACCACACGGAGAACCTCACTTCACGTTGTAAGGTGTAAGCATACAGGACAATCCCTCCCCCGCGTGTTTGTGTGACCACGTCCTATAGTGCACGCTATGTTGTCCACGTGCCTCGCTAATTTGTGTGGAACTGATTTAACCACCTCCACACTCCCTGTGTCTATGGCCTTCCACAATGACCCCAGCATGCCGACCAGCCCTCCTCAACCATCGCAATTGGGGTTTTGAAGGTCTTCGAAAAGGATGACTTATCACCCTCATTGTTGTGCCCCTCACGGATTGCTAAAGAAGAATCAGGTATGGCTCTGGACAGGAGTCTGCCAAGATGCCTTCAATGGCTTAAAGAAGGCCCTAGTGAGGGAACCAATGCTACAGTTGTCAGACCACTCAAGATCCTTTAAGTCCACACAGATGCTTCAGACTTCGCCATCGACGAAGTTATTATGCAGGAGGGTCATTCAATTGCTTACGAGAGTCGAAAGCTAAAGGATGCAGAGAGGCACTACACGATACATGAGCATGAGATGACGACCATCGTGCACTGCCTCAGGATATGGTGGAACTATCTTCTGGGTGCCCAGTTCATCGTCAAGATGGACAACGTCGCCATAAGTTATTTCGAGATGCAGAATAAGCTAACACCCAAGCAAGCTCGATGGCAAATGTTTCTAGCTGAGTTCGACTTTGCTTTAGAGTATAAGGTGAAAAGGACCAATATTGTTGTGAACGCCCTGAGTCGCAAGGGAGAACTGGCGGTTGTGCGGGTAGAGCCTTCCGAAATTCACTTAGAGGGCGCATTGCTGGACCGTATTCGTAAAAGAGTGCAATAAGACCCAACAATGCAACAACTTATCTCTCTAGCGCAGACGGAAAAGACTCGAGGATTTTGGCTATGGGATGACCTCCTCGTGACTAAGGGAGAATGTGTCTTCGTGTCGCAATGGGGAAGCTTTCACCGCGAATTGCTTAAGAAGTGCCATAATACTTTATGGGTCGGTCATCCAGGTCAAGAGCAGACCTTAACACTGCTTGAACATGGTTACTATTGATTGTAAATGAGAGACGATATGGAGGGGTATGTGTGAACATGCCTTGTCTGCCAGCAAGACAATGGGACCAACCAGAAGACTGCTAGCCTCTTTGAGCCTCTACCTATTCTAGAACGTCCTTGAGAACGATTTTTCATGGACTTCATTGTTATCTTGTCGAAAGTAGATGGCTTTAGCTCCATCTTGGTAGTGGTGGATCGTTTCTCTAGATACGCCACATTCATTCCAACTTCCAAGGAGTGCCCCATAGAGAAGACTGCGAAGTTGTTCGTAAAGCATGTGGTGAAGCACTGGGGTGTACCAAGAAGCATTGTGAGCGATCACGATGCTTGCTTTACGGATAAATTCTGGCGTGAAGTGTTTCGACTACTTGGCTCTGATCTCCTATTTTCAATAAGTTTTCACCCACATACCGATGGGCAGATAGAGCACATCAATGAGATATTAGAGTAATACCTGAGGCACTTTGTTAGTGTCAATTAGAAGAATTGGGTAAAGCTCCTAGATGTGGCCTAATTTTGCTACAATCTTCAAAAGAGCGAGTCTTTAGGACACAACCCGTTCAAGATAGTTACGGGACAACAACCACTGACCCTATACACTTTAGCCATGCGGGAGAAAGGAAGGCTATCATTTTCTTATTAGTTTGTTCAAGACTGGCACGAGCAGATCGAGCTGAAAAGGTCATTTTTTCATAAAGCAGCTAAGAGGATGAAAAAGTGGGTGGACAAGCATCGCCAACCTGTTGAGTTCCGTGTTGGGGACCAAGTGTTGGTAAAACTTTACCTGAATCACACGAGCATCTTCCATGAACGGCACCAGGGACTGATCAGGAAGTATGAGGGACCATTCATCACCACCAAGAAAGTGGGCAACCTAGTGTACAAGCTAGACCTACCCCTAGACTTCAAAATTCACCTAGTGTTTCACGTGTGCAACCTGAAACTGTTCTATGCAGATGAGGGGGATCCAGAATGTAGCATGCCACAATGCGCTCCTATTATGTAGAGGACCCCGACAACACAACGGGATGAGAAGCGCCTCAACAAGATCCTTCATCACAAAATCAATTACTTGAGCAAAGCAAAGAAGTATTTGGTGTAGTGAAAGGAGACAACGGAGCTGACGTGGAAGCCAGCAATCCGGATGAAGAGCCACTACCTGACCAAAGTCAAAGCATACCACGAAATAGATGGCATCGAGGGTGGCGCATGATTTGAAGGGGAGAGCATGTTCCCCTGCAACCTACTTTGTACAGTTGTGTCCAAAGTCTGTTTTTCTTTGGTTGAGTCTTGATGTAAGTGTCGAGTCACTTGTAACTTTCTCAGGACCACCCTTGCACTTTGGTTCAGTTTGATAAATACCCTGAAGGGTTAGCCTATAGATCTGAACTGTAATGAGTCTGCAGGCAAAATTATGAATGAATGCAAATGCGTTGAGATTTCTTTTGTTCACTCCCATTGTGATTGCTTTCGAGTGATTACAATCTCTCTCTCTCTCTCTCTCTCTCTCTCTAAGGAAGGATCGTCATGTTGCACTGGCCAATTGAAGAAGTAGGCCCATGACACTAGTGGTTATATATATATATATATATATATATATATATATATATATAGAGAGAGAGAGAGAGAGAGAGAGAGAGAGATGATTAGTTGCCAACACTTTAGCTGGCATACTATGGCCAACTCACATGAATCGTCTTGTGACGAATTTTATTCATCGCTGACTGGAAGTGGTGCACTTGTGTGTGTGTTGCGGTGGGGCCTATGGTGACATGCGTGTTGCTAAGTGTAAAACTCATGTCTTGACTATAACATGTGATGGTGGTGCGAAGCAACACATTTCTCGTTAGCAGTTCAGTAAGCAAGCATTAGTGTGCATCTCGCATCTCAAGTGTATATGCTCAGCTCCATGTCACAACGGTCTCTTCAGCTACTTGCAGCCATGTGCCATGCTTCGAAGATGCTATGTCACTCGTGGTTCGTCTCAACTTCATGTCCACAAATTGAGGATTTTCATGTGTCACGGTCGAGTATTCTCTCACTCGATCATATGTGGAGAACATGTATATAAAGTCAAAATACAAAAATGAGCTACTTCATCCGAAGGTACCGTGTCGATGTCTACGCGAGCCTGTCCGAACTTTGATGCTGCATATATTTATGTACATTGAGAATTATTGAGCCAAGATCAAATCTTGCCAACACACTCATATGTGGGAAAGACCATGGTGCGATCATTTTGGCGAAATATAAAGTTTGCATTAAAGAACACCATTAGAGACAAAAATATTGTATTTTCAAGTTGTATTAGGGCTTATTCTACTAGTGGGGGAGCGCCCACAACACCTATATAGAGGACCTTCCTCTTAACTTGCATTAGTGCACAATCGTGCAGTCTTGAGTGAACAACTCCTATGTCTCGTGAGTAGTACATCAAAGTGCACGAAGGTACTCACGAGTATACAAATTCTTCACTTGGGCATTTCAAGCATGCGTGGGGCCTGCTCTTGTCGTCCGCCTTGCCGCCCAACCTCCCATCCTTGTGAAGAGCTCGACGGATACATGTCAAGCGACAGTGATTCTTCTTGGCTAGAAAGTTTCACTATGTCATACTAGCAACTGGATTCTGTTGTGGGCCAAAAGACTTTTTCTATCATAACAGAAGGTTTCGTGGGGCATGCTATACACTTCGAGGAACCTACATGCTATACACTTCGAGGAACCTACAGGTGTCAAAAAGTCAATATGCCCCTCCTTCGGTACATCTCAAAATCTCAATGCTCACTTCAATGTTTGTGTTGCTCATTTGAATGCATAGTTGACTCTAAGACCCTAGATTGCTCTTGCGCTCTTCACAAGAAGGGGACACATCTGTCCCTCATTAGCTTAGACGCTTATAGATCAAAGACTGCACTATCAACCCGTTCAACTTTACTGCTTCTAACATTCTGTGGTGCTAAGCGTGCACTTGAATTCGTTTCAGCAAACGTTATTATACAGCTCCTCAAACAGCCTGTCAAACTCCCTCTTCATGTGAAACAGAAAGGTTGAAAAAAAAGGCCATGAGAGTCCGATCAAAGTGAGATCGGATGGTTAAATTTACCCTTTATAAACCACTCAAAAAAAACCTCCAAACCCTAAGCACGACCTCAGTTGTACGTCTCTCTCTCTCTCTCTCTCTCTCTCTCTCATACATGTTACAGAGTCGTGTCAACATGTTATAGCGTGTGACTCGTATCAGTGTATCACCCATGGCATGCACCCTGAGTAGCACGTCATTGTGACAGCTTTATTTTTACATCATCCGGAATCTCTCTCAAAAGGTAAAAAACATAGTAAAATTTTTGAACTCTACCGTGCGTGCAGAAACAAGAAGAATGATCCCCCCTCATTGCATCAATAAGAAACGAGGAATGCCCGTTTCTAATCAAAAGAATTATTTGTGTGATCAAGATTAACCAAGCTGGGCCACTTCAAACAAGGAAAAAACTGATACCAAACAAAAGAGGTAGAAATACAAGCACTAAACTTCTCCGTAACAAAGTTCAAAATTCTTGACCATCCCAAAAACCATTGGACTATAGTTATTCAAGTAAAGCCAGTCAACCGTGGAAAATTATGGATCAACAATTTGTAGTGTGGTCAGAAATACGTGTAAATCATTAGTTAAATATGATTAAGATGCACAAAATCTCACGCTATCTGATATAAATCTAGCAAAAAGGAAGAGCATTTGCTTAATATTAAACCAAAATGCACACTCAGAATTAGCTGCACCAGGACTAGGATTTTAGAGGCATAAATTGGAAAAGCTTTTTTTTTTTTTGTACTTGTCGATCTTCCTAGGGAAGACACTCACAGGTATAACATGGAAATTTATTCAGAGTCCTCCCGGATTTCATGTCACATTCAGGATGTGGAAGGTTAAACCAGCCACAAAACTTCAAAGGAGGCAACTGTAAAATCGTCACCCTTTCAGTTCTCATCTCCACTAGTAAAACCTACCCCTCTTATTCATAAATTCCAGGAAAGATCTCTTTACAAAGCTTAAAACACATCATAACTCATCCTTCAGATCCTTGCTACTGTCCTCCTTTGTGGATGTGGCAACGACAGGTATATCAGATTCTACCTTTTTTATTGGCTTTTGCAGTTTGAAAGGAATTGATGCGTGCTTCTTAAGGAACTTGTAGAATGCCACCACTGTTCGATCTGTCTCCACAACAATCTGATCGAAACAAGAGATGTTTGTGTCAAGCTGTGATTTCAATCAACTAAAGAAATAAATACGTGAGCAAGTTGTTGAGTTTGGAAGATAAGACCATAGCTATCTCCTGACATGTAACAAAGTTTTCTCCTTTTTCCTCAAAGACTTGTTCTTTTAATTAACCTCAATTCTCAATCACCCCATCACCAAAGGTGGTAGAACAATAAAAAAGGTCAGAGATGATGGAATTTCACTCACCGGATCAGAACTCTTCTTGCCTGCAGGGAAGAAAAGAAGCGTGGGGAATCCATCAGACTGCAAAACAGGAGTTTTTTAGTTTTACATTACAGATTCTACCACAGAATCATAATCAGAAACAAAAACTGAAGCAGCTCAACACATGCACACACAGGAACACCGATTTGAGTTGCAGAGCTCCACTTTTCTTTTCCTCGAATCCATTTTCACACTGATTATATTTTGGTGATATTAGAAAAAGTAAATTATATGCAGGAAAGATGGAGGACCTTGGCTCTGGGGTGTTCATTTGTGGTTCCATCCATTTTGGCTACAATAAGAGAATCAATACCACGCAGATGTTTTCCTAGTTTGTTATAAGTTGGTTCAAGCGCCTGACAATGGCCACACCATGGTGCATAGATCTATATCAAGTATCAAAAGGTTGAAACAAGGGCATTAGTGAATGTAATAAACAAGAACTCCCCTCCCCCTCCGGCGTATGTATGCTATTCTATACCTCAAGAAGAACATCCTTGGACTCATCCAGCACTATTTGATCAAAACTGTCACCAACAACGATTTTCACGTCTCCATCATTCTGCAAACATCTAAAATTGAGAAGAAAGTACAAGAAATACAAGAACAGAATAACTGAAGGCAAACATTTGGAAGCTTACTTTCTCAGGAACTGAATCTGACTTGTAGAATGGCTTAAGTTTGTCTTCTACGAAATCCTGACTAAATGCCTGTAAACGAAAGAATAGAATTGGTGAATACTTCCGATCAAGTCTTTTGCGGGTTATTGATTTTTTAAGCTCTTGAAAATCCTGTTTACACATGACAACCATTTCCTACTAAACAAGCTACGCATACCACATTTGTAAGTCTTGATATACAAAGCATCCAAGACAAAGAATGTTAAACAGCTTGCATCAAGTAAAAGTGTGAATAACGGGCCAGGCCAAATCACGTAAAAAATCCCAAGTCCCTGCTAGGTACCACTGAGAGGTAGAGGAATTTATCGAACCTTAACAGCATCCAGATTCACTTCACCGTCAAACGTGTATTTATTGGCATCATCAGTTGCTGAGTATCCAAGAACCTACAAGATCAGAGTACATGTAAATAACAGCTGCTTGCACCCAGAACTAGCAAGCAAATATTAGATGACAGACGGAATGAGCATTGGCCCCAAGGGGGTTTGGCACCGTGGGATGGGGCCTAGGCCGCTAGGTAGGCGGTCTAGGTTCAAATCCCATGGGTGTCATCCCTTGCTCAAGCTGAAGCGCGGCAACTCCCTGGGGGCAAGGGGTAAGCCCACAGAGTTTTATGCTGCTGGGACAGTGATCGTAAGTACGGCAGGCAGAGCCAGCGCATCTAGGTCTCTGATCCTGGGGGCGGTTTCTCCCTGTAAATATCAAAAAGACAGAATGAGCATTGACTTACTGTTGGACCATCTCCAGTCACGCCAAAATATTCTGAAACCGGCTTCCCAACATCTTCATTGTCTATGTCCACATGAACAAAGAGAAGCTGCAGTAGACATGAGCAATAACGAGGACATGGAAGAGATGCATGAGATCCCAAATGTCAAAAGCAAGCCAAGCAGAACAGCATCAGTGGTGCAGAATGATACTAGGCAATTAAAGAAAATTATTCAAAATGGTATAATCCTCACAATTACCTTTCCCTTGAAGAGCTTTGCAGCATCTTGGAAGATTGGTATGACGGTTTTATAATCCTTTGAATGAAGAAAGATCAATATCTGGAAATAAAAGGAAAAGTTTATTAAAATTATTAGAGCATATCTAACTCAAAAACATGTCCAGATCTATCTACAGAAACCAGAAAGATGGATAAATAGATGCAGGAAAGTTATTGAAGCAGTAAAAACCTGTTTCTTTATTGGATTATCAAAAAGTGAAGGTGCAGTTTCCCTAGTAAAGGTGGTCACCAAAGGAATCTTGTTGGCAGACACAAAGTCCACTATGGCGGATTTACTAAACTCACCATCTGGCAAAATAAAAGAAACACAGATAATAAGATGCCATCCAAAAGATTTGAAGATTATAACAGCTGCAAAAATTCTAGGAGAGGAAGCAAAGAGTGGCTAACCAAAGTGACTTATTTTTTCAGCGTCCTCCTTCAACAAGACCAGTGAAGGACGTTTAGCGGCTTTAACCTTTGGTTCAATGTGAAAGAGCTTAGCAACGTCCTCACTGATAGTCTGGTAGAAAGATACACCATCTTCTAGTCTGGAGGCTGCAGAAAGCTCCACATTCTCAGGCCCCTAGTTTCAAAATGAATTAAACAGTAACACATTATCCAGAGTGAGTCAGCAAATGATAAAGTGAGATATGAATTTCATACCAACAGGAAACAAATAATCCAGTTGAAATCTACATCTTAGTGGGCTAAAAGTCGTGCGACAACATACCACTAAAGAATTGAGTAAGGCCAGAACCAATACACTTTCAGCACTTAGTACATTTTTTGCATCTTCAATAGTGGTAATGTTTTGAACAGCAGGCCCAGTTTTCTTCTTAACCCAAGTTACAATAGCATCTCTGCCAACAGGATTAGCAAGTTTCTAGATCATGGTCTTCAAAAAAGGAAAAAAAAATAAAGATATTACAAATGGAAAACAATCAAGAGCAACCCTAAAAATAACATTAGAACTGGAGACGTGAGGTCCATGGAGATAATACTGGAAGGTTATGGTATGGCACAAAAAAACTGCAAGAAACTTTGTCACGTAGAAGACATGCCAGATGTTTATGAGAATATCATGATAGCATAAAATGAATTAGATGCTTTGTCATCTAAAAGACAAGAAATTGCCAGATGTTTATGAGAATATCATGATAGCACAAAATGAATTAGATGCTTTGTTGTCTAAAAGACAAGAAATTGCAAGATGTTTATGAGAAATTTATCATGACAGCAACCACCAAAAGCGGAGATAACTCCTTGTCTAGCTAACATGCTAAAGAGTCTAAACTACCTGATATCCCTAAGCATTATTAAATTTTTCTCCTTTCTAAACTGTCAGATATCTGGGTCGTCACCTTGAAAAGGATGGAATATGTTAGAACAGAGTAAGGGAAAATATACAAAATAAACATATTTTCTAGAGAATGGAATAATCTATACAAAATCAAAAGCTTCATTTAGAACAAACATATCTGTGCGCGTGTGGCTGTGTATATTAACATTTAATAGTCCAAAGGCATCTATAACACATGACCAAGTTGAACCCTGTACTGCATCTGAAGCTCAAAATGCTTACATTGTTTAACTAGCAATTATAAAACACTACGCAGGAAGTCAATCTACCTGCAGGCATAGGAGAAAGTTGGAGATCAAGTACCAACACAGAAGACCATTCCACACAACTTTTGTAAACTATGCATCTCAGTGATGTCTGATTTATGTAAAAAGGACTTCCAGCGTGCCAAAGAAATAATAGATTATAAACAGATAATGAAACCAACTATGACCAAGTTGATCAATTTGCTGCAGAAAGGTGGGAAAAACCACACTACAAGACAAAACAGAACTGGATGAGCACAACCGATTTATCGATATCTAGATTCTCCCTTTCACGTTATACTTGGGGTGGATAGTCTGGATATGCTCAGTTTTGCAGGAAATTGGGATATTGAACAGTGCTCCATGATGCACGAAACCATCAATCCCAATTTGCAGGCCGGCCTTCACAATCAGATCTAGGCATCTTAAATAGTTGATACGCTACACACGAACTAAATAACTAGCATTTATACGTTGTGTGCGCTGAATTGTTGAGATAACAACAAGATCGCCACAAAATCGCAAGAAATGTACATGTAGATTACTCTGTAAAGACTAATCCCTGAAAGAAGGTTATGCATTTCAGGAGAAGCACGTTGAGAAAAAGAAAGCTGTAAGATTCACAAATCTAGCAATATCACCCACTCTTGGCCTCTAGCCCTCTATGGAGGAAACATATAACAGCAATACCCTGGCCTATGAAACAACCTCGAATGTAGTAGTTCCAAATGTCCAAAACGCAGAAAGGAAAAGGCGCAACGGGACTAGGAAAGCTCAAGCCCCAGAATCGAGAGAGAGAGAGGGTCTCACCTACTCCTAGCCCCAGTATACGGCTTGTGAGTGCCATCGACGAAGAAGAAGACGGTGGGGAAGCCCTGGACTTCGTACTTCTGGGCGAGATCGTTCTCGACGGTGGCGTCGACCTTGGCGAGCACGACGTCCCCCTTGAGCTGGGTGGCGGCGGCCGCGTACTCGGGCGCCAGCGCCTGGCAGTGCCCGCACCACGGCGCGTAGAACTCCACCATCACGTACCGGTTCTCCCCGATGAAGCGGGTGAAGTTGCCGTCAGTCAGAACCACCACGTCCTTGTCGTCGACTGGGGGTGCGTGGGATTCGTGATCGTCGAGACCCTCCTCCTCCTCCTCCTCCCCTTCCATGGCCTCGGGGTAGCCCTCCTCGGAGAGCTCATAGCCCTTGCCACCGCCGGCGATCGTCGCCGCGCCGTGGTCGTCGTCGTCCTCCTCCTCCAGGAAGGAGAGATCCTCATCTTCTTCGTCTAGATCCTCGATCTTTCCAGAAGCCTCCCTGGAGGAGGTGGAAGAGGAGATAAAGGCGCAGAGGAGGATGAAGGAAATGAGGAGCAGAGAGAGGAGCGGACGACTCCTGGCCCTACCGATCGTCGTCATTTGGAGCATTTACCCTTTCTTCCACAGTGACAGAGATTTAGACTTTCAGACAGCAGCGAGGGAGCGAAAGAGAGGGAACAAAGGAGGAGGGAAACGGTCCGCAGTCCGACGACCCAGCGGCGCCCTCTTCCTCTTCTTAAAGCGGCCTTTCGGATCTCGAGGAGATAAGGGATCCCTTGCCATGTTAGGGACTTGGCCGTTGACTTCCACGTGTATGCACTTGATTCGTTAAGAATCTGTCATTTTTTTTATGGCTCACCCACCCTTCTTACCCCACCACCCACGCACTTTTTTTTTATTATTATTAGTTTGCCAACCCAAAACAATGGTCCGTTGCGCTTATTAAAAAAAAATGACGACACCTCTAAGTCAATCAAAACCTCAAATAAATGACGATTTCTGGAAGAAAGATGAAAGGCAGTGCCTGAAACAAAATGCTCAAGCATCAAGCAGGCTTTCCTTTTGTGCCCAACCCGCAATTTTTTCAACGCCTCCTCATACTCATAATTACTTATATTGTCTGGTAGGGCCGATTTTCTTCATATATTACCGCCATCAACATCGTACTGTATACGGCAGCACATCTAGAGTTTCCTTCCTGAACAAAGCCAACAGTTTTTAAGTCGCCGGTGGGATGTGGTACATTGTGTCTCTGGGACCGTGCAAACTCAAGTGCACATTGGACAAGTAGGTCTTCGTTGATTTGATGAACAGCCCACGTTACGTCGCGGCGCGGCTTTATACAAACAGGCATCCCCCTTCCCTACCTACCTGTGCAACAACAGGTGTTCACGTAACCTACTTTACTCACACTTCCATCTCGGTAATGATGCATTCGTACATTTTAAATGAAAAAAATAAAGAAGTAAATTAATTAAAAAGTTGATAAAAAAAAAGAGAGAGAGAGAGAAAATGAAAGGTGGTCTTGGTCTGGTTATCCACAGTGAACGGCGTTGATCTTGCCGAGGAACGAAGCAGGACGGGACTGTGTGCGCATGTGCACGTACCGCTCGGGAGCAGTAGAAAAGGAAATACAGGCGGGCCCCGTTAATTTCGCGATGCGGTTTTTTCAAATATGTCTTCGTGCTGCTTTTGGTAGCCTGCCTACGAGAAACGACGGCATTACCAACATTGAGATTGATGAGACGATTCTGTAAGGGCAGAACACACACACCAAAGTAGCCTTCTCACAGATACCACGAAGCCTAATATCCCTCGGATTAAAAAACTGAAATATTATTACAAGAGAATTATCTTTATAGAAAAAGAAAGCAAAAAAAAAAAGACAGAGAAATGACTTGGCAAGCCAAGGGGGGAGTCTTCAGCCGTTAGATGCGTTACGGGGGAAAGCACTCAGGCCCCCGGGATTGTCCAAAACAATATTGTCTTCGCAAGCTTTGTTTTTGTGCATTTTTTCCAGTTTAATCAAATTCAACTTTGCGAGGTAAAAAAATAAATTAACTTGGTAACCCACAAGCGAGTACATTAAGTGACCTCTCCAGGTATTGAAATCTGCTCGAATACTAATCAAACTCAAATGGCCTTGTTTCAAGTTCAAAAAAAAATTAGTCTTCTTGTCCCTCACGAACTCAAGGAAATACTGGTCCAAGAATGTCGATCTAAACTTTCCCCACAAAATCACTGCGATGGCTCTGAACTTGATTTGTTTGGTGTCCTTCCACCACTTGGTTGCATCTTCTATCATTCTGTAAGTCCCAACCAATGTTCTCTTGTCATCAAACACTTCAAGAATATCGAACATGTTCTCAATCTCCTCAATCTAGTTCTCGGCTTTCTCTGAGTCTGACTTTCTCGCAAATGCCGAAAGATTAAGATTCATGAATCTCTTATATGATACTTCTTACGAAGTTTGTGCATGTGTGGTCTAAGTCAAGGTAGTGAGGGTTTCCATAATGAAGCCCCTCTGGCTCACGCAATCACCAAGGTACCACGACATCTAAAAATGCAAAAATAAATTTAATTATTAACAAGCAAAACTAATTGCACATCAAGCACATATAAGCACAAAATCTTAAGCATACTGCTTAAACAAGCATTCAACACAAAACATTCTTACTCAAAAGCTACTACCCACTCAACATGGTAAGGTGGTAGACAGGATGTGGATCTCAGACTTCTAGATATGATCTGAGACTATTATGGGAACTCTATTAGAGATAACTCGTGCATAACTGCTCTGGGACCCACTGCCAAAGATAAAGCTTTTACCAAATCTGTCTATCAAATCAGCAAGAACTATTCTGAATGTAAAGATGATTATCTTAACAAAAATGATGATAAGGGTGTAACAAAAAATCTAGAGGATTTAGAAAGATCCTTTTCTGTTGAATCCTGTTGTAAATCACAACATATAAGAGAAACTCACCCACCATAGAAGAGAGGGTGCATGAGATCTTCATCATGGATGTAAGTGATATTTTTCACCGAACCACATTAACTGTATGCATCCCTCATTACTTTTCCTCTTGTCAATTATGTGTTTGCCATTTTCTGCCAAACTCTTTCATGGTATCAAAGTTGTGATCAATCGTAATGGCTAGCTCAACGTATGCAAGTTCTTCATCCTCCAACAGTTCACGCTCATCTGAAATAAGTGGAACCTCTTCCTTTCTCCCTCTGCTTCCTGCACCCAACTCGCTTCAGCACTTTCTCACCACCAAACTCATTGCAAACAATTTTTTGAAAGTGTTGTAGGATCGATGCAACGAGCACTAGAGGGGGTGAATAGTGTTTTTAATCTTCGTCTTTGAAATTTTAAGAAATTTGAATATTGTAAAGCAAACACAAGAATTTTATCCTGACCAACATCTAGTCCTCAAGCAAAAGCCGCTTGAGATTTTCACTATCACACTTATGTCACCAAAAGATCAAACAGACCAAAACTGGTCTCACTTTCAGCAACAACCCTGCTGAAAGCAAACTTCTGCTTTAAACCAAGGAGACTTTGTCCTTTTATAAAAAAATTGAAATAACCAACTTACAATCAACCTACGAGCCTTTCTTTTGAATGCAAATGGAGTGAAATAGGCTTCTAAGGCTGCTGAAATACTCAACTCACAATTTCACTAACTCACAGAAAGAGTTAGAGTGAAAAACTAGAGTGAAAATACTCAGTGAGTGAGAAAATGAATACTCGAATGAATAGGAGTGAAAAACAAAGAATTTGATATTTTTCTTAATGATTTTGAGTGTAGATCTTATTCTTATTTATAGCTAAAAAATTCAAGACGGTGGTGGTACGAAGGGGTGTCAAACAAAGGTTTTTGAACAGTAAAAAATGTTTGAAAAATGAAAGAACGTAACTTCTGAAAGTTTCAGAAAATGGCTATATTCGTCGACTGAAATAGTTATTAGTTGACTGAAATTAAATATTAACAGACTGACAATTAAAGTCAGTCGAATACTGTGTCTCACCAAACAAATTTAAATTTTGTTTTTTTTTTTAACTTAGTCTACTAAAGAAAAGTCAGTTGACTAATGAAAATCATCAGTAAATTGAAAAAACTTTCAATCGACTCGTGCTAAATTTTTTAGAAATCGAACATTTTATCCGATCGACTAAGAGTCGATTAGTCGACTAATCAGAAAGTTGATATTTTGCTTTGAAAAACTAGCACAAAAAAATCGATCGACTAATGAGTCTATTGGTCGACTGATAAACTTGAAAATATGGGTAAAGAGCTTTCTAAAATGGTTTTCGCCAAGGGTTCTTTTAGAAAAGCTTTTCTTAAGTATTTTAGGTAAAATGCAAGTAAGATATGCAATCAAAGTAAGGCTCTTACAAGAATCTAAGACTTTTAAAGAGATTTACATTTGCACACTTATCTTTACAGATTCTTCAACGAATTCTTTTAATTCTTTTCATCTTTCTTCATTGCCTTAGCTGAAATTCAGTTATTTCAGTTGTTCATCATCAAAATCTTGTACTTGAATTGTCATGTATAGCTTCTTTGTCTTAACAATTTTTTCATTTTTGACGATGACAAACTAGTCACAGATAGAGCATTGATAAACAGATAGAAAACTTAAACTTACTCCCTTTATCAATATGATGTCAAAACATAAGAAGTTAGCATAATATCAAACACATTCTTTTCATGCATCTTGGTGTTCTTCTCCCCCTTTATTATGATCAAAAGGAGTAGGTGGAGCCAGAGTATCAAAAAAAAAAAAAGGCAAATACAAGTTCAAAATATTACAACCCAAAAATGTTATCAAAGCAATATCAATAAACAAGGTTCAAGAGAAGTGTTGCTTGAGCATCTCCTTGATTTCAACTATATCAGACTAAATATATGAAAGTTGTTGAGTAACATCTTCACGAAATGTATATTATTGAAGTTTTAAAGCTTCAATGTGTTTTAGAATTTCATTATCATCTTTTCCAGTAGATAATCTCTTCTTTTTGCCTTGAGATGGAGGCGATATAGGAGATGGTGATGGTTCAAGAGATATAGGAGATCCAGAGGATGAAGGTACTAGATAGGAAAGTTTCATTCATTAGAGAACAGTTTCATTAAAGATTTTATTTTGAGTAACAAACTTTTCAGAATCCAGAGGCACTTTGAAATATTTAAATATTCGAGTAAGGATTAAGCCATATGGAAGAAAAGGTTTTTGCTTCCATAAAGTAGTAAAGACGACATGTGCCCAATTTATAGATATATTTTCAAATAAGACATATAGAGCAGTAGAAAGATCAGTAGGAAAATAATCAAAAGATCTTGGCTTTGGAAGAACATTATGAGCAAGAATTCTTCCTACAATTCGAGCGCGAGGTTGAAGGTTTGTATTTTTAAAAGGAGGACAATGAGGAGCGCTTTGAAGTAATATTTGGTTGAAAATCTTTTCATCCTCAAGTTCAATGGAATTAAAATAAGTGTCAGAAGATGAAACATTAAGAATCTTTCCAAGAAGTTTGTAATCAAAATCGATTTCAACATCTCTAACGAGAGAGGAAAGAAAACTGGTATCGTGATCTATTTGCAAATTTGTGTAAAACAAATGGATCAATAAAGGATAATATTCATGATCATAAGAAGCATCAAAAAGATGTGAAATCCCTGTAAACAATGTCTTGAGATTATATCGTTCATAGACATGAAAAAGAATGTTTCTATCGGGTAAAATCGGAAGGGCAGATATAGATCCAAACCTATCATACAGAAGAGGATTTTGAAGAAGGCTAAGAGAGAATCCATGTCGAGCCTTGGCTGTGGGTGTGGATGAGGAAAGGGAAGCATGTCCGGAGGCAGTTTTTTGATGAGGCATCGTCCTCAAGAAAAAGGCAAAGAAACTGGAACCCATCAAAGATGGTGTTGTTGCAGGGAGTGACGGGACGCTGTGAGGAACAGAATGGATGTCGGCGTCCAGCGCTGTAGTGACATCGTTCGGCGTTGTTGTTCGACGAGTGGAAGAGGGATGCTGATTCACTGAGGGTTTTTAGAAAAGAGGGAAAAAAGGGCGATTACTATAGAGGAGAGAGAGAGAGAGAGAAACACGATGGAGGCTTTTGAAAGAAAAGGGTCGAATGCCCTTTGTTTTTAAAACAAGTAAGTTATCGGTTCCATTTAAAAAAAAAATTAACCAACTACCAGTCAACTAATCGTCAAATGTCAGTCGACTAAAAAGTTTAGTTTTAAAAATTTTCAAGTAAAACAAAGATTTCAAAAAACAAATTATAAGTCTAATGATGAGCAAATGCCTAGTTCTCTTCTAATTCTCATAAAATCTTCATTTTTGAGTGGTTTAGTAAAGATATCGGCATGTTGTGCATTTGTGGGTATAAAATTTAAAGAAATGTCTCCTATTAAAACATGATCTCATAAAAATGATGTCTCACTTCAATATGCTTAGTTCTTGAGTGCTGAACATGATTTTTTGAAAGATTTATAGCACTAGTGTTATCACAATAAATTGTTGTTGTGGAGTAATTCAAACCAAAATCTCTTAAGGTTTGTTTCATCCAAAGTACTTGTGAACATGCTAAACTAGCCGCTATATATTCTGCTTCAGTAGTTGA
The DNA here is from genome assembly GCF_984573655.1 of Nuphar pumila. Classification (NCBI taxonomy): domain Eukaryota; kingdom Viridiplantae; phylum Streptophyta; class Magnoliopsida; order Nymphaeales; family Nymphaeaceae; genus Nuphar; species Nuphar pumila. The sequence continues at coordinate 27,148,390 of NC_143251.1, forward strand.
AAGTGATACTAAATTTTGCTTTTTACTAAACCAAAAGAATAAAGAATGTCCTAAGAAGTGACAAGTTTCACTAGTACTCTTGCGATCAGATTTGCTTTCAGCAAAATCTGCATCACTATATGAAACTAAATCGAAGGAAGATGATTTCGGGTAAAACAAACCAAAGTCTGAAGTATCTTTTAAGTATTGAAGAATTTCTTTTACAGCAATTAAGTGAGATTCCTTTGGATTAGCTTGAAATCTAGCACACATACAAATACTAAAGTTTATATCAGGTCGACTAGTTGTTAGGTATAATAGAGATCCAATCATACCTTTGTAGAGCTTAGTATCTACAGTTTTACCATTTTTATCTTTGTCAAGAGAGGTAGTTGTGCTCATAGGATTTCTTCTTGATTTAGATGAGTCAATGCCAAATCTTTTAAGAAGTTCTTTTGTATACTTGGCTTGGTTGATGAAGATTCCTTCTTCAGTTTGCTTCATTTAAAGTCTAAGGAAGTAGTTTAATTCACCCATCTTTACAAAGAAAATCATTAGTAGAACCAAATATTATATCATTAACATAAATTTGCATAATAAGAATATCTAAATTTAGATTTTTAATAAATAAAGTGGAGTCTACCCGACCAATGAAAAACCCAGATTTTTCTAGAAAACTTCGTAGTCTTTCATATTATGCTCTTGGTGCTCATTTGAGTCCGTACAAAGCTCTTTTTAATTTGTAGACTATTTCTGGGTATTTCTTATCTTCAAAGCCTGAAAGTTGTTTTACATAAACTTTTTCATTGATGTATCCATTAAGAAATGCACTCTTAACATCAATTTGGTATAACTTAAAATTCATATAGATAGCAAAAGAAGCATCATTTAAATTGACTCCAATCGAGCCACTGGTGTAAAGGTTTCATCAAAATCTGTGCGTTCTTCTTGGTTATAACATCGTGCTACTAGCCTTGATTTGTTTTGAATGACTTCACCATTCTTGTCTAGCTTGTTCTGAAAGACCCATCTCGTTCCAATTACCGGATGATCCTTTGGTCTATCAACTAGATCTCATACATCATTCTGAGTGAATTGGTTAAGTTCTTCAGTCATGGCCAAAAGCCAAAATTCATCATCACAAGCTTCATTGATATTCTTTGGTTCTATTTTTGATATGAAAGCAAAATTTGCATTATAATCTTCCAATTGCTTTCTAGTTTGGATATCACTCTTTATTTCTCCAATAATCTGCTCATGTGGATGATTAGGAAGTTCTTTCCAAACCGGTTGAAGATTTTGAGGAATGTTTTCTTGTGAAGCGCTTTCTATCAAAGGTTCTCCTTGAGGTATGACTTTTTATCCTTTGCTTAGAGGTATAACTTGCTTACAATTCTCATCAAATACAATATGTAGAGACTCTTCAATGCAAGAAGTTCTCTAATTAAAAACATGATAAGCTTTGCTTCTAGAAGAATATCCAAGAAATATTGCTTCTTCTGATTTTGAATCAAACTTATAAAGATTATCTTTGGTATTTAACAAGAAGCATTTACTAGCAAAAAAATTGAAATATGAGATCTTTGGTATACGATCATAATACAATTCAAAACATGTTTTATGTAAAAATGGTCGAATAAGAACGTGATTTAAAACATAACATGTTATATTTACTACTTCAGCCCAAAAGTATTTTGGTAAATTTTTATCTTGAGGCATGGTTTTAGCACATTCTTGCAATGTTTTATTCTTTCTTTCAACAACTCCATTTTAAGGAGTTGCTCTAGGAAAAGAAAAGTTGTGAGATGTTTCATGTAAATCACAGAACTTTACAAAAGATTCATTTTCAAATTCTCCTCCATGATCACTACGAATAGTGATAATAGAGGTAGATTTTTCATTTATAATTCTTCTACAGAGTTTAGAAAATTCAGAAAAACACCATTTTTGCTTTTTAGAAAAATCACCCAAGTAAAATAAGAATAATCATCTACTATAACAAAAGCATATTTACTATCATTTAAACTTTGAATTCTAGATGATCCAAATAGATCTAAATGTAAAAGTTTGAGAGGATGATTTGTTGAAACTATATCTTTTGCTTTAAAAGAACTCTTGATTTGTTTACCCATTTGGCAAGCATCACAAAAATGATTCTTTTTATATGATATTCTAGGTAGGCCTCTAACAAGATCATTCTTGGATAACTTAGAAATTAATTTAAAGTTTACATGTACAAGTCTCTTGTGCCATAACCATTGAATTTCTTTTAAAGCAATAAGACATTTTTCATTGAAGGTGGGTAATTCATCAAGATAAAGTTCATATACATTATTCTTTCTTTTTCTTTTAAAGATGATATTTTTATAACAAGAATAAAAAATTAAACATAAATCAAGTTTAAAAAAAACGAGAAAACCTTTGTCACATAATTGACTAATAAATAATAAATTATGCATTGATCCATCTACTAAAAGAACATTTTCTATCAAGGGAAATTTTGGATTACCAATATTACCAATACCGATTACTTTTCCCTTACTATTGTCACCAAAGGTGACGGTTCCTCCATCCTTACTTTGAAGGGTGGAAAATAACGATGACCTTCTAGTCATATGTTTAGAACAACCACTGTCCAAGATTCACTTGTTCCTTATTTTGTGTACCTATAACAAAATGGGAAGACAAAGCATTTAACCCCTTTTTATTTTTGGGTTCAGTAGAGTTAACCTTAGGAACCCAAATCCATTTGGATTTTGGTTTTCTTTGAGAATAATTACTCTTTCTATAAAATGATTTAGCATTTTTAGAATGATAAGATGGATAATCATGTCTAGGCTTATATGCATTGGAAGTACTATGATATACAAGTCTAGAAAACTGAGTTCTTTAAATCAATGATTAGAATTTTGACTTTGACTGTTTACCACATAGTTTGGTCTATTTTGAGTATCAAAGAAACAATATCCCAATCCAGTTTTGTTAACCGAGCATCTTTGAGAACCAAGAAGTTTTTTTAGATTTTCTTGACATTTAGTGAACTTAGTCACTATAGAGAGAAGATCATTAGATTTGTCTTTTAAACTAGATATCTCTTATTGTAAGACATTGGTTTTAATGCCAATTTCTTTTATCTTAGATGCTTGAGAAAAGTTTTTCTTCTTGAGATCTTCCATTTTTTGAAGTAATAAATTGTTCTTAGAGTCAAAAGTCAATTTTTTTGTTTTCAACTCTTTGTTTTTAGAACTTAGACTCTTAAATTTAGCATATAAATTATTAAAAGCTTTTAATAAGTTATCATAATCAAATTGACTTACCAAGTCTTCTTATGCTATAAAGCACCTATTGGCGACTTCTTCATTTGATTTTTCATCTAAAGAAGAGTCACTTTCATCCCAACTTGCTTGAAATGTCATTTTCTTCTTGAATTGATCCTTAGGCATGACTTTGAGAAGAGGAAAATATTTTTTTATATGTCCAGCCTTTTTGAAGTTGAAACACTTGACTTCATCAGGATTTAATGTATAACACCCCCAACAGTTTGTTTCGTCAAAAAAAGGAGGATGAACTGAGAAGCATCATTCTTTATGCTGAGAAGATGATGTTGTTGCCATGCTAGATGATGGTAAGATCAAAAGATAGCGAACCTTGCTCTGATATCAAATGAAAGTGATATAGGATCAATGCAACGAGCACTAAAGGGGGTATAAATAGTGCTTTTAATCTTCGTCTTTGAAATTTTAAGGAATTTGAATACTGCAAAGCAATCACACACAAAGAATACAAGAATTTTATCCTGGTTCGGTCTTCCAGACCTACATCTAGTCCCTAAGCAAAACCTGCTTGAGATTTCCACTATCACACTTGTGTCACCACAAGATCAAACAGACCAAAACTGATCTCGCTTTCATCAATAAGCTTGCTGAAAGCAAACTTCTTCTTTAAACAAAGAAGACTATGTCTTTTTACAGAAAAATTGAAATAACCAACTTACAATCAACCTACGAGCCTTTCTTATGAATACAAATGGAGTGGAATAGGCTTCTACGGCTGTTGAAATACTCAACTCATAATTTCACTAATAGAAAGAATTAGAGTAAAAAATTGGAGTGAAAATACTCAGTGAGTGAAAAAATGAATACTTGAATGAATAGGAGTAAAAAATAAAGAATTTGATATTTCTCTTAATGATTTTGAGTGTACATTTCATTCTTATTTATGGATAAAGAATTCAAGACATTGGTGGTACGAAGGGGTGTCAAACAAAGGTTTTTGAACAGTAAAAAATGTTTGAAAAATGAAAGAACGCAATTTCTGAAAGTTTCAGGAAATGGCTATATTAGTCGATTGAGATAGTTATTAGTCGACTGAAATCAAATATTAGCAGACTGACAGTTAAATTCAGTTGACTATTGTGTCCAGCTGAACAAATTTAAATTCTGGTTTTTTTTTTAAACTTAGTAGACTAAAGAAAAGTTAGTCGACTGATGAAAATCATCAGTAGACTGAAAAAACTTTCAGTCGACTCATGCTAAATTTTTCAGAAATCGAACATTTTGTTCGGTCGACTAAGAGTTGATTAATCGACTAATCAAAAAGTTGACATTTTACTTTGAAAAATTGACACAAAAAAATTGGTCGATTGATGAGTCTATTGGTTGACTGATAAACTTGAAAATATGGGTAAAGAGCTTTCTAAAATGATTTTCGACAAGGGTTCTTTTAGAAAAATTTTTCTTAAGTATTTTTAGATGAAATGCAAGTAAGATATGCAATCAAAGTAAGGCCCTTACAAGAATCTAAGACTTTTAAAGAGATTTACATTTGCACACTTGTCTTCACAGATTCTTCAACGAATTCTTTCAATTCTTTTCATATTTCTTCATTGCCTTAACTGAAATTCAGTTGTTTCAGTTGTTCATCATCAAAATCTTGTACTTGAATTATCATGTACAGCTTCCTTGTCTTAACATTTTCTTTTATGGGAGTCACAGTTTACTTCCTTATTGATCTTGTATGATCTATACGGCTTTGTTGATGGATCAAAAAAATGTCCACCAAATTTTTTTATAGTAGGAAACACCCAAGATCTGAATCCTGAGTATGTGTTATGGCTGAGACAGGACCAACTCTTATTGAGTTGGCTCATCTCGTCTCTCTCACTGAGCCTATCCATTTTCAAGTGGTTGGTTTAAAATCTTCTTTTGAAGTCTGGAACCATCATAAGAACACATATGCTACATTTTCTAGATCCAAAGTAATGCAACTAAAAGAAAAGTTGCAATGTTTGAAAAAAGGTTAAAAAAACCATGGATGAATATATTCAATCAACCAAGTTGATAGCTCACCAACTCGCAGTGGCTTTAAAGCCAATTTATGAAGACAATATGATCTTATATATTCTGAGAGGGCTCCTTTCAGAGTACTCGACGTTCAGGTCCTCCATTTGTACTAGATCAGATCCTATCTCTTTAGTTGAATTGCAAGTCTCTTGCTAACACAAGAATCTCATTTACTTGAAGCTGATCAAGATGAATCTGAAATTGTTAGTTCTCATTCTTCAGCCAACTATGTGCAACACCAGAATGATGGAGTTCAGTCAAAACATTTCAGCAAAGATAAATTTAATACAAATCAGAAAAGAGGGAAATATAAAGGGAATGACAATCGATGCAACACCATCATTTGCTAGTTTTGTAACAAACCTGGTCATAGTGCTAAGATGTGCTTCAAAATCACAAAGAATCGATGAAATAACTCAGCACACCCTAGCTCTCTTCCTCAGGTGTATCGCGCAACATCCTCTTCTATAGACGATAACAGTTGGTATCTTGATTCAGACGCCTCCCATCATATCACTCCTGACCTCAATGCATTGCCCATTCACTCACCATATGAGGGTAAAGATTCGGATAAGGTCAGGAATGGGACACGTTTGCGTATCCACCATGTTGGCTATTCTCACGTTATTTTTTATAATGCTAAGTTTAAACTTAGCGATGTATTGCATGTTCCTCAAATCACTAGAAGCTTACTTTCTGTGAATAAGTTTGCTCGAGATAACAAGGCTATATTCGAGTTTCATCCTAAATTTTGTTGTATGAAGGAAGAGGCGATAGGGAAAGAAATCCTTCGAGGCACAAGTGATCAAGGGCTTTATCAGATTCAGCTTTCAACCAAGGGGAATAAACACTCTAGCTTGAGTAAAAATAAAGTTGCTTATGTTGGTGAAAGAATTACTTTAGACCATTGGCATCAACGCCTTGGTCACCCTGCTTATCGTATTGTGAAAAAAGTAGTTGATAAATTTGGTTTGCCTTGTTATCAAAACTTTGAAATTAACATGTGTGATGCTTGTCAAAAAGGAAAATCACACACGTTGCCCTTTGATTCCTCTCTAAACAAAAATATTGGACCATTAGATATTATTCATTCAGATGTTTGGGGACCTTCTCCCGTTATCAGTATGGATCAATATCAATATTATGTTCATTTTGTGGATGGTTTTTCAAAGTTTACTTGGATATATCTGATTGCCAATAAATCTGATGTTGTAGTGGCTTTTCAAAATTTTAAGGCAAAGGTTGCAAATCTTTTTGGCCAAAAGATAAAATTTCTTCAAACTGGTGGAGGAGGAGAGCATCTTGCCTTGGATCCTTTCTTGAAAAAGTGTAGAATTGAGCATCGTGTTTCATGTTCTCGTACCCATGAGCAAAATGGGAATGTTGAGCGCAAACATCGACACATTGTCGAGGCAGGCTTAAGCCTGATGAGTCATGCTAATATACCACAATTGTATTGGAGTTTTACTTTTGCCACTGATGTTTATCTTATCAATAGGATGTCATCGCCTAACACACAACATTAGTCTCCCTTTGAACTTCTTTTTAGAGAAAAGCCAGATTATAACTTTCTTAAAGTTTTTGGGTGTGCTTGTTATCCATGTTTTCGACCTTATAGACATCATAAGCTTGAATTCAGATCTAGTTGTCATCTCTCTCTTGGTTATAGTGGAAAACACAAGGGTTATCTTTGCCTGGACCTAGAAACCAAGAAGGTCATCATCTCTCGACATGTGTTTAATGAAACTATGTTTCCTTTTTCTATTGAAAAACCTAAACATATAAAGAACTCTCACCAAATACCTATGGCTATCCCTCTACCCATGCCCTCAAACATGTCATCCTCTTCTCTCAATCCTAATAGTGTTTCAAATTCAACACGAGAGCCTCCCTTTATTGAGCCACTCATGGTACCCGTGGTCTCTGAACTACCAACTTCATCCTCATCCTCCTCTCACAGTGCTTCTAGTGATACTCCTTTGCCTGGATCCATTGGAACCCATCCCATGGTTACCAGATTTCAAAATGGGATACGAGTACCCAAGGTGTATACTTTTACTCTATACCCTCTTCCTCAAGCTCTCATTGCACATCATATAGTTGATTCTGAGCCCAAATCCTTCAAGCAAGATCAACATAGTTCTCCTTGGGTCGATGCCATGACCAAAGAATACACTGCGCTCATATAAAATTGAACTTGGACTCTTGTCCTTCCTGACCCTTCTCACAATCTTATCGGTTGCAAGTGTGTCTATAAAATCAAGCGACGGGTAGATGGTTCTCTTGAAAGGTACAAAGTTCGGTTAGTCGCTAAAGGCTATACACAAGAGGTTGAGATTGACTATTTTGACATCTTTAGCTCGGTGGTCAAACCTACAACCATTCGAACAATTCTTGCTATTGACATCAGTAGAAAATGGTCTATTCGACAACTTGATGTCCATAAAGCTTTTTTATATAGGGATTTAAATGAAATTGTTTATATGGTTCAACCCCCTGGGTTCAAAGATTCACAATATCCCAATTACGTTTGTAAACTTTAAAAAGCCCTCTTCGGACTCAAACAAGCTCCACGAGCTTGGTATCAAAAGCTTAGCAATGCTCTTCTTGACATTTGTTTTGTGAGCTCCAAAACAGACACTTCTTTGTTCATCTTTAGCCAGGATACTTTAATGTGCTGCATCATGGTGTATGTTGATGATATTTTAGTGACAGAAAACTCTCCTTCCTTCGTTTTTTAACTCATTCAGAAATTGAGTCAAGGCTTTGCAGTGAAGGACTTGGGACTGTTGCATTTCTTCTTGGGTATTGAAGCCATCCAGACTTCTCAAGATCTTCTCTTCTCTCAGAAAAAGTATGCATTGGATCTTTTTTAGAGAGTCAATATGCTTGGAGTCAAACCCATCAACACCCCTATGTCTTGCTCTATGACTCTTCAAGTCAACTCTGAACCTGCCTTTCATGATCTAACTCTCTACATAAATACAGTTGGTGCTTTTCAATATCTAACCCTCACCCGACCAGATTTGTCCTATGCAGTTAACAAGGTTTGTCAGTTCATGCAAACACCTGTATCACATTGGACGTCAGTTAAACAGATCCTTTGTTATGTCAAGGACAATGTTCACTTTTGGATTCTCCTCCAATCTTCTAAAGATTTCTCCCTTCAGGCCTTTTCTGATGTTGATTGGGCAGGCTGCTCTAATGATCACAAATCCACCAGTGGCTATACTGTATTTTTAAGTCCGAACATTCTCTCTTGGAGCTCCAAAAAGTAGTCCACTGTCGCTCGATCTAGCTCTAAAGTTGAGTATCGAGCTGTGGCTCATGCAGCTGCTGAATTAATTTGGATTCAATTTTTGCTCACAGAACTTTGTATTCCTTATTCTCAGCCTCCCCACCTTATGGTGTGATGACGTTAGTGCCATCTATATGGCTGCACATCCAGCTTTTACAATCGCAGAAAACATGTGAAAATTAATGTTCACTTTATGCGTGACCGCATTGCAAAAGGCCAATTGGTAGTTTGGCATCTCTCTTCTCTTTCTCAGGTTGCAGATGCTCTTACTAAACCTCTTACATCCGATCAGTTTGTGACTCTGTGCTCCAAACTCATGGTTCATGTTGCCCCACTTTGTTTGAGGGAGGATATTAGAGATAACTCATACATAATTGCTTTGGGACCCACTGTCAAAGATAAAGCTTGTACCAAATCTGTCTATCAAATCAGCAAGAACTATTCTGAATGTAAAGATGATTATCTTAATAAAAATGATGATAAGGGTGTAACAGAAAATCTAGAGGATTTAGAAAGATCCTCTTATGTTGAATCCTGATATAAATCACAACATATAAGGGAAACTCACCCACCGTAGAAGAAAGGGTGTGTGAGATCTTCATTATGGATGTAGGTGATATTTTTTACTGAACCACGTTAACTGTGTGCATCCCTCATTACTTTTCCTCTTGTCAGTTGTGTGTTTGCCATTTTCTACCAAGCAGCGTCCCTCATTACTTTTTCTCTTGTAAGTTGTGTGTTTGTCGTTTCCTGCCAAGCTCTTTCAAATTCTACTCTAAAACCAAAGCTGTAACGCTCTAAAAAATTGGGCCACGTTTTTTTTGAAATACATAGTTTCAATTCATTCATAACGCAGCAAAATAAAACTTATCCAAAAAGGTTTTCTTTTAAAACCAACTAGATGGAAAAAAACTCAATCATAACAAGAGTATTCTTTGCACAACGGAGAATACAAAACAATTTCAACCATTGAATATTCTACAAAGTTCAATGAAGTATAGGCCATTTATAAAATCAATCATTTCTAAATGAGGGTCCCAACACACAATCGACCCAATATATAAAATACAATTATGGTATCAGAAATAGAAGAGTCCAAAATTAGCTCTAAGGGTGATCGAGTCCTCAACATTCATTATCCTCGGCGCACACCTTCCTACGAGTACTTGAAAAGAAGAAAAGAAGCAAGGGTGAGACTAACCACATGTCTCAGTAGGAACAAGACCACTTGTCTCATAAAAGCGAACACAGATTGGTCACTAGCCTAATAGGACAACAACTCAGTTTGTGCCTTAACACGAGCCCAAACTCTTGACTCCTAGTGGGAAAGACTCGACTCAACCTCTAACTAAGAGATTGAAACCGCATATGCATGTCCTAAATGCATGAATATATTTTATTGATATTTCATATATCTTATTTTTTTTATTTCTACGTGATGCATTAAATTTATCATTCCACTTTCTTATATTTTTCTCTACAGAGCACTACTATCCGGGCTGCTCTAGGCTCACCGGTCTACTTGGGAGTGTATTTTCACTTGCATTTTCATCTTATTTTATTATTATCCCCCAAGAACATATGTAATCACCAACAACAAGAGTCCAAAACCTTTCGTCAAAGTGTTCCTTTCCTTAGAAAATTATAGTTCACTACCGCTATCATACGTAGTCAAGTCCTCTAACTAAAAATGAGTCATTGTCCTCTAAGCTACCGTAGTTGGAGACTGGTCCACTCTCAGTATCTAAGACGGGGCCTACCAGAAACCGTCATCGCCTCCAACTCAACAACGAGGGGGGTGGTGTTAACTCACTCAACGAGTTGAGTCCATTTATAGGTCACCCCATCTTTCAGGGTGTGTCATTCAATTCTCTATGTAACTTGTTTCATCTTTAATTAATATGCATTATTAATTTAATTGTCACAGTACCACTTAGGTATACAGGGTCTTGCCCATCAGGTTACATTAGTTCTTAACTTATGTGAGCATTCATTTTATGTGTCGACTCACAGTTGCACACTTGAGGCCACCATCGTGTCCCAACCAGCATCGTGTTCTTCTTAAGCCTTACCGTCATCCACAATAAGCTCATATTTGAGCATATCTCATCTCCCAAGATCTAATTAAATTACAAAGGGTAAACACATAAAATAACCTTTTATGAAATCGTATGACTAATATGTAGTCTTCATAGCCTACATATCTTTAACTGTTTTAGAAAGTGAACTTGATTATACAACCTAGTGTTATATTCAACACAAGGTCATTATACCATGCATACCATCATAAACCCTACTATCATGTGTGAATCATGATCTAACGTAATCACATGCTTGTTCATACATATATATGTATTCTTTCACTAAACACATGCTTACATACACGTTTGCATACTAGCTCAAACATGCAAAGAACATATTGTGTGCTCAACAAATTTAAAGATTTTTTATTCATGAGCATCTCATTTATCATCTCAAGATGACTTGGGTCCCTCTTTGGGATACCGAAACCAAATTGATGCATACAACCCTTAATCACATTAAACACCAATTCCTAAACTTGATCCAGGGTTAATCCATGAAATTCTCAGGTTAAACAACCTTCACCCATGTTAAAAACACCAAACCATGCAATTTGGTATAATGGAGTCTACTTTGTCAACTCAAGGGTCGACTCTTATTGAACAGAATTAACTCAAGGGTTGACTCTTCCTGAATAGAAAGGCACTCTGCTCAGAAGAGTTGATTCGCAATCTTAAGGGTCGACTCTTTCTGAAACATAAATTATTTTGTTCCAAAAAAGGGTTGACTTAGAAAGTTTCAGAGGGTATCTCACCTCGTTGGGAGTCTTCTTAACATGGATTTTAACTTAATTTAACCTTTATATTGAATTTAAAACTTTAAATTGGTTGAAATTGGATTTCATATATAAATATAAATCTAAGATCCAAATCCATACTCAATATCCATATAGATCTCGAACTAGACCAGATCTTAATTAATATGGGTTTTAGACTGGGTCTAGATCAATATTAACTTGGGTCAAACAGATCTGATTCGATCCGTTCTAATCTAGAACCGATCACATCAAGATGGGTAATTTTTAAAAAAATATGATTTTTGGGCCAACCGTAACCCGAATTCAGAAAAATAGAATATCAATGTTTTCAAAATTTTGAGACGCGTCTAATGATATATTACTTGAATTTTGCCTCTGGATTTTGCCTAAATTTAACCCAAATTTTGCTCAATTTTAAAAGTAAAAAATAAAAAGTTTTACTAAATCTTAATTAGCTTATTTAGGTCTTGTCAATGGGTCTTGGGCCACGCAGACTCAGTTGACATCACCTAAAATTGAGAATTTTATCAACTTTACAAAACACTTAGCCAAATTTTTCATAAATTTCAAAACTCAAAATTATAAAAAAACACATGATATTACACAAATTTTGGATTTGACAAATCCGAGATTTACCATTTCATTGCCAAATTTCAGCTCCCATACATATCCAAAACTGCCAAAACAGGAAACTAGGTAAAGCCTTATAATCTTCATCCTTACTAAAGATGAAATACGATTATATCAAATAATTTATTTAGGGAAAATTGAAATTAGGGTGTAATTTTTTGCTCTAACCCTCCAAAAGGGCTTAATGTTTCTGAATTTTCTGTTACTCTTATCATTGACCATTAACTCAAGTTAAATCTTAGTTAAGTTGAGTCACAATAATAATTTCAAATGCTAAAATACTTACCCTTTTTTCTTCTATAAGAATACATAAGTACTTCTAAATTCCAAAAGGCAATACAGAATCTTTCATAAGAATACATAAGTAGTTTTTATGACCAAAAGGCAATACAGAAAACTCGAAAGAATTGGGTTACCTGGGATGATGGAGGTTAACCTGAGGTTCCCTTTCAGTAGCTTTCAGAAAAGGAAAGGCTAATATCAAGAAATTCAGATATGGGAGGTGCAATTTTGGGATTACAGGAAGGTTGGCCCATAAATGAAATTTAATCAATAACGGGCACAAGATTGCCTTTGACCAAGTTGCAAACTAACCGTTATGACCAACAAAAAAAGATGTGAGACAGAATATTGTGTCAACATGTCAGGTTTACTGGGACCCTACCCGAACCAAACCCTAAAGGGTCAGGGTACGGTGATAAATAATAAGACCCGATTAAGACCCTAGACCTGAAGGTCTGATTAATACATGAACCTGGGTATAGGTTGTGAAATTGTATACCAGACCTGAGTTCCGATTAAAACTCCCAATTTTTCAATGTAAAAATGATAAAAAAAATATGGTTTATGTAATTCTTATCGGGTCCGGGTATAGTTTTTTTTATAGTAAACCTGATTAAACCCGAGTCAGAACTTGCCCGAAAACCGAGTCTAAGTCTGATACCACCTGAGTCCGAACCAAACCCTACCCGTACTGAGGACCTGACATGTTGAGTTTGACCGTATAAAGGCCACGTTTGGTTAGGATCTGTGTGGTGGACCGGAATTCAAATGCACCTCACTCACCGAAGCTCGGGACTGTTGGCAATCTAAAGTAACAGATTCCAAGTTAAAAGCCCCTACTTTCTTGAATTATTACAGAAGGGCCACACCTGACCTCATATCAGGCACTTCAAATCTTGCACACCCGATCCATCCCCACTGGGGCATGGGTGTGCCAGTAGCTTTCAGAGGTGGGTCACGTAAGCCAGGTGGTCATGGGCCCCCACCTAGGGTTTTCCTCTCTTCGGCGAGGGTTCCTTGATATTAAAAAAAAAAAAAAATCTTTCAATATGATCACACAGATCCACTTTACCTAGCTACTAACGTGGAACGACACACATTCAAAATATGCTAGCATTTGAAGCGGAATAAAAATAATAAAGTTGCTGCCCAAATCGAGCCTGGGATTTGCCCAAATTTCAAGTTGATAGTATTTTTCCTTTTTTTCTCTTTTGATAATCAAACCAAGGTTTTAGCTTCGAATCCCCATGGAGGCATCTTGATAAAGTGAGCACATCTCCTAATTTGATACTCTGGTTTGGTCACTTTCTTAGTTCGTTTAGTTCATTTGTTAACTGATGCATTCTTTGGATACTCTTGAAATTTTTTACAAGAAGTTGCAAAGACTGTGCACATAAAAACTATGAAGTTCAAATTTGAAACTTAGTCATTTCACCAATCACATGGGCGGTGTGGCTTCTTCAATATTGGCAATCCTAAAATAGATTTGTAAATTTTTGCAAAGCATGAAAGTGGTATGAATGCTTTGAACCTCACCGAGGACATGGCATTGGATAAAAATGAATGGAGGAGAAGGATTCATGTGGAAGACCCAGAATGATTTTCTTTGTTGGTTCGTATCGCCGACCCCAATTGTTTTGGGATGAAGGCGTGGTTGTTGTTGTATGAAAGTGGTATCATCTTATGATGATTTTGGGATTCTAATCTTTGGTGGTCATGACAGATGCATGGATGCTACACACTGGGGCAAGAGACCCTACGTACTAATGCTAACTGGACAGAACAAACCTACAAAAGTGATAAAGATACATAAAGTGGTTTATTATTTTGAACGGCATCAATGTTTTCACAGTGCTGGTTCTGCTCACACCAAACACCAAGTATCTAATAAGCTCTCACGCTCCTTCTTTAACTGCTAGCAGCTATGTTCATGTCTGACCATTTTATTACATGAGTCCTTGTTGTTGCTCTATGGACCACTAAATCTAGAAAATTTGCCGCGGAAAAATGGGTTCCACCAGAGACATCTAGGTTGCTTCAAAATCCATGGCTCAGATTAAAATCTAAACCAAGGTAAATAAGAAGGGGGTCCATAATTCATACGCATTAATGCCCTGCTGATTCTTGTGCTATTTTTAGTGTCGGTGGTATTCTAAAAAACCAACTCTAAAAATGATTTTGATACCAGTTGGTACTTGGTATTTAGAGACCTTTTTAACTCTTCATAGACAGTTGGCATCATTGTAATATGCCTTCTTCAGATGCCCAAAAAGCTCTTATTCCTCAGGTCATGTGTAATTAACAAGGATTACCCCAAAGTAGGTGGTGCTCTCTGCATTGGCAGATTATCAAAAAGACAAAAATACCCTCAAATGACCAAATTGATGCTTTATTTTTTCCTTCTTTGGTGCAGCAGCAGGCTCTGTCTGCTGCTCTCTTTCTTTCCCTCTTGGAGGGAGCATTGATAGAAGAAAGAATGGAGATGGTGACTCTGGTTTTCCTCCTCTTCCTCTTGGCAACAGCCAACTGCATCACCTCCCCCATTGACAGACAAGCCCTCAAGCAAATTAAGGATGCCATAGACCCCACCTCCATCCCCCAGGGCTCCTGCCTCAGTTCTTGGGACTTCTCCATCGACCCCTGCGACAATCTCTACGGCCAACGCTTCACCTGCGGCTTCAGGTGCGACCAACCATCCCCCTCCACCCAGAATAGGATCTCCGAGATCACCCTTGACAGCGCCGGGTACGCCGGAACCCTCTCGTCTTCCGTCGGAAACCTCCAATTCCTCACCACCCTCCAACTCCCCGGAAACTACCTCAACGGCTCCATCCCCGCCTCCATCGCTAATCTTTCCTACCTTCAGCACCTTACCCTTTCTCGCAATTCGTTTTCTGGCAATGTCCCTCTAGAGCTCGGCCGTCTATCGACGCTTGTGGAACTTTACCTCGATAACAACCAACTCACGGGGACCGTGCCTGGTACTTTCTCTGGACTCAGGTCCCTTCAGAGACTCGAGCTCCAAGGAAACAATCTTTCCGGCCGGTTTCCCGACCTGCGTAACCTTCAGGCCTTAAATTTCTTGGATGCGAGTGACAATCAAATGTCAGGAACTTTTCCAGAGAACCTACCGGCTTCGTTATTAGAGATTTCGATGCGAAACAACCTGTTAGAAGGCAAACTCCCGCTGAAAATCGTAGAGCTGAAATACCTCCAGGTGATGGACCTGAGCCGGAACCGGCTGTCGGGCACGATCCACTCGGCGCTGTTCGAGCACCCGTCTCTGCAGCAGCTCACCCTCTCCTTCAACCAATTTGAGGGGTTGCAGACGCCGGCGAGCTTCGGGACGAAGAGCGAGCTGATCGCGCTGGACCTGAAGGGCAACCGGCTGGCCGGATTCCTGCCGCCGTTCCTGGCGATGATGCCGAAGCTCTCGGCAGTGTCTCTGGAGGACAACCTCCTCACGGGGATGATCCCGACGGCCTACGCCGTGAAGGTTGTGGTGTCGCCGGGGGAGATGGGGGTGGAGCCCTTCGCCAGGTTGATGCTCGCCGGGAACTACCTGTTCGGGCCCATCCCCATCGGGCTGCTTAGTCTGAAGCCGGGGATGGTCACCGTGAGCCTCTCCGATAACTGCCTCTTCCGGTGCCCCAACGCCTTCTTCTTCTGCCAGGGCAGCCACCAGAAGTCCCTCTCGGCCTGCAGGAGTTTCAACCCTACCATCCCTGCGTCATAATAAGCATAGACTCTGTGTAATTTCTTCTTCCTTTTTTTTCTTACTATAGCTGGTTCACTTGTATATGGTGGTGGTTAAGGATAGGGATTAATTGTCTTCTATCTTACTTTACTCTTGCCTTTTTCTGGCTTTCGTTGGATATTGTGTTGTGCTCAGATGCAATATCCCGAGTTATCCCAGTTTTTCTGGATAAGTGTATGGCTTTTTCCTTTTCTTTCTTGTTCAGGGTGTTTGGTTGCACTTGCACCCTTTTGTGTACAAAGTTGGGAAATATCCCAATTTATCTCAATCTTTTTGAATAAGTGGGTGTCTTCCAAATGGCCTATGAACAGTGTAAATTGATGTCTTGAGTGTGAAGCCAATGGGTTTGTTTGTGAGTTGTGACCCGGTGGGTTAGGGTTTTGTGACATTTCTACTGTGGGGTGGATGGATTCATGGAATTGTAACAAGAATTCATCCCTAAAGAATAGGGGAGTGGGGAAAGAGGATGTTGATGGACATATGAAACCAAACACGCCCTAAATGAAATTGTTAAGTTGCACTAACATGTTCTTGTATGTCATTGGTCGAACCTAGTTGAATGGAGGACGGCACTCCTGGGTTCAGTGGGTTCGGCAATTTGAAGGCAGTGATCAGAGTAATCTATGTCAAGGCGACATGCCATTTTGGCTTCGTGTCTTTGGTGACACGTGCAGACACGCCGATTTGGACACTGATTCTTAATGTTTATATTTTAATAATTTTAATAATATTTTACTATTTTTAATAATATTTCAAAAAAACATTTTTTAATATTAAAATAAAAAAAACTTTTTATTGATTAAAATATAAAAAAAAAAATCATGACCTCGTGTCTCATTTTTTTAAAAAAAATCAAACTTTCAAGTCGACCGGTGTCATGAAAGTCCACGAATCTTTGTGACATGGAGAGTAATAAAGAAGCTCTGTCTCGGCTGGAACATTGGTCAGATTGGGCTTGTTTGAACCTCTGGACCCTTTTGAGTGGTTGGTAGTTTAAAATAGTACCTTGTGGAAGTCAATCGTGTTGGTGGTATCCTCTTAAGTTCGAACATTTGCGTTTGGATCTGCCCGATCCATTCAAAGTCAGCCCTGAAAATTACAAATATCATATTGCTTTTATGAAGAGGTCAGCAAACCGTGCAATTGAAAAGAGTTATGATGACGGTGGTGTTGAATATGATAATGATGGTGTTATGGGCTTGGATGGTGATGATGATGTTAGTGGTGTAATGTCTGGTGATTTTGGGGCACCCGTGAATGTCACAGAACCCAAACTTTTAACCACAATCAATCAAAGCAGCAAGATTTCCAGTTTTCACAAATGAAGCAAAGGCTGCCATTAATTTACTCATTACTCAGGGCTGTGAAATCTGATCCCCATCTCTCTTCTCTCTCTCTCAAGCGTGCACGTGCACACACATGCATGTCGGTCTGCTGTTTGTCCCAGGGTTACTGGAAATGGTATAGGAGGATGGGAAACACATTTCTCGGGAAACCATTTCCGAAATGAAAAACACCTCATTTTTTTAAAACGTTTGGAAAACACACTTTCCATGCATTTTTCACACATTTGCCAAGTGTTCCCCTTTTGTAGGATACATGTTTCTCATGCTTGGTAAGTTTTTTTCTTCTCGTTAAACATTTTCCATTTGTTTTTTCAATCGTTTCACAATTCATTTCTCAAGTTTCCTGATTCTCGTTTCACATGCACCTGAAAAAACTCTTTTCTTGTTTTTATTTCCCTTTCTCGCAACCTTGGTTTATCCCCATGACTGTAAAGTTTCATAGGATTTGACTTAATTATGTCCTTAATCAATAAAATTCTTTTCTTTGTGTCGGATTAATGTGGATGGATCAAGAGCTATACTGAGATACATGTTGGGGAATCTTGGTATTAGGATTTTTGAATGAGTTATAATCTCATAATAATTTTTTTTTAAATATTTTTATAAAAATATAAAAAGGTGAAAAAGGTTAATATCATGACAAAATCACAATAATTCTAAAGTTTCACTGACATTTGTTAATGTGCTCTGATCCGTCTGATTTTCATGTAGATTAAGAAAACTCCATTTTGTTTCTATATGTGTGGATAGGGTTAAGCTTGCAATGAAAGTATCTTGCAGAAAATGACTGTCCTTTATGGTAAAAATGATGCATTGTCCTAAAAAACTCACAATTTGCTAAAATTCACGTGATGACCAAAATCACAAATAGCTAACTTCATTAGGACCTTTTTATTCTTTTCATGTGCGAAACTTATAAAGTTTTTACGATATAAACTTATGTACGATATAAACTTATGAACTTATAAAATTATAAAGTTTGAAAAGTCCCAATTAAAAGGAGGCCCAAACATTTTTTTTGCGGACCTCATGAAGGGCACAAAAAATTATGTTATGTGGTCTTTTCTGTTAATCATAAAATCACAAATACCTTAATAAAATTATATATTTTATATTAAAGTCATGAAAAACCGTGTGAACCTCCTTTTTTCTTTCTTTAACCGTCACTTAAATATATGTTTATACATTTTTTTTGGTCTTTACGGAATGCACAAAAACAAGTTTTGTGAATCTCCTTATGATAGTAACTTCGCAAATACCTTAACAAAATCACATATATCTAGTACCTATATAATAAAATTTTCATGTTTACTGTTTTTCATGGTATAAAAAGCGATTTTGAAATCATTTTTACTAGTACCTATAGAATGTGATTTTAAAAGCATTTTAATTGGTGAATTTTCAAAAGAACACTCCTAGAAAAACGCATTTCATAAAAAGACAATTTCTAAACAAACTAAAACACTAGCTAGCCATTCCTAAACTAATTAAACTACAAACTAAAGAATCTTAAACAACTCAAAACACTAAAAAATGCAGGAAGGACTTAGAAATTGTGATTTTAACTTTATTTTGAATTTCAAAGCAGTTTATCAAAAGTGTTAACAAGAATAGGTTTTTAATGCAATTTTTTGATGGATCATGCATAAAAATATATGTATAAGTTGCAAAATAAATGTATGATCACTATGCTCATAGTCATAGTTTAGTTTGTTAATTATGCATAATGTTGTTTATGAATTTTACCCCATGTTAATGTATCTCTATCATCATACTTAAAATCATATTCTATTCTAATCAGATATTCAGGACATTGCCCCATCGGGCGTAGCAACCCATGTAGACAGCTCAGAGTCTATGGTGTTAGCCAGACATATGAACTACTCATAACAACATAATCCAAACCGGCCCAGACTATGGACATAAGTGCTACAGCTGCCCACCAGTTACAAGCTGGGAGCTATAAAGAGCTTAATCAATAGCTAACCGAAGAGTGAGGGTGGTTATACCTGCCCCCAAGGTACTCAATGAGCTATATCTGCCCTCAAGGTGTCTCAAGGAGCTATACTTGCCCCAAAGGTATCGAGAAGTTATACCTGCTTCAAAGGTTTTGTGGTTCATGCTACATCCTACATGTGTCTAGTGGACAATGTTTTAATCCTTATGGGTCACCTATGAATGTTTGAGATATTCACAAGGTACACACATCAACAATGCCCAAGAGCATGCCTCCTACTAGAGTTTCTTAGTATGCTCTGTGTGGTTATCTTATACACATTATTCTTTCAGCATTCATATATTAAAGTTAGTGCATTATACAATCATCAATTTATGTCCACTAACTACTTTTTAACACGTGTTCACATGTCGAAACTTTAATGATAGCAACCCACCACAGACTTATTAAGTCACGATACTTAGAATGCCCCTCTTAAGGTATAAGCATCACATTCTCAAGATAGTTCCTATCCCGAGACTCTGGAACTCTACACTCAATTCTCAAAATCATAGATCAAACTTTTGTAAGAAGTAATGTCATGATTTTCTCCACACAGGATGCATTCATAATTAAATCTTGTCATGAATCAAGCGACATGCAATATGTATCATCATATTTAAGCATCATACTGAACATTAAACTGTATGGATCTCTAAGTATGTTAAACAATGTTCTATTTACGATAAATAAAACTAGCATATTTAAAGCACATGAAATCACAATGAAAGATGTCTAAACCAACTAATATATATTTTATTCAACTAAGGAGGAATTTATAAATGTTTACTTACCTGAAACGCTTAAATTCCAATTCTAAGGAATATCCTTAGCCTCTCGCAAGTTTTTATTTGAAATCAATTAATATTCTGTATTATTATTCATAATTTTATCTTTATAAAAATTACCAAAATACTCCTAGGTTTTAATGCCAAACACTGACTCTGTTCTTTCATAGTTTTTCATCATATCTCTTGCTAATGGATCCTACTTGAAGAGAAGAATCCAAAGATCTAAAAATCACTTGAATCCAACTTCGAAGTACCAAATTATGCCTTGTTTACTAATCAAGCATAATGAGGGCAAAATGGTCTTTTTATCTTTTTGACCACCCTCAGTTCCATGTAATGTTTTTGACTTATACTACACCTTTATACCATATCTAATTCGTATTGAATTCTGGATCCAGATCTGATTTCAAAACTAATCACTTAGTTTTTTCAACTGCAATTTTAAGTGGATCTTGGATCCGGTATGCTGGATCCAAACATTTTTATGATGGTTTGGTACACGTATGGCATCTATTCTGAACATTTTTTAATTTAAACTAAACTTTACTAAATTCACTTAGTTTCGGATCGACTTTTGGTGTTCATGATCTGATTTGAGTTTTGGATTAGAACTTGGATCCGGTTCATACTAAAAAATTGAGGTCTTCGCTATCATGATTTTCCACTATACCTGTTAAAATTCACACACACACACACACACACACACACACACACACACACACATATATATATATATATATATATATATATATATATATATATATATATATATATATATATATATATATAGTCAGAGTTTGTTTAACCCACATCAAGCCCGACTTGGTCTGGATCGAGTCGGTTTGCAAAAACAGACCCGACTCGGTCTACTCTGAACATACTTTGGGCTCAGTTTATCCAAACCGTGCTAGTCTGCTAAGAAAACAGACCCGACTCGGTCTGCTACAACCAATCAGACCTGACTCGATCCAAACAAACTGAGTTGGTCTGCCAAAATTCAGATCTGACTCGATCTATTCAGATCGAGTGGATCTGTCGCTAATACACAAACCCGACTCGGTCTGTTGCAAATACACAGACCTGACTCGGTTTGTTTAGACCAAGTCGGTCTATGAATTTTTTTTCTATTGCTTGGCTCAGTATGAGCACGCCTAAACCGAGTCATCCTGGTCCGCACCTGACCCAGCTTGGTCTGGGTCATGCCTAGACCGAGCAATATGGCTGACTCGGTCTGCAAAAGATGCAGACTGAGTCTGCCATTCACAGATTCTAGGGTTTTTTTTCTTCGGCCGGTGCTTGCCAACGGTGAGAGCAGTAGTCGGACCTCTTGCCTCCTCTCAGCAAGCGGTGTGTCCTTCTCCCGACCTTCTCTTTGGTGTGGCAGTTCTAACAACCTTACTGTTGCAGCCCCTGTAAATGGGGCGGCACTGCTAGCGATCACTGGTGGTTGCTTGCCCCTTTATATATGTATTTTTGTTGTTGTTGATCGTCGATGGTGATAGCAGGAAAAAAACCCTCTGATACCCCCTATTCTACAAAACAACACGGATAGGGTTCTCCTTGTCCCTATACCTCTGAAACTCGCCGGCAACCTCACGGTTGTCGACAACCTCCCTATTAAGAAGAAACGAGAGGGAGAGGGGGACTTACCTGTTGGCCGGCAGTTTGCGTTGTCTCCTCCTCTCCTTCTCTCGTTCTCCCTGTGTGTGTCTCTCTGCTGAGTCGAGTGGGAAGAGAGGGGAGTACCTTCTGGCTTTTATAGCCAGGGGTGAGGGCAGGTGTTACCTCCCTTACCCCCTCTTACCATTTACAGGGAAAGGGCGTTTCACCCTTTCCCCTCCCCACTTTCCATTTTCGTGGGAGAGGGAGAAGGGGAAACGTTTCCCCCTCTTTCTGTAACCTCCCCAGGTGGGCAGCATTACAACCAATAGAATCGACTACTGCACCTATGGAACTCGGAAGACATAGGGATGCCAAGGGGATAAAGAGCAAAAAAAGAGGCAGGATCAGGTCGGAAGAGCTAGGAAAGAAAGCAAAAAAAATAGGTTAATGCCAAAGTGGAGAAAACAAAAAAAAAAAAAGGTTTAGCGGAAGTTTGAACTGCCGTTGTAGGTCTCTAACTACAGCTTCTTAGATTCAACAACGGCAATTTCCCACCTCTGACGTTGTATTCTTGTCGTTGGTTACCTAATTTGCTGTAGTGATGAAATTTGAAGGAAACAAAGAAAATCGAGCGAAAGCAATGGAGACTTGAGAAGAAACAAAAAGCTATAAAATATTGACATGAAAAACAAAAAAAACTAGGAAAAAGAAAGGCAGAAACGAGAAGAACGCAAGTAGAAAACGATGGGAATCAAGTGAAAAATGAAAAGGAAGCGATTTGGGAAGCACACTTCCTACAAATAGAAAGCAAGTCTCCCCCATGTTTTTTGCTTGGGAAGCATGCTTCCTCCCGCTCAGGGAGGCGCTTGCGGTGACTATGGTTTGTAGTAAGGCAATTGAAGTTCTAAAGGAAGCATTGGTAGGAATGTTTTCTCTTAAGTGCAATATGTCAAATTTCAAATCACGTTTAAAAAACAAACAGGATTCAGAGGATTAAATAATCAGTCCGGTTGCTGACCTTGCCAATCATGTTGTTGCTAGGTGCAAGCCCAACCTAGCAAAGAGGTCATGTGATTTGCTGGGTTGCTTGCTAGATCATTTCATTTTAACCAGTAATTTGTTCATATCTTTACTTCCTAAAGAGATATTTTTTACCCCCATTCAGAAAATTGTGGTGATTTACAAAATGACGAGATGTGGGTGGGTGGTTTCTTGGTCATTTTCGAATTCTTGAAGAAGCAGTAAAGATTAGGACCATTTTAGCTCCTCTTTAATAATGTAGCAATAATGTGTTAATACAGTTGTGATTTTAAGAGGTTAAAAGAGTGGGGTTCTTCTTTGGATAGTTTCTTACCTAAATTCACCTTTAAAAATAGTAAGTTTTGGTTGGAAGGCATTGGTTGCTTCTTGGTCTAAACCCTCAATTAAGAGGAGTCCCGATCGGGTGCAATATGATTGCACAAAAAATTGTGCATTAAGCACCCGATCACCCTCCATCAAGTCTTGGGTCCCACACCTGACAGAACCTATCCCAAAGATGGAGGGTGATCAGGTGCTTAATGCACAAATATTTGTGCAATCATACCTACGGTGACTGTAGTAGGTATGGCAAGCAAGACCAACGCCACCAGATCTCTGATTTTGAATGTGGTCCCCTGCCCCTGCTGCCCCCCACCCACATGAAAAGAAAAAAAAATC
This sequence comes from Nuphar pumila, assembly GCF_984573655.1. NCBI lineage: Eukaryota > Viridiplantae > Streptophyta > Magnoliopsida > Nymphaeales > Nymphaeaceae > Nuphar > Nuphar pumila. The sequence continues at coordinate 27,171,950 of NC_143251.1, forward strand.
ATTTAAAAGTTAAACCAACAGTTCAAGAACTGGTACTAGGAAAGCTTGTATTCATGAACTTGTTCACTTTGCACCTGAAAAAAAAAAAACAAAGAACATGCGCTGCAGTCTTGCGAACCATAGCCAAAACAACGGCCAATGATGGTTTAAACCTTGGCACTAGCCTGACGCTAACACCATTACCAAAACATTAAGTGAACCCAGTCCCGATCCGCTACTGAGCTCAAGTTAATTTCAATGGCTTGGCTGAACGTATCAGGTGAGCCTAGCTCTGGTTGGATCGGCTACCAGCTAGGCTGCACCGTCGTTATCTCTCTCTTGCTGCACCGACGTTATCTCTCTCTTGCTCACCGGAGGGGAGGGGGGTTGTTGTTGCCGGGGATGCCCGGATCCTCTTTCTGCTGCTGATGCGCCTCTGATTCGTTGCCTTCTCCACTGTCCAATTGAGTCAACTTGACTGTGGTCCATCCTTGATTGGTGGAAGTTTCTTTAGGTTCCTGATTTTTCGCTCTCACGCCGCATCGGTTGGATGAATGTTAGATCGAACAGCAGGAGGCGCAATATGGGATGCTATTTTCGTAGGCGATCTCTTGCTGGTACCATTTCTATTTTAATTTTCACTTCCGGTGTTGGGTGAAAATCCAACGACCCTTCAATTTTGATCGACTTCGCTCCTTCGACTTAGTGTATAAATCTACGTCGACGAAAGTCCCTCCCAGGGACTCAGCTATGCCCAAAAAAAAACATTATCTGACCAAAGTTGAAGAGAAAGTTCCGGGAGTCGTGGGGGCGTCGGGCTTCCATCGATTAGTGACCAGGGTTTTGAAAAAGCTACAGCAGAGACGAGAAAACGTCTTTTGAATAGAATTGCTTAGGGTATTTATAGGCTGAACAACGTATAAAGGTTTACATACATGAAAAATGATAACTCTGAAATTATCATTTTTCAAGAAAATGTACCGTGGTGTATGTTGTTTGCTGATGATATTGTTTTGATTGATGAGTCTAGAGCTGGGGTTAATGCTAAGTTAGAATTATGGAGACAGACATTGGAAGCTAAAGGTTTTAAGTTGAGTAAGAGTAAGACTGAATATATGGAATGTCGGTTTAGTAAGCAACGAAGTAGTGATGGGAGTGTAGTGAAGCTTGGTGAGCAAGATATACCGGTGAATGATTATTTCAAATATTTGGGATCCATCATTCAAAAGTATGGAGAAATTGATGGAGATGTAAATCATAGGATAAAGGTTGGGTGGATGAAATGGAAAAGTGTTACTGGAGTGCTGTGCGATCGTAGAATGCCATTGCAGTTGAAGGGAAAGTTTTATAGGACGACTATTAGACCCGCTTTACTTTATGGTACGGAATGTTGGGCTGCCAAGAGACATCATATTCAAAAAATGAGTGTAGCTGAGATGCGGATGCTTAGATGGATGTGTGGAAATACAATAAAAGATAAGATTCGGAACGAAGAGATACGTAAGAAGGTAGGTGTTGCACCCATTGAAAATAAGATGCGAGAGAATCGTTTACGGTGGTTTGGACATATTCGGCGAAGGCCTAATGATGCTCCAGTTAGAAGGTTGGAGAAATGGGAAAATATATTAGTTAAAAGAGGTCGGGGTAGGCCTAGGAAGACTTGGATGGAGATGATAGGAAAGGATATGAATGCTTTGAACCTCACGGAGGACATGGCGTTGGATAGAAATGATTGGAGGAAAAGGATTCATGTGGAAGACCCAAAATGAATTTCTTTTTTGGTTCATATCGCTGACCCCAATTGTTTTGGGATGAAGGCGTAGTTGTTGTTGTTGTTGTTGTTGTTGTATTATAAAAAACGATAATCAGCAACCTTTAGTTGCACTATTCATTGACCGGGCTCTTCACACGTTAAACTGTTTGAGTTCTTTATTGACCGAATTCTTCATGTGCTGGAACCGGACTCTTCATGTGCTGAAATATTCTGGATATAGGAGAGGTTCACTGTGTTTTGATGTTTACAAAGAAACGGTGTCTACCGTATATCATGCCCCTGTGAGCTCAACGTGAGGTCAACTGTAACGCCCTAAAATTTCAACTTGAAAAATCCTTTAGATTTTTAAAGTAATTTTTTTTTATAACATTGGGTAAAGCGGAAAAACATAAAGAAAATCGGTTGGAAATTTTGGGTGAGATACAGGGTGAACAACAGGAACATTTTATTCTCACAATTTTATAAAATGATACAGGAGAAATAAACATCATTTTCTTTTTTCAAGACAACTGCCAAGATCTCAAGGTTCTAGAGTGTGGGTTCAGCCCTCCGTCGCACATCGAGCTCCATCGCACCACGAGAAGTCAAACACCTGCATCCCCATAAAACGGGGTCAGTACTCTTACGAGTTGGTGAGAAGTCATCCACAATAATCCATTTACGAAAAACATAACATTTATAACATGATTTGCACCATTAATATAAATAACCAATTAGTAGAACAAGTGAATTTAGCATGACAGAGCAGCTAGAATCTCGCAAATAATGCATATGTACAAATGAATTTAGCATGACAATAATGAATATTTCATCAATTATAACTAAGAGCAGGGACATATAACTTTAAATCACTGAGTTAATCCTAAGTAATGAGTAACATCATTATATAACAATATGCATTTAGATGCATGACCAAGCGCACTTGAGCATTTAAGCCATTAAACAATTATATAAATAAGCAATTGGTCAATTAAATAGTTGAGCAATTGAGCAGGTAAGCCAATAAGCAATTACGATGATAGAAATCATCACATTCATAAGTCAATGGTTAATCTTAATTAGGCAAATCTAGTCACATTCCTTTCTTTCAAGGTACTTAAGCCCACCCGGCCTTGGGTTTCTCGCAGGGCAACATGATCAACATGTCGAGATCACGCTCATACATTTACGAGATCTAGCACAACGAGCACAGAAAAATACTTTGCCGATGAAGGCGATAACAATCAATTGACATTAAGGGGTGTGACATACTTAAACTCATGATTACTTTGAAAGGTTTTCAACCGTGCTTAGGTAAGTGCCTCGATTCCACAAACGTACTTAATACCGTCCCTTAAATGTATTCAACAAGAATTACGTCAAATAAATACACCATAGGTGTTTCGCAACAAGTTCGTACCAAGACGTGGAGCATAGCGTAGCATCCATCTAATTGCACAATTAAGCATAAAGTTGCTTAAAATAAGAACTTTGGTGTGAATAAAATGTATATCTCACATGCTAAAGTGGGATGCCAATGTATGGCAGTAATCAAGGTACTACTACGACGGTGGGAAGAGGGTCAATCGGATCCTTCACCTATGTGGCTTGCATAAGGACAATTTGGTACCACATAACCTTAGTGGTCGCAACAAGTAGGGGCAGACCTCCACTTGGTCTATCCAACTTGTCTGAGCTCACCTGCTCAGCCATCACAACCATAATATCAAAACTCGGAGGCTATAAATTGGTTTGCTTGCAAACCGATTTGCCTAAGCCTACCCTATTTTTCCTTGTCATCACATTTCGTAATAACATACCTCTATTGTATATATATATATATATATATATATATATATATATATATATATATATATATATATATAACTTCAATTGCAACCTATGCATACGGGCAGACCTAATGACTGAGCCCATTCTCAGGCTGTAGGGCTGACATAGGACCAGCATGCTGGTGCACCCAACTCAGTCCAACCAAGTGTTGCACTTGCCATGTGGCAGCTGCCCAAACCGATGTAACTATGCACACTGGTCTAAATCAAATGGATTCAGACCAAAGTTAGACTGGTTCAAAACTGACTGACTGGGTCTGAACCACATGGTTCCGACACTAGTCCGAACATTCCAACTGAACCTGACCCCCCCCCCCCCCCCCTTGAAACAACAAGAAAGAAAAGGGACAACACATTGTTTTCTTTTTGTTTCTTACTTTGCCATAAAATACATCTGACAAGCTTGCTAATTTACAAGAATAATTTTCTAAATACGTAGGCAGGTATGTGACTGAGCAAACCCAGGGTGCTGGGTTGCTCCAGGGTTTAGCTGGGTTGCACCCAGCTTAGCCCAGTCGAGTGGGCGCACCCGACTCACTAGGTCCTCTAGCGGCTAAGGCTGCTTGCCAGCTGAAACAAAGGGGTGCCCAGGTTTGTCTCAAATGGACACAGACCTAGGGCATGTGGGTCTGGGCAGTTCCAGAGGTGTTGGACTACACCAGACTGCACCAAGGCTGCACCCAACTTGATCCAGCCGAGTGGGTGTGCCTGCCAAAAGACTGGCGCCATGCAAAATGCGTTGGCCCAGCTGGATAGAAAAAAAAAAACACATAGGTCTGGTCCGACTGGACCAGACCAATGGCGTGTTGGACTAGGCTAGCAGACCAGGTCTGAACTGTGTGTTCAGACCCTGGTCAGGGCCAACAAACACCCAAAAAAAAAGAATAAAAATGACGAGTCGAATGCCTATGCATGTATTTTTTTTTAAGCCTTGTGTGTGTGCGTTCAAGGAGTGCATCTTGTCTAGGTGCTACGAAGGATGATAAAGAATAATGCATGCACCTAATCCACCGAATCCACCATGCAACAAATCATACATGCAATGTGGGATTCAATTTCATGATAGAAAGATGAAACATACAACAACTAACACATAAATCGTTTCTTTTGTTTTTGAAATCAAAGGAAATGCAAATAGAAAGTGGAAGAAATCTCACCTTTGATGTGTGCAATGGAGGAAACGGTTCCTCTTCCGTTTAGAGGGTAGAGGGGAGTCTCAATCAGTACCCACCCTTACTCCAAAAACGTTAAGGAAGAGAGAGGGAGAGAGAGAAATTCGCCCAACTTTCTCTCTCTTTCCTTTTCAAAACCTTAAGTAGGTAGGGTTTTAGAAATGTAGGGCTAGGATTAGTTCTCAGAAAAAAGAGGGCTGAGATGGGTTGCACACCCATCTAGGCCATGGCATGGTTGGGATTTCTTAAACCCACCTCCCACGCCCCCAATGAAATGCCTCCATTCGAATTTTCTACAAACTCTTTAAAAAATGCTATGAATTAATGTCTTTAATACCCTCTTGTCTTTAAAACTTTTCAAAAAGTGTCCCAGGGCTGCCGCCCCCTGGAACCAATAGGATCACACCCTTTCTGAGCTACTTGACTTCTTTCAAAAATGTCATGGGGTTGTCGTCCACATGGCCAATCCGTGTCTTCCTTTCAAAAACTCTCATAAAACTTACCATAGTGCCACCGCCCAGCTTGGGCAACTTGACCAGCTGGTCTTCCAAGGCTAGAGGATGTCCAAATATAGGTCGACCATGGGCTAAGGTCGACCCCCTAGTGGGACCCAAGCCCACTTACGAAGGAAAAATATGAGAAAAGTTACAACTATAACCCGAATTTCAAAAATATATATTTTTTATTTGGTTCTTCGTGAAAAACCATCTTCGGTATGACCCATACCTCTTTATAAATTTATTCTTTATTAATTTACATAAAATGATAGGGTTTTATCTTCGTTTGAATTCTTTGATTCGAGATCTGATTGATCTTATGCAATTCGAATTGAATATAGGGTTTCGATGAATTATGCATTATGAATTCGCATTTGTATCAATTTGTACATATATATCTATATATGTATACATTAGGGTTATATATATATATATATATATATATATATATATAATTATGTGTGCAAAAATCCTCACAACCATACAAAATATTTATCTCAGAATTCATATCATGAATTGAATTTCTTAGGAAATTCGTGGGTCTTACATCAACAACATTGAGCTTGTCATGAAAAAAGATGAACCTTGAGAATGGAAGAGGCTTCGTGAGCCCATCAGTCAGTTGGTCAGACGAGGAGAGAAATTGAACCCGAATATAACCCTTTTGCACATGATCTCGTACGAAGTAAAAGTCAATTTCAACATGTTTAGTGCGAACATGAAAGACTGGATTTGCAGCAAGGTAAAGCACACAAATATTATCACACCAAAGTATGGGTGGCGAAGAGGGGGAGCGACCAAGATCAATCAGGAGAGACTGTAGCCAGAGAAGCTTTGACGCAACACAGGCTAGCGACTTGTACTCGGCTTCAGTGCTGGAGCGAGCTACAGTCCTTTGCTTGCGAGAAGACTAAGAGATTAGATTGGTGCCCAGAAATACAGCAAAACCACTTATGGATTTGTGCTCATCAAGACTTCCGGCCCCATCGGTGTCAGAATAGACTGTGAGTTGAAACGAGGAGGACCATGAGAAAAAGATACCATGTTGAATGGTGCTTTTAACATACCAAAGAATACACTTGATTGCCGACCAATGAGTCACCGTGGGATGATGCATGAATTGACACACCTTGTTGACGACAAAGGCAATATCAAGCTGAGTGATGGTGAGATACTGAAGGCCACCGACTATACTCCGATATAATGTTGGGTCATGGAAGGCGAAGGCCTCATCTTTAAGTAGTCGAGTAGTGGAGCTCAAGGGAGTGGAGATGGGAGAACTTAAAGGCTTTGAAGCATTAAAAAATTTGTGACTTAGTGCGCAAAGAAAAATACCATAAAAACTGAAAAAAATCATCAACAATAAGAAGATAAAAGCAAAAATTTTCACATGAGTTAACTGGAGCGGGTCCCCAAACATCGGCGTGAAGAAGTTCGAGAGGAGATTTTGTGGATGAAGCCTTGTGGCCAAAAGGCAGTTTATGAGCCTTGCCAATAAGACAACTTTCACACACCTTTGTTTTGTTATTTTTATTAACGAAAATAACATGACTAGAATATAAATGAGAGATAATCTTCTTATTTGCATGATCGAGACGTTTATGCCAAATGTCAAATGCAGCTACTTTGCCTGCATATGCCGCCACCTGTGTATAAGGATCTGATTTAATTGTGTAGAGCCCCGCGTGGGATTTCAGTTCCCGTAGATGAATCTTGCATGTCCAACGATCCAGAACAAGAAATTCGAAGGGAGTAAATTAAAAAATGCAGTCATTATCTTCAGTAAACTTCTCTACAGATAAAATATTGTTCGTAATAGCTGAAACATGAAAAACATCTTTTAGGCAAAAAGTGGAGCCTTGAGAATTCAAAATAATATTACCAGTGTGGGAGATAGAGAGCATCTTACCATTAACCACCATAACCTACTCACCACCATGATATTGTGATTTTTAAAAAAATTATTGATCATCCATGGTTAGATGATTTGTAGCTCCAGTATCATGATACTAGTAATCATCATTGGATTGCTGAAGAGTCATGGCTGAAAAGGCTTTAGGAATGTCCCAATAGGTTTTAGCAGCGTGTCTTCGTTTTCCTCAAAACTGATAGGTTATGGTGCCACGCTCGCCTTGGTAATCGAGGTTGTTATTATTGGTCATGTTGCGAGAGGGACTTCTTTCTTGACTCCTCCCACAATCTCTATTAAAATTATGGTCGCGACCTCAGCCTCTAAAAGTGGTGAAGGTCGTTTGCTGGGATTCAGATGTTTTAGGAATCTTGATATGAGATAAAAGCACACATTTTTCTTGATTGAGAAGCAAATCATATAAATTCGTAAAGGAGTATGATACTGAATTGGTTGTGACAGATGTCACAAAACTCTCATATTCATGAGGTAGACCATTCAACGTAATTTAGATTAATTCTTCATCGTCTACGGGGTGATTTGTGGTGGTGAGTGAGTTGGCTAGAAATTTGATGTGATCCAAATAGGACAGCATATCCAAACTTTCTTTCTTAATGAAAGTTACGTCTTTATTCAAAATCATGAGTCTTAAAGAAGATTGAGACCCATATGATTTTTCTAAAGCCAAGCCTCACGCGTTGTTTTGGTTCTTATAATTTGACCAAGAACAGTTTCTGAAACAGTAGCTTTTATCCAACTAAGTGTCAAATGGTCAGAGCGAGTCCAAATAGGATAACTTGGATTCTCTGTCTTACCTCCGTTTGGCATGGCAATAAAAAACTTTGGTTGAAAGGACAACCCATCAACAAATTTAAGAAGGCCCTGACTAATCATGACGGACTCAAGCTGAGATCTCCACAACAAATAGTTGTCTCGATTAAGCTTAATCGAGATGAGGCTTGCAATAGTGTTCCACTAGGTCATAGGGCAGAGAAGAGACGACGATAAGGCCATGTCAAGCTCGATGGAGAGCCATGGCTCTGATACCATGAAAAAGCTACAGCAGAGAGAAGAAAATGTCTTTTGAATTGCATTGCTTTGGGGATAGCCGAGTAGACTATTTATAAGCTAAACAACGTACAATGGTTTACATACATGAAAAACGATTACTCTAAAATTATCATTTTTTATAATGATTATCAAAAATGATAATTAGCAACCTTTAGGTGCACTCTTTATTAACCAGACTCTTCATACATTAAACTGTTTGAGTTCTTTATTGACCGGACTCTTCATGTGCTAAAATATTCTGGACACAGGAGAGGTTCACTGTGTTTTGATGTTTACGTAGAAATGGTGTCTACCATATCCTTATAAGGTTTTCCATGCCACATGCCAAGCCCCTTTGCTCACAACCATTTTGAAGTGTTCCTTGCAGGTATTGCATCAGCCAATCTTACAGACCACTCAAGAATCCGCTACGACCTTCCAGCGAATGGATTCTTGCAATTGCTCATAGCGCCTTCTTGGGATCACGTTTATCGGCTTCTATTGATTGGATATGCCCCTGCTTGCCTTAATCAGGCTCGATTCCTCTCTTCTTAGTCCACCAACCACATTTGCCCAAGAACGCGAGTTAGGTCAGGACATTGAAGAAGGTTGTTGTGGGTGGTTAATAATGTTGATTCCATCTAAATGGGGACCAATAGGGCTAGAGGCCAAGAGGTTCCTTGCAGCAAGAGGAGGCCACCTAGTGTCACTTTTTGTAATACTCATAATTTTTAAAGAATTTTTGTGAGTTTTATCAATTCTCATTTTGTGTGATAAATAAAAATCGATAATTTAAGTTAAGTGGGTTTGTGGGACTTAGAAAAAAAATTTAAGTATAAAAAACACACCTACACGCTTTAAGGGTTTCATCGACCCTATTGAATTCTTTTTCTTTTTTTGAAGAATTCAAATTATTCTTAGAAAGTATATATATAATAAACAACTAAAATACTTGCTTATTCAAATTTTAATAGATGACATGTATTTGCATTTGAACCCAATTTCATTTCATTTAGAGTCATTTCATTAATTTTATATTTTAATCAAATTTAAATTTTTAATGAATTAAATTGAAATTTATTTAGTAGAATGAAACTTATAAATTAATTAAATTTAATGAAAGGGTAGGAGTTCATAGGTGGGTCATCCCATTCTATGTGGCAATCCAATTTAAAGCTTTAAAATAATAAAAACAAAAAAAACTTCAAAATCAAGTTTTAAAAACAAAACTTGCCAAATTCCAAGGCAAGACCCTAAAGTCAAAACTTGCATTTTTGCTCTCTTTAGAGAGGGGCATCCCTTCCTAGAGAATTCTAGGAGGGGAATGGCTGGACCAAAGAAAAAAAAAAAGAAATAATGAGGTAAAAGGTAAGAAAAATAAATAAAACTTAGACTAGTCAACTTGCTTGACAAGCAAGCAAGTTGACAATTTTGAATATGGAAAGGGCTTAAACCATGAGGGTCAACCAGCCCATGTGACCACTTATACATTAGATATATTATGTATATAATATGATATGAATTAAATATACTCCTAAGCTAACTAAAGAAAATACAAAAAAAAAGAATAAAAATAAGAAAAATAAAGGTAGAAGGGAAAAGAAGAAAGGAAACAAACCTTAATTTAGATCAAGGGCTAGGATTTACTCTAGACCTTGACCTCTTCTACTATATATTTAAACAAGGGAGCGAGTCACGCCCCCCCTATTTGCTCCCTTGAGAAACTTCTCCCCGTTGCTCCCCTTTTGCTCCCTTATTTCCCCTTACTCTCTTATTCTCCCCTTCTTCCATACAAAAATCCTTGTACAACCCTTCCTTGGCTCACCAAAGAGTACTTCCACATTCATGTAAGAAGCAGAAGGAGTCTGTTGACATGACAGTTGCATGTGTTGGACAGTCGGTTCATGCTTGAAGATCGAATTCACAAGCGTAGGAGCTGATTTTGCCAAAAAGGTAAGGGGTTCTATGCTCTACATGCAAGTTGGAATTTGTAGGCATGAACTCCTCTAAATTTTTGTTAGGTCAGACCCTAACCTAAGCCTCTCACACGTGAGTTTGGCTTAGTGTTGCTAAAATATAAGTTAGAAAGGAGTTTTCAAAAGAAAACCCCTCTAAAAACTGATTTTTTGCAAATCAGGTATGTGGACTAAAAGTGCACTAGGATCGAGGCAACGAGCACTAGAGGGGGGGTAAATAGTGCTTTTAAAAAACTTTCTGCGGAATATTGAAGGATTTTGCAAATCTCAAAGCAAACACACAAAGAACACAAGATTTTATCCTGTTTTGGTCAAACCCGACCTACATCCAGTCCCCAAGCAAAACTCGCTTGAGATTTTCCACTATCAACCTTATAAACTACAAGATCACACAGACCATAACCGGTCCCACTTTCAGTAACAATCCTACTGAAAGCAAACAACTCCTTTACACCAAGGAGTCCTTCTTTTTACACAAAAGAAATAACAACTTACAATACAACCTATGAGCCTTCCTTTTGAATGCAAATGAGATGCAATTGGCTTTTGAGGTTGTTGAAACACTCTACTCACGAATTCACTATCTCTCAAAGTGATTTGAGTGAAAAACTGAAGTGAAAATATCACGTGAGTGAGAAAATCAATACTTGAATGAATAAGAGTGAAAAACAAGATTCAAATCGATTGAATTATTGTTTTTTAGTGTAAAATGCACTCATATTTATAGTTAAAAGATTCCATACGTTGAAAGTATGAAAGGGTGTCAAAACGGTCCATTTCGAACGATCAAAACATTTGAAAAATGAAAAGACACGCCTTTTTGAAGTTTCAGGAAAACGGCAAAATTAGTCGACTGAAACATCAGTTAGTCGACTAATAGTTAGTTATTAGTAGACTGACAGTTATTGTCGGTCGACTGATCTGTTAATCGAGCCGTTTGAAAATCTGAACTTTTGAAACTTAGTCGACTTAAGAAAAGTTAGTCGACTGATAATATCATCAGTAGACTGAAAAACCTTTTAGTCGACTGCTGCTAAAAACTTATGAAAAACAAACATTTTGTTCGGTCGACTGATAAAAAGCATTAGTCGACTGCTGCTAAATTTTTCAGAAAACACATGTTCTGTTCAGTCGGCTGAAAAACCATTAGTCGACTGCTGCTAATTTTCCAGAAAACAGACATTCTGTCCAGTTGACTGATAAAACCTTCGGTCGACTAATTTGACAAGAATGACTTTTTAGAAAATATGGCGCGAAAGGATTAGTCGACTGATAAGTCTATTGGTCGACTAATAAACATGAAAATTTAAGAAAAGAGTTTTCTAAAAAGATTTTCAAAAGAGTTTCTTTTAGAAAAGTTTTTCTAAAGACTTTTAAGATGAAATGCAACCTAAATATGCACTCTAAGTAAGGCTCTTACAAGAATCTAAGACTTTTAATGAATTAAACATTTGCACACTAGTCTTCAAGGATTCTTCACTGAATTCTTCAATTTCTTTATAGCCTTAGCTGAAATGCAGTTGATTCCACTTGCTTATCATCAAAACCTTGTACTTGAAGTATCATGTATGGCTTCATTGTCGTAACAATCTCCTCCTTTTTGATAATGACAAACTTAATCAAAGATGAAGCATTTAGATGCATAGATGGAGATTTTACTCTCCCTATCAATATGCTGCAAAACATTAAAAGTTAGCACATTTAAAGCACATATATCACATATTGATTGGTTTGCATTTCCATTCATCATTTCTTCATGTATTTAGAAATACATTCATTCAAAGCTTTCTTTTTCTCTTAATTTTGCATTTCTCATGCAAGATCTCCTGTAATGTAATTGCTATCATTTTTTTCTCAAGATCTCCCTGCAATTTCAAAGTAATTCTATCTTTATCTTTTTCTCCCCCTTTGTCAGAATAAAAAAGAGTAAGGGCAAAAATAGCATAAGCAAAAATAGAGATAAGTTTAAAATATTACAACCCATAAAGTATGCTTTTCAAAGATCAAAGATCAGAAAAGAGAGTTCAGCAAATCCTTAATTGCAGTTACATCCTTCTGAATTGAAGCAAGTTGTTGAGTCACATCTTCACGAAAGGTGTGTTGATGCAGCTCTAACGCTTCCAGTCTCTGCATAACTTCATCATGGTCTTGATTTGTCGAAAATTTCTTTCTTTTTGCATGAAATGAAGGTGTCACAGAAGATGAAGGTTCAGAAATAGATGGTTCATTAGGATCAGATGGTTCAGTTTGATCAACATTTAAGGGGGGCAGATATTTAATTTTCATTCTTTTAAAAATTGTTTGATCAAAGAACTCTTTTTGCTCAATGTACTTTTCATTGGTTAAAGAAACTTTAAAATGTCTAAAAATACGGGTTAAAAGACAACCATAAGGAAGAAATGGTTTTTTGTTTCCACAAGTTTGTAAAATACACATTGGCCCAGTTGACAGAAATATTCCCAAATAAAACATAAAGAGCCGTAGATAGATCTGTGGAATAATAATCAAAAGAACCAGTTTTGGGTAGAACATTGTGGGCAAGGATTCGTCCAGCAATGCGTGCACGAGTTTAAAGATTAGTATTTTTGAAAGGAGGGCAGTGAGGTGCTTCTGGAAGAAGAATTTGTTCAAAAACTCTTTCATCATTCAATTCAATAGTGTTGAAAAGAGTGTCTGAAGGTGGGATTTCAAGAATTTCTCCAAGTAATTTCGAATCAAACTCGATTTCAACATCACGAACAAGAGAAGACAAAACTCCAGTTTCATGATTCATTTGTAAATTCGTGTAAAACAAGTGAATAAGAAAAGGATAGTGAAGTGTATCTGCACAAGCATCAAAAAGATGTGAAATACCAGGAAATAATTCTCTTATTTTGTAACGAGAAAACAAGTGAAATAGAACATTTCGGCCTGGTAAAATAGGTAGTGCAGAAATTGATTCAAAAGTGTCATAGAGAAGAGGGTTGCGAAGTAATCTTAGTGAAAAACCATGTCTTGAAGTAGGTGTAGGAGGAGGAGAACCTAAACCTTTTGCAGATGCAGACTTCGTACGAGGCATGGTTACCAAAATGTCGGCTTTCAAATGACGTCCGGCAAGGGGAAAAAGCTTTCCGGCGATCAAAAATAAGGGACAATGCGGTGGCTGACGGTGAGGAGAGGTCGGCCAAAAGGGGATTCCGGTAATGCACTGTCACGGCAAGAGAGTTCCGGAGTGTTTTGAAGATTCGCCAATCGCTGCAAGAGGATTCCGACGTCTCCCTGTTACGGTAAGAAAATCCCGGCGATGATGGAGTCGAACGGCACTCCAAGGGTTTTTCCGAAGAGAGAGAGAGAGAGGGAAAAGGAGAAAGAGGGGTTTTCGGTTTAAGGGTTTCGTTTTTAAAAAAAATGAAAAGGTACGAAGTGAAACGATGCCTTCTTTTTAAAAAACGGGTTTTAAAAACAAATCCAAGGGGTGTCGGGTCCTTTCATTTAAGATTTAAAAATTTTAGTCGACTAAAACTTTATCGGTCGACTAATAATGCGACTAATTCTAAAAATATCATCAGTCGACTAGAAATATATCGGTCGACTAATATGATGCGATACATTCCAAAATATAAAACATCAGTTGACTAGAATTTTATCGGTCGACTAATATAGTGCGATTTTGAGATTTTGTTCAAAAATCAGCATTTTTATAAATCCAAAAATGAGCAAATACCTAGTTCTCTCCTAATTCTCATAAAATCTTCATTTTTAAAAGGTTTAGTGAAGATATCAGCATGTTGTTCTTTAGTGGAAATAAAATTTAACGAAATATCTCCTTTTAACACATGATCTCTTAAAAAATGATGTCTAACTTCAATATGCTTAGTTCTTGAGTGCTAAATAGGATTTTTCGAAAGATTTATAGCACTAGTGTTATCACAATAAATAGTTGTTGTGGAGTAGTTTAAACCAAAATCTTTTAAGGTCTGTTTCATCCAAAGTACTTGTGAACAAGCTAAACTAGCCGCTATATATTCAGCTTCAGTTGTTGAGAGTGATACTGAATTTTGCTTTTTACTAAACCAAGAGACTAAGGAATTTCCCAAAAAATGACAAGTTCCACTAGTACTCTTGCGATCAGATTTACTTCCTGCAAAATCTGCATCACTATATGAAACTAAATCAAAGGAAGATGATTTTGGGTAAAACAAACTGAAATCTGAAGTATCTTTCAAATATCGAAGAATTTGTTTTACTGCAGTTAAATGAGATTCCTTTGGATTAGCTTGAAATCTTGCACACATACAAACACTAAACATAATATCAGGTCGACTAGCAGTTAAGTATAATAGAGATCCAATCATACCTCTGTAGAGCTTAGTATCTACACTTTTACCATTTTCATCTTTATCAAGAGAAGTAGTTGTACTCATAGGATTCCTTCTTGATTTCGATGAGTCCATCCCAAATCTCTTGAGAAGTTCTTTTGTATACTTACCCTGATTGATGAAGATTCCTTCTTCAGTTTGCTTTATTTGAAGTCCAAGGAAGTAGTTTAATTCGCCCATCAAGCTCATTTCAAACTCTTCCTGCATAACCTTTGCAAATTCTTTACAAAGAGAATCATTAGTAGAACCAAATATTATGTCATCAACATAAATTTGCACAATAAGAATATCTGAATTAAGATTTTTAATAAATAAAGTGGAGTCTACCCGACCAATGGAAAAACCAGATTGTTCTAGAAAATTTCGTAGTCTTTTATACCACGCTCTTGGTGCTTGTTTGAGTCCATACAAAGCTCTTTTCAATTTGTAGACTTTTTCTGGATATTTCTCATTTTCAAAGCCTGGGGGTTGCTCTACATAAACTTCTTCATTGATGTGTCCATTTAAAAATGCATGCTTAACATCAATTTGATATAACTTGAAGTTCATGTAACTAGCAAAAGCAAGCATCATACGAATTGACTCTAATCGAGCCACTGGTGCATAGGTTTCATCAAAATCTATGTCTTCTTCTTGATTATAGCCTTGTGCCACTAGCCTTGCTTTGTTACGAATGACTTCACCATTTTCATCCAGCTTATTTCGGAAGACCCATCTTGTTCCAATTACTGGATGATCCTTTGGTCTATCAACTAGATCCCAAACATCATTCCTAGTAAATTGGTTAAGTTCTTCAGACATGGCCAAAAGCCAAAATTCATCATCACATGCCTCATTGATATTCTTTGGTTCTAATTTAGATATGAAAGCAATATTTGCAATATATTTTTCTAACTGCCTTCTAGTTTGGACACCACTCTTTATTTCACCAATAACTTGTTCATGTGGATGATTAGGAACTTCTTTCCAAACCGGTTGAAGAGGAATATTTTCTTGAGAAGTACTCTCTATCAAGGGTTCTTCTTGAAGTGTTGCTTCTTCTTCTTCGCTTAGAGGAATAACCTGCTCACAATTCTCATCAAATGCAACATGTAAAGATTCTTCAATACAAGATGTTCTTTTATTAAAAATATGATATGCTTTACTTCTAGAAGAATATCCAAGAAATATTGATTCATCTGATTTTGAATCAAACTTATCAAGATTATCTTTGGTATTTAACAAGAAACATTTACTACGAAAAATTTTGAAATATGAGATCTTTGGTATACGATCATAATACAATTCAAAACATGTTTTATGTAAAATTGGTCGAATAAGAACACGATTTAAGACATAACATGCTGTATTAATTGCTTCAGCCCAAAAATATTTTGGTAAATTTTTATCTTGAAGCATGGTTCTAGCACATTCTTGCAAAGTTCTATTCTTTCTTTCAACAACTCCATTTTGTGGAGCTGCTCTAGGAAAAGCAAAGTTGTGAGATATACCATGTAAATCACAAAACTTTAGAAAAGATTCATTTTCAAATTCACCACCATGATCACTACGAATCTTAAAAATAGATGTAGATTTTTCATTTAAAATTCTTCTACAAAGTTTAGAAAATTCTGAAAAAGCATCATTTTTGCTTTTTAGAAAAATCACCCATGTAAACCGAGAATAATCATCTACTATAACAAAAGCATACTTGCTACCATTCAAACTTTGAATTCTAGATGGTCCAAATAGATCTAAATGTAAAAGTTCAAGAGGACGTTTTGTTGAAACTATATCTTTAGCTTTAAAAGAACTCTTAATTTGTTTACCCCTTTGACAAGCATCACATAAGTGATCCTTTTTATATAGTATTCTAGGTAGGCCTCTTACAAGATCATTCTTGGATAATTTTGAAATAATTTTAAAATTAACATGTCCAAGTCTCTTGTGTCATAACCATTGAATTTCATTTGAAACAATAAGACATTTTTCATTAAAAGAGGGTAATTCATCTAGATATAGTTCATACACATTGTTTCTTCTTTTACCTTTAAAAATGACCTTTTTAGATTAAAAATCAGAAATTAAGCATAAATCATTTTCAAAAGAAACATGAAAACCTTTATCACATAATTGACTAATAGATATTAAATTATGCTTTAAACCATCTACTAAAAGAACATTTTCTATCAAGGGAAATTTTGGATTACCAATATTACCAATACCTATCACTTTTCCCTTGTTATTGTCACCAAAGGTGACGGTTCCTCCATCCTTATTTTGGAGGGTGGAAAATAACTCCGGCCTTCCAGTCATATGTTTGGAACAGCCGCTGTCCAATATCCATTTGCTCCTTATGTTGTGTACCTACAACAAAATCAGAAAACAGAGCATTTGACCCATTTCTATTTTCGGGTCCATGAGAGTTAGTCTTAGGAACCCATATCCATTTGGATTTTGGTTTCCTTTGATAATAAATATTCTTTCTATAAAAGGATTTAGAATAAACATTTCTAGAATAATCATTTCTAGATGCATTTCTATTAGAACTAGAAAATTTAGTTTTATGAACAAAAGGTTGAGAATAATGTCTTTGATTTTTCACCACATAGTTTAGTCTATTTTGAGTATCAAAGAAGCTATATCCCAATCCGGTTTTATTAACCGAGCATCTTTGAGAACCAAGAAGTTTTTCTAGATTCTCTTGACCATTTGTGAATTTGGTCACTATAGAAAGAAGATCATTTGACTTTTCTTTAAGACTAGATATTTCCTTTTGTAAGAGATTGGTTCTAACTCCAATTTCTTTTATCTCAAGTGCTTGGCAAGAATTTTCCTTCTTGAGATCTTCTATTTCTTGAAGTAACACTTTATTTTGAGAGTCAAGAGTTAAATTTTCAGTTTTTAACTCTTTATTTTTAGAACTAAGTCTCTTAAATTTAGCATATAAATCATTAAATGCTTCAAATAACTCATCATAGTCAAATTGACTTACAGAATTCTCTTGTGCTACAAAACACATGTTGGCGACTTCTTCATTTGATTCTTCATCGGAGGAGGAGTCACTATCATCCTAACAGGCTTGAAATGCCTTTTTCTTCTTGAATTGGTCCTTGGGCTTGAATTTGAGAAGAGGACAATCTTTCTTGATATGTCCTGCCTTTTTGCAGTTAAAGCACTTTACTTCATTGGGAATGGAAGAATCTACTTTCTTTGCCTTTCTTTGAAATCTTTCCTTTTTGATGAATCTTCTGAATTGCCTTGTGATGAGGGCAATATCTTCATCTTCATCTTCTTCAAAATCTTCTGAGTCAGAAGTAGCCTTAAAAGCAAGAGACTTCTTTTTAGGCTCTTCTTCTTGTCTGTCTTGAAGTTGGACCTCATATGCCATTAGGTTACCAACTAAGTCTTCAAGAGTGAGAGTATTGAGATCATTTGCTTCTTCAATAGCAGTGGTTTTTCTCTCCCATTCAGGAGTTAAACACCTTAGAATTTTTCTGACTAAATCCACTTGTGAATATTCTTTTCCAAGGGATTTCAAAGTGTTAGTTATATCGGTCATTCTAGTTACCATGTCCGATATAGATTCATTTTGCTTCATTTTGAATAATTCAAATTTATGAACTAAAGAAGCAATTTTAGATTCCTTTACCTTTGACGTACCTTCATGTGTTACGAGAAGAGTATGCCAGATTTCATTAGCTGTAGAGCATTGAGAGATGCGATTGAACTCTACCTTGTCAACGCCACAATACAACGCATTCATAGCTTTGGCATTCAGTGAAACAGTCTTCTTTTCATCATCGGTCCATCGGCTGAAATCAGTTGATGGAGTTTGGTACTTTTCTGAAGCAACTCTCCAGATATCGAGATCCATGGATTGTAGGAATATTGTCATTCTTACTTTCCAGTATCCATAGTTTGTTCCGTCGAAGAGAGGAAGACGAACAGAGGAGCTTCCTTCTTTGTGCTGAGATGTTGTAGTTGCCATGCTAGATGATGGTCAAATCAAAGTAATAGCAAACATGTGCTCTGATACCAAATGAAAGTGCACTAGGATCGAGGCAACGAGCACTAGAGGGGGGGTGAATAGTGCTTTTAAAAAACTTTCTGCGAAATATTGAAGGATTTTGCAAATCTCAAAGCAAACACACAAAGAACACAAGATTTTATCCTGGTTCGGTCAAACCCGACCTACATCCAGTCCCCAAGCAAAACCCGCTTGAGATTTTCCACTATCAACCTTGTAAACTACAAGATCACACAGACCATAACCGGTCCCACTTCCAGTAACAATCCTACTGAAAGCAAACAACTCCTTTACACCAAGGAGTCCTTCTTTTTACACAAAAGAAATAACAACTTACAATACAACCTATGAGCCTTCCTTTTGAATGCAAATGAGATGCAATTGGCTTTTGAAATTGTTGAAACACTCTACTCACGAATTCACTATCTCTCAAAGTGATTTGAGTGAAAAACTGAAGTGAAAATATCACGTGAGTGAGAAAATCAATACTTGAATGAATAAGAGTGAAAAACAAGATTCAAATCGATTGAATTATTGTTTTTTAGTGTAAAATGCACTCATATTTATAGTTAAAAGATTCCATACGTTGAAAGTATGAAAGGGTGTCAAAACGGTCCATTTCGAATGATCAAAACATTTGAAAAATGAAAAGACACGCCTTTTTGAAGTTTCAGAAAAATGACAAAATTAGTCGACTGAAACATCAGTTAGTCGACTAATAGTTAGTTATTAGTAGACTGACAGTTATTGTCGGTCGACTGATCTGTTAATCGAGCCGTTTGAAAATCTGAACTTTTGAAACTTAGTCGACTTAAGAAAAGTTAGTCGACTGATAATATCATCAGTAGACTGAAAAACCTTTTAGTCGACTGCTGCTAAAAACTTATGAAAAACAAACATTTTGTTCGGTCGACTGATAAAAAGCATTAGTCGACTGCTGCTAAATTTTTCAGAAAACACATGTTCTGTTCAGTCGGCTGAAAAACCATTAGTCGACTGCTGCTAATTTTCCAGAAAACAGACATTCTGTCCAGTTGACTGATAAAACCTTCGGTCGACTAATTTGACAAGAATGACTTTTTAGAAAATATGGCGCGAAAGGATTAGTCGACTGATAAGTCTATTGGTCGACTAATAAACATGAAAATTTAAGAAAAGAGTTTTCTAAAAAGATTTTCAAAAGAGTTTCTTTTAGAAAAGTTTTTCTAAAGACTTTTAAGATGAAATGCAACCTAAATATGCACTCTAAGTAAGGCTCTTACAAGAATCTAAGACTTTTAATGAATTAAACATTTGCACACTAGTCTTCAAGGATTCTTCACTGAATTCTTCAATTTCTTCATAGCCTTAGCTGAAATGCAGTTGATTCCACTTGCTCATCATCAAAACCTTGTACTTGAAGTATCATGTATGGCTTCATTGTCGTAACATGGACTTGAATTAAATTTTTGATAAAAATAATAAAAAGTGAAATTATGATAGAAAGCTATATTGGACTTAAAGATAAGGGGTTGATTTTAAATTTCCCTAGAAGAAATCAATTCATCCCCAAAAGTATCTGAATTTTTGAATTAAAAATCAAAAGAAAAACATATATGCATGCTCTTAATTTTGTTAGAAATAAAATTTATAAAACTGCATGTATTACTTATTCATTTTTTTTTAAAATTTTGGTTAGAAATAGTAGATATGTTCATATGAATGTATTGTAAAAATTAGAATGATTTTCATGGCTTTCATCATAGAAAAATACGTGTTTTATGTTATTGGTTTTCTTATAAACAAATTATGTGATTTTTAGTAAAAAAACATATTATATTTAATTGTTTTCATGCAAACTTAAATTTAAAATTATAGTGAATATTCATGTGAATACTCTGTAATTATAGTATGATTTTTTTATTTTATAACATGGAGAAATTATGGGTTTTACATGCTTTATTATAAATTTTACGGAAACCACTTCTAAGAAAATAAGCTTCAGGAAGATGAGTCTGTTTTCTGGCTTAACAGTTGCAAAAACTAGACTTGTCCATAGTAGATTAGTTAAAATTAATTTAGATATGCTTTTACAGCTTTCTGAGATGTGTTCATATGAAAAAAATTTGAAAGTATGAATTCGGGTGGCATGTTTTAGCCCACCCGAATGCATATTTCTCTGAAACTACATATTTTTAGCCTAACACTCTATCAGTAAATTGCTCGTATCTCCTTTGTCCAAAGAAGTTTTAACGAGCAGTTTATTGCGATAAGAAGCTAACAAAATTTTATATCTTCAATGAAATCTTGAGCTCTGTTTATGAATTGAGCACTCTTTTGCGATAGTCAAAAAAAAAAGTATAGGTTTACACCAAATTGTTCATAACTCCATATCACAAATGAATTTTTATGAACGGTTTACAACATCGAATAGCTAACAAAATTCTTTACAAACTATGAAAAATTTAGCTCTGACCGTTAAATGGAATATTTTCTATAACTTCTGTAATAGTCGAACAAAGTTGGATTTTCACAAGTTTAGAACCAACCACTGAATGTTGGAGTAATTTATATATTGATATGCATGTTTTTACGAATGGATGTCAGCTTGTATATGCACTGTCAAAAGCTATTTTTTTTGCAGGGAATTATATATACCATCTATGGGGCTTTAACTGAATGCTAAGCGAATGAATAAACTTGCCTATATGACCTTTCGTTAATTATGGGACCGTAGTGTCCATTTAGCGAATTGAATTGCAATATTAAAAAGGACTGTACCTATTATACTTTTATTCATATGTTTGCTATGATGATGATGATGTAAATAGATGGATGCATACAATGTTTAAGAAATCCATCACTTTGTTTATGCATATGCGCATATATTTGAAAAAAAATAAAGTATGAGTAAGTTATCGAATGTAATGGTTTAAAATATGCATCCATTGGCCCTAATGTAGTCAAATCCCTTTTTGTGGATTCATATACAGTGTTGCATGTAAAATGACTTAATTTAAGAAACTAAACATGTAACACTAAAAAAAGGTGTTTGCAAAGAGAGGGCAAGTGGTACTTACAACTTTGTGGAAATATATTTTGAGCACGAAAAGTTGCTCCTCCCCAACCACGAAGATAGGAAAAACCTCTGCAATAAACTACAACGTAGAGGAAAGAAACTCATGAGTAAAAATCTTATGCACCGGGATGATGGTTTTGGGAGTGCTTTTTTGATACACTCGTCTCTCACTCGTAACACTGTGAAAGGTGTTCGGCCAGGCCAAAGTTACTTATGTTTGAAAACACTGTCTGCGCCATGGCCCTAATCTAGATATAAGCCTTTGTTAATACCCACAGGGCTAAGAAGTGAAACTTAAATGATTGTGCATTAGATAGGTATGACATGCATCATATAAGAAAGAAGATTTAATTAAAGATAAGAAATGACTCATGCATAAAATCAACTTCTGCAAAGGTAAGTGCATGTATTTTAATTGTTCATGGATTTTAAATTATCCATGTCTAAGTGAATGTTCGATTGAATGCATTTTTACAGATGTACGCTTGAATGCGGTATTAGAAATTCATGTTTAATTTATGTTATATTTAATCTTGTTGATTGCACAAAAAATTAGAGTGATTCATACTTGTTCTAATTTGCATGTATAGTTTCACCCAACTAAGACAAGTTTTGTCAGACCTTATGAATTTTAATGTTTTTAGAAAGTGAGTGAACTCATATGCGATGGTGGGAGGTTGCGATGGGTATTAAGTCATACCTTTCCCAATCTCCGAGTATTTTGGACTAAGAGCAATCTTAATTGCTCAAGACTCTGATATTTAATTTGTTAAATGGACTTTATTACTAATTTCGAGATGTAGTTGGACCATTATCCATTTATGGTTATTTATTTATTTTAAGTTTGATGCATGTATAGATATGAATGTAACGAGCCAAGTTTTTGTCTCAACTAGTTTTTCACTGCAATTTATTAAAAGCATTTAAAAGTATTTCAAAAAAAAAAACCATGATTTTCGTGGTATAAAATTTGGGGCATTACACTTTTAGATTTAGTCTCCATGATGACTGTCACAGGCTAAAAGCAAAGGCTTTCATGACGTGTTCTGATGCACCTTAACACCAAAATGACCTTTCAAGCACACAACTAAAATCGAGCTAATCGTCACTTGTCAAACATGCAATGCAGTCACACAAGAACACGCATACACAACCACATAAAGACAGTGGGGAGACAAAAAGGGTAAAAGAAGGCAAGAATGCAATAACTTTTATTAACAAAGTTAATGAGTACAGAGGGGTCCCGATTTACTTTGTACTTGGGGGTTCTCAGGGCAAAGCCCTTTACAATCACTTAAAAAAGCAAAGAAGTATTTACATCAAGTAACAAAAAGTAAAAAACATAGTGGTCTGGAATATGCTCCTCCACCTAAGTTGGCATCTTCTTTGACGATAATTGTGAGTGATACTCCTCAATAAGTTGATGGTACTTCCATATACTGGTTGTTTTCTCCTAAGTAGCTTCACTCTCTGGTAGACATTTTTATTGTACCAAGTATTTTTTCACTTCACCAAGGTAGTTGTTGGAGTGGTTGAGGACGACTTCTTGTTTTTTGCCTGAAATACTGATTGTTGAAGGTATGTGTTATAGAATAGGAGTACGTTGAAATATGCTTTGTTATGGATCTCTTTCATCTTTATGAAATGAGGTTAGATACGTGAAAGACTGGATACACTTAAAAATCTGTAGCCAAATCCAACTTGTATGCCAAGTTCTCAATGCACTTTATGCTAGTGAAGGGGCTGTCATATTTGTGAATAAGACATAGGTGGTGTCCCCAAAAAATGGTAAAACATGCATGAAAAAGCTTCACCAACACCTTGTCTCTAACATGAAATTCTATAGGTTGATGTTTTTCATCCGCCCATTTCTTCATACACTTTGCTGCCTTGTTCAAATACATTTTTGCTATCTCTGCCTAATCTTGCCAGTTTATGTAAAACTGGTATGCATAAGATGCTTTCCCACATCATCGAAAAGCAAAAGAGTGTTGAGTCTGCGACTGTTGTCTCATTGCAACTTCAAACGAACTGTGGCCGGATGACTCATTTTTTTGGAGGTTATAACAGAATCGGGCAACATCCAACTGCTTTCGCAATTCTGCTAACTCAACAGTCACCATGCGGTACAGTGCTATCATGGTCGATCGTGTATCAACACTAACTCAATCTCATGATGTACCTCTCTCCGCAAAGGTAGCTTCTTCCGCAGTTTAGCAAGAATTACATCACCGAACTCCTTCAACACTGGTGCTAAGGCCACTAAGACGTCAACAACATTCTCCTCTTTTTCAATCTCACAGATCACCGCAAAGAATGTCTCATCACATCTCTTGAGACCCTTTTTTAGTTGAAACACGGACACCAATCGCTCACATGGCTTCTCTATAGGTAGTGTGGTAATCATGTAGGGTTGCTTCTCATCATAAAAAATGACAATATTCAAATAAGGCTTCGGCGCAACCTTGTTGCTTCATAGAAACTTCATTTCAAGGATGGCTCTGAAATCATCCATCGAAGCTACATAAAATGTGGCTCATTCAGACCAACTCAGGATATGCATCGATGCATCACGAACAACCCCATAAATGGATTTGGTTTTGGAGTTGACTGCTTTCATCCGACTCTTTCTTTTCCTAGTGTAGCCCAGTCGCTCTGCCTCTTCAAGACAAATAAAGTTGTGTGTCACACCCGTGTTTACCAAGGTATTGGTGAGTCTCCTATTTAGAAGAACTTTCGAGTACATCAAATCTTTGCTCACAAGTGGATCGACGATAGGTGCCACTTTTACCATGTTCATCAGCTCCATTGTTCCAACAATTGGTGCTTCTGCAGCAACACACTCATCTTAATCTTGGATGATGTTCGCATCTCTAGGCTCACGGTTATTTGCATTTCCCTGATTGCGGTTGCTATTAGGACATTCATTCGCCCAATGGTTACTGTGACAGACATAACAGTCACGACGATGATAGTTTTTCTCCTTGTTGTTATTGTTTCTTTGTTGATTGTTGTTTTATTCATCCCGTTGGCCACAATTCTATTGGTTATCACCCTCATGGTTTCCATTACCATCATTATCCCCTTAGTCATTCTTTTTGTTATCCCTTCGACTATTGTTTTTGTTACGGTCATCTCTGAATTGTCTACCCTAAAATGTCGTATTATGGCTATCGATCTCGATCAATCGCATTGCAACAACAAGTACCACAACAAGAGTTAGAGGGTCCTACCAATTAAGCTCGGTAGCAGCTCACCCCTACAATCCATGCATGAAGTGAAACAACCGGTCTATATCACTCATGTCCTTGATGTCTAACATCAGTAAGGTGAAAGCCTTGACATAATCATTTACTGACCTTGTTTGCTTCAGTGCTAGCATCTTTGTCATGAGCCATTCTTTCCTCATTTTTAGGCAAAAGGTAGTCGTGGAGTTCTCTCTTAAAGCCCTCCCACAAATCTACCATAACAAATCCATGCCTAACATCGTCCAGATGATGTCTCCACCAAAACATATCATCATCTGCAAGGTACATCATTATGGTATGCAAGGTATCTATACCTTCCACAATACATGTGGCATCGAGGTACTTGTTCATTAAGTAAATAAAATTTTTGAGGTCTCTCTATGAGTGCCCTTATACTTTGTAGGTTTGTGCAACTTGATATATGACCTATCCCTTTGTGCTGCATTTATCAGTTAAGACATTCCTCAATCGTCATTCTAGCTGGTCATTCTTTTATACGGACCTCGGCCATAATGTTTAATCTCTCTAGCAGATCAGCGAATTTGGTGGCAAGACTATCTACGAAGTCTTCCACTCCTACTGTAGTCTTGATCTCGTGATCAAGCACCTTGAAAGCAGTATTAACAATGTCAACCAATTGTTCAACGTTGGTTACGACTCCTGTCAGCTTGGCAACATCATGCATGAGAGTTGTCATACGGTTATCAACCATGAACTCTTTTTCAGGAGGAACCTGACTTCCTGAAGCAATCTTCTTTTGCTTCTTCAAAGGCATTCTCAATATCAACGTCGACAATGCTCTGATATCAACTTGTCACAGGCTAAAAGCGAATGCTCCTGTGATGTGCTTCGATATACCCTAACACCGAAACGATATTTTAAGCACACAACTGAAATCAAGCTAATCGTCACTCATCAAGTGTGCAATACAATCCTACAAGCACGTGCATACACAATCACGTATAGATAGTGAGGAGGCAAAAAGATTAGACGAATACAAAAATACAAGAACTTTTATTAGCAAAGTTAACTAATACATAGGGACCCCGATTCACCTGAGAGTTCTTAAGGCAAAACACTTTACAAGCACTTAAAGAAAACAAAGAGGTATTTAGATCAAGTAACAAAAAGTGAAAAACATGGGAGTCTACCATGCTTTTTATTAAAATGCAATCTGCCATATAGCTGCTTCATAATACCGAACAAGTGCTCACAGATTTTTGTTTTTTTGAAACTAGATCTTACTTTTATTCAAAATCAAACTAGGATATTCGTATTCATATTTGGTTTGGACTTGGATTCAGATTTGAATCTTATTCATATTCTTGAGTGGTTTCTATTTTACCAAATCCGACTAAATGAATTCAGATTCAGCTGAATGTCCTAACCAAATCGGATGTTTTATACTTTACCAATCCCGACTAATGAATTGAGACTCAGCGAATGTCCCAACCAATGTTGTCAGCATGGTATCGGAACCTGAATCGATTTTCAAAATGATTTAGGGAATTCGGATACTGAGCTGAATCGAGCTGAATTGATCAAATTTTAACCAGAGAATTACATGTGTCAATAAAATGTTAAAAATAGTAAAAAAAGTTTTATTTTTTTAAATTTATAAAAAAAGGCCAGTTCAGCTTGTTTCTTACTCATTCGCAACGACACTGACAACATTGGTCTGACGCAAAAATCCGAACCATTGATTGTTGTCAAACCCTGAAGAAAAAGGGTAGAATGGTCAATGTTGTCAGTGATAAATAAGTCTCCCCATTCAAAATCTCAAACCCTGAAGAAAAAAGGGTAAAAAGGACAAGGTGATTAGTAAGTCTTTCAACGTTCTTCACCCTGTTTTCCCTTCTTTTCTTTTCACGTTATCACGGAGAGGTGTCTAAATAATAAATAAATAAAGAACCCACAAAAATGAGCGCCTCGGTCCTCAACTCACGTTCCATTAATAAAAAAACAAACTAAAGCAAATAAAAAGAAAGTAATAATTAAAAATAATATAAATCGTGTATTTTAATAAATATTAATTGTTTATTTGCTCAATTGTTGCTTTGCCACCGGAGCCTCTATTCTTTCCCCTTAAACCTTAGTTTTCTGTAAGAGAGAGAGAGAGATCCCCGTCCTTCTTCTTCTTGCTTCTTCTCTGTTCTTTCTGCCGCCTTCTGAGGGGGAGATGGATACGCTGAGGAAACAGGCCTCGAGGCTACGGGAACAGGTAGCCAAGCAGCAACAGGTCTCTCTCTCTCTCTCTCTCTCTCTCTCTCTCTCTCTCTCTCTATATATATATATATATATATATATATATATATCTGACTAAGCCATTAGAAATGGAATCGGAAATTGGTTCCGCAATCATTGATGATTTCCAATTACTGGATCGGTTTCTCTTTATGGTTTCTGGGGGACCGCTTCTATTTATCCTTGAAATTGGGCATTTGATGCGTTATCTTCATTCACCACCCAATTGTTTTGGTTATTGGTTTTGTTATCTCATGATTCAATCTGGTTCATGGTTTCTCCTTTGTTGTTGAATTTTTGTTCTCAAACGAACGTTCTGTTCTTATAGTTGTATTTTTTTTCTTTTTCATAAAACTATGTTTTATTGGGGTTTTGCCTTTTGCATTAAGGGAAAAGAGGTAGATCAAACTATTACGTGTGTCAACGAAAACTTAAAGGGTTTTTTCAGCATCTTTGATACATAAGTTCGATTTGTTTGCTGTATTAGCGAAAATGATCAGAGTGTGTTGGTTGAATTAGTAAACCAATGATGGTGTGATATCCAAGTGCGTAAATGTACACCCATCTTAATCTGAGACGATACTGAACTGACAAAGGGGGAAAGAATTTCGATTATAGTGTTTCAGCTAAGGAAAGGGAATTGAGTTCAGCCATTGTCCGAGTGTCGCAATGTAATGCACATCTTATCTGCTTAGCTATTCTGTGGAATAGTTGAACTCTAATACTAGTGAATGCAAAAGAAAAATAATCAGATTCTTTTGGTTATGCTCGCAAATCCATGCTACCATCATGTCCTCATGCTGCAATGTATACTCATACTATCTAAGTACCAAGAATGACCATTATGGTATTCGAGTACATTTGCATAAATTTTTGTTGATTGTTGTCATTGGCATAAAAGTTATGGTTGCCATTGTTAGAAACTTTTTTTTTTTAAATATATTTATTGAGGGAAAACCCCGGTTCAGGTGGTTGAGCCCGGGAGAGATTGATGCTTTGCTGTATGGCCCAACCCAAGCAATTAAAACCACTTGTCCGTGCATCTTCCCCACCAGGGAGCCTGCAGTTTTGGCCATAAGGCAAGGGGTGCACACCCAAGGAATCAAACTTGTGGCATCTTCAACTTTAATGCCTTAAGCCAATCCACCTAGCCAGATGTGTAGAGCCCTTGTGGGTGCCATTAGAAACTTATGCATTACAACAACAACAACAACAACAACTACGCCTTCATCCCAAAACAATTGAGGTCGGCGATATGAACCAAAAAAAAATTTATTCTGGGTCTTCCACATGAATCCTTCTCCTCCAATCATTTCTATCCAATGCCATGTCCTCGGTGAGGTTCAAAGCATTCATATCCTTTCCTATCACCTCCATCCATGTCTTCTTAGGCCTACCCCGACCTCTTTTAACTAATATATTTTCTCATTTCTCCATCCTTCTAACTGGAGCATCATTAGGCCTTCGCCGAATATGTCCAAACCACCGTAAACGATTCTCTCTCATCTTATTTTCTATGGGTGCAACGCCTACCTTCTTACGTATCTCCTCATTCTGAATCTTATCTTTTATTATATTTTCACACATCCATCTCAGCATATGCATCTCAGCTACACTCATTTTTTGAATATGATGTCTCTTGACAGCTGTTATCATCGCAAAATTTTTACTTTTGCAAGTCAAACTAACATTTGAAAAATAATTTGAAAATAACTCGCCTCCGTTTTTAAAATGCAGGATAATTCTGAGGAATGAGACTCGCCTGTCGGTACGAGGTTCAACCGTTCCTGGCGCCTTTACCAGAGATAATTGATCCAAGGATCAAGAGTGTGCTTAGCTTTGCTCAACTTGTCTAGATCGTGTTCTATTTCCTAAATGCACAAAGAATCAGGCATGTGTTATGAATTTTCTGAAAAATGCAGATTTGAAAACATGATGTTTGCTTCTGAGATTTGAAATACTTGAAAAATTCTTGGAAAAGATGTCACTTGGAAAATCGTGAATCATGGTGAAAGAATATTTTTGAGGAAAATGAAAATCGATTTCTAAAGAATCCAAGTGTTTTGTGAAAATGGATTTCTGAGGAGTTTCAAGTTACTTTGGAAAACTGTTTTTTTTTTTAATTCAAACTTTGAAATTGAATATATAACTTGAAAAATTGAATTTTGAACTTTGAAAAATACTTGAAATACCATTTGAAAGCTCAAAATTTTGAGAAAATCAATTTCTGAGTAAGACTTGGAAAATTTTGAGAAAATCGATTTCTCTGAATTGGAATTGGAATTTGTAAATTAAATGAAATGAATGAATATGGATTTGAAAGACTTGATTTTGAGAAATTAAGAAAATCTTTTTGAGTTTTGAAAAATGCAGTGCATTTTGAAGTTAGCCTAAGAGTGTAGACTGAATGTGGCTAATACGAAGATCACAAATTTAGGTCTCATTCGTATTCTGACTATGGCCATAAATATGAATTCCACCGAGTTTGTCAACTCCATAAGAGCTTGTGCACGTGTCATTCGTGTAGACCATGGTGAATTTGTAAAATGTGCATGAATGACAAACATACCAGATATATATCAAAGTTTAAACTATATGCAATGCAGTCCTATTCTAAGCAAAAAATGTAAATCTTATTCCAAATATTATATTTGATTTTACATTGAATTGAATAAAGAAAGATAAAAAAAAAAATTCTTCTTGAAGATTCCTACAAAACTAGAAAACTTTTAGTGAAGATATGTTGGCTTTTATAGATTCATCCAGTAATATCTAGAAATTATTGGATTTTGCTAGATATAAGCCTTTTTCCATGATTCTCTGAGATAAACATAATGAAATAAGAAATAAAATTGAATAAATATGAAAATAGGATTTGAAAATTCGAAATTGGGATCAAAATAACCAAAATGCCTCCGATAGCAAAACTATGGCTTTGAAATCAGGGTTTTCAAAAAGATATTTTGTAAAATACAACTTTTGAAATTCAAATGAGGATAAATTGAACCAAAGATGATATGATATGATTACAAATGAGAAAACCAAAGTTTGAAATTTCGAAATTGAGGTCAAATGACCAAAATGTCCCTGATAGCAAGACTATGGCCTTGAAATCAGGGTTTTCAGAAAATATTTTGGTAAAAACTTTGGGTTTAGGATTTAAATGAAATCAAATAAAGATAAAATTGATCATGAAGTCTCCTAACATGATTCTAAACATGAACAAACCCTAAAAACATGAACTTATGCATAAAAAACTAAAAATATTACAAAAATCATGATTTTGGCAGTGTTTCGGGATCCTACGGGCAACCTGTTTTGCAATTTAATCCATTCAAGCATCAAATGGATTCCAAAATTCATAAAAATCGGCACGTGCACTTGTTATCACCCTAAAATAAGATTGAAATCATAAAAATATATTTTTGACATTATTCCAATTCGAAAATTGCATTAAAACCCTAAAATATGCTATTTTTACCCATGGTCACATACCAGTTTCAGTGTTAGACCCGAATCAGGGGTTAATCCATCATAGAAATTTCTGAAATTTTATAAAGACAAACTATACAGAAAAACAGAGAATCTTCATTTTACAGATCGGAAAAATCATCTTCAGTTAGAAAGATATCGTTCCGGCAATCTGGACTTAAATTTAATGAATATAAAATTGATTAAAACAGGTACTTCCGGTTGTAAATACAGAAACAAATAGCAGACTTAATAAAAAATTTCTGAAATTTCGGCATTGAATAGTAGATAGAAAAATAATGAACTTTCTTTTTTACAGATCATAAATCAGATCTACGGTTAAAGATTTATGATCAACACAAGTCGGATTAGGGTTTTAATAAATCATAACTAGTTTTAAAAGATGGATCCAACTTTCTGACAGAGGAAAAATACCAAACAGAGGCAAAAAATTATGAAAATTTTACAGTAAATATCCTACATCAACACAAAGTCACTGCACTTTACGGATCTTGAATCAGATATCGGATGAAAGAAATAACGCATCTGCAAGTTATGCTTGAATTTAAACAACGATTTTAATCAACATAAATCCTGATTTGACTTTATATTTTATTAACAGGGTTCCCGAATCCCAAAACGTCTGATTTTTTTACAGGAGCTTACTTATATATCCGTGTATCACTTATAAAAAAATCAGAAATTTATAATGAATATTTCAATATGAACTAGCATGCTTTCTACAAATCTAAAATCAAAACATACGAAAATCTAATAAAACCCTAAAAAAACATGATTTAATAATGAAAAACAATAAAAAAATATTAAAACAGTAAAACAAAATTTATTTTAATGTTGAAACACATGTAATAAATACTAATATGCTAAAAAATAAAAAGAAAATAGGGAATCCATGGCTGAAATTAATTTTACCTTTGAAATCATGGATTTAACCCATTTAACGGGTAAATCTCATGTTTCGCCGGTTAAGAACATGAAAAACAGCAAGGTAAACGATTCTGATGGATTAGAATCTCAAAAAACAGTACCAAATAAGAATAGATCATCTTCTTGGGTCGTTCTTAGGCTTCTTGGATGAGAATCCATGGTTAAATCCATGAACACAAGGGGTTTCATGGTGAAATCTAATATAAAATCATAAAAAACTAATAAAAAATAATGAAATAATATTAAATAACTCACCTTGGGGCTGCAGCTGCAATGGAGGAAGGTGGAGGTGCTGAAGAGGAGAGAGAAACCACGAAATTGGAAGAGAAAAGAGCCCCCTTTAACCCCTCTAAAGACCCCTTTTTATAGATTTTTGAAAATCCATGTAATTAGGACTAATTAGTACCTAACTTTGACTTTTTCAAATTCTATCTAAAACCACCAAGGGAGGATGATTTTTTGTGGTTTTCTAACCTTAAAGGGACCCTAACTAACCCCAATTAAACTTCTAAATGTTTTAGGGAACTTCCCAAATGTGGCACCACTTGGCGTTTTTCAAAAACCCTAATTTAAATCTTTAAAATCAAGGTTAAAATCTAAAGTAAAAAAAAATATGATTTTTAAAATCAAGTTTGGACTCTTATGTATATGATAATGTTATAGGCAGAAACTGTAATATATCTGGAAAAACATTTTTTGATGGTGAACGTGCAAAAATGATCACTCACCGAACAAATTCACATTTATCATTAGTAAGTAAATGGTTTTCCTTTTTCCTTTTGAAGTGTTCTGTGCACAATAATAAGAGTTTATGCTTGAGTTGTGCCCATCACATTTGTGGTGCCTCATTGCTGTTGGCCATTGTGTTCACATTCCTCAACTTGTACATTCAGATGTTAAGTTCTATATATAAATACAAGTCAACACAATAGTAAGTGGCATATGCCTTTTATTTTTGGCATTCTTCCTAGTGCTTAATGGATCTTGTAACAACACTCTCCTCTACATTTCATCTGTATCCAATGCTAAATATGATTAAATATTTGTCGCCCTATTTCTGTGAAAAATTTCAGGCTGTTCTGAAGCAATTTGGTGGAGGGGGATATGGAGGTTCAGATAATGTAATAACAGACGAGGCTGAACTTCTACAGCATCAAAAACTTGAGAAACTATATATATCTACCCGTGCTGGAAAGGTTAAATCCCATTTCTTCAGTTCATTTGATTTGCTTTTTTTTTCTTTTCTTGCGTTTAATTTGTTGTGACATTCAGCATTTTCAAAGGGACATTGTTCGTGGTGTAGAAGGTTTTATCGTTCATGGATCTAAGCATGTAGAAATCGGTATATCTTCACGACTTGATGCACCTTTGAAATATTTGTATCTCATCTTGGCATTTAGCTAAACTTATTACTTTATGGGTAGGAAATAAGTTGTCTGAGGACAGTAGGAAATATGGTGTTGAGAATACCTGTACTAGTGGCGGAACATTAGCAAAAGCTGCAGTAAGTTTTGCAAGAGCTCGTTTTCAAATAGAAAAGGAACGTGGCAACTTACTCAAATCCTTGGGAACACAGGTTTGATAACCGGATTCTCTATAAACTAGCTCACTTTCTTGCTCTCTTTGTCTTTGATGGGACCTTAGGTTATAGCCCTTAAGAATATTATATCAGTAGAAATTGCATAGTTTCTATCTATCAGAGTTCTTTTGAACTCCTAAAGAAACATTCTAGTTTTTTATCTTTCATATTTGATTTTTTTTTCTATTTTTTATGTTTAGCTTCTTGTTAAACTAATTGGTAGTTCAAGTTACTTTATTTGGTCTCAGATAATGGAGAGATAATGGAGAGTTGGTGTTAAGCAGCATTTTGTTTGAGAAATATCTCGTGAACTGAAGTATTGGCTTTTTGTCTGCCAGGGCTTCTTCTATTTCATAGTTATAATTTTGAAGCATGTTTGTCTCCCTTTGTTGACATTGTGTGCTTGGCTTAGTTTGAAATTTTCCATCTCCTAATCTGTGTTGCTAGTACGGCAATGATATTTTTGAATTTTGAGTAATATATTTCTTCTTTCTTCTTATTCCTTTTAACTTTTAAGCATTCTTTTCTTTTTCTCTGCCTCCACCCTCCTTGAACTTGAATTTTCTGAATAAATACTTCCAATTTCCATCTGACATGATCTTTTAAGACCTTGTTAACAAGAATATGCTTTATTTGAAGATTACTTGGTGTAGGTATGATTGATGCAACTCCCAGTTTGATGCATTTAGACACATCAAACTAAAACTGGCACAAAAAGTTCAGTTAAAGATTCCATTCTGAAAAGGTATATAAAGGTGAATAGGTAAAGTGGAAGCAGGTTTAAACTTTTTTGGCATGTGAATGGGGCTCGGATTCAGCTAGTCCAATTGCCCTATACTGTTATTTCTATATCTTTGTTCTAGAGATGGAGCGTTATCTTGGTACAGCCATTTTAGTAGTTAAAATCGTAACGCCCCAAAATTTATAACCTGGAAATATGAGATTTTTTTTAAAGAATACTGCCAACACAACGGAAACCAATTATTTGTTTTTTGCAGGTTATAAATATGATAATTCAACATGGATCTGAATCCAATTCCCGTATTGGACTTGGGACCAACTCCAACTCATGATTCAATTCCCTCTCAGGAATCCGATATCCGAATAACAATTAAGCAAGAACATCCATGGATTTGATTAAACTAATTGAGAAACATAATCAAATTAAATACAAGTTACAACTGTTCATAAATTATTCTCAAAACAATTTGAGATCCAGGAAAGTCACTGACACCATCCGCAACATCTTGCCATCACTCTAGCTTCTTACTCACTACCTGTATGTGGTAATATAAGGGTCATGCATTTTTTAAACTAAGCATAAATGAAACATGCATTTCTCAATACAACAATCATACTACAAATCATATATACCATAATTGAACCTATTTTCATGAAACATATTGCCAAACAAGAACATACCCATGCTTCAGATTATCAAACACATGCTTGCAACACTACTTCAAGTATATACATCTTTCAGAACATGAGCAATGCAACACTATATCATAATGCATTCCAGCAACAACCTAAACAATTTAATCTATACAACAATATTTCAAACCATGAACATAATCAAGGACATACCACCTACCCTCTCCAAAGGTAAGCCTGGGTGTGAACTCTGCATCCCAAATAATTTTCTTATTTTACAAATGGGTGCGAATTATACATCTCAAATAATTTTCATTTTTACAAATGGGTGTGAACTTTCCATTCCAAATAACTTTTTTTTTTACAAATGGGTGCGAACTCTGCATCTAAAGTAATTTTTTTTACAAATGGGTGTGAACTTTGCATCCCAAATAGTTTTCTTTTTACAAATGGGTGTGAACTCTGAATCCCAAATAGTTTTTTTTTTTTTTTAAATATGGGCGCAAACTTTGCATCCCAAATAGTTGTCTTTTTACAAATGGGTGCAAACTCTGCAACCTATCAATGTTCTTTTTACAAATGGGTGCGAACTCTACAAACCGTTGATTTTTTTTTTTTTACAGATGAGTGCGAACTCTACAATCCATTGATTCTCTTTTTATAGATGAGTGTGAACTCTGCAACCCATTGATTCTCTTTTATTACATGTGCATTCATGCATTTTTATGTCTTACAATACATCAAAACATATTCATATGCAACATATCAAATTCGTGCTCACGTAACCTTTTTCTGTTCCTAATATGTTGAGCATTATATGTCAATATTTTCATCTCAGTTGGATACTTTTGGATAAATTTTCTTTTAGTAGTTTTTATGTGTGTTAATTATGTTTGCTTAATTTTTAAGGTTATTTTTCTGCTTTCTTTATGACATTTGTGTCATTAAAGTTCACAATCATCGTATTTGTACTTCTCTTCTATTTTTTCCCCTTTATGCTTGTTTATTTCTGCATACTTTTTATGTTATTGTTTTATGGTAGGTATTCCCCACATGTTTTTTATTTTCAGGTTGCAGAACCTTTAAGAGCTATGGTAATGGGTGCACCACTGGAGGATG
Source organism: Nuphar pumila (assembly GCF_984573655.1). Lineage (NCBI taxonomy): Eukaryota > Viridiplantae > Streptophyta > Magnoliopsida > Nymphaeales > Nymphaeaceae > Nuphar > Nuphar pumila. Next base: position 27,207,544 of record NC_143251.1, read on the forward strand.
CTCGACATCTTGCTCAACGTTATGATAGAATGCGACAAGAAGCTGAAGCACAGGTATTTCTCTCTCCATTATTGTTATTCCTACTAATACTACTATAGTTATTCTGCCTTGACCTTTTTGTTGTGGAAGTAACCTAGATTCTCTCAGGGACAGTTGTTGATAGTTGTTTGTACCAAAGTCCTAGCCTAGCTTCCTGCAATACCTATGATTGTTGTTGTGGAAGTAGCCTAGATTCTCTCATGGACATTTGTCGCTAGTTGTTTTTTGTGAAATTGGGGCCTAGCTTCCTGCAATACCATTAACTTCTGAGTGACTTTTTGGCATGTTACTAAAAGAAAAAGAGATGAGTAGTAGTGCACTCTTTTGGAGAGAAGTTTACAATGTGAGTTTTTTTTTCTTTTGAATCTATGAAATTTGATATGGATGCTTTAATACAGATGATTTGGATCACACCGTTCCTTTCCAAACCAAACCAACCAACCCCTCTTATTGTACCTACCCAAAAGAAACCAACCAACCCATCTTCCTTGCCCCCGCATAAACAAGAACAGAAAGCCTAGTTCAAATTAATAGATTTTTTTAATTTAATCATTTTTCTCATGTGTCCTTGTGATTATGTTGTTCCAATGGGGTCCTAGACAGGCTATTGAATTATCAAAGCGCCAAATGAAAGTAAGAGAAGGAACTGGGAATCCAGATAATACATTAAAGTTTGAAGCAGCTGAAGTAAAGCTTCAAGAACTGAAGTCAAACATGGCAATATTAGGGAAAGAAGCTGCAGCTGCAATGACTGCCGTTGAAGCCCAGCAACAAAGGCTAACCCTCCAGAGGCTTATTGCCATGGTAGTAGCTTTTCCACGCTCTGTTAGTTCTTGTCTTGCTGATCACAGTTCTGTTATTTTTGCATGAGAAAAATCTTTGAGGGATCTTCTACCCCAGGTTGAATCAGAGCGTGCTTATCATCAAAGAGTTCTACAAATTCTTGATCAGCTAGAAGGAGAGGTAAATTTTGATATCTTGTCATCTCCTGTGTCCTGTGTTGCTCATTTTACTTTATGGGCTATGTCACATGGGTGAGGGTGCGGGTGCGGCAATATATATATATATATATATAATTTGTGCAGGGGAGGGGCCGAGCCCCTCCCTGCCCCCCTCTTTGTGCAGGGGAGGGGTCGAGCCCCCTCCCTGCATCCACTTTGTGCAGGGGAGGGGTTGCCGCGCTCCCTGTTGGCAGGGGAGGGGCCGAGCCCCTCCCTACGCCCTCTTTGTGCAGGGGAGGGGTCGAAGAGGAGAGCAGAGGGAGTCAGAGAGGAGAGGAGGAGAGAAGAGGGAGTTAGAGAGGAGAGAGCGTACCTGAGGAGGAGAGCAGAGGCAGAGCGGTCAACGGTGGCGTCGCGGTCCGATGGAGGCTTCAGGAGGAGAGGAAGGGAGGATTAGGGAAAAAAAAATTTGCCCTAATCCTCCCTCAGCAGCAAAGTTCATCGGGCGTAAATTTTTTTTAAGTGTAAAAATTAGACACAAATGACCCTGGGTGCGTTGACCGCACCCAGGGTCGGGTTGACCGCATTGGGTGCCGCACGCGCACCTGCGTCACGTCGCGTCGACGCAGGTGCGACACCCGTTTTGTCGAGTCCCTGTGACATAGTTTATGGGACTGTTGAATTTTGAAACTATTCATGTAGAGGCATGTTTGTTTGATCTTATTATCTGTTACACTTTTTGAAATTTGAACTAGTTGAAATTAATTCACTCATTAGAGTACTGTTAGCATGTTTGTTTTGTCATTGGGTGTCGTTCAATTGTGTAAGACTGTTTTTCCTTGTCAAGGCCAAGGTTGCCAAACTAGGAAGCAGAAGCAGAAAACGATACGGGAAGCGAGAAGCGAAACATTTTAAAATTTATAGGAAGCGGGAAGCAAAGTATCATTTTAAAAGAAAAATATTAAAAAAAATGAAGCAATATGGTAATTGAATAGGAATCGAACAAGAAACAAATAAAAACTAAAATAAAATTGATCATTCTTATATTTCATTATTTAAATTTTTGTTAAAATCTAACAAAGATGGTTAGTAATTTAAAGAAAGTACATGAAAAGTGAGTGAAAGCGTGAGAGAAAATACATGAAAAACATGAAAAGAAGCGTGAGAAAAGCATATACCATGTGTGTGAGAAGCATAGAAGAAGCATTGGGGAATCGAGATTCCTATGAAGTTTCGGAAGCAAGGAGTATCGCGCTTCCGAAAGCGAGCTTCCCACCTACCTAAGAACCTTCCGGTAAGTCTGGGTTGGATATGCGCAGGGAAAGAGTGCCCACCAACGACATGAAGGGGAGACTCAATGCCACAACTCTCATAAAACTCCATTCCAGTTGCAGGAGGTATTCATGTTCAAATTTGACAATGAGTTGTTGGGATCTTAGACGATATAGGATTTGAAGGGAAGCAAGGCAGACTCATCGGTGATGGACTCTCTTGGATATGTAGGGCCAGAAGGTAAAACACTGTTGCAAGCATGTACAAAGAAAGGAGAGCTGCTGCAGCAGATGATAAACAAGGGAAGCAGAGGTAGTTGAAGGGCAGCCATGACTTTGTATTAGCACAAGGAGAGGAAGACAAAAGCTCAATAACAGGAGACGCAATACCAACTGCCATCTACTCGACCAAGTAATAAGATCTATATCACATGGGTGCAGGTACGGGGTGCGGCACTTTCAAAAAACTTGGGTGCGGGGATGCAGGGGTGCGGCAAAAATATAAAAAAATATATATAAATAAAGTCCAAAAGTTGGACATAAATGACCCTGGGTGGGTTGAATGCACCCAGGGTCAGGTTGACCGCATCGGGTGCGGGTGCAACACCTAGTTGGAGAGTCGCTGTGACATATTATAAGACATAACAAATCGTGAAAAGAATTGTAGCATGATATACATGGAAGGATCTTCTCCAGCTGAGCTCTGTGAAGCTAAGTGGCTAGGATTATGCACAATGTCGAGACACCCACCTACCAAAAGTAGCTACTACAACACCAAATGAAACCTATATTTTCCATTTTCCCATCAGTACCCTTTAAGCATATCTACATTCAGTGAGTGACCATGAGAGAGAGAGAGAGAGAGAGAGAGAGAGAGAGAGAGTAAATGGTGTTCGGTGGATTACTTGAGAGGGAGAAAAATATGAGAAAGGGGGAAAAACATGAAGTGGGTAAGTGTGGTGGAGAGGGAATGTAATGGGTAGGGGGGGGGGTATGCGTTAAGGTGGGAGAGAATGGGTTACGGGTGAGGGGTATTTATAGGAGATTTTATGGGAGGGAAAACCAAGGTTTTGGTTTGAAATGGGGGGAAATGAAAATGAAAAGGGAGAAAGGTTTTTGAAAATCAAAGGTGTCATGGGAGGGGTTTTAAAGTTAAAGTTTTTAAAGAGACGAAAATTAAAGGTGGGAAAGTTTGACTTTTTTATTTTGATTTTGAAATCTTTTTAAATTTTGAGGGGGGAATTAGATGGGTTGGGTTTGGATTTTGGTGAGACCCATTTGGGTCTCATAGAATCCAAATTCAACCTATTACAACAACAACTACGCCTTCATCTCAAAACAATTGGGGTCAGCGATATGAACCAACAAAGAAAATCATTTTGGGTCTTTCACATGAATCCTTCTCCTCCAATCATTTTTATCCAATGCCATGTCCTCGGTGAGGTTCAAAGCATTCATATCCTTTTTTATCACCTCCATCCATGTCTTCCTAGGCCTACCCCGACCTCTTTTAACTAATATATTTTCCCATTTCTCCATCCTTCTAACTGGAGCATCATTAGGCCTTCGTCGAATATGTCCAAACCACCGTAAACGATTCTCTCTCATCTTATTTTCAATGGGTGAAACGCCTACCTTCTTACGTATCTCCTCATTCCGAATTTTATCTTTTATTGTATTTCCACACATCCATCTCAGCATACGCATCTCAGCTACACTCATTTTTTGAATATGATGTCTCTTGGCAGCCCAACATTCCGTACTATATAGTAAAGCGGGCCTAATAGTCGTCCTATAAAACTTTCCCTTCAACCGCAATGGCATTCTACGATCGCACAACACTCCAGTTGCACTCTTCCATTTCATCCACCCAACCTTTATCCTATGATTTACATCTCCATCAATTTCTCCATACTTTTGAATGATAGATCCCAAATATTTAAAACAATCATCCACCGGTATTTCTTGCTCACCAAGCTTCACTACACTCCCATCACTACTTCGTTGCTTACTAAACCGACATTCCATATATTCTGTCTTACTGTTACTCAACTTAAAACCTCTTGCTTCCAATGTCTGTCTCCATAATTGTAACTTGGCATTAACCCCAGCTCTATACTCATCAATCAAAACAATATCATCAGCAAACAACATACACCACGACACATTTTCTTGAATTGATCTCGTAAGCTCATCCATCACTATAACAAATAGGAAAGGGCTTAAAGCAGATCCTTGATGTAACCCAACCGTTATAGGAAAATTGGTTGTCACCCCTCCACAATTGCGGACATTGGTTACTACTCCATACATAGCCTTAATTATGCTAATGTACTTGAGAGAAACACCTTTCTTCATCATTGTCCACCAGAGAATGCCCCTAGGTACTCTATCGTATGCCGTCTCCAAATAAATAAAAACCATATGCAAATCTTTGTTCCTCTCTCTATTTCTCTCAATAAGTTGTTTAAGAAGATGTATAGCTTCCATAGTTGATCTTCCAGGCATAAAACTAAATTGATTCTTCGATATCATAACAACCTTCCTCAACCTAGACTCAATCACCCTCTCCCAAAGTTTCATAGTATGACTCATGAGTTTTATACCACGATAGTTTGTGCAATCTTGTATATCACCCTTATTCTTATATAGAGGCACCAAAGTACTCTTCCTCCACTCATTAGGCATCTTATTTGTCCGCCAAATCTTGTTAAAAAGATTTATCAACCATTCTAAACCTTTTTTTCCCAAGCATTTTCAAGCCTCGATAGGTATACCATCTGGGCCAACTGCCCTTCTTGATTTCATTTTCTTCAAAGCATTTGCAATTTCTTTCTTTTGAATCTTGCGCATGAAGTCACGATTTATCTCATGAAAAGGAATGGACAAGTCTCCAAGATCCTGAGCATGACTTCCATTAAATAGCTTATCAAAATAATCTTTCCATCTCTCCTTAATCTCCTCATCTTTGACTAAAACCCTTTATGTTTCATCTTTGATACATCTAACCATACACAAATCCCTCAATTGCCTATCTCTCATCTTTGCAAGCCTATAAATATCCTTCTCGCCCTCTTTGGTATCAAACTTGTCATAAACCTCTTTATATACCTTATCCCTCGCGTTTCGAACTACATTTTTAGCTTACTTCTTTACTATTATATATTTATTCAAACTCTCATTATCACGACTCTTAGATTTCTATAACACTCTCTTTTAACCTTAATAGCTAATTTGACATCCTCGTTCCACCATGATGTATCCTTACCTAACGATGCACCGCCTTTAGACTCACCCAATACCTCCTTATCCACCTTTCTCATGCCACTCGCTATCTTATTCCACATTGATTTTGAATCCTCCTCGAAACACCAATTAGCTTCCTTAACTACCTGCTCTACAAACATTCCCTGTTTAGCTCCTTTCAGTGCCCACCACTTAATTCTAGGATCTATCATATGTCTATCCCTTTTGCGGCATTGTCTAATTCTAAGATCTAAAATTAAGACTCTATGTTGTGTAGCTACACTTTCTCTCGGTATAACCTTACAATTGATGCAACAACCCCTATCTCTCTTTCTAAGTAGGAAAAAATCCATCTGACTCGTATTAATCCCACTTTTAAATGTTACTAGGTGAGACTCCCTCTTCCTAAACCAAGTGTTTGCTAAGATCATATCATAGGACAAACCAAAATCTAAAATCCTTTCTCCACTTTCGTTTCTTTCTCCTATACCATAGCCTCCATGGATACTCTCAAATCCATCCCTACTAATGCCTACATGTCCTTTAAGGTCATCTCCGATGAAAAACTTTTCTCCATAAGATATCCCTTGTATTACTCTATCTAAATCTTCCCAAAATTGACACTTAATAGAATCATCTAAACCTACTTGATATGCATAAACTCTAATAATATTAATAATATCCGTACTTAATACTAATTTAATAAGTAAAATCCTATCACCCTTCCTACGGACCTCAACTACATTATCTATAAACTCACGACTCATTACAATCCCTACTCCATTCCTATTTCTATTTATTCCTGTATACCAAATCTTATATCCTCAAGGTTCTATCACTTTTGCCTTCTCACCTACCCATTTGGTCTCTTGTAGACATAAAATATCAAAATTTCTCCTACACATAACATCTACTAACTCTACCAATTTACTAGTTAAAGACCCTATGTTCCAAGTGGCTAACCTAATTTTATGGTCTTGGACTAACTTCTTTACCCCACCCGTCCAACAAAGTGAGGGAACCCTTGCTTATTTGACACCACACCCGGACGTCGATGTGACACGTCGCTTCCGGGCGACGACCTAGCAACCCTTGCCCATTTATCATTGCCTCTGGGCCTATAAAGTACAGCGCGTCGCTCAGTAGGGAACGCCCCAACGAAATTCTCATATATATTGGTTCATATTCATAGGGTATGACTAAGTTTTTATGTTGGTTGTCACTCGCCTACCGCAACCCTCCTTTATCCGAGCTTGGGACCGACAGTGTATAACTAAACAGTTATACACAGGCGGAGTTAAATTCAATCTATTATGTATATATATACATATTATTAAATTCATTTGGGTCCAAGTGGACCTAAATCGTATTCATTTTAAGTGGGATCCATTTGGGCCTTAGGTGGATCCAAACAATTATTTTACTTTAATGGGATCCATTTGGGTCTTAAATGAATCCAAAAACCTTATTTACTTAGTAGGATCCAATTGGATCCTAAATATATTTTTTTCTTGGCGGGATCCATTTGGGTCTCCAAGTGGATCCAAAATTCTCATGTTACTTAGTGGGATCCATTTGGGTCTCCAAATGAATTCAAATCTTATTTTACTTTATAAGAAGATTTATTTGGATCTCAAATGGATTCAAATCCCTTCTATGTCCTGTTTAAACCTTGATATGAATCTAAACCCTACCTAAATCCATTTGGGTTGACCCAAATCATTCAGATGGTTTGAACTTACATTGGTGTTGGTTGATCTTCTTGGATCTCCACTGATATCCAGATACAAATACCTCATACAAAACCTCATAAATTCTCAAATTACTTAAATAAATGTTGAAATACTAGCAATAATCAATCGCTAAATAATCGATCAATATTAGCTAATTAAAATGTTAGAAGATTGTATTTAATCAAATCTAAACACCAGAATAATTCACAGAAATTCCTCTTTTATTCAGTTCAAAATTCTGAGAAATTTGCGAACTTTATAGAAATGATTCTTGGATTATTTTTTCTATGAAAAAACATATTTTTTTAGTTAGAAAAACCAGTGATTCACAATCGTCCATTTTTGCATATCCAGAAAACCTCTACACAGGTCAGATTCTGACGATTCAAAAGCATGTTCCCACTAAAATCAATATGTAGATCACATCCACTGGGTGATTTAGACAAAAATAATAATAATATTAAAAATGAAGTATGCTAAGTCGTTTGTGTAAAAATGTCTACGAAGAGACAATATGCATACATGCACAAATACCTCACGAGAGGTGCACAAAGGCACTCAAATAACACTTGAACAAGTACGCACAAAGGCGTAAGAAAAATAATCGTGCACAAGGGCATGAAAATGAAATATATTGAAAAAGAGAAAAGAGCTTGAGCTCACAAGCTTGTATATAACAAGGGAAAATACCCCTATTTATAAGGAACCAAAGGAGGCCTTGGAGGGGCCTCCAACATAGTCGTTGGAGCCCCTCCAACGGTCACAAATGTGACCGTTGGAGGGACCCAACGACTATATTGGGCCCCCCAAGGTTTGACCAAAAGGAAAAAAGAAATAAGGAAAAAGAAAAAGAAATAAATGAAAAAGAAATAAAAAATAAAAGTACAACATATGCCTATTGGAATATGCACAAAACAAAAAAGATGAAAATACCCTTGTTGGGTTTTACAAGAATTACTATATATATTTGCATATATACGTGGTATACATGTAAATGTATCTATATATATATATATATATACGAGATTACATTTTAACACCCCCTTCAAACTTACGATGTGATGACTGCAAGTTTTCCCAAAAGAAAATTAAATCTGGGGGAGCAAAGCACCTTGGTGAAGAAGTCTGCTAGTTGATATTCAGATGTCATATATGGAAGATCGATAACCTTCTTCAAATATTCTTCTCGAACATAATGACAGTCCATCTCTACGTGCTTTGTGCGCTCATGAAAGGTATGATTCTTGGCAATGTATATCGCACTCTTATTGTCACAGCATAACTTTGTTGGTTCTTGAATATGAACTCTCATATCTTCTAGCAGACGCCGAATCCATACTATTTTCATGGTTGTAGATGCCATGGCTCTATACTCAGCTTCAGTGGAGGACAAATAGACTTTTTGTTGCTTCTTGCACCTCCAAGAGACCAACGATTCTCTTAAGAAAACACAGAAACCAGTGGTGGAGTGACGGTTATTGGGGTCACCTCCCCAATCAGAATCAATATAGGCAATTAACTTTAATTTAGAAGATGAAGACAAAAATACTCCCTTATTTGCAGTTCCCTTTAAGTATCTGATGATGCGAATAACGACACTCATGTGAACCGTTGTAGGAGCATGTTGAAACTGACTGACAATATGGATCACATGTGACAAATCAGGTCGTGTGATGCTAAGATACATCGGCAAGCCTACCAATTGTCTGTAAGGAGTAGGATCGGTCAGAGGAATCCCGTCATCGATCTTCATTTTCGAGCCCACTATTTCAGGAGTTTCGCAAATTTTGTCATCTGAGATTTCTGACCTATCAATAATCTCGCAAGGAAGTTTAGTTTGAGATAGAAAATAACCACGTTGGGAGTAAGCAACCTCATTTCCCAAGAAATATGTCATAAACCCTAAGTCTGACATTTTAAATTTTGAAGTCAGGACAAATTTAATATCCGTGACTCCTTTGACATCATCACCTGTTATTAACATATCATCAACATATAATAATAATATCACAATACCTGTATCGGATTTTCTAATAAATAATACAGTATCTGTATAACAGGAAGAAAATTCATTTTCTAACATAACATTATTAAATCGGTCATACCAGGCTTTGGGTGCCTGTTTTAAGCTATAGAGAGCTTTTCGAAGATGAATAACTTTATCTTTAAGAACTTCCATACCTGGTGGGGCATCTATATAAACTTTTTCATTAAGATCACCATTTAAAAAGGTATTTTTAACATCCATTTGAAAAATATTTAATTTTTTAATAGACGCAATAGTGATAAGACATTTGACTGTAACCATTCGTGCTACGGGTGCAAATGTCTCTTCATAGTCAATTCTATATTCTTGACCATACCCTTTCGCGAGTAAGCGAGCGTTATACCTCTCCATAGATCCATCGCTCTTAGTCTTAACTTTAAACACCCAACGATAACCTATAGTTTTTTTTTCAAAAGGTAGAGTTTGAAATTTTCACGTGTTAGCTTTCCTACGAGCTTTGAGTTCATTTTTCATAGCTTCTTGTCATTCGCCACATTTTTTGGCTTCCTTAAAATTTCTTAGTTCAAAATAAGAATGAATGACACTAAGACAAACTCTATACTTAGGTGAAAGAGTCAAAAGAGACAAATCTTGTTGGAGGCTTCCTATTTCTTTCAGATTGTCTGGGATCATATGTAGGAATAAAATCACTATATTGCTCAATTGCACTTCTGAAAGTATTTCTATCTCCACGAGAATATGTTATTGGGTCATTTGTTGTTCTGTCTTCTTGAGTATTGGGTGAGTTGAAGTCATTAATGTCTACTTCATTATCATTATCATTATCATTATCATTATCATGGTTTGATGATATTTCATGATCATTAGACATATCATCATTACTAGATAATAGGTCAAATAAGAAAGAATAGTCAATATTTTTATGGTGAGTCATTTTTTTCAAAACCACTTTCATTTTTCAAAAATGTCACATTTCTTGAAACATATAACTTATCATTTTTAAAATCATAACAACAAAATCCTTTTTGAGTCTCGGAATATCCAAGAAAGACACAGGGAATAGCTTAAGGTGAAAGTTTATCATTTTTATCTGTAAGAACAAAACATTTGTAAAAAAAAATCGCAATTTGTTATAATCAGGTTTCCTTTTATATAGTGTTTCAAAAGGAGAGATTTTACCTAAATTTCTAGATGGTAAACGATTGATAAGATAGACAGATGCAAGAGCTGTTTTGGCCCAATTTTTTTTTGAAACATTTTGATCTATAAAAAGAGTTTGAGTGGTTTCAATGATATGCCTATGTTTTCTTTCGGCCAACTCATGTTTTCTTTCGGCCAACCCATTCTGTTGAGGGGTTTTAGGACATGACTTTTAATGAACAATACCACTATCTTCAATATACTTCTTGAATTCATTTGAGAGATACTCTCCTCCGGAATCGGTTCTAAATATCTTTAAGTCGCTATTAAACTGATTTTTAATCATCACATGATATGATTTAAAGCATGAAAAAACTTCATGCTTATGTCTAAGAAAATATATCCAAGAGTATCTAGAAAAAACATCCACAAAAATCACATAATAAGCAAATCCTCCCTTTGAAACAACAGGTGCCGGTCCCCAAACATCCGAATGAATAATTTCAAAAGGTTTAGAAGTAAACATGGATCTTTGTTCAAAAGGTATACGTCTCATTTTTCCAAGAATGCAATCATTACAAGAGAATGTATCTTTACAAAGATTTTTAGCAAAATGCAAATAAGATAACTTGGTGATATTGGGATGACAAAGTCTTTTGTGCCAAATATTTATATCTTTATGTTGGGCAACATTACAAAAAGAATTTTTAGGAACTTGAAGAGAGTTCATATAATATAAGTCTCCCTTTCTAAAGCCTTTCCCAATCAATTTCCCGGACCGACGATCTTGTATTACACATTTATCAGAGGAAAATTTAATATCACATTCATGGTCCGAGAGTTGAGAAACGAAGATAAGGTTCAAGTTTAATTTTTGTATAAATCTAATTTTGGGTATGAAAAAGTTTTGAGTTTCGAAATTCCCAACACCTTTAATTTCAAGATAAGTCTCATTCGCAGTAGAAATAAAAGATGGAGAACTATTTTTTTAAAAATTCAGAAAGAGTATGCATGTTTGGGGACATATGAAAGGACACACCCGAATCCAAAAGCTAAGAAGTTTTACCTGAAGGAGAGAAAGAAGACACGACGGCTCCCGAGATGGCTCCATTGAGGAGAGGTTGAAGTGCCTCTACAATTTGGTTTAGTGAAAGAAATTCACTTGAAGAAGTCTCCTCCTTTTGAGGCTGAGTAGTGGTGGCCATGTCCACTTGGGACAAACGGGTTTGATATGTCCCGGTTCTTTACAAAAATGACAAATAATTTTGCTATAATCTTTTTTCCCACTTTGTCCACCATTTTCTGCTTGATTTTGATTTTTAAAATGAGGGGGGCGATAGGCTTTTAAATTATTTTCGGGCCTAGACACCGCATTGACCCCATAATTGTATTCGGAATTGGATGGAATCGCAAGCACATTAGACTACCATACGGGTTTCTTCCCCCACTTAATTTGGTGAGAACATCCTTAAGAGAAGGGGGAGTGAAAGATGACAAAAGAGAAGACCTTATTTGCTCAAATTCGGGCCTTAGCCCATTCAAAAAATTGAAGAATTAATCTTCTTCTAATTGTTTGTGACGAAGTTCAATCGCCTCTTCACTCCATTTTGGTTCAAACATAGCAAGCTCATCCCAAATGGAAGAAAGATCGGTGAAATATTCTCTAATGGTTATTTCTCCTTGAAGAAGAGTTAGAGTCTTCTTTTGAATGTAATATTTATGGGACAAGTCCCTAGAAGTATACATTTTCTCAAGATACTCTCATGCTTGAGAAACCTTTTTTAATTTGATAATATTCACATTGATTTTGGTCTCAACGGAAGAAAAAATCCAAGACAATATTTTGAAATTCTTCATTTTTCATTCATCATGTTTTTTCGAATATTACTCAAGGGCTTTGGTTCTTTCTTCCCCTTCAAGGATCTTAATTTCACCTTTCTCTATCAAGGTGATCTTGGGTTCCGGTTCCGGGATTGTGCCTTGCACATAACCCTAAAGACCTTTCCCTTTTATGTGAGTCTCTATGTTTCCGGCCCAAACGTGATAGTTGGAGCCATTGAGTTTAAATGCAAGAGAGAAATGACACTCTTTTTCACCCATTAGAGAGGAAAGATGAAAGAAGAAATACGTACCGCAATAAGATTTTTAAGTCTTATTTGTCGTAAGGCCCTTCTAAAATAATGAAGGAAGAAAAGCCCCCACTCCAATCTCTAAGAAGCCAAAGGCATGCTTTTCGAGGCAACCGAAAAATGAAGAATCACACTATCTTTAATCTTTAACCAAGCTCTGATACCATGTGAAAATGTCTATGAAGAGACAATATGCATACAAGCACAAATACCTCACAAGAGAGGTGCACAAAGGCATTCAAATAACACTTGAACAAGTACGCACAAAGGCGTAAGAAAAATAATCATGCACAAGGGCATGAAAATGAAATATATTGAAAAAGAGAAAAGAGCTTGAGCTCACAAGCTTGTATATAACAAGGGGAAATACCCCTATTTATAAGGAACCAAAGGAGGCCTTGGAGGGGCCTCCAACATAGTCGTTGGAGCCCCTCCAACGGTCACAAATGTGACCGTTGGAGGCGTCCAATAACTATATTGGGCCCCCCAAGGTTTGACCAAAAGGAAAAAAGAAATAAGGAAAAAGAAAAAGAAAAAGAAAAAAATAAAAGTACAACATATTCCTATTGGAATATGCGCAAAACAAAAAAGATGAAAATACCCTTGTCGGGTTTTACAAGAATTACTATATATATACATATATATATATATATATATATATAGAGAGAGAGAGAGAGAGATTTGCATATATACATGGTATATATGTGAATGTATCTCTCTCTCTCTCTCTATATATATATATATATATATAAATATATATTTATACAAATACGAGATTACATCTTAACAGTTTGCACATACAAATTATTATATATAGAGAGAGATTAGCTGCCTACCTTTTTTTGGCGTACCACCAGCATATTAGGCTTTTGAAGTTTTTTTTTCATGTTTTCCATAAATCTAACCATACAGATGTGTTCTACATGCTTGATTTTATACTAATAGACTCTTGGATCATTTGATTCTGACACACAGGTTGGTTCTTGTAATGTTTAAAATTTGACGGTCTAAGATTTTCATAGATATTCAAAGCTTAAAAAATCATGTTTTTATCGAAAAGACATGATCCAAGCATCGTTTCCTTGCAAATCGACCATGCCAAACACATCTGCATGGTTAGATTTGCAAAAAATAACCTGAAAACACCCATTCGCTCACAGTAGGTCAGAAAAGTAGTAGGCATCTACCACTTTTCCTATATATATATACACACACACACACGTGCAGACACACACACACACCAAATGTTGATGTGTCATGCTTTTTAAGTTTGACCGAATCAGTGTCAGTTTACGAGTCTCGTACTCGTGTCTTTGTGACATGGATTTTTGGCCAACCTGTTCGATGCATATTAATAGCACTTGGGCATTTAATATATTGTATATACATCATTTAATGTAGCCTTATCAGCCCACAATCACAAATGTGATCATAGAAAATGGTTTGAGAGAGTAATTTGAATATATGGAAGTGCATTTTTTGAAGCTTTAAATTGATAATTGAATATGTTGAATTTTTTTATGGTCGGCATTTTTTTCTTCGTTCAAGTATCGTATTTATGTGTTTGTTATTTTTCCCATGAAAGATTTATATATTCTGGTAGATCTGCACCTATGTCACCTTCCAATGCGTTGAGAAGCTACCTGATCCTGAGACAAAGCATGCACATTGCTAATGCTACATTGACTATCCAACGACTTATATTAAACCATAGTCACAAATATCACTGAGTTTTTGAAAATCTTACTATTTTATCATGATAAAATTACAAGCCATGATAATTTCGCGAGATTTTCAAAATTTTGCCTGTTTTGAATATCTCACGATATTATTGCAAATTTTCACAAATTTATTGTGGATTATAATCCAAGTACGCTAAATTTTTTTATTAAAAGCAAGGCATTTAGTGTTCACTTTCTAAAAATATCAAAAAACTTTTTAGAAGCAAGGTCATTTAGTGCCCACTTTCTAATAAAACTTAAATGTTGCTGATGTGGATGACTCCAAGTGAACACTTTTGAAGTTTTTGTTTTTTGGTGAGGAAAAGAACAGTTTTTGAAGTTTCAAATTAAATGTAGAAAACAAAAGGGGAACCATCCCTTTAAATAGTGGTGGGAGGGGCGCTTCTTCCCCCTCCTCATCTATATGATACTATTTTTTGTGTTTTTAGTTTCTACTTTATGTTGTTATGACATATAGAAAAGCACTTATTCCACTTCCCTTTCAATGCGGGATTATTTTTGTGTATATTATTTATAAAAATATAATATTTTGTAACTGCCAATACCAATGTGTATTTATTCATAAATTTTTACAATATTTTTATTACACATTTAAATATTTTTATTACATATTTAATATGATATATTTTTTTAAAATCGATATTTTCCCCCAAAAAACATGAACTTTGAAATTCTCCTTAGATATTCCATTGCCGAGAATTTCCCGATAATGATATTTGTGACTGTATTAAACATTTTTTTTAGGTTATATTTTCATTGTCATTTTCTCATGCACATGCACATTAAGAAGCATAGCAATTAGGATATTATGGTGTCGAATGAAAAATTTTTGTGCCTACTTCTTTGGGTTTTATTTGGCAGATGGTATCTGAACGTCAACGTATTGAAGCTTCTCCCATTCCAACTGTTGATAATCCCCCTCCACCTCCTTCATACGAAGAGGCTAATGGTGTATTTACTTCTGCAGCTTATGATAGATCAACTGATACGACCTACTTCTTGGGAGAGGTAAAATTTTGTGTTGCTTGAACTGATAAATTCATCAGCTTTAGCTCTTCAATGGTGTTTTTGACTTCTGCATGGAGATTAAATCCTTGTGGACTTTCTATTGGCAGGTTATGCATCCACATCAAGCTGAATCTGATATCGAGCTTAGCTTGTCTGTTGGGGACTATGTTGTTGTTCGGAAGGTTTTTCTTTTAACCCTATTCCTGAAAATTTTTGCATATAACATTTATTAATACAGGTTTGAGTAGCTATTGTGATGATGTCTTGTTTATTTAAGATTTTGATTCAGAAAGAAAAATCAGACTCACACAAGCTTATCATGAGTTCTAATTATTTTGGAGAATAGTTATGAACTGTTGGCCTGCATATTGTGTTTGCCTATACTGTTAAGTATGAATTATCAAACTAGTGAACCACATAATACACACATGCTTGCATTGTTTGTTAGCATGCTAGCAAATTAATACATATAAATGTATTCCTGTTTTTGAATCTGAGGTTGCATGATCCATCAAAGGTTCTTGATTGGTGATAGGCATAAAATGATCTATTTTGCTCTACATTTGTTTGAAGAAAATGCTGTCTCCAAAAAAAAAATTCCATCCGTTCTTTGCTATTCTGTCATTTCTGGTTTCTCTCTCCCAGTTCGTTCCATTCTGCTGAGGAACTATATGCATTGAAGCCTTGGGTAATAAAAGAATAAAATGTTGGCCATATTTTTGGACCTCTTTCACTATAGGCCTGTAATTTGTTAACATTGGGTCCCGGATATCAAGCTGTGGCTCAAAGTGGATACAAGCTCTGGTGTATGTTGACCATGAACAAAACATATGCAGTAAAAACTTCAATGTTTCCAAACTTTGTCATCTTTAGAGTTGGAATTTCCAAGGTTATTTCCTTAGGCTTCTATAGAATGTATTAAACTTCATATGTTGGGGTTGGCAATAACCAATATTTAGCCTATTTCTGCAGATCTCAGTCCTTTGTCCCAACAACTCCATTTTGATGTGGGGTATAGGTCGGGAATATGGATGATCAAATACAATTGAGCTTGATGTATATTTCTGCATTTTTTAGATTTTTAAACTTTAAAAAAAAATCTATTGAACGTCTTTATTATAATCTGAAAGATATTACAAAGTTAAATCAATGGTTCTTGTGCTTATCAAGAAAAACTGTGAATTATTACTGTAGATTTTGAGGAGGTTGTCCAACTCCAAACATCAAATGGAATTGATAGTCTTTTTTAATGTTTTTTTATGTTGAAAAGAAAACCACGACTCTTTCTGAAGTTGCACTCAGCTCAGATAGGGCACAATTTGTTACATTTTATTAGATGTTACAAATTTTTTTGTGTATTATGATGATGTTGGGATAAACCACCGCGTTGGTAGTGGTTACCCACGATGTGGATAACCCTCTCCCACGAAAGATGTTCCTTTCGTTAAACCCGCATAGAATCAGGAGGAACAATTATGCAAACCGTTCCCACTCTGTGCCTATAAAGGGGTATCATGAGCGACCCCCTGATCACGACAGATACAGAGGAAAAACATGAGAGAAACAAGGGTCGTATCCCTTACCTTTTCATTCAGAAATTTTTCCATCCGGTGAGGGAACGGTGATGTTGCTCACCGACTGCATCCAGTGGCCTGCGCTTGTGAAAGGCAGCAGTCCGACTGAGGAATGAAGCTTTCCTCTACTCCATCCACCACCAGGGGCTTCTCCTGCTCCATTCGCCGCCACCAACCACCAATCTCGATTCACCGATGGCGGCATCAGGTACGCCTTCCAGATGGTTTTCTGTTTATGCGCAGGCTGAACCCAACAATGGGTTATGGGCCCACGATTCCAGTTGCGCCTATGCTCGTCCGACCGGTCTTCTCTACCAGCCGAGGCTTCATCCGCTGCGCTTTCTCCCTTGCAGGGCGCTACTGGTCGGTCGTTGAGTTTGTCGTCGTCCATGGCCGACATTGCCTCCTTTTGCGGAGTACCGGGTTGCCAAAGGTAGTGCCTCCCCACCGCCGACCGCAAATGGGTGGTGGAGACTGCTGCCAGCGACGATTTGTTTGTCGGACCGGCGGCGGCGCTCGCTGAGAAAGGGAGAGAGAGAGAGAGAGAGGAAGCGAGACGATTTGGGGTTTTTCGAAACCCTAAATCGTAAAGAGAGTATTTATACTCTTGGGTCGGGTCTGGACCCGGCCCTTGCCCCATTTGCATCGACCCATAATAAATTGAATTGGGTCCAAGTTCGGATATGGACCCTCCCCAACCAAATTGATCCATCAGGTAATCTGGATCGGATCCGGGATTTGGGTTGGGACCCGGTTCTGTAAAGATCCATTACCCGCAAGGATTTGGGTCGGGATCTGGTCCATAAGCAGATTTGATCCATATTACTTGACCCGATCCATAAAAGTCTTTTTGGATCGGATCCGGTTCTCGGGTAATGGATCCCAAATCCTTTTGACCCCGACCTATTATGATTTTGGATTCGGGTCAGGTCTATGAGATTCGTTTTGGATTTTTGGAATCCTATCTGATCCACTAAGTTCTTTTGGATCGGATTGCGGTTCAGACCCAGATCTGGTGACCCGTACTGACGCATGATATCGATCCAGGTCAGATCCAGATACAGATCTTCGGGTCTCAGATCCCGAATCTAAAAATCTTTCTCTGGATTGGATCCGGGTAAGCCGGACCGGTTCTGTTAGTGGCAGATCCAAAATCTGATTTTAAAACCGGATTATACGGTTTTGGATCCGTCAGTCTGATAGAACCGGATCTGAATGATCTGTAATAGGGTCTGAACCGGTTCAGTCAGTTCGGCCTGTTTCTGAATGGATTCGGGTCTCTTTGGAACCGATTCTCAAACAACCGGTTCAGAGTGTTACAGACTCGGTTCGATGTATTCTAAACCGATTCAGAGCTTGTTTTGAGTGGTTCAACCAGTTTTGGAACCGGTTCGGGGGTCTTTTGACAGGTTCATCCAATTTTGGGACCGGTTCTGGGGTCTTTTTGACTGGTTCATCCAATTTTGGGACCGATTTGGGGGTTTATTTGGCTGGTTCTTTCGGTTTTGAGACCGGTTCGAAGGTTTTATAGTCGATTCATAAGGTTTGAGAATCGATTCAAAAAATTGGTGATCGTTTCAAGCTTTTATTTCATCGGTTTACCAATGTTTACCATCGGTTTATTTCAAGTTACAACTTGTTTAAAGTGTTAATTCATTTTTTTTATGAATATTCAATATTGGCATTAAGGATAGTAAGATGATTTAGTCTATTCATGTCACCAAAGTGACTGAATACACGTATGTTGTCGAAAAGTGTCAGTATTATCATACAGTTTTTAGCCAATATGAATGTTGTACTTAGATTTGTGAAGCGATAAATGATCCAAAAGAAGTTTTATCGTGTTTAGAATTTAAGTAGGGTAAAATAAGGTAAATGTGTCGAGATACATCGCACACGTGTATCCAAAGGTACCTTGTGTCAATGATCTAACTTCACAAGAACCTTAGTTTTATCAAATATGGTCGGCAGGTGAAGTGGTTTCGCGTGTTGGAGCTCTTACCAAAGTAAGGCTTCAATGACCCCCTATACTCGCTTGAAAATAAGCATATTAAGGGCCTTTATTAATTTGCTTTTTTCATTAAGTTTTGTCTCGTACGAATGCCTTTTTTATACATACCTTTTGTCGTGCAGTTTCTAGTGCTGTGATTTTATATGACTCTAGTTGTATTCTCTTTCTAGATAGATCGAACTTTAGTAATGGGAAATAGATTGTTTTCTTTATATTAGGTTATATGGATTTAGATCTGGCCCTAAGGATAGATGAACCCGCTGCCTTGAATGATCAAAGCACTGTTGATCAAAAGAATGCTTTTGAAAAGTGAAAGCATTTGAATAAACTTAGCATGTTGCTTCTGCAATCTAAGGTGGCTAAGAATATTCGAAGTGTCATCCTGCAATGCATGACAGTGAGAGAATTTCTGAGTGCTATTGAAGTACAATTCGTGAGTTCAAACAAGGTCAGAACCCGTACCCTCATGTCAAAGCTCATATCTATGAAATATACTGGAAGGGGAAACATTCACTAGCATATTTTGGAGATGAGGAACATAGCGTCTCAGCTGAATGACATGAAGCAGACCATTTCTGATTCTTTCTTAGTTTATTTAGTTCTAGCATCCTTACCCTTGGAATGCAGACCTTTCAAAATCTCTTAGAATACACATAATGATGAATGAACGTTTAATGAACTTATGTCCAAGTATGTTGAAGAAGAAGATAGATTGAAAGGAGAGAAGGTGCAGAGTGCACATAGGGCTTCTCATGCACCCAAGATAGGACATAAGAAGAATGCATTTAAGAGAAATGCTAGGAAGAAGCCAGCAGGGGATAAGACATCCCAAGGCAATATCTCCGACTCTGCTCCCATAAAGTGCTTATTTTGCAAGAAGAAGGGACACAGTAAAGCATATTGCATAAAGTACAAGTGGTTGGAAAAGAAAGATAATTTGTCATTTGTTTTTCATAAATGTAATTTATTACAAATTCCTGAAAATAGCTGGTGGATTGATTCTGGTGCTATTGTTCATATTTTCAACTGTCTACAGTTGTTCATAAGCAGAAGAGAACCAACAATGCATGAGAAGAGCATCTATTTGGAAAACAAGATGTGTTCGCATGTGAAAGGTGTTGTGACCTGCAAGATTACTTTAAATACAGGCGTAGATTTGGATCTTCATGATGTCTTTTATATTTCATCATATAGTAGAAACTTAATTTTAATTTCAAAATTGGATATTGTTTTAAGTTTGAAAATTCTAAATTGTTTATTTATAGAAATTCTGTTGAAATTGGTTCTGCATTAGTTTATGATGGTTTGTATAAATTATACTAGAAGATCTAAACCCAAGAGTCTTTGACTTCTGAATACACATTGGTTGAGAATAAACGTAGCATGATTAATGATAAATCCTACATGCTTTGGCATCGAAGGTTGGGTCATATCTCTGAAAAGAGAATAAAGAGACTCGTAAATGAAGGAATCTTGAAATCTCTAGATTTTACCGACAATGACCCGTGTGTTGATTGCATAAAGGCTAAGTATACAAACACATATAAAGATGGTTTCAAATGTAGTAGTGAGATATTGGAGATAGTCCATACGGATGTATGTGGACCGTTTACCCCCTGTTACAAAGGCGAGAAATATTTTGTCACCTTTATTGATATGTGACAAAATATTTCACCTTTATTTACGGTATATGTATCTCTACTTGATTTTCGAAAAATTTGATGTTTTCCAGATGTTTAAGGAATTTAAGAAAGAAGTAGAAGAACAAACCGATAAAGTTATTAAAATAGTCAGGTCTGATAAAGGTGGCAAATATTGTGGTAGGTTTACTGAGATGGGGCAAAGGGAATGACCATTAGTGCGATTTTTAAAAGAAGAAGGCATTGTGCCTCAGTATACCATGTCTGGTAGTGCCTACCAGAATGGTGTAGCTGAAAGGAGAAGTCATACGCTTAAAGAAATAGTCAGGGCTATGTTGAATTATTCAACACTTCACATGAAGTTGTGGGGTGAAGCCTTAAGAACAACTGTGCATATTTTGAATAAGGTACCTACAAAATCTGTGCCTAAAACTCCTTACGAGTTGTGGACAGGTAAAAAACCATCACTATCTTATATGCATATATGGGGATGTCCTGCAGAGGTTAAGTTATATAACCTCCATATTAAAGCCTTTGATCCAAGAACAACCAGTGGATATTTCATTGGTTATCCAGAAAGATCAAAAGGATACAAGTTTTATTGTCTATCTCATTCACCATAGATTATTGAAATGGATAAGGCAAAATTTTTTGAAGATGATTCAGTAGGATTAAGTGCATTTCAAAACATTGGTTTTGAGAAAATACAGGATTCACTTTCATTACCTGTTAAGGAAAACACCGAGAGATACCACATTATTATCCCTAATGTTGATGTGGTTGAACACTTGGTTGTTGATGCACAAATCCAAAGTGAAACTATTGTGGACAATGCAGATGAGCACGAACAGGATGAACAGGTTCAATCTGAGTCTGAAGAACGACCTATTTGGAGATCCACAAGAGTTAGGAAATCTATCATACATCCTGATTGTGTGGTGTACCTTCAGGAGCCTGATGATTTCATAGATATAGATGATGACCCGTTGTCTTTTATGGAAGCTGTTGAAAGCAAACAATCTTCGCACTGGATAAAAGTCATGAAATAAGAGTTGGACACTATGACTAAGAATCAAGTGTGGGATCTTGTCGAGTCACCTAAAGGAGTAAAACTCATAGGGTGTAAATGGGTCTTTAAGACCAAAAGGGACTCCAAAGGTGACATAGAGAGACATAAGGCAAGCTTGGTTGCTAAAGGGTTCACCTAGATGGAGGGCATTGACTATAATGAGACATTTTCTCGTCTCAACTAAAGAGTCAATGAGGATAATTTTGACCCTCGTAACTTATTATGACTTAGAGCTACATCAGATGGACGTGAAAACGTTCCTCAATGGGGATCTGAATGAAGAGGTATACATGGAACAACCTCTTGGTTTATCTGAATATGATCGTTTGGTTTGCATGCTTAATAAATCAATATATGGACTTAAACAGGCCTCCCGACAGTGGTATATTAAATTTTTTCAAGTAATTGTGACTTTCGGGTTTACAAAAAACATTATTGATCAATGTATATACCTTAAGGAAAGTGAGAATAAGTTCATTATATTGATGTTATATGTGGATGACATTTTGCTGGCAACCAACGATATAAAGTTACTTTCAGAGACAAAACAGTTTCTTGCATCACATTTTGATATGAAAGATATGGGTGAGGCTGCTTATGTTCTTGGCATTGAGATCCGTCGAGACAGAGCAAAAGGTTTTCTAGGCCTCTCCCAAAGATCCTACATAAATAAAGTGTTAAAGCGATATGGGATGGAGAATTGTTCTCCTAGTTCAAAACCCATATCAAAAGGTGACAAGCTGAGCCTAAAGGATTGTCCACAGGACGATGTTGACAAAGCACATATGAGTGCTTATCCATATGCATCAGTTGTTGGCAGCTTGCAATACGCGTAGACTTGTTTTCGTCCAGATATCTCTTTCACAGTAGGAGTGCTTGGTAGATTTCAGTCTAACCCAGGCATATTCCATTGGAAAGCTGCCAAGAAAGTCTTGCGGTATTTGCAAGGGACAAAGGACTATATGTTGATGTATCATAAAGTTGATCACCTTGAGGTCATTGGCTACTCAGATGCGAACTTAGGAGGATGCCTTGATAGTAGAAAGTCTACTATTGGGTACGTCTTCTTACTTGCTGGGGGCGCAATTTCTTGGAGGAGTGGAAAGCAGACGACCACTGCTGCTCACACCATGGAGGCAAAGCGATATGGGATGGAGAATTGTTCTCTTAGTTCAACATCCATATCAAAAGGTGACAAACTGAGCCTAAAGGATTGTCCACAAGATGATGTTGACAAAGCACATATGAGTGCTTATCTATATGCATCAGTTGTTGGCAGCTTGCAATACGTGCAGACTTATTTTCATCCAGATATCTCTTTCACAGTAGGAGTGTTTGGTAGATTTCAGTCTAACCTAGGCATATCCTTTTGGAAAGTTGCCAAGAAAGTCTTGCGGTATTTGCAAGGGACAAAAGACTATATGTTGATGTATAATAAAGTTGATCACCTCGAGGTCATTGGCTACTCAGATGTGGACTTAGGAGGATGCTTTGATAGTAGAAAGTCTACTATTGGGTACGTCTTCTTACTTGCTGGGGGCGCAATCTTTTGGAGGAGTGGAAAGCAGACAACCACTGTTGCTCACACCATTGAGGCAAAATTCATAGCATTGTACGAGACTACCTCGCAGGCCATATGGTTGAAGAACTTCATATCACAGTTAAAGGTGGTCGATTTTATTGAGAAACCATTGAATGTCTACTACGATAATGAAGTTGTGGTGTCCTTTTCGAACAACAACAAAAGTACTACGTCATGCAAGCATATGAAGCTAAAATATTTTGTTGTTAAAGAAATGATAGAGAATCATCTAGTGCATATTGTCAATATTGGTACCAAAGAAATGATTGTTGATTCTCTTACTAAAGGGCTAGCACCGGGATTATATTCTGAACATGTATTGAGGATGAGCTTGTTAAACTCTTTTTGACATATGCATATGAATAAAGTGATCATATTCAGTTCATTGATTCTTGTTATTACTTGTTTGTTGTTAATCTCATAAGGATTAGAGATTCAACTAAGGATCTATAGAATAGATTATAAAGGCCAATCTATTCATCAAGTCATTCCCATAAAGTTTTCTGATTAAGGGTTTATCGTTAGAACAAGTGAGAGAATGTTGGGATAAACCACCGCGTTGGTGGTGGTTAGCCACGATGTGGATAACCCTCTCCCACGGAAGATGTTCTTTCCGTTAAACCCGCACAGAATCAGGAGGGAACATTTATGCAAACCGGTCCCACTCTATGCCTATAAAGGGGTATCATGAGCGACCCCCTGATCACGGCAAATACAGAGGAAAAACAGGAGAGAAACAAGGTCGTATCCCTTACCTTTTCATTCGGAAATTTTTCCATCCAGTGAGGGAACACTGATCCTGCTCACCGACTGCATCCAATGGTCTGCACTCGTGGAAGGCAGCAATCCGGCTGAGGAGTGAAGCTTTCCTCTACTCCATCCACCACCAGCGGCTTCCCCTGCTCCGTTCGCCACCACCAGCCACCAATCTCGATTCACCGATGGCGGCATCAGGTACGCCTTCCAGATGGTTTTTTGTTTATGCGCATGCTGAACCCAGCAGTCCATGCCAAATTATTTCCTGTGAGCTGAATTTCTTCTGATCGATTGTGGTAGATAATGTTGATGGATGTTATGATCTGGGCCTTATATAAACATTTTTCCATGTCCAGATAATTCAGTGCCTGTCACCTTGTATCTGCAGCTTTGTTATTGGTCACTTACTTTTCGGCATTATTCATCATGTTCTTTTAAATCAGATACCTTGCATTTTGTGAAATCTATTAGGTTTACAAGCCTCTTGGACTACTTCATGAGAAGTCTTCTAAGTTCCAATCAAATATTTCACAAAATAGCCTTGTATTATCTTCATAATGGTAATGACGATGGTGAAATCCTCAATTATAGTGTGGCCTTCTGGGACAGTTTGTTCAGGAATTCCTATATAATTAAGTACTTGGTTCCATAGATATCTCAAAAGTTTGTCTCTAATTTGTCAGTGGCATCTGCAATGTAACGTTATAGCTGTGCAGAGACAAGCAGCCTTGATATGTTACTTTTAATACTTTACCTGCACTTGCTTCAAATATGGTATTGTGTTCATCTTTTTTTTAGTGTGAAAATATGGCGTTCTGCTTGTCATAGCTGTCTTATTTTCGTTGAGCTGCTGCCAGGTATCTAATAATGGATGGGCTGAGGGTGAGTGCAAGGCGAGGGCTGGTTGGTTCCCTTTTGAATACGTTGAAAGACGGGAACGTGTTCTTGCGAGCAAGATGGCTGAAGTCTTTTAGGGTTTTCTCTGTTGGCATTGGGAAGCAGTCAAAGCATAAATATACTGTTGCATGTGTTTACAGGAGAGACGGCACATTAATCATACAAAGTGGGATACTGTTCTGGTGTATGTTTTCTTTCTCTCATATCGGTACCATATGTATGTCCGAGTCTGGTGGCCATGAAACACTTGTAATGTTGGTGTTCTGCTCAACTTCACCATATAAATGTTAATTGAATTATTGTTTCAACAAATTATATTGGATATCTTCTTTTTTGCTGAGCAAGCGGCTTGTATCATATGGTGGGTTACTGCTCTGTCAGTCAACGTGTTTCTCGTAGACAGAAATTAAAGGAAACAAATATGGTGCTACCAAACCTCAATTTTGCTTTCGCTTTTTGAACTTTGTTCAAGCCCACTGCAGGCTGCCTCAAGGATGTAGCATTGATCCAGGCAACACAAGTTTTGTGTCACTGAAGCCAAATTGCCTGCTTTGAATTCCGTGTCCTGGTTTTGGACATGCTTGCATTCTCGTATGCCACTTTTTTTCATTTAGAATGCTAGCCCGTTGATCATTTCCCCAAGGGTCTTTTGTCTAGATTACTTTCTCATCAGAGTAGATTCCATTTTTTACATGAGAAAATGAGATATTTTCTGCAAATATGGAGAGAGAGAGAGAGAGAGAGAGAGAGAGAGAGAGAGAGAGAGAGAGAGAGAGAGAGAGAGAGAGAGAGAGAGAGCTAGGTCCGTTTGTTTCACTCATGGAAAGAAAAGGCCTTTTATGAGAAGGGGCATGCCTTTTCAGAAAATCATGCCAGCTCAGTCTTTTCATGAGAATGCTCATATAACAAGAGATATATATGAAAAAGTGGTAGGTGGTGGAAAAAAAATACGGAAAATGACCTTATTTTACGATAAATTGGATGTATTTTTCAAAAAAACTCAGAATTTGTCAAAATAGGACTAATTTTACAGGTTCTTGACTTTTGTAGGAGTTTTTATCCTTAGCACTTGTGAAATTCTTCGATTTTTGTGTGATACATCTCAATACTCTCGATCTTGCTAAATCTCACTAAAAATAAAATTTACACAATATTTTTTGCAGAAATCACATATTTTGCACAAATAGTATGAAAAACACAATATTTTTGTGAAAATCTCTTGTGAATTTTATCAAGAGTTTTTCATTGGTGGTTGCAAAAATCTGCTTGTTGATACAAAATTCATAGACTTTTGAGGAATTCATAGACTTTTGTATGTAAAATTCTATTTTAGCGTGCGAATTTACGTGTATATATTGGTGATTAGAGTGCGAAATTTGTTAAGAGTTTCATGTTGGTTGTTGTGAAAGTCTACTTTCAATGCAGAATCATAAAATGTTTACAGAATTCATGGACTTTTGCATGCTATCGACTTTAAACGATGCAAGATTTCATTTTAACGTGTGAATTTATCTATATATATGTGATTAGTGGTGATTGTGATTTTTGGTTCTGATTTATGAATTTTCGTATGAACATAGTATAAAAACAAAGCAAGGTTTAACAAAAGCTAAGGTTTTTGTGGTCTCTAATCAATGAAAAATTATGGTCATTTTTTTAGGGTCAAGCATCGACGATGAGAAGATCATCGGTACTTCATCGGCTTAAAATCATCTACCATAAGTTTTTCAGTAATCGCATATTATGGTATGTGTGACGCTCCAAAAATTTGGGGATTTTTTTTATAAAGATATTAAACCTTTAAAAAATACAAAAAAACCTTTGTAAATATTTCAAAAACAATCTCAAACTTGAGCACATCACATATATAGAATCAAACAATTCAAAACATTTGCAATAAATATTCAAAACCCATTTCATTTATTTCATAAATGAAATTCAAAGTTACAAGAACAACCAAAACCATACAAGATGAGTCCAATCTAGTCCATTATAAAAATCTAAATCCTCATAGTGTGATGATCATTTGCCTACTCCTATGAATTTGTAAAAGTAAAAGAAACCAGGTATGAGACATCATGTCTCCGTATAATTCTGTAGACCCTTATTAGGTTTTTAGAATATCAATTACATAATTAGAAAACCATAATAGGTTACATACCTATTTACGTAACCATAAATCATCCTACGCTGATTTAAAATGCAATATGCATAATTGTATATGTATACCATAACATACAAGCCACACATATCTTTATACATGATCTATACAAACTTTATACATATTTTAAATGTAAATCAAAGCACGTAATGCACACATACACCAATACGTGCATATTACACAACTCATGTGTATGAGTAGCTTGTGCGTATTCTTACACACAATCACTCAAGAATACAATTATGTAATTTATCTAATTTAGGCATGCATTCATATATATATATTGAATTTAGGCATGTAATCATAATAACATTCATTTCAGCATACAATTACGCTCATATATAATTCAAGCACGCAATCATACTCATATTAAATTTAATATGCATTTATGCATAAAACATTATTCAAATATCCAATCATGACTTACCTTATACATGACAACGTTTCATTTCTCTTTTAATTACATTGCTTTTGCTTTATATGCTATGCTTGCAACAATTTCATATTAATTTCATCCTATTAACCCAGAGCACCACTCTTGGCCGACTATGAAAAATCAAGCCTCACAAGGGGGTGTTCATTCAACCAATTTGTATTTTTCATATTTTAACTCCAAAGAGTAGAAGCGGCTGACACGAGTATGGGACACGTTGTTCCTCAAAGTGGCAAATGGTAGTGCACTATTAAAGCACACAATTGTAGCTCAAACTCCGCCACGTGTGTCAGAGCGTAAAGTCCCCTTAGACCACCGTAGTAGAAGAAGAGTTTATATTTGTCCCTACAGAACTGCCTAAGTCCACGTTTGTCAAGAATGACTTACGGCTACGTTTGAAAATTCTCACGGGGTTGGTGCAACGCAGGTTCACATTTGACTCACTTGCTCGACCTCAATAGTACAAGCCAATGTCACTCCATCTTTCAGTCGTGACTATTAAGTACAACTTTTCTTATATTTTTAAAACTTTTTCTAAATGCATAATATTTAACAAAGAAAACACACATGCTAGGCATTATGAAATGAATAGTTGCACTCGGGTCAATACTCGTAATTTTTATGCTATTTAATCATGCATTTCATACATATCTCATTGCCATAATTGCAATTTAAACATGAATAACAGAAATGCGATGAACACATTGGGTCAATACCCATCAATTCGTTATATTTAGTCATGCATATCACAATTCATGCATATTTGTCTTACGTGCAAGTTTCAAAGTGTGAATAAAAAATTGATGTAACGCCCCAAAAGTTCGACTTGAGACAAGAAGGTTTGAATGAAATTTCCTTCGAAAGTCAGAGTTTGCAGCAAAGGTTTTTAGTGATACAAAAAGTTTTTAATAAAAGCACAAGTCAATTCTTCTGAGCACGTTAGCAAAAAGACCCAACACAAATCTATTTTCTAACTAAGCCAAGCAGTGAACAAAAAGATAGAAAAGATTTTATCCATAAAAAGGTTTAGTCTGTACAGAGCAGTGTGGGTCATCCACCCCTAACAACAAAAGTACAAAAACCTGAAGCAAAATAGCTAGAATGCCGACAAGAGAGGTGAGGCTTTGATCATGTAGCATTG
The DNA here is from genome assembly GCF_984573655.1 of Nuphar pumila. Lineage (NCBI taxonomy): Eukaryota > Viridiplantae > Streptophyta > Magnoliopsida > Nymphaeales > Nymphaeaceae > Nuphar > Nuphar pumila. The sequence continues at coordinate 27,236,065 of NC_143251.1, forward strand.
CACCACCGCCTGTAAGGAGAGCCTACCTATCACCTACACCCATAAAAATGGGGTCAGTCCTGTGAAAACTGATAGGTGCACAAAAAAGAACAAGAAGAACAATAACTAATCTAAAGCATGCTCATATCTAAGCAGATAGACTGGTGCAACAGACAGAAAGCAAGTGACTAGCCAAGATTATAGCAAAGCTAACATAAGTATCATCATGAGCATAACCAGGATAATCATACAGTGATACAAATCTAGTTGTAAACAGTGGCAACAAGGCTAATCATGCATACTTTTAAACTATCTCAAGTAGCAAACCAATAGCAAGGTAAAACATGCAATCAAGCTCAAGAGCAAAGAACTGTTAGGACATCACCAACGTGCCAATCTAATAATACTTGTGAGCATGTCATGTTTTGTTCTAATTTTTAACTGACCATTCTGGGTACGCACAATGTATGAAACACAGAAACAGTCGAGATCGATTCGGGGGTCCATTATGCTATGTATTTTTTTATACTCTGAATGACTGACTGAGTCCGCTTCTAAGGGGACGACCAATGGACAAGAGAGTAAGACCCTAAAGGCAAATATGGCCCAAGGATGCATCCAACTTCTGCAGAAGTGTCGGACGACTACCACCTAGGATACTTATGGTAGCCAACATTTCCCCTACCTTCGATGACTGGGAAAGCTAGACCTTTGCCCATAATAACCATTAATAGCATGTCTATTAGAGTTTTTGTACCATCCATCATCTCCCTTGATGAACCATCCCGAACAAGTACAATGAGGGGTTTTTCTTTATCATCGCCTTGTTCTATATGCCCTGGTCTATTCGACCCACTCGAGCATCTTGCCTATGAAGGCACATGATTATCATTTAGTGAAATATCTATAATTATGCCTTATCGCATACCATGAGGTTGATCCACCTCGTGCTACTCATCGTAGCATCCCATATCATCGCCAAGGGATGTAACTACGTTGATAGCCAAGGGCCACAAGGAGGCACCCAAAACAAGCTCAAACCTGTCAACATTCTCGAGAGAAACCTGAGAAATAGAAACAATAGCATAATCACAATTTACATGGTGCAGGCAAGAAATAAAGTAGTAAGAGCGTAAACAAGCAAGTCAAGAACAAGGCCAAGGCGCGTAAAGTGTGGGGCAACAAAAAATAAAGTGCTGAAAAGTAAGCAGTCAAGGCGCATAAAGCACGGGGCAACAAAAAGTAAGTGCTGAAAAGTAAACAGCCAAGGCGCATAAAGCGCGAGGCGACAGAAAGTAAGTGCTGAAAAGTAAACAGCCAAGGCGCATAAAGCGGGAGGCGACAGAAAGTAAGTGCTGAAAAGTAAACAGCCAAGGCGCATAAAGCGCAAAGCGACAGAAAGTAAGTTTTGAAAAGTAAATAGCCAAGGCTTCTAAAGCGCGGGGCGACATAAAATAAGTGTTGAAAAGTAAACATCCAAGGCGCATAAAGCGCGAGGTGACAGAAAGTAAAGTGTTGAAAAGTAAACAGGACAAGGATCGCGAAACTGCGTCCTTGAGTTAAAAGACAGAAAGTAAAGTCTATGCACATAAAACACAACGACAACAGAAAGTAAAGTGCTGAAAAGATAAAGAGGACAAGGATAATGAAATTGCGTCCTCGAGTTAAAGAACGTACATATATAACTTATATGTATACGTATATAATCGTCGTCTTGTTCGATTATCTTTTCTTTATTTTAGTTTTGTTCATTCAAGGTCCTTTTAAGCAACTTTTCCCTACCTTGGGGGGTTGCGAGTTCTCGAACATCTGCAAGCGTAAGTGCGAACAGTCTTGGGCCACGGGACACAAGTGTGCTCTATTGTGCAACCTGCAAGTGTAAAAAGGTTAGCATGAAAGTCAAAGTCAGAAAATGGGTTTGACAGCACCTGCAACGATATCGGACCACCCAGACAGGAACTCCCTACTAGAAGACAGTGGAGGGAGCACGACAAGAGGGACAAAAGAAGCATGCCTCTGTCGACAACCAAAAGGGACAGAAGGAACGAAGCCACCTATCAAACACGACAAATGGCAGGGGGCTCTGCCCCCTGCTGGCAAACAGGGAACAGACAGAGGGAACAAAGCCCCATGTCAAACACGGCAGATGGCAGAGGGCTCTGCCCCTCTGCCGACAAACAGAGAACGAACAGGGGGAACCAAGCCCTCTGTCGAACAGCAGGTGGCAGGGGGCTCCGCCCCCTACCGACAACCAAAAAGGGACAGGGGGAATGAAGCCCCTTGTCGAACACGGCAGATGGCATGGGGCTCTTCCCCCCCTGTCAACAAATAGAGAACGGACAGGGGGAACAGAGCCCCATGTCGAACACGGTAGATGGCAGGGGGCTCTGCCCCCCCCCCCCCACCCCCCTGTCGACAAATAGAGAACGGACAGGGGGAACGGAGCCCCCTGTCGAACAGCAGGTGGCAGTGAGCTCCGCCCCCTGCCGACAACCAAAAAGGGACAGGGGGAACGATGCCCCTTGTCGAACACGACAGATGGCAGAGGGCTCCCCCCCCTACCGGCAAACAGGGAACATAACCCCCTGTCAAACAACAGGTAGTAGGGGGCTCTGCCCCCCCTACCGGCAACTCAAAAAAAGGAAAGGGGGAATAGAGCCCCTTGTTGAACACGGTGAATCGGTAGGGGGATCTTCCCCCCTGCCAGCAAACAAGAAGGGACAGGGGGAACGAAGCCCCCTGTCGACACGGAGAATCAGCAGGGGGCTCCGCTCCCCTGTCGGCAAACAAAAAGGGAACAGGGAGAGCGGAGTCTCTCTGTCGACACAACGAGTGGCAGGGGGGAGCGGAGCCCCCTGTCGACACGGCAAAACGAGAAAATAAGGGCGGTGGGGGGGGGGGGGTTACCTGGGGGCTACCGGCAATGACTCTGGTGTCACCGACAGACGCAGAAGAACAAAGGGAGGGTGGTGTCGAAGACGTCAGCCGAGGTTGTCAAAGCGGAAGGTGGAGGTGGTGGGTCACTGGCGCCCACGCAGCAAAGGAAGAAGGGTGGTCGGCGGCTTTGGTTGTCGACACTCGCTTAGAGGGTGAGATGGCCGACGGCTTCGGTCGTCGGCAACGATGGTCACGGGGGATAAGATACGATGGGAGAAGACAGGAGGAACAGAGAGGAGAGAGAATGGGTGAGGGCTTTTGCCTCTCGCCCGAGGTGCCTGTGCCTTTTTAAAAGGCACAGGCTTCTCGAATAAGCGAGAAGTCGGGCCCGGGCTGGGCTCAGATTTGACACCGCAGACCGACCGAGGCACGTGTCCAACACATGTCAGACTCAAAAAAAAATTTAAGTGGACTTTATAACTGAACATTTGAAACAATCATTTGCGTCAATACCCATTACTTCTGCATTCAAAAGTGTATATTGCATAATATGACATGAATTTTGAGATCTTTGCATTCAAAGCAATCATTTGGGTTAATACTCAATATAATCATATTTTTTAAACATGCAACACTTATATGATTTACCATTTGCTATATTCGCAAATGTCTAACACAAACCAAAGTTTTACACATGGAACCAACGTAAGGGTCAATACCCATTACATTCATGAAATTTCTATACACATCGCATATATCACACTGCATTTGTCATTCTAACAAATATCAAACACGAATAACAAATCTTTTCCTTCAAAAAAATTATTTGAGGTTGAAACCCCTCAATTTCATAGCAAGAACCGTAACGACCCCAACTCATACCCCTTGAGAATGCAATTTTTTTTAAATCATTGCGAAAATATTCCGAGAGACTCGGGGCCTTTACAGTTTCACTCACCATTGAATAACCGAACCAATGACAATGGATCTTATATTTATCATCCATACTAAATCAAACCAAACTTTTATTGAATAATTAATGATAGGTCTCGAGACAATTGCATAAGAAAATTTAGAGTGAATAAATAATTGAATGTAAAAAAAAGCAGAGCCACATTGTCCATCTCTAAAGCGGTTTAGCAAATGTGTATCACTCGTAGCTCTCCCAGAAGCGAGTCACTTCACTAATCCTCTGCGACTGCAAAAAACCATAAAAATAGAGTGTCAGAAATCCAAAAAAATTTACGTACGAATCCCTCTAATGAATTAAATGAGCATAAAGAGTACAAATAAGAATTTATGTAATATTTTTTGAGAAATGCATTTATTATATATTCATAATTTGATTAAGCATTCATGCAATAAAGACAATTATTAAGCATAAAAAATCATTTAATAAGTAACAGAGATCACAATTTAAGTAATACAATCATTTAACATGCATTAGGAAACAACATTAAGCATTTATCAACATTTAACAGTTAAGAAAATAGGTAAACATGTATGATCTAATGCATAGCAAGAATATACATGGCTTCAGTACAATGCATGAGTAAATTATTACCACTTATTAGAATTTTCTTTTCATATGCATGTTTCATCGCTATACAGAGTAATCTCTATACGGAGTAATCGCTATACATAATAATACCTACAACAGTACATCGCGACATCCAGTAGCGATTAACATACCTTGGTCACACTTTTCTCCTCTTCATCATATCCCTTCCTTTACTTTTGTACTTCTTCATTCGCTCTTTCGTATCCATCATCTGCTTTTTCCTTTTTCTTTCCTTCTCTTCCTCCTTCTGCTTCTTCCTTTCTCTTTTCTTCTCTTTCTCGTCCTCCTTCTCCTTCCTTTGTCTTTCTTTCTCTTCCTCATCCTCCTTCTTCTTCCTTTCTCTTTCCTTCTCTTTCTCGTCCTCCTTCTTCTTCCTTGGTCTTTCTTTCTCTTCCTCATCCTTTGCCTTTCCTTCTCTTCTTCGTCCTCCTTTTCCTTCCTATGTATTTTTTTCTCTTCCTCGTCATCCTTCTCCTTCCTTTGTTTTTTCTTCTCTTCCCCATCCTCCTTCTCTTTCCTTTGCCTTTCCTTCTCTTTCTTATCCTGAATCTACTTTCTTTTCCTTTTATCTTTCTTGTTCTTCAATTGTCGTTGCTTCTCTTCCTCCTTCTCCTTTTTCAAATGTCTTTGCTTCTCTTCCTCCTCCTTCTTCAATTGCTTTCGCTTCTCTTTCTCCTTCTCCTTATTCTTCCTTTGCTTTTCCTTCTCCTCCTCCTTCTTTTGCCTTCACTTCTCTTTCTCCTCCTTATTCTTTCTTTGTGTTTCCCTCTCCTCCTCCTCCTTCTTCTGCCTTTGCTTCTCTTCCTCCTTCTCTTTATTCTTCTTTTGTCTTTTCCTCTCCTCCTCCTCCTCTTGCCTTCGCTTCTCTTCCTCCTTCTCCTTATTTTTCCTTTGCTTTCCCCTATCGTCCACCTCCTCCTTCCTTTGCGTCGATTTTTTTTGCTTTTTTTATTATCCGCCTCCTTCCTTTTCTTGTACTTCTCTTTGTCATCATTCTTCTTCTTTTTCATCTGTACTTATTCCTCATCATTCTTCGTTGAATTATCATCTTCAATATCTGACGAATTAGGCTTCGCTCTATACTTTACCAAGAATTGCTCTCTTTTTTTATCATTCTCAATCATCATTATTTTATAGTACACTTCTAATTGCTTATACAAAGCATATTTTTTGATGATTTTGTCATGAGATTTCTCCTCTAATGACAAAGTATTTCTTCTCTTACGAATGTAAGCCATTGGTAACCTACACAACACAAAAATTTACCAAGACGACAAAGGGTGCTTTGGCGAAAGAAGATGAAGCATTAGATTTTTTGTAGAACATTTATGGGGAAATATTGCGAGGATCTCCTTTTATAGCAGAGGAGTTTAATGATTATGGGACCTGCCAAAGATTTTATAATAAAATAACATATACCTTTAAGTGATTCACATTTTAGGCGGTTTACGCAATGACGTCTTTGTCGACCACAAATCGATATAGAAATTCCTGTTGATAGCTTATAAATCGATATACAGAATCAAGATAGAAATCGATATTAAGAATCAAAATAATATCTTAAATCGATATCAAGAATCAGCATAAAATAGATATTAAGATTCAGAACAATATCTTAAATCGATTTGGAAATTCGTATTGATATCTTAAAAATTGATATTTAGAATCAAAACAATATCTTAAATCGATATTAAGAATCAACATAGAAATCGATATTAAGATTCAGAACAATATCTTAAATCGATTTGAAAATTCGCATTGATATCTTAAAAATTGATATTTAGAATTAAAATAATATCTTAAATCATTATTAAGAATCAAAATAATATCTTAAATCGATATGATAATTCCTATTGATATCTTAAAAATCATTATAATGTTTAGTCAATTTGCTTTTGTTACGAAAATATTGTCATAGTATCACGTAAATCGATGATCAAATATCATACAAATCGATATAGAAATTCCTGTTGATAGCTTATAAATCGATATACATAATCAACATATAAATTGAGAGTTTAGGTTTTAGGGTTTAGGTTTTAGGGTTAGGGTTTAGGGTTAGGGTTTAGGGTTTAGGGTTTAGGTTTTAAGGTTTAGGGTTTAGTAATATATTAAGGGTTTAAGGTTTAGCGTTACGGTTTAGTAAGATATTAAGGGTTTATGGTTTAGGGTTAGGGTTTAGGGTTAGGGTTAGGGTTTAGGATTTAGGTTTAGGGTTTAGGGTTTAAGGCTTAGGGTTTTGGGTTTAGGGTTAGGGTATAGAGTTTCGGGTTTAGGGTTAGGGTTTACGATTTAGGGTTAAGGTTTAGGTTTAGGGTTTAGGGTTTAGGGTTTAGAGTTTAGGGTTTAGAGTTTAGGGTTTAGGATTAAAGGGTTTAGGTTTAGGGTTTATGTTTAGGTTTAGGTTTAGGTTTAGGATTTAGAGTTTAGGTTTTAGGGTTAGGGTTTAGTTGTATATTAAGGGTTTAGGGTTTAGGGTTAGGGTTTAGGCATTAGGGTTTAGGGTTAGGGTTTAGGCATTAGGGTTTACGGGTTAGGGTTAGGGTTTAGTAATATATTATGGGTTTAGTGTTAGGGTTTAGTAAGATATTAAGGGTTTAGGGTATGGGGTTAAATATAGTAATATATTATGGGATATATGTACCGATTTATAAAATATTAAGTATTTTCTAGTGTCGATTTGTTAAATATTATAGTATGTAATTGAAAACTGTGCGTGAAGAACTAACATTGTATCGACATGAGGTGGTCATTTGTGTGTTCAAATCATTGCTCATTTAGCGATTTCTATAGAAATCGCTTCAAAACTTTGTACCTATAATTAAATAGTTGTCACGTGAATCACTATCATCAACAAGTATAAATCGCTATTTCATCAAACGTATAAATCGTTTCTTCTTTAAACATACAAATCGCTGCTTCAAACATACAAATTGATGTAGAAATCACACCCTTCAAAAGTACATATCATTATAACATTTGGGCTTCAATAGTAAACATCGTTCCACATTCTGCTCATTGACAAAAATCGATATGCCATGTGAGACCTCAATTTCGGTTGATGATTTATGTGATTTATATAATGGCGTATATGTCAGTCACAACGATTTGCCTTTATATAGAAAATATTGGAATAATATAACACAAATTGCGGTTGTAGTAACATATTATCGATTTGCGAGATATTATTAATTTGTTAATATTGATTTGTAAGCTATTATGCTGAATTTTTATATCAATTTGTAATATATTATACGATATGTATATCGATTTGTAACATATTATATGTTTGCTAGTGTCGATTTGTAAGATATTTGTATTATGATATTGAAATGTGTGCATGTGACATTTACATTGTTGCGCGATTGTGGTGGCAATTTGTGTATTCAAATCACTGTTCATTTAGCGATTAAAATTAAAATTGCTTCAGAGCATCGTAGATGTCATTAAATCGTTGTCAAGTGAATCGCTATCGTCAACACACATATACGATAAGTCATTTCTTTAATTGACATGGTAAATAACAACTCGATGCATAGTATAGTGTGATGCAACTGACGATCATGTAGATTTAATTTTGCATGGTCGGCAAGAAGAAATCCTTTTGCCTCATAAGTGTGCATAGTTTTCATTCTCCTCCGCCTTCTTCCTTTGCTTTTTCTTCTCTTCGTCATCCTTCTTCTTCTTCATCTTTAGTTCTTCCTCATCTTTTTTCGTTTGTTTTTCATCTTCAATATCTGATGGATCAAGCTCTGCATAATAAATATCCAACAATTTGTTTCTGTCTTTTTCATTCTCAATGTTCATTATATTTTGGTATTTTACATAACCCTCATATATATCAAATTGGCGGATGATTTCTCCAAGAGTCATCCCCTCCAACGGCGATGGCTTTCTTGTCTTACAAATTGTAGTCATTGCTAATTTGTACAACACATAAATTTAACTGCAAATCATTATAGAAATTGAACCTTTCATAAGTACATATCGTTGTAAATCATAAATCACTATTGTATTAAATGTATAAATTGTGGCTACTTTAAATGTATAAATCATGAATCATAAATCGGCTAAATCGCTATTGCTTGAAACATATAAATTGTTGTTGCATCGAACAAATCGCTACTGCATTAAATATATAAATCATTATTAAATTTAAACTTACAAATCGTTGTAGAAATTTAGCCCTCATAAGTACATATCGTTGTAATGTTTGGCCTTCATAAGAACAAATCGTGTTAGTTATTTTTCGATGCCCAGAAGGTAGATAGGTACAAATTGATTTGTTTCAATATAAAAATAGGTGTTATTTAACATGAATAGTATAACCAGTTATAAGATTTAGCATTCAGATTTACATAACAAAAATCGATTTGTTTACATAATGAAACCATACACAAAACTCATTGAAAGGACACAAGTTTTGCTAATTCGACAGTGGAGGAGAAACACCTAGAAGGTAGATGCAGCCGATGGTAGCAACGATGCTCTGACTACGCTTCAACGACAGCAGACGATGGCAAAGGGGTGCTCCGATGACAACAAACGACAACAAAGGGTGCTCCCGTGACAGCAGATGACGTCAAAGGCTGCATCGTCAAAGGGAGCTCTTGTTACAGCAGATGGTGCATCATCAAAGGGTGAGCAAGAACATTTAGGGTGACATTGTGAGGAGCTCCTGTTAAAGCATAATTGTTTACTCCTTAGGGCAAAAACGATGATGATTTTAACCCTTTCACTCTTCTGGCAGGAGGACATTTTTGTCCTTTACTCAAAACATTGTTTCATGGTGCTACTAGAGAGAAAGGGTACTTAAGTCTTTACAAACAAATCAGATTCTGATGCTAAGCGATGCTGACACACATGGGGAAATGAGCCCCACATGCTTACATATGTGGCTTTCATTCGGACCAGAGAACACACACCTGTGTGTTCTGGGGGGAACATATAACCTGCTTCACTCCCAATGGATGGGTGGAAATCAAAGAACCAACGTCCACTATGGCGCACTTTATCGGTGAATAACCGCATGCCGAAGGTCCAAGATCCGATAACCAATGACCCCTCCAACTTCAAGAGACCAGTTGAAACCGAAGAAATCTGGCATAAGGCATGCACTGGAACCCAGTGAGATCCCACGTGAAAGCCGACTAAGGTGTTGTCCCATCATTTGACATATTTGACATAGGATGAGTTCAATCATATGTCGATACTAGATATCCAACTGAACCATCTTGATAGCCAAAATCAGTCCACATCCAAGTGAAAATGTGGATCAATTTTTGTCGTTGATTGGAATGATAGGATTGAATATAAGATGAAACCTATCCTATTTCAAATGATGGGATCCGTGTTGGACAAATTAAGCCCCATCGGTCGTCATGGTGTTGAAAACACTAAAGGAGATGGTTTGGTCACCTTTGATGCCTTGTCGAGATGGGCGGGATGTCTGAGCCCGAATGAACAAATGAGAATCCTTGCAAACCGTGAGATTAGGATTGTTGATGATGCAGTCGAGGTTGCATCTGAAGCACCGAAGCGGCTGCTAAAAATTCAAGACTCCACATTTCTGGCAGAACCAGTCACCTCGGACTGACTCTTCCCGAGCAACACGCTGCAATAGATGACACTCTAACTTCCTTACATGAGCGAAACGTCGTCCAACACTCGGTCCTGCGAGGCAAGAAAGAAGGGTGGCCTAGGGGGATAGAGAGATACCATGGGACACAAGTGCCTCTCTACGAAGGCCCCAGATAAATCTAGCCACCTAAGGGATGGTGAGGGAGTCGGCAGTGTTAAAATCTGAGAGGATCGATAATGAATTAGATGGTGAAATGGTGGACAGCTTCCACACTGCTTCATTGTTATTTAAATAATTATAGCAACTAGAATATCTACATAAGGTAACACAATAGAATTACAGTAAGAGGATCGATAATGAATCAGATGGTGAAATGGTGGACAACTTCCATATTGTTTCATTGCTATTTAAATAATTACAGCAACTAGAATATCTACATAAGGTAACACAACAAAATTACAACAACTAGAATATTTACATAAGGTAACACAACAAAATATGTTAACATTATAACAGACTAAAAAAACTACCTCATCTCAATCAATGTTGTGAATTCTGGATATCCGGTTGATGGAGAAATAATAGGAAAATCAAATCTGGCATCAAGATCGCATAACAGATTACTCGCCTCAACCAACTTTTCATTTTAACAGCCCCCCTCAAGTTGACAATCTTGGATCAACGATTGCCAACTTGACTTGTAACTTTTCAAGCACATCACGTCCAACCGACTTAGTTAATAAATCGGCTACTTGTTCTAACAAAGGAATAAAACATGCTTTGATTTCTCCATTTTGGATTCTATCTTGTATAGTGTGGCAATCGATTTCGATGTGTTTGGTCCTCTCATGAAAAATGGGGGTTGTTGTAATATGTAAGGTTGTCTGGTTGTCACAGTACAAATTCATGGGTTGATTATGTTGAATTCATAGGTCCTTCAAAAGACTCTTAATCCAAGTAAGCTCACAGCTTGCAAACACCATAGATCTGTACTCTGCTTCAGCAAACGATTTAGATATCGTATGTTGCTTTTTGCTCTTCCAACTTATCAGACTGTTTCCGATCATAACACAATACTCAGTGGTCGAATGTCTAGTCATAGGACATGATGCCCAATTTGAATCACAAAACCCGTTGATCTGGATTTAACCGTCGGAAGACATGAGGATCCCTCGTCTTATGGTGCCTTTCACATACCTAAGTAATGTGTTCATGGCTTCTTGATAGGTAGTGCACGGTTGATGCCTGAATTGGCTTAGAATCTGGATCGCATGGACTAGGTCGGGTCTTGTGATGGTTAAATATATAAGCTTCCCAACTATTTTCCGATAGTGGGTTGGATCTTTGAGTAGCTCTCCATGTTCATTGTCCAACTTTAGATTTTGTTCCATGGGAATGTGAGAGGATTTGACTCCAAAGTAGTGAACCTCCTGCAATATCTCAAAGCAATATTTCCTTTGAGATAAGAAAATCCCACTTCGTGATCATGCTACTTCAATTTGTAGGAAGTACTTTAGCTTTCCTAGATCTTTTAATTGAAACTTGTTGTTGATGATGGTTTTCAATGACATCATTCCTTCATAGTCATCTCCTGCAATGATTATGTCATCTACGTAAATGATAAGGAATATTTTTTCTATGTCACTTACTTTTGAAAATAAGGAGTAATCTGCCTTGGATTGTATGAAGCCCATGAATTTGAGTTGATTTGTCAACTTGGCAAACCAATTGTAAGAAGATTGATTTAACCCGTATATGGATTTGTTGAGCCGACATACCATATTCTTTTCTTTTTGGGAAAAAATAGGAGGAAGTTGCATGTATACTTCCTCTTTCAGGTCTCCATGCAAAAATGCATTATTGACGTCAGTTTAAAATAAGTGTCAGCCGAATCGTGGTAACCTTTGCAACTGGTGCAAAGGTTTCATTGTAGTTGATTCCCTCAGTTTGTATGTAGCCTTTAATGGCATGAGTATCAAATTTGTTTTTCTTATGAATGTTGACAGCATAACAAAGAAATCCAAAGGTTCTAAGATGTTCATATTTAGGATTCTTTTTGTGCAAAATCTCATAAGGAGTTTTATTCAAAATAGGGTGAGATGGCAGCCTATTCAAAATTTAGGCTGCCATCAAAACGCTTTCCCTCTAAAATTATGGAGGTAAATTTGCTTAGAACATCAAAGCCCTAGCAATATTGAGTAAATCTTTGTGTTTGTGTTCTACTACTCCATTTTGTTGAGGTGTAACGATGCAACTATTTTGACGATAAATGCCTAAGTGACTCAGAAGTTCTTGAACTTCATGCGAGAAAAATTCAGAGCCATTATCACTCCTTATACGTTTGACACAAATCCCATATTGATTTTTTATTAGTATTAATTTTTTTTTGAGTAATCTGTAAGTTTCAAATTTATGCCTCATAAGGTAAGTCCATGTGCATCTTGAAAAATCATCAACAATAGTGAGAAAATAGTGGGCTCCTGATAATGAAGCAACGTGGTAACCTCCCCATATATCACAATGGATTAATTCAAAGACCTTGTGTGTAGATAGCTCGAATGAAAAGGTAAGCGAGATTGTTTGGCATAATGATAAACCACACAATCATCAAGAGTTTTATTGAATTGAAAATGAGCATGAGCAGAGAACTTATTTTTTAGTAAGGAGCATGCCCAAGCCGATTGTGCCAAGTTTGGGAGTCGACACCCATGCAAGACGTGGCAGCAACACATGTATTATCCAGTACGTACAAGCCATTTGACAGCCTACCCATTCCAATCATAATCATCCAGTGAAGGTCCTGCACATTACAAACGGACTTGTTAAAGGTGACTTTGCAATTGGAATCATGACATAATTTTGGAACAAAAATAAGGTTGAAGGAAAAGATAGGAATGTGTAAGACATCTTTAAGGGTAAGATTGTGGTTGAAGGTCATGTCTCCAACATGAGTAACTTGAGAAGTTGTTCCATTAGGAAGGCTCATGGGTGAACACTTTGCTACTTTTGGGATATTTAGTGCTTCCAAGGAGTTGGTTATATGGTGCGTAGCACCTGTGTCATTGATCCAAGTCGAATAAATATAAGGGGTTTGGTTTTTACCTGCGAGATTTATTTTTGGCTCACCGCTGGACTGAGATTCTTTTAACATGAACTCAGTAAATTTTTGAATGAGTTTGGGAGGGAAAAAAAAGTTGGGTTCCATGCCGGAGGCATTACTGGCATTGGCTTTGATGCGTTGTTGTTGTTCATCAGAGGATCTACTTGGGTATCTCACGAGTTGGTAGCACCTCGCCTTGATATGTCCCATTTTTCCACAGTGATCACACTTTATCCAACTTTTGTTTCTCCCTCTAATTGAAAATTCTCTTCCTTGATCATGTCTTTCCCAAGCAATCACTGCAATGGACTCTGAAGCAGTCGGTATAGTATTGAGTTCCCTCTATCTTTCTTCTTGGATAATGAGATTGTAGGCTCTTGAGACGGTGAGAATTGGGTCCATTAAAAGGATTTGACTCCGTACACTATTGTAGCTTTCATTTAAGCCCATCAGAAATTAAATCAGCTGGTCCCTTTGTTGCAATTCATAAACAACCCTCATTGCACCACAAGAACATTGTGAAAGTGTGATGTATGACGCAAGCTCGTCCCATAGTCCCTTCAACTTTGTGAAGTATGCTGCCATAGACGACTGCATCTGCCTATAACTTATAATGTGCTGCTAGATTGGAGAGCGTTCAATATCCACGATTGAACCATATTGTTGCATCGCGTCCATGATGCAACGAGGGATGGTGGCTCAGATGGCTTTCGAATAGTCTCGTCGATGAACCCCATCTTATTTTTTGCTGTGAGTGCCATGGTCATGGCATGACACCAAGCAACATAGTTATCTCCATTTCGTGGTTGTGAAACCAGCATAGTGTTTGAACTGTCGGAATGATGTACATGGAATGGATTGTTCACATCCATGGCTGAGATAGTCGTCTCCTTAGCCACGGCTTCGGAAATTTTTTCAGCCATCTTGATTCAGAATGGCTCTAATACCATGTTAAAATCTATGAGGATCTATAATGAATCAGATAGTGAAATGGTGGACAACTTCTACATTATTTCATTGCTAGTTACAACATAATAAAAAACTGCCTCATCTCAGTCAATGCTGCGAATCCTGGATATCCGGTTGATGGAGAAATAATAGGAAAATCAAATCTGGCATCAAGATCGCATATCAGATTACTTGACTCAACCAACTTTCCATTTTAACAGGCAGAGATACAGCTCTAGAAAAGGTTGGCCAATCAAAGGAAGAACTCAGCCGAGATGGATATGGGAAACTTATCAATGGCACGAAGGCAGCCGGAGAGATTCGAGGCCGACCACCAATTAAGGTCCTTAGGCAGAGATACAGTCGCATGCTTATCCAGCTATATCACATGGATACAACCGAGATACATAATAGGATCGCTTTTATCAAGTTTTCAATATGACTTGTATACGATAAGATGAGGAACAAAATGTAGCATGTGGGTGAGATGGCTATTTACATATATGCCTTTCATATAAATGGATGAGTCGATTTTTTGAGTGATTTCAAGGAAAACTTTTTAATTTATCAGCTATTTATAAAAAGACACTCAATATTTTGGTTATTACATTCAACAACCAAATTTATCTGAATTCATTTCAAATAATTGAATGAAATGCAAAATAACTTTTTTGTCTTTTTTATAAAGCAACTTATCCTCTGTTCTGCTGTTAATCAAATCAATAATAAGGGCAATTTAATCGCTTTCTTTGACTAAACAAATGTCAAGTTAATTGTTTTACCTCTTAGGAGTGGGCCCATTAAGTGACCTGGTCCTCGGTGAGGGTTTCTTCGTTATAAAAAAGACAGCTAAATGTAATAACTGAAATGTTAAAACTACTTCTTGTAAATATATAACTGATTTTAGGTGGATTTTTGCAAGTTGCATGTCGATTTTTTTCAGGTTTAATTTAATTAAGAACCCATCTTTCTGATTAACACCATTCCAACGTTTGATTGGCTTGATGGTACAATAAAATATTCAAGCATATCATGGATATATATGATATATAATGCATACTTCAAAATCATAACTTTATTTTGATGTCAATTTATTCAATCTTTTGCTTGCTAGGGCTCCGCACAATTTGCTAGGTGGATTGACTTAAGGTTTTCAAGCTAAAGGATATCGATAATTTGATACTTGGGGTGTACTTACCAACAGACTCCCTAGTGGTGTGAAAAGAGGGAAGCGGCCAAGGGGCTTTTGTTTTGGCCCCACATCAAAGAAAAAAAACTCTCAACTCTCAATATTGCAAATCCAATTATTTAGCATTATTCAATTTGTTAATTAGACAGACCCTGTTTAGAAAGCTCATTCATTCATGCATTTATTTGCAATCATGCATTTCAAATTGGATGGTGTACACATTAAAAAATTTGACTTGTTACTGAAGCTCAAACTCAAGATAAAATCCATGAAAAATCAAACCAAGCCCAAAAATGGCTAGTCAAGCTAAAGCCAAACTTATAAAGCTTGAGCTCGGACTCACTATTTCTTTGTGGAACCAAATATAAAAATTGATAGTTCAGCTTGGGCTTGCTTATACCTTTCAAACCATTAGTAGCCTCTAATAAAATATGGCATTGGAGTTGAATGAGATAGCTGGATGATTAGGTCACACTATCATAATTGAAGGGTCTTGGTTTTGAATCCTAAGGAGTCATCTCCCAACTTGCTTGTCCCCCACCCCCCCCCCCCACCCCCACACACACACATACCACACACCGCCCTCACAAAAAAAAGAAAAAAAAAAAGGTGTCGATGTCTTATATCAGTCTTGGTTTTTCTTTTTAATACCAAAAATTCGGTTACAAATGGCCAATCCCATGAGCTTAATTCTAAAACTAATGTACTGTCACTTTTGGAGCTACGGATACATAAGCATCTGTTTGGTGAGCACATGGTACATGATTTCCGGTAGCATATAGAAAGTTGGAGTTTTTTTGTTAAAATTTTGAAGCTCACATTTAGCCATCGAGGTTGATGCCTTATGTCAATATATATATATATAAGAAAATATTTGCTATTAATAAAGGCATGAAACTAATGAGTTAGAAATCATAGGTGCAAGTTGTATCGATCGAATCTAACTACAGATGTATTCAGCATGGTTTGTTGTTGCTAAGGATCAAGCCTTAGATTGTGCTTTTCTGATGTAAAAAAATGTGATCTTTTGAGTTATGAAATTTTGGCACATTGTGGCCATTGATTTTCGGACCCCTTTAAAAACCTAATTACTTGTCATAATCACATGATTTAAAACAAGTTTCCTACTAAAAAAAAACCATGTAGATCACATCTGTAGCATTTGATCTATAAAAAATTGAAAGTTTTTGAAGAAAAGAGTGGTTTTTACTTATTAGTTTCTTACCTTCATTAGTAGCCAATATTTACCCTATATATATTATGTTGTATCGGATGTCTGCATTTTTTTTCACTTTTAGCGGCGGTCCAGGACCGTGCTAAAATACATAAAAGCGGGAAAAAATGTGCCGCTGATCGCACTGTTTGATGATACAGGTCACTCTAATATATATATTGCACCAATGGTTTACAATGTTCCAATCTTTTTTTAATCATATTTTAAATAACATTTTTTATATGAAAACATAATTTTTTAAATCATAAATATATATATATATATCGCACCAATGGTTTACAATGTTCCAAAATTTTATGATTTAAAAAATTATGTTTTCATATAAAAAATGTTATTTAAAATATGATTAAAAAAAGATATGTTAAGCATATTTATGTGGTAAGATTGAGTCAAAACAGCTTGCACCTATGATTCTCTAACTCAATAGTATGTAAATTTTGACTATACAAAATATATACACATAGGGGACAAATCTATACAGTTGACTGTAGTTGCTGTCTAGTTGAAACTCCGTACTTTTCAAATTTGTTGAATTTTTTCATGGATTAATACACATATTTCCACCCATTTTGTAAACAAAATCAAATTGATCATGTATCATTTTCCTTTTTATCAACTTACACATTCACAGTTTTTTATTAACTTTTTGACTCTACAAAAATTTCAACATCAGGTTGTGCTTAAAACACATTTTTACCATTTCTTGCATTGAAAACTAGTGGCCATCATTATGCTCTCTCTCTCTCTCTCTCTCTCTCTCTCTCTCTCTCTCTCTCTCTCTCTCTCTCCACGGACACACCTTGAACTTTTCTAATGCTATACTCGCTATTAATTCTGAAACTAGCCATATTGTTTAATGATTATAATTTCTTTTATATAAAAAATTACTTAAATTAAATATTCACAATTTCCTTTTTAAGATTTTGAGCATATAATTCTTTATTACTATAAAAAGCTATATTTACAATCAATCAATGTTTTTGACTAAGCAAATCTTTTGAAATAACACATTTACAAGGATCATACTCAAGCCCAGTGCTAATTGGTAATTAGTCAAAGTAAATATGTCTCATTTCAATTTTAACCTATGTTAAAGGCTTTTTTGTTTAACATGCAATAGAAATAAACAATTTGGTCAGATCGACATGGCTAAGGGACATGGGACATTATTTTTGTGCCGTTTTTCATTAGTAGCAAAAACGGAAACATGAAATGAGAGTAAATTAGATAATCTCCACATAATGAACAATTATTCATCTATCTTTTAATGCAAAGCAAAAATGCTTTTAAATGCATGATATGGTTGAAGTTTCAATCTCTTGCAAATAGCATGCATGTATCCTAACTTCATTAAGGCTTTGTTTGGGATCCTGTAGTTGGTGGGTATTGAAGAGGATTCGCAAAAATCCTCAATAATCACTACCATTTAGAAGCTTAGATGTGATATATGATCTAGCAACGTCAATCCAGCTACTACTTCATAGATGTTATAATTGCCAACACCCCTCTCAACACTCTTCTTGACACCCTTGCTTTATGAATCCTACTATTGAAGGCATGGTATATGACAGCGAATGCACCATGGATAGAACTTGTGGGTGTCGCTCCTAAGTTGTTGGTATAGTTTATTGTCATAGAAATCATTTTTCTTTTGTGTCCACCCTAACTTAAATTCTTATCTCCGTCCCTCCCTGCTCCTAACTTTTTCTATTTTTGCCAGCAGCCTGCAAATTACTTTATAAATGTTTTAAATGCAATTTTGTTTACCGGCATTCCGTTAGTCGAGTGGTCAAGCAGCAATGCTTCCACGCACTCGGTGAGGGTTCGAAGTCCGGTATGTAAATAACAACCATGTATCCTAACCTCATTAGTTGTAAATAAACACGAAAGAGGTATTCCAAATTACACAAATTTTTATTTTTCTTGACTATACTAAAGCCATGTTAAGCAAACCTACATTTTTTTTTTGAGACCCAGATAAATCTTATTCATTTTTTTTATATATGCAATAGTAATGTCCAGCATTTATAACTCTTAAATAAACAAAGTGCTAATGTTTTTTTTATTGTTAATTAATGAAAAAATACAAGTAAATCTATATTCTTATTTCACAATCATCTTTCATGAAGGAATTGTCATTTATGCTACAATTTGTTTTTTAAGTACACTCCATCCTAAGTGAGAGCAGCTTAGTTGGACCATCTCATTTTTACTTTTTCTTGTTTTGGGCAATGAATTTTCACCAAATTTGGTAATTTTATCTTGGATTGCCATAAAGAGTTAGTGACGTCTACGCAATCAATTATAATAAGCTAGACAAAGAAAAACACAACTATGAGAAAATTAGAAGATCATGCACTCACTTAAACATATTAAAATGCTAAGATCTTTGTCACTAAATCTTAAAGAAATATAAAGAAAAAAGCATGCTATTACTTAGGAAACACGATGCATAAGTGTTGTTAAAGACAATGATAAACCGCGTTGAATAAAATAGCTGGACCGGCTAGAGTTGCACTATCCAAAGCAACGATTGTTTTAGAATATTTGGAATTAGGAGATGGTGTATAGGTAATCATAATTCATGAGAGTAAGCATGAGGATTATGGTGCTGACACATGCATTGGGGTTATGGTGCTTAACTAGAAAGTATCAAGTATCAACCAACATTGTCAATGCTAGGAGGTCACAGGCTTAGACATGTGTCATGAATCGTTGGTTATGATGATGTCGATGGCATTTGTGGTGGTTGCACATGGTAATGATGATGGTCATAGTAGAGAGTGGTGGGACACCATGATGATACCGATGATGGTGTGCTGGTGTGAGTGAGATTGGTGGTGGAAGTTTATGATATGATGACATGGACATGATGATAATGACACCAATTTCTCTTGCATCTCTATTTTACATATTATACTTTTTTAGGGTAATTTACATATAGGTGCCTAGTGCATGGCAAAGTTATATCTAGCAGCTTTGTTTTTTAATATTTACTATAGTGTCTACAAAGTTAAAATAATCATATTGTCCTTGTAAAATGGTATGATTTTGAAAATGCCTCACTTTGCTGAAATTCCCATGTCTGATTTTTCATTTTTAGGACAATTTTACCCTTTAGACAACTGAACTTGTTGATGTTCGCATGATAGATACGTACGTCATTCGAAGGTCACAACAACTCAATAAAAAAGAGATTTGAATGAACATTTTTCAAACCTGATGAAATTGACATAAAGTATTTGCGAACATGGCTAACTTGAATCCCAACACAGGAGATTCACATTCGAAATGTGCATATATTATGAGATTTTTAAGCCAATGTGAACCGTCTAGAATTTAAAAGTTCAAGCTTGGTAGGTTCACTTCATATATTTGTGGTAGTCCTGATATTCATACAAACGTCATACAAACCTCTTTTAATTAAAAACTCACTTAAAGTTAGAACGTATGTCTATAAATGTATATTCATCCTTCACAAATGTGTGTTGCAGATGTCCCTAACTTTGCATGTTTTTTTATTCGAGTTGGGCAAGTTTTTGTTACATATTTACTAACATCATGACCTTCGTGCACATACTATGCAAACCTCCTTTAACTAAAAACTCATATCAAGTATGGATGTATGTTCATAAATGTATAAAGCGAACCTCTTGTTAATATTATATGCAAAGGTTTGAAGTTTACAAAAGTCTAACATTTGCAAGCATTGTATGTAGAACTCCTATTATTGCAAAGTGAATTTATTTAACATGTGAACATCTTAAGGTTATTTTGTGAATGTCCTTACCTTTGCATGTTTTTGTGTTCTAGTTTGGCATGTTTGCGCCATACATTTGTGTTTGTCCTCTTGATGTTCATGTAGATGACCCACAAACTTTCTTTGTATATATAGAACTTATGACCTCAGTTGCGGATCTATTGAACATTCACATATATAATCAACATGTGAAGTTGTTAGGTTTGTAAATATTCTCATGACCTTTGTGTGAATCTCTTGACTATCATGCATAACGTTTGCAAACCTCTGTACACACATTAAATGTGATTCATCATATGTATAAAGGCTCTATTTTGCATTTGAAGACCCCTTTCGCATAACATTGGGGTTTCTTAGCAAAGGTTTTGTGATCCCCAACCTATTTTTTCTATAAAAAAACTCTAGCATGGTGTCATTATTCTTGCTTGATCTCTATCACATGATTGTACATCATCGACTGAGATTTTCTGATAAGCAGAAGTTTCACTCTTTATAACAACTGAATCAATTATTTAGTGAAACAATGACATGATTTTCAAGTTATTTTTGCATATCACTACTCCATTTTTTTATTTAATTTAATTTTATGCAAGTTTTTTTTCCTTAAATTGGTATGCCTTTATCATCGAATTTGGTTATTTATCTTACATTATAAAGATGATGAGGGAATAATGGCATGATTCTTAAGTTATTTTTGCATTTTCAATAGCCTATGTTTTTTTTGTAATTTAATTTTATGTGAATCACTTTTGCCCTCTTATTTACCTCTATCCTCAAAATTGGTTTTAGAAGAAATTGTTTATCTTGTATTATAAATATGACGAGTGAAGAAAGTGTCATGAAAGCACTAACACCTATTGGTCAATTAGAAAAATAGGTAAGATATGTACATGCTACAAATAGGCCAAATAAAATGATTCTCACTACCATAAATCTTGTGTAATATACTGAAGTTGATCTCTCTTGAATACTAATTTTTTAAAAAAAATATCTAGTGGCTAATGGTTTATACATTATTGTATGAAAGAAGAAAGATATGTGGACAAATAGGGAACCTGCTCAATGGCAAGAGCATGAGTTTCTGATGTAATTCACAAAAAATGCAGCATTAGTAAGATGAGGTCGAGATTGTTGTGATCAAATAAGAAGCCTCAAAAAACACATAAACTTAAGGCTTCTGTAAGAAAAAATATTATAGAAGAAAAGGTTGTTGAGTTTGTGCCCAATGTTATATCTCCCATCGATAAAACATTTAACATATAAGTCTGACTAGAGGAAGCAGGAGATGTTAATGAGAAATAAGTGGGTAAGAAGTGTAAGGATCCCATGACTTTTGATTCCTCCATTATTGCTAACATATAGGTCTGACTAGAGGAAGCAGGAAACATTGCCTCTTGTGGTGGCAATGATAAGATAGAGAGAGAAAGGGTGGACATTGTGAGGGTGAAGAGGTCGGAGGAAGAACCATATCAATGGAAGGAGGCCAAGGCTGAGGTGGGGAATAGAGTGAAAAAAAGGAGAGTATTTGCTTTAAGCAAATAAAGGGGTTAATGCTAATATAGATTCAAAGTGTGGGTAGTGAGAGGACAGAGGAGGATTCTTAGCAAAAGAGGAAGGATGACCCAATTGAGGTGGAAGATGACAATGATAAGAGGGTGGGGAAGATCATCTGATGGAAGAGGAAGTGCATGCACTCATGAAGAGGTCACAAGGTCCAATTTTTGTGGATAGGTACTTTCTAAACATGTTAATGTGTATGCAATAGTGCATCAATTATTTATTAATGTGTACAGTTATAACTAGTATACTACAATAAATTAATTTTAATATTATATTTAATGATTAAATTATGATATGTGACCGTGTATGAAGTATGTTTGTAAAAAAAATAGTTATATATTGAAATTTATAATTATGTAATTAAAGATTTAATGTGTTTGTAATGGTTAATTAGTTATTTGTTGATGTGTGTAGTTGTAACTAGTATACTATAATGAGTCAATTTTAATGTTATATTCAATGATTAAATTATGGTATGTGATTGTGTATGAACCATGTTTTTTAGAGAATCAGTTATATATTGCAATTCATGATCATGTATTCAATGATTGTTGTGTATATAATAGTGGATTAATTATTTGTTGATGTGTATAGTTGTAACTAGTATACTACAATAAATTAATTTTAATATCATATTTAATGATTAAATTATGATATACGAGTGTGTATAAAGCATGTTTGTAGAGAATCCACAGTCATTGACACATCGGTTCTTGGTTCTAGTGATTCCAAACACATGAGTAGTTTGTAATGCTATCGAAGGAGCAAAATGATCAAGCAAATTAAATATACTTTTGGCAATTCCTAGAGGTTTCATCATGAACTATTGGTCAAGTCTTATAGATTTCATGATGGAGTTTTGGAATCCCACTACCAACACTTTTCTATTCTCTGAAATTAAGCTCATTATCACCTTGAAAGACATAGTATGCATCACAGGATTAAAGTGCCACAAAAAGCCAAGAAATGCACCAAGGTTTGAAAACTTCAAGTATGAATATCAAGTTTTATTAAGAGATTGATGATGCATTTAAAGGTGATAGGCTCAATCTATCAGGGTTGAGGAGGGTATATGATTGTAGCAAAGCGAAGAGACTTAAGGAAAAGATACCTTAAGTGGGAGGGAAGGCCAATCACAAACAAGACAAATAGTTAAGGGCATTCCTGTTGTATTTCTTTGGCACGCGCATTCATCAATACTGGTGAAAAGACCATTCATGCATCTTATGTGCAACATGTGCAAGACCTAGATTATGTTGATAGCTTTGCAAGGGGGGAAGCTTCACTTGTACACCTATATGCAAGTTTGACTCAGGTGAAGCAAGGCAGGAAAACTTAGTTGGCATGTTAGTTTTGTTGGAGGTACAAAAAATAATATCTTGATTTGATTTGATTTATATAAAAAATATAGATTTGTGATTCATGATGTAATCCATATAGCACAACTTGTCCACTTTGTAGGTTTGGATATGGGAGCACATCAACATTGGAAAGCCTCTAAAAATGACCCAATTCATTGGTTTCCATTTATGGTAATGTAGGGCAATTTACGCAAGAGAGAAAATGAAGACGAAGAGGAAGAGGGTGAGGAAAATGATGGAAGAGGGAATGGTCATATCGTATGAAAGGCACATTTGATATGCGAACTTGTGTATGCTAGTCGAAGTTCAAGTGAGTATGTGTAAAGCAAGGGGTTCTTGATTTTAAAAATAATGCAATATATTTATTAATGAATGAAACTTCATTATGTAGGTAATGTGGTGTCCTTACGAAGAAAATGAAGATGATGATGTAGATGTAGTTGTCCATGCGATGGAGCTCACCAAAAAAGACATATGACTTCACAACATGAATGAAGTCGGATGACAAATGACAAGTCTAGTAGTGAGACAACTTTGCTATAATCAACTACCACCCAGTCATCGTTCCTTTGTGAACAAAGTTGTTTTATGTTGTTTAAAGGATAGGTCGAATGATTACCCCACCATGTTCCTTAAGAAACTACAAATTAATACGATGGTGGAGATGACATTATATATTACTCCGATGCGGGTGTCTACTCAGCGTATATAGATGCTCACAACCAACAGTTGCCTGGTGGCTGAAACATCAAGAGGGTCAGTGAGATGGTAATGAAAATTACATACTTTGATTACCTTATACACATCGTCATGGCATATGATGTTCATAATTTTAATATCACACACACACACACACACACACACACACACACATATATATATATATATTGTTTACAAATGCAATGGGGTTGAGAAAATTGGGGGCTAGGAGCTTAAAGCATAGAAGAACTTTAAATGGACTGAGAGTTGCAAATGATTAGATTGATGCAAAAGCATAAATAGCAGTTGCAAAGGCTGAAATCTCTCAACAGCATGCAACTCTGATGAACTTGAATCAATTACTTACAACAAAGTAGAAGCTTCTACAAGTCAGAAAGGGGTGCTTGCTACAAAAAAAAGCTTCTACATGGCTAGGAAGAGTTGTTCACTATAAAGGATAAGGAACTCCATGGCTTTAGAGCATGCATGAAGGATATGTAGCATCCATAGAAGACACAACCCATGGATTTCTGAACATTGTGATCCTTAAATTAAAAAAAAAAAACATAAAATATTTTATAAATAACATATATTTTTATATTGTGATTGATATATATGAATGCATTGACAGTTACTTATACCATATCTTTTATAATATTGTAATTCTTTATGATTTTTTTAAAGAAACATGAGATATTATGTAAATAATTAGATTTTTTAGATTTTTATACTTTGTTTGAATGTAAAGATGTATTGGCGGGGTTTAAATAAATAAATGTATTAGTAGGGTTTGGATGAATAAATATATTAACAGAGTTTGAATGTATGAATGTGTTGGCAGGATTTGAAGGAATAAATATATTAGCAGGGTTTTAATATATTTTTATATAAAACATGTGATGTTATGTAAATAACATGTTTTTTATATTGTGTTTGAATGTATAGATGTATTGGTAAGGTTTGAATGAATGAATGTATTGTCAATATTTGAATGAATGTACTGACAGAGTTTGAATATATGAATGTGTTAAAAGGATTTAAAAGAATAAATGTATTGGCACGATTTTGATATATTTTTATAGAAACATAAATTGTTATGTAAATAACATATTTTCATATTATGTTTGAATGTATTAAATGGGTTTGATTGAATGAATGTATTGCCATAATTTAAAGGAGTTAATGCATTGACAAGGTTTTAATGTATTTTTACAGAAACATGAGATGCTATATAGATAACATGTTTTTTATATTATGTTTGAATGTATTGGAAATATTTAAAATGAATGAATGTATTGGCAAAGTTTAAATGAATGAATGCATTGGCATGATTTGAAGGAGTAAATGTATTGTCATGATTTTAGTGTATTTTTACATAAACATGAGATGTTATATAAATAATATATTTTTTTATATTGTGTTTGAATGTATGAATGTATTTACATGGTTTAAATGAATTAATGTATTGGCAAGGTTTGAATGAATGTATTGGTAGAGTTTGAATGTATGAATGTGTTGGCATAATTTGAAAGAATGAATATATTATCAAGATTTTATTGTATTTTTACATAAACATGAGATGCTATGTAAATAACAGTTTTTTTTATACTATGTTTGAACATTAGGACATTCACACAATTACTTAACCTTCCAATTCAACAATGTTCGCATATTAGAGTGTGAGAACATTAGGACACTTGCGCAATTACTTAACCTCCAAATTTGATAATGTTTGGCTATCAGTGTGTGAATATTATGACATTTGCACGGTTACTTAACCTTCTAATTTGACGATATTGGAATATCAGAGTATGCGAATATCAGGACATTCACATAATTACTTAACCTCTTAATTTGATGTTATTCACACATCAGAGTGCGCAGACATTTGGATATTTGTGTAGTTACTTAACCTCCCAATTTGATTATGTTTACACATCAAAGTGTATAGACATCCGCATAATTACTTAACATCCCAAATGATGATGTTTGCATGTCATAGTATGAGGACATCAAGACATTATGAATATCATCATTTGGGAGGTTAAGTGTAGACATCCATTTTTTTTAAGATGCCCAGGTGCTAATGTTTTGAAAAATATTTTCTCAGGTTCCTAGGCAAAAGTCCCAAAAACCTAGTCATTTCCTATCCTAGATTAAAAAAAAATAAACATAACCCTTAGGATCCTAAGAAAAATATGAAAAATATCCAAAATACCTCAAGCAAGAAAAATTCCCCAATTTCTTTAGGGACGCCAAACAAGCTTTGTCATCTGTTATTGGTGACAACAGAGCGGCTTTATCGTCTGCTATTGAGGACAACAAACATGCTTTGTCTTTCATTGAGGATCACAAACAAGCTTTATCGTTCGTTGTGGGATAACAAAGAGGCTTTGTCACCTTCTATTCGGGATGACAAAAGTCTTTTTTGTCCGATGTAGGATGACAAAGAGTCTTTCCCATATGTCGTCCGATGTGAGACAACAAAGCCTCTTTGTCGCCTTCTACCTCAAATGTCAAAATAGGCCCTATGCATTATCCATATCCATATCCCAACCTCATGTTCATTTTTATACGAAAACCCCTTACAGGAGACCTTCAAAAATCTATTTCCATCTTAGTGATAGACCTTACCCCATGTTTGTTGAATCCAATTGATTTATAGTTTCTTAACTATTAAGCAAAGTAGCATTAACCATTAGAATGTCACCATATCATCTTCACCCAATCATACAATGTCATGCAGTTTGTTTGACTAATCATGAGTTGGTTGTTGTGGAGTAGCCAAATCCAGACTCATAGAACTAATATCCATAGTCCAAAACCCATATCCTATTCCTAAAAATCTATAAATTAGGGGTGACCCATAGAACTTGGAGATCTAAGAGGTTCCTATTTGAGAGTTAGCCCTAGAAAGAAAGATTTCTCTAACCTTGTCCTCACTTTGTCTCTCTCTTATCTCAATCTTGGACTCTTATGAGGAGGTGTTGTTAGATTCATCTCTTAAACCATCTTACCAATGCAAAAGTATTGTTGGATCGAGAAAAAATAACTCTTAGATTATCATACACGCCCTAGGAGCAGATCTTTGCTGACAAAAACTTGCAATTTAGAGCCCAAAAGTCTAAACAAATCTTTACTTTAAAAAAAGTATTCATTTTTCATTATTTGCTATGTGAGTACATATACACTTTCTCGATTTGAATTACATGCTACATTATTTTGTTGGTAGTTTAGACTTTGGATCTGGATTTTCCTTATGGTGAATTTTGAGTTATGAAGGTCGAACCTACCTTCGCTTCATCTTCTTGTGGAGAAGGATGACAATGGCTTGAAACTGACATTTCATATATTCTAACTTGATTTCAGTAATGGATTTTATGAAATCAAGGTGAGTACACTTTATTTTTTACAAAAATTTTGTTAACATTAAGTAATATCTTAATGTTTATATACTCGGATATGCAAACATCATTGAATTAAGAGGTCAAGTAATTGCATGAATGTCATAATGTTCACACACTCTGATATGCGAATATCATCAAATTGGGAGGTTAAGTAACTGCATGAATGTCATGATGTTCGCACACTCTGATATGTGAATGCCATTATTTGGGAGGTTAAGTTACTGCACGAATGTTTTGATGTTCGTACACTCCAATATGTGAACACCATCAAGTTGAGGGGTCAAATTGCCACATAAATATCCTAATGTTTATGTAAAAATGCATTTAAATACTACCAATACATTCATACGTTCAAGCCTAGCCAATACATCTATATATTCAAACTCTGCCAATACATTCATTCTTTCAAAACCCTGCCAATGCATTCATTCATTCAAACCCCTACCGATATATTCATACATTAAAACTGTGTCAATATATTCATTCATTCAAATCCTGCCAATACATTCATTTATTCAAACTTTACCAATGCATTTATTCATTCAAATCCTGTCAATACATTAATACATTCAAGATTTTCCAATACATCGATAAAAATCCTATTATTTACATAACACTTCATGTTTATGTAAAAAATTATAACAAATTACAATATTATTAAATATATGTTATAATTAATTATTAATACATTCATACATATTAATCACAATATAAAATATATGTTATTTACAAAACATTTCATATTTCTTTATACATTAAAGTACACAACAATTCATTTCAAATCTTTCCACATTTCTTCACTAGCAACTTCTTCATTATACACTTTCAACTCTACCTCACTAGTTGCCGCCAT
The DNA here is from genome assembly GCF_984573655.1 of Nuphar pumila. Lineage (NCBI taxonomy): Eukaryota > Viridiplantae > Streptophyta > Magnoliopsida > Nymphaeales > Nymphaeaceae > Nuphar > Nuphar pumila. The sequence goes on from NC_143251.1 coordinate 27,264,174, forward strand.
TGTCATGGTTGCCTCTGTATTTTTTTTGACATCTTCCTTGATTCACCTTTTTCTTCCCCAAATTCGTATAGTATTTAACCATCTACATCCTTATATATTTTATGTCCTCTTAAAAAAAATAACAAGCAAATAATTATGTTATATTCCAAACACCTAACAAAATTATACATGTTAGTGTACATGCATGAAACTCAGTTGTATCCTCTTGTCTAAGTATTTCATGTATATTAACACAAATATATCACAATTATACATTTAACAATTACTGTGTTAAAAATATGTATATGTACATATTGACCAAATTGTTTTACAAAATAATAAACTTGTAACCCAACATTAACCATAACTAATATGAGAGCAAACTAAAGACATTATTGAATAAGTTAACAATTCATATTAGATCTGCGGCATCCTTATTTGCATTCGTTGTGGTCTCAATGAAATTGTAGCCTAAACTCCTTTGCATTCATGTTCATCTCTTAAAGAACCCAGTGTTGATTGCTCCATTTAATAAGAATTAAGATTTATAACATAAATTGGGTTGAAGACATAAGCACACATCATATGTAGTATAAATGTAAGTATGCATTATAACAAAGACCCAATACACTATGATAGATACCTTGTCACTTTTTGTAAAAAGATATTGCAAGTTATAGCTCTCTAAGAAAGCACAATCACCAAATTGCCCAACGGGTTTGCTAATCATTTGTTATAAATAATAATATTAAATAGTTTGTTTCTACGATTCAAGAGAAAAATTGAACTGTTGCTTTCGGGACTCATTGAAAACCATGGGTTAAGGAAAATGGTCTTTGCTAACTCCTTTCCTACTGACCGCTCTTGCTCATGGATGTATTCAATTCTGGTTATGAACCTTCTTAAATACTACATAAACAATATTTGTTATACATTCATGTTAAGATTTAAATCATTAAATATATAAACAAACATACATACAAACCTAACACTTACATCATTGGTCAGCAATGTCTACATGTCAAATGTATACTCGTGCTCCAATTCTTCCAGTTGTTGCATTAATCAGTTCTCATCCACCTATTTTATTGTCAAATTTCAATTGAATATAAACACATACATGTACTATAAATAAATAATATACATAATTTATTTTCTTATATATCTTACCAAAATTGATTGTATGTCTAGAATTGATTGTTTGACTGCAACCTTTCTTATACCATGTTTTACTTTATGTGATTTATCCATGTCTTATCCACTCAATGTTTATTGTCTCAAAAAACCTAAGATATAAATAGAAGTTATAGGAACAAATGTATCAGCTCTTAACAAAGACATTGGAGTAATTCATTAAAAAACTCTCGATAAATATATAGAATCAGCTCATTTAATCATTTATAACAAATACACATACAAACACATATATTTTACAAGTACTCAAACATATTGATTTGCATACTTCTGTCTATTGTGACCAATCTCACCACATATACTGCACTTATGACATAGCATCCTTTGGTGTTGTTTTTCATCTATTTACCTTAGGTCACCATGGTTTACACATCACTTTTTGTAGATAGACTGAAATAAAAGTCAATGGAGGGTTGTGTGGACATTATCCACCATTGGTATGATATGCAGGTATACACAAATCAACTTTGAAGTATTTGCTGCAATAATCTTCAGGTAGCTTGCTCTCATATAGAATGCACACAATTATATATTCGCATAGAATCTCGCTCACTTGTCACTCATTACATTAGCATTTCCCTTCTCAAGATCAATGCTGCAACCATAACATCAGTCTTGGGCCTTGTACCCCACCTCGATGGCAATGTATGACAACCACACATAGTTTTTGTATATTTTTTAGTGACTTTACCTTTTCTTTATCTCAAACACAACAACACCTGACATTTTATGCTCGATATTTTTTCTTTTCTTAATCAATGTCATCAACATGATACAAAACCTCTCAAGAAGAGGCGCTAGATGCTTGTCATGTATTGGAAGAGAATTTACAAATTGAAGCTCTATGTTAAACACTTATATATTTTTCCTAAAAAGTGAGATGTTGCCCAAAACTTTGGTTGCACGTCGGTGACAATATAATCATATGTGGTTTGATTTTTATTTAAAAAAAAATTAAGAAAATATTTACACTATTGATGTGTTGTTGCTCGAGTTGTGCTTCACCAAAGTGCACTAAGTTCTGTAACTTTTTAGCAAAGTTATATGTCAAGTACTTCATGCAATATCTAATATGACATTTACGCAATGTATGGAAGACAATATACAAGAGCCTTGGGTATTTGTTTGAGATAATTGTCAATTGTCTTATTTCTCTAAACTCATTATAGTGCATGAGTTCTTGCTTCATATTATCTAGAAACCATACCCATGACTTCTTAGGCTCTTTATCTATAATTATAAATGCTACAAGAAACATCTTACTAGAGGGATTAATACTATGCATTGACAACAATTTATCCATGTATCTTCCTTTTAAGAATGTGTCATCTACCATAAGAACTTGAGAACACCTCCTTAAAAAGTCATCAATGCATTGACTGAAGGATAAGAAAATATACTTAAATTGATCTTTCTTATCAGTCTCAATGACCCCTAGAGTTCTTGGGTTTGTCTTTATCAAATGATCCAAATAGGCAGAAAGCATCTTGAAAGACTCTTCATACGTACCATATAACACTTGCTTCATGGGTTTCTATCTACACCATGCTTGTTTGTAACTAATCTTCATAATTTTTTTTGTAAACAATGTCATTAATGAATTTTCTTGTAGCCATCTTCAAGTTATCATGCAGGAGTTTGTAAATAACACTTGCAATCTATGAGAAAGACACTTTTTCATTCAAAGGTTGCCCAATGAACCATCACATATATGCTATCTTTCATATATTTTTATTTGAAACAACACTATTTCACACACCTTTATGTAATGAATCTTTTAGAGGCAATCAATTATAGTATGCGAATTTTTTCTCGTGCAAACTGTCATTTTATTATTATAGTTCTTCAAGAATTTTGATTTATAGTGATGCTTGATTATATGATCTTTCAAAAATTGACAACAATGCTCTAGATTATTAAACCTTTGGCCTATAACAACGTCTCTACCATTTGAGTCTGTTGTTAGCCACCGAAAAGATTCTTGGTTATTATATTTTTCGTTACACAACTCATCACTCATTTTAGATGCCTTCGCTTCAATGATTTTCAATTGCTTTTCATTATTTGAGAATCTAGTGAATAAAAACCTATTTAACCATGTCTCATTGGTAGAAAAAATAAGTATACTAACCAATAAATGGTCATATAGCGTAAACAACATACCAAGGGTTCAACTTTTTAATCGCCATCTTTGCATTATTTGCATTCACCATTAATTGTCTCAGGTCATCTGTGCCTTAGTCCTCTCCTACCTTTGAGAGTCACCCTCATCCGACATGATATAGTTATTATCATTATTCAATTCTTTGTTGTGTGCATGGTTGTTGCTACCACTAATTGGTTGTTCAGATGCACAAACTAAATCATAATGCATCATATTTATCTTTTCATTTTCTTACATAGATGCATTATTCCTGTATTTTTTAAATTTCATTATTAACCATAAAATAACACTTACATTATAACACCTAAATCTAAAGCATAGATTACACAATCCAATATCGTGTACATCGTTATGTTATCTGCCTTATAAAATTGGATGTTATCCGTATGATTGCAGTGAACATCAATAGCACTGGTTTGCTGATGTAGCTGCACATTCTCTGATAATGTATAACATTAATTATTTATGCAAGTTGTTTATCGCCTACACATATGACATCTATATCCCTAATTGGTTAGGGCAACTGCATGCCCTCCACATGCATGTTATGAACATCTATATTGCTAATTATTTGAGGAAGTTGGATGTTCACCACATGACTACCCTCAACTGATATTGCCTAATATAAATACACATTTTTCATAGGTTTCTCATAATCTTTTGAAGCATTGCTTCTTTTGTGGCTAATTTGTTCATCAATTGCTTCTTGAAAATCACTTTCAACTATTTATTGTTTAACTTTGTCATGTAGTATGATGAAAATAATTAAGTAAACATCACTACTACATGACATAGAGTCTACAACATCATCATCCAATACAAGTATAGTTATCTTTTGGCTTTCCATGTTTGCAAAATAACTATACCAGAAGCTCGTATATTCTTTGATATGTCTAATTTTATGAGACATTAAAGCAATAAATTGTTTAAAGCTACTATTTTTGGACACCATTATAGATCTCCAATGATGACCATCAATGAGACAATAATATACTTTAACCCTTTCTGAGGGCATCATTATCTGCTTGCACTAACCATACAACATATCATGTATTAGATGAAAATAACATGTAACTAAAGGCCATCTATATAGCCTTCATACATTCAATCAACACAATTGTCTATACTGACTACAATTGTTGTCTTACATTTAAAACCAATCAATTCAACTTTAAGCTCATTACCTTAATTGAATACTTGTGCACAGTCAACCCTAACCCTATTATCCCAAAATAAAACAACCATAAATATATATAATCCAGTGCCAAATATTAAATAAAATATAAGCAAACAAACATAAATCATCTATGGCAACAACTAAACACAAATATTATAAGACTACCAAATATATCTATAAAAAAACTTAATTCAACAAGAAAAGATATGAAACTCACTTTTTGTCTTAAGTTTTTAAGGGTTAGAAAATAGAAAAGGTTGACAAAAAAATTTTCGTAACCTCGGCAGAATGTTGTAAGATAAAATTTTCAGGAATCAGCATAAGGAAAAAAAAAAGGGTTAGGGTTTTAAATAAAAAAAGGCTAGGGCTCTAAAGAAAAACAAAAAGCCAAAAAAAAACACCAATGACTTTATATATGAATTAGAAAGCATGCAAAGGTAAACACATTTACAAAATAACATTCACATGTTAAAATAGGTTAACATATAATATTATATAAATTTACGCCATACATTTATGGACATCATGCCTTTATACGATTTTAGTTCAAGGTGGTTTGCATGTTATCTGTGCGAAGGTTAGGTTATCCACAAATGTATGACATGAACCCGCTGAGTTTAAATTAGAAAACATGCAAAGGTAAGGACATTCACAATACATATTTGTGAATGTCAGAAACGTTTGTGGATGCAAGTCTAAACTTTATATGAGTTTTTAGTCAAAGGAGGTTTACATGGTATCTGCGTGAAGGTCGTGACATTTGTAAATATATGACGTGAACCTGCCATACTTGAATTAGAAAACATGTGAAGTTACAGACATTCGCAACACACATTTACTTAGTCATACATTTGTGGACGTATATCCTGACTTTAAATAAGTTTTTCATTAAATGAGGTTTGCATGACGTTTGTGTAAATATTAGGACTGCCACAAATATATGGAGCCAACTACCAAGCTCGAACTTTTAAATTCTACAAGGTTCGCATTGAGCTTGAGAATATCAGAAGATTTACCCATTTTAGATGCAAATATCTTGTGTTGCGATTCAAGTTAACTATGTTTGCAAATACTTTATGCAAATTTTATAAGGTTCATGAACTATTCATGTGAATCTCCTTTTTATTGAGATGTTGTGACCTTCGAACGACATATATATCTATATGCAAACATCAACAAGTTCACTTGTGCGAAGGTTAAAAATATCCTACAAAAGTCAAGAATCGAACATTTTGGTTATGAAAAAGATTTCAACAAATTGTGAGGTATTTTCGAAAACACGTTATTTTACAAGAACAATACCATCATTTTCTATTTATATTTACCATTTAAAATTAGTTACCTCCACAAAAAGTTATATGGAACTGTTCAACCATTGGTAATGGTTGAGCTTAAATAGTTCAATCTTGATTCACTCGAGCAACACCAAACTTGCACAAATGAAATCTAATCTGCACTTTGTGTGACGTAAGTGCTGCCGTATATGCCTTCTGATGTGACGTCAGCAGTAACGTATGAGTCAAGGCACGATCTATTTTTTAAATAAGGATGAAATCAATGGGATATTTGATGCTGATCCAAACTGTATCCATCACCCCACATTGTCGGATTTGTGTATGTTAAATTCGAATTCGGGTCAGATCAGGAAGAGACATGGATGAGTCTGGTGAGATTAAGATTGGGATCAGATAGACATGCAAAATTGAGTTCAGAACTAGGTTTGACAGACCCAGTTTCAGTTTTTACATAAAAATCGATAGATTTTATATCCAGGAGCAAGGTTGTTGCATCGCCCCACGGAGCTTACCTGCCTTGTGCTGCTGGCATTATATTTCTATTAGGGTAGGGGAGGGTCAGCTCAGTATGGAGTGCAAGCGGAAGGGAGGTGAGGATGACGGAGGGAGCAAGACGAACCCAACAATCCAACCGTCGGGGAAGATTCAAGAGATATTGTCAGATCCTTCAGGTGATACTTGCTATGTCCAAGATATTTTCTTTCTTTTCTTCTTCCCTTTCTTATTCTTCTTCGTGCATGCTCTCTTAATCTGGTTCTGGATAAAGGTTGTTGTTCGTTAGCGATGGTGATTTTCTGTTGTTATTTGTTGACCGGTAAAGCATTTGTGCGTGAACATGTCATCGACTTTTCATGGACAAGGTTTATGAATTTCTGCTCGTTCCGTTTGTGGGCGTTTGCTTGTCAAAGAGACTAAATCTTCAGAGAAAATAAATCTGCAACGTTTCTAGTTTGTATCGTTTGCTTTGCTCAGGGATTATGAATGCCATGCTTGTTTAGTAAGGGGACAATGGTATCGATAAATATTAGTGTTTGCAAGTGCAGAGAAGAAAAATTTTCAGAGCATGACAAAATTAGATTAAGAACAAATGATAAGAACCCTTCTTGAATAAGAGTGCATCTATTCGTACCCTTATGCAAGTAATTAAATAAAAAATACCGAATCTGCATTTTCTTTCCAAAGCAAACAAAAATAAACTGCCAACATATTTCTGCTAACAAAAATGATGCCAATGAAGGATAAAATTGGCTCATTAGTAAAATTCGTCAAGAGCAAAGGAGTAAACTCAATTTAAAATTCCGAATTTCCCTGCTTCATCACTCTTAAGAAATATGAAATAAATAAATGTGAAGTACTGAATTCCATTAGATTTACACAAAATGGATAACAGCAGCAACTCCACACCTAATCTCACAACTTTTCAGAGATTTGCCACAACGGGCATTCAACTATGATCAACCCAACAAAAGGATTAATAAATTACAAAAAAAGGTTAATCAAGAGAAACAATAAAAGAGAGAAAAATAAATGATCGCTACATCTTGCAATAAATGTGATTGTGCAAGAGCGAGATGAGACATGAAGAAGGGTCAGATTGGAGCTCAGATGGAAGAGAATAAGCCAAGAGGTGGTTGTATTGTTGGATGGAGAGATATTAGGTGTTTAACAGTGTGAGAGGGAAGATGCGATATATGAGACAGGTTTCATGGGAAGAAATAATATGAAAGGGAAAGAAGGAGGTAAGGTGGAAGTGGGGAAACAAGGGACGGGAAAGGGGGTCGATGGGAGGACCATGTGAAGTTGAAATGGCAAGATAGGAAGGAGAGAGGGTAGCTGAGAGAGGTGAGATAGGGCTAGACAGGAGGGAGAGTGCTTGGTGGTGAGGAAAAGAAAAGCACGGAATTGTTTCCCGATGGGGGGAGGACGGGAAGAAAGTCTGTGCATTTTGGGCTCTTCAAACAAATAAAATCCTCCCTTGAAGCAAGGATTTCACTTCATTCATTTGCAGATGATCACAGAAAATGTACTATTTTCTGCTCATTTCCACAGAAAATAAACATTTTCTAAGACAAGCAAACTCCCCCTTGGTGAAAATTTCCCAATTCCTGGCAACTTCTCTAGAGTCAACGTCATCATCATCATCATCTTTGCCATGGAAATCAATAATTTTGTATGATGTATTTAGCTGGAAAAAAGGAATAAATGCAGTATTGGATTCTACTGCATTCAATCATTAGAATTCCAAAAAGTTGGGTTTTTTGGTATACTTTTAGCAGATTGGGCAGATGCACCGATATTGTTAAATAGCTTGTGAGTTTCTTCCTTGATATATTGGAAATGATTGGGTGAAAGAAAATAGGATAGTTTATTTGTGATGCAGAGTAGGTCCGGAACGTCCCCGACGTCACAGACCCAACAGCAGCATGAAGAATGCTCCAGGTCCCAGACCGGACCCGAGACCCGGATCCAACTGAACTCTTTAAATACCCATCCTAGGGTTGCGTGCAGGGGATGGAATTCGGAAAAGAAAAGCTTTATCTGCCATTTTGTTTCAGCCGCACGTTCTTCCTGTTGCTTTATTTCTTTAGCATTATCAATCATTTGTGTAATCCCTGTTAGTCTTTGTTTTTATTTTAATGTTATCATTCTCAACTTGTGAAACGTTATCAAACGTTTAATATATTGTGGCTCGAGGAAGTTGATCCGAGCATTCCTTTCTTCAAGCGTGACCATTGGGTATCATATATTGCACAACCCTGCGTTGGGGAGGGCCATCCCCACATCAGTCCATTAACGGACAGTCGACCTCCGCACTGCACCAACATATCTCCATCAACACCCATTAGGAGAAGGTCAGCCTCGGTCCCCCCCACTGCATCAAAATGGTATCAAAGCCCAACCCCTCTTCCTTGGTCAACGACATGTCGTAAGAAGCGAGGGATGATCCTACGAGCGGGAAGGTGCGAGAGGAGACCGACAACGAAGATCTGATGATGCAGATGATGGACATGTTGACAATGATCCAGGAAGATCTGCTACGCCTAGACAAGGAGGTAGCCGGTATGTCGAAGCGGATGGATGGGATCGAGGCGCGAATGGGCGTTCTTGAATCGTCGGTAGGAGCACCCGCAAAGCCAATAAACCAGTTATGCGAGGGTGCAGTCCATCCAGCGAATACAACAGTTGTCGATCCAACCCAATTGAATGTCCAGCATGCTGCGTGACGTGAGGGCATTGAGGAGGCCCTGCACAGGGATGCAGGTTGCAACAACCTCTCATAACCGGTACCCTTTTCTCACCCAGGCATGCTCGCAGCTATCAATTCCGGAGTGGGGGTCGTCCAGCCGAACCCAGTGTTCGCTGACGGACCCTCCAGCTATGGAGTGAATGCACAGGCCCAACCTCGAGCCACGACCCCAGGTCCGCAGGCCAGACCCGGTCTGTCGGGTTCGAGCGTGGCCCAGGGTCAGGGTGTTGGCACTGCAGCGTCGGCCAGGCTGGGGGTTGATCAGGCCCAATTTCCCGAGACTGCGCGTGGGGGCGCTGCTGCAGCCCACCAGCGCGCAGGGGGTCACGGACCCTTGTGGGGGTCCGAACCCGAGAGGGTCCGGCCCAGAACTAGGTGTAGCGGGGCCCAGACCCGGGTCCCGGGGACCGCCCTTTGGGTCCCCGGGATCGGGTCCTAGCCTCAAACCCCTTCGTCCAACCTACCCAGTTGGGCCCAGTTCGGGGTTTGTCCCGGATCTGGCCCAACCCAACCGTTTTGACCCTAGCATGAGATCCGAGACCAACCCAGGCCTGCATCGGACCTGGATGAAGCTCCCATTTTACTTTGAGCCGGGTCAAAACTAGACCCATAATCATATGGATCGAGTTCAAACCAAGCCTTTTACTTCCTCAACTCGATCCCAGATCCAACCTATCCAAATCTGGGTCCAACGATTACTTTAGGGTCACACCCGATCCAAAACCAATCGGGTTCAAATTCAAATTACAATCAACACCAAATCTAAAACCCCTACCCAAACCCAAATCCAACTCAAATTTGAACCCATTATTCTACCCAAATCCAGACCCCTATTCCAATCCAAAATCCAACCCCTATACCCTATCCACATCTAACCCCAAACTATTATCCGAACCCAAACCCTAACCCAAACCAAACCAAACCTATCATCCAAATCCAAACCCTAACTCTATTACATACCCAGTCTATCCCCCTTTGTTGGGACCACCTCCCCCACCAGAACCTCAGGAGCGATTTCAACCAGTTCATCCTCCTGCTCGGAACCGACTGAGACCGCCTCCAGCAGCAACAGTACTGGTACAGCGTGAGCCGGCACGCCCAGAGCGCCAGCCACAGGGTGATAGAGATCGACGCCCTCAATAGGTCACGAGGCACATGCTGATGATAATAGACAATGAAGAGTTTCATGAACAACAAAAACCACTAACTTTGTAGGATGTCAAGACCTTAATAATCATTTTGAAGGAGGCTTTGTGGCATCTCCTATGGGTGGTTCCTCTAAAGAACTCTACAAGACAAAAATCTACTGCGAATCTTTCCAGTCACAAGTGGCTTCAATAGCTTTCACATCATCTCCTGTAAGAATGATGTCATCCACATATACTACCATAACAACTATGCCAGAGCTAGTTTTCTTTATAAAAAGTGTATGATCTGTTGCTGATCTGTTAAAACCAAAGCTTGACATCACTTCAAACAACTTTTGAAACCATGCACGAGGACTTTGTTTCAAGCCATAAATCGCCTTTCTCAATTTGCACACCTTATGACACTCCCCCTCAACCTCAAAACCTGGAGGTTGTTGCATGTAAACGGTCTCAGAGAGATCCCCATAAAGAAATGCATTTTTCATATCTAATTGACACAAGTTCCAGCCATGCTGAACAACTACTGAGAGAACAAGACGGATGGTACCCATCCGTGCAACAGGAGAAAAAGTTTCAAAGAAGTCAATTCCATATGTCTGGGTATACCCTTTCGCGACTAATCTGGCCTTGTACCTTTCAATAGAACATCAGATTTGTACTTTATTGTATATACCCATTTATAACCAACAATGTCAGCATCTGCTGGGGAATCAACTAGATCCCAGGTATGCTGAGATACCAAAGCTGTCATTTCTTCTTGCATAGCCATCTTCCAGCGATTATCAAGTGCGGCCTGTTGATAGTTCAGAGGAATGGTTTCAGCAGACAAGGCTGAAATAAAAGACTTCATCTGATGTCCAATTCTGGCATGGGAGACAAAATGAGATATGGGATATAAGGTGCATTGTCTTGTCCCTTTTCGTAGAGCAATAGGCCTGTTATCATCATCCTGAAGATCATTATTGTCAGTAGAACTTACCTCAGGAGAAGAAGAAGATGAAGGCTCTTGCGGAAGTGGAGCTCTACGCACATATACCGATGGAGGATTATTAAATCTGGAAGAGGATGGAGTTTGGTTCGGTAAGGAGGGCACAGATTCCAAAGGAAAAGGAGGTATAGGTAATGGAAAAGACTCAGCTGGATCAACCTGCAGCGGAGAACCGGAACTAGAGTAATATGGAGAGGATTCCAGGAAAGATACGTCCGCACTGACATACTCTCGGCGAGAAATAGGATCATAACATCGATAGCCCTTTTGATTTTTTGGATAACCAATAAATATGCATTTTGTAGCTTGAGCGGCTAATTTATCACGGTCAGGGCCAAGTTTGTGGACAAAACAAACACATCCAAATATTTTTGGTGAGAAAGAAAAAAGTGGGGCATTAGGTTTTAGGATATGTAATGGAATTTGATCACCCACAGAAGACGAAGGCATGCGGTTGATCAGATAGCAAGCAGTGGTAATCGCATCACCCCAGTATAACGCAGGAACATTGGATTGAATCATAATGGTCCTGGCAACATCAAGGAGGTACCGATGTTTTCGCTCAGCCACCCCATTTTGTTGAGATGAATAGGCACAGGAAGTTTGGGGTTGGATGCCATGATCTTGGTAAAATTGTAACAGACCTTTTGATTTAAACTCGAGAGCATTATCAGTGCGAACAATCTTGACAATAGATTCAAACTGAGTTTTTATTTCAAGAATTAGGGATTTGATAAGACTTGGAACTTCAGATCGTTCTTTTATTAAAAATACCCATGATAACTTAGAGAAATCATCAACAATAACAAGATAATACCGACACTGAGTCCTAGTAGGAATCTTACTAGGACCCCATACATCTGCATGAAGAAGTTAAAAAACTTTATTAGTAGACTGACTCTGACTCAAAGGGAACGAACTTCGATGATGCTTGCCCAACTGACATGCTTCACACTGAAATGATGTGGTGGAAGGAATCTGAGGAAAGACCGATCGAAGCTTTGACAATGAAGGATGACCAAGACGACGATGCCACTGAACAGGACTGAATGAATGTTCCACTGCAGCATGAACAGAACCCATTGGATGATGTAGGTAATAAATTCCATTTTCTTCATAGCCTCCACCAATCTTCTTCCCCGTCAGCAAATCCTGAAAATGACAACCCATTGGATCAAATATTACTCTACAATTTTATTCTTTTATAAGGCAACTAACAGAAAGTAAACTTTGAGGAAAGTTTGGAGCATGAAGAGCATTTTTCAACTGTAATGAGGAGGATATAGAAATATTTCCCTGACCAACAACCGGGGAGGAGCTCCCATCGGCTAATGAGACTCCAAGTTGAGCCTTAATGACCTTTAGATCTGAAAAAACACGTGAATTTCCACACAAATGTCTGGATGCACCAGAGTCAATAACCCACTTACTATCATTCGGATGGAGATGATTCCCGGTTGAATAGGCAATACCAGCTACAGGAGAAGTGGAACTCAAAGGTCGAAGAGCAATCAACTCATCATATTCCGCACGACTAAGGGTGATACTACTTTCATTTGCAGTGATATTCTCTTGTGCATTTGTTGCCTCAATAGTAGTAACATGAGCTTTAGGGTTATATGACTTTGATGCAGAAGAGATTGGCCGACCATGCTTATCCCAACAACGATCTTTTAAATGTCCAGATTTTCCACAGAATGTACATTGAAGCTTTCCTCTGCCTCCCATACCACGTCCACGTCCTCGTCCTCTGATATTCTGAATATTTCCACGGCCATAACTAGATGGGACAACAAGAGCAGATGTCTGAGTCACAGGTTGAGATTGTGGCAGAGATATCGCAAGTCTACTCAGACGATTGTAAGCGTCAGCAAGAGTGGGAACATCTGAACCAGTCAACATTTGAACTTTTGCAACAGAAAAATCTGAAGAGAAACCTGTAAGAAAACGAGCAACCATGGTTTGTTCTTGATGATCCTTTTGCTTCGAGCAACACAGAGGCCGGTGAGCATTAAGTCTTTCAAACGCAGCTTTGACAGAGGCATAGTACTGGGCCAAGGTCTGATCTCCCTGTTGCAAGTTATATATTTCCTGTTCGACTTATAGGATACGACTCACATTCGTTTCTTGTGAGTATGTATCACGAAGATTGTCCCACATTAGTTTGGCTGTATTATAGTAGATCAATCCATCTGCAATATGGGGTTCGACACTGTTCATGATCCATGACATAACTATGTCATTATCTTCATCCCAAGTAACATATTTTTCCAATTTCTCAATGGGTTCGCCTTCCAACAAAATATGTTTTCGACGATGTCCAGATACCGACATCATAAAAGTTCTGGACCACCTGGCATAGTTGGTTTCATTCAACCTAACAGAAGAGCCATACGAGAAGGGGTTGGCAAACACCTTATACTCCCCAATATGTTCCATTTTGGAATCACCTTTCGACGTTTCAGCCATACTAAAAAAAACTCACTTGAACAACAAGTGTTCAAGAAGAATTTTTTTTTCTTCAACTCAGCAGGAAACCACACCTGCTGTTCCACAAAATAAAGTTCAATCCAGCAGGAAATCACACCTGCTATTTTCCATGACAGAAGAGTAACTTCAGCTTCCGTGCTTCCTTAAAAACAACATTCGACACAACAGGGAGTCACTGAAAAACACATTCTGAAATAAACCAACCCACAAAAAAAAAACTAAATTTCAGTTGCTGTAGATACCACAGAAATCCCGAACATTGCTGCACCCAAACACATCACCACACATGATAGAATGCAGTCGCAAAACACAATGTTCACTAAACCTGCTGTTCTCCAACATATAAGGCATGACATCCAGTAAATATCACACACAATCAGCTTCTGCAAGAACTCAACACTTACGGCCACACAGAAAAAAAATTTTTGTTGCTCCCAAACAGCAGGAACACACCTCGACAAGAATTCAGCACTCACGACAACAGAAAAAAATTCTGTTACTTCCAACCATCAGGAATACCCTTCGACAACTCATGAACCAAAAACAAAACTCGTCATAGCAGCAACAAAACTCGGCACCACCAGGTCGCAACAGGAAATCCAGATCCAGATGAGGAGAACTGATTTAGATTTTCTCCTAAGATCTGAACCGCAATCAAACTCCCAACAACGTAGGTAGTCACGAGGAGAGAAAACAAAAAGAAGGACGAGGAGATACGACACCCACAGCAGGCATCCACGACCAGCAGATGATACGACACCCACAGCAGGCATCCACGACCAGCAACATGCCCAGAAAAAAAAATTTAAATTGCTGACCTGATTAGAAACATTACTCAGCGTGATCGAAGTTTGATCACGATCATGAAAGCCTCCACGATCGACTGTGTTCTGGTAAAACACGATCACGCTCCCACGTCACAGTCGATATCTCGATCACGCTCCCACGTCACAGTCGATCACGTTCCCACGATCGGCTGAGCTTTGATACCATGTAGAAGATGAACCGAACCCTAGAGATAGAGATAGAGAGAGAGAGAGAGAGAGAGAGAGAGAGAGAGAGAGAGAGAGAGAGAGAGAGAGAGAGAGAGAGAGAGAGAGAGCTGAACTTGAAAACAGAAAACTTAATTCATCATTAGGGCTTCTCTCTATATTAAATAGAGAGAGGCAAAATAGAGAAATTACATCTAAGTCCTTATGAAATTAATATTTCAGAAAACCTCTAATAAAGAACAACTTAACCTAAAAACCACCTATTCTCAACAATTTTCATAAATCATTTTGCAATGCATAAACAATTCTAGCACTGGAACAACATATGCTCCTAGCTTACTTAAGCTCACAATGGTTCACACATAACCACTAACACATTCTCAAAAAATGATTCATGCCATTGCAAAATTTTAGTGAACATAAAACACACAAATTCATAATTTATGTTCACAATGCACATTCATAACACAGAAATAATGCACATTTAACCAAACGCATACACATGCATATAGAAAGCTTGCAGACCACACTATTTATGATCAAATTTATGCATATGATTAGTAAACATGCAAATGATCTACACAAGATCAGATTTATGTATATTATCAAAGACATGCAAACGTCTAATTAAAATCATATTCATGCGTATGAACAATAAACTGATCTGTTTAGAATCAGATTTATATACCTAATCGACTGACAATAATTTAGCTGACAAAAAAATATATATTCCGATCATATTCATGTACATGATCATCTGACTGCAGACATGCACATGACCAACTTCATGTACATGAATTGGCTAATACATATAGGTACATAATTCCTGATCAGATTCATGTGTATGATCAGCTGACTACAAACTGTATATGATCAGCTGACTGCAGACATGCACATGACCAACTTCATGTACATGAATCGGCTAACAGATATAGGTACATAATTCCTGATCAGATTCATGTGTATGATCAGTTGACTGCAAACTGTACATAATCAGTTTCATATACATAAATCTGCTGACAAAAATATTTGTGTTCTGGTCAGATTCATGTACATGATCAGCTTCATGTACATGAATCGGCTAACAAAAATATATATGTGCTGATCAAATTCATGTGCATGATCAACCTCATGTACATGAATCGGCTAACAAAAAAATGTATGTGCTCATCAGCTTCATGTACATGAATCGGCTAACAAAAAATATAAATAAGTGCTGATCAAATTCATGTACATGAACAACTTCATATACATGAATCGGCTTACAAAAAATATAAATAAGTGCTGATAAGATTCATGTACATGATCAGCTTCATGTACATGAATCGGTTAATCAAAAATATAAAGTGTGCTGATCAGATTCATGTATATGATCAGCTTCATAGACATGAATCGGCTAATCAGAAAATATGTAAGTGTGCTAATCAGATTCGTGTACATGAATTAACTATCAACAAAAATATGTATATCTACTGATCAGATTCAGAATCAGCTACTCAGAAAATATAAAGTTTGCTGATTAGATTCATGTAGATGATCAACTTCATGTACATGAATAAGCTAATCAGAAAATACGTAAGTGTGCTGATCAGATTAATGTACATGATCATAAGGTATGATCAACAAACAAGTAAAACACGTCTATTCAGATTATGCACATGATCAACAAACATTACTCATGTCTGATCAGGCCCTGTATATGATTGACCGACGTGTAAAACAATCTGTCCAAATCATGTATATGATCAACAGACATGTAATCTGCAGCCTGATATATACATATATTAAATTCAATACATGGTCTAAAATACACACACACACACACACACACATATATATATATATATATAAATCAGATTCATCATTGATCAATAGTCTAGAAATATATGCTTGTACATATATGACTCAAACTGATGAAATTTAAATGCATATAGGATTCATGCTCATGAAATCGATAAACTGAAAAATAATTATACCATGTTTCAGATGCATGAACATGAAATTGGCAGAACTGAAAATAAAAAAAAAATATACTTGAAGCATGCTCATGAAATCGACAATCCATATATGATTAGATTCATGCTCATGAAATTGACAATCCATATATGATCAGATTCATGCTCATAAAATCGACCATTGAAAAGAAACACGTAATTCAGATGCATGAACATGAACTCGGCAAAACTAATATATATATATTTTGTGGATGCATGAACATGAAATCGGCCAATATGAATATATATATATATATATATAAATCTTTGTGATCAGATTTCCCTTTTTCCTCTCTAAACCCATGTAAACCCATGCTCAAATTGATTTACACTAACTTCGTTCCCGTGCGGATTAAGAGAGAAACTCGTACCTGATGATTAAAAAAAACTAGAGGAAGGATGAAATATCGTCAGATGCTTCTCTTCTTTTCCTCTTTTTTTCCTCCCTTTCCCTTTCTCATGATTTTTTTTCTTCCTCTCTCTTTCTTTCTTTCTCACTTCTCTCTCTTTCTCTCTAGAAATCGACTTCTAGAGAGAGGGGTTCTAATATATGTGTGCATGTGTGTATGTATATTTTTTTTATTGTTAGATTGTATTTATGTTTTTTTATTCTTTGTATTTTTATTTTTGTATTAGAGTTATTTTGGTTATTTTGACTAGGCAGCTGTTGGGATCTCCCCAATGGCTATATTGGATCTCTCTCTTCTCTTTACTTTTTATATATATATATATATACCCATTTGTTTAATGCATTGTTTGTGCATTTTATGAATTAATAAAATTATTTTATTTTAATTGAGTGTGTGCTCTTGTGAGTACCCCTTTGTGGGTTTGTGTTTGCGCTCTTATCCTTTGTAGGCATTGTATCTTTGAATCCTTGAGGATTCATTACACCGACACCCAACAATCACTAGGTGAGAAGATCTTACATCCACAATCGAGATTTGAGAAACTGAAAATAAATTTAAATCTAGTTTATGTACTATAACATTTGGAACATTAAAATCTTGGGAGTGTTTGAAAAAATCTTTTAAATTTCCTAAACTTTTAATTTTAAGAGAAGTTCCATCAACAATGGAGACATATGAATCAAGTGAATTAGAATGGCATTCAGATAAGATAAATTCATTTGGGGTCTTATTGAAGGATGCTCACGAATCAATAATCTAAGAGATCTTACTTGGATCAGAATAGGTAGAGATCACGACTTCGGAACGAAAAGATGATTAAGCTTTGATGAGTCGTTGTAGAGCCTCCATTAGTTGGGAAAGAGACATGGATCCAATGGTTTTGGAGCTTTAACCGACACCATTCTTCTCATCATGAGTTGGTCCAACGAACACGACTCTCCTTTCATCCTTTCTTCTCTTGTGACAAAAGGGTTTGATGTGTCTCGGTTTGTTGCATAAGTGACAAATAATCTTTTTTGTTTATTGTCATATTCATTGGCTTGTTTCTTAAAATGTAAAAGTTTGTAAACCCAAGTGTTGGACCCCGACGTAGACATGGCCAACACTGAGTTATCATTCTTGGAGGATTGCTTTAGTTTATTCTCTTCCATGCTTAAGTCCTCTAAAATTTCTACAATATAGGGAATACATCCTCTATGAAGAAGGGCAGCCTTTGTAGTCTCAAAATTGGGTCTCAACTAGAGTTGCCAGGCAGGGAAGCGGGAGTGGGAAGCGAGACACTTTTAAAATTTTAGGAAGCAAAAAGCACAGAACGACTTAGAAGCGAACTAGAATCGATATAGGAAACGAGGGGGAAGCAAAAAAAGAGAAAAAAGTAAGAAAATTAAAAAAATAAGGGGAAGCACGCTTCCCAAAATTTTTGGCACTTCCCTTCATGTTTCAGACGTCATGTTTCGCGCTTCCAAAATGCGCTTTGGGAAAGTGCGCTTCTCTATATTATATGACACTTCCGGTAACTCTGGTTTCAATCCATTAATGAATTGATAAAAATGCTTCGCCTTTATTTGCTTTTCGCAGAGTTCTATATTTAAGGGACAATGCCATTTTGGTTCAAGTAATGCAAGCTTGTCCCAAAGGAAAGATAGATCATTGCGGTATTTCCTAATGCTCATGTCTTCTTGCTTCACGATTCTCATTTTGTCTTGAAGGTTGCACACATGTGCAATATTCTTGAGGGAGTATATATTGCAAAGATAATTTCATGCTTCATTGGCGAGTTCAATTTTGCCAAACTTGAACACTTGTTTATGTCTACACTATTTATGATCCATGACATAATCCTTGAGTGACCCACCTTCCCTTTTCATTCCTTCTCATACTTGGCTATGGCTTTGTTCATCCCTTCTCCTTGTAGAACAACCTTCTTTCCGTTTTCACTCTTGGTGAAGACTAGTTTTTGGCTCCCCACTCCCTTTCGATGCCATCAACTAATTCCCATAATATCTTTTCCCGTATGCTTCACAATTGACACCCACATCACATAGTTAGAATCGTTGAGTTTAACAAGATGGTCTCCTCGTCCTCCATAGAGACAAAGACGTAAAGATAATAGAGGAAGAGAATGAAGAAGGTAGAAGGTGAAGACACTCAAACCTTGAGCACTTGGATAACGAACCCATGCACGATAGACTCACTAGCACTTGAATCTCCAAGAAAATAATTGTCTACGAGTCGAGTCTAATGGCTCTAATACCATTTCATGAAATTGTCCTCAAGAGAATAGTAATCACAATGCCACTAAGGCAAATACACCAAAGCCACTTAAGGGCAATTAGCACACTCGCAAACACAATTAAAAATATTAATTTTTATTAATACAAAATACACAAAATATGCATTAAAGATACAAGCGACATAAGTCCCATTTATGTACAAAAGAGAGGAAGGCTACTAGCCAATGGGAGCTCCCAACGACTAGTCTGATCAAATGACCAGAATGACCTTGAGTGAAAAAATACAAAAAACAATAAAAAACAAAATTACACATCCTAAATACATTCTAAAAAAGGAAAATACCTATATATATGTATATGCTACACATACATACATATGTGTACAGTACACACACACACACACACACACACACATATATATATATATATATATATATAAAGAAAGAAAGAATAGGGTGTAGCTGCCTATCCCCTACTGGAAAACAGCCAGTGGATGCATGTGTATCAAACCGCCCCCGCAAAAAGCCATTTCTTTTTTAACTACAGCAAGTGGATACACGGAAAGCATGCATGTCTGCCCGCTGTTGGTCCACCAGTGGGGTAGGCTGCTACTCCTTGGTGTGTGTGTGTGTGTGTGTGTGTGTGTGTGTGTGTGTGTGTGTGTGTGTGCATATATACATATGTATGGGTTAACATTTGGTTCTATTGAAGGCACAGTCTATAGAGTATAAATCACCTTCTTTTCATATTTTTTAGATTTTTTTATAGATTGGATCCTGTTAATGTGATTTAACAGGTTTGTTTAATAGAGAAAGAGTTTTGAATCATGTGATTGTGACACATAAGCAGGTTTTTTAAGTGCTTCACAAATCAATGACTCAAAATGACTAAAATTTCATGGATTGAAAAATCATATCTTTAGATTGAAATAACATTATCCAAGGTTTGCCCCTTAGCAAATAAACCATGTTGAACACACCAGTGTGGTCAGATTGAGTCAATAAAGCTTGAAACTATGATTTCCAACTTATTAGTTCTGTGCCTTTATATATATATAGATGATGTTTGACAATGGGTTGAGTGGTGATTGTCCTTTCATAAATAGGCTTTTCTATTTTTTTTAATTATATACCTGGCTTTAATGGAGATTTAGATGGATGGGATACATGTTGGGAGCAAGGACTGACACCTTGGGATTTAGGACAGCCAACCCCAGTGATTCTTCATCTTGTCCAGACTGGATCCCTCCCAAAAGGCAGCGCTCTTGTGCCGGGATGTGGTAGGGTAAGTCACTGTTCAACTTTTATCCTTTCAAAAGTTTAATGTGATTTCTTTTTTCAGAAATTTATGTTCTTTATATATTCAATTTTATGGTGCAAGTCATTGGACACTTCTGTGGTGTCATTTGAATTTTAAAATTGTAGACCAGTTGGATATGAATTCTAAAATCTTGCATCTGATTGGTCATGCCTGGTAATCTGCGTGTCTCTTCACAATACCTATACATGTATAAAATAGCCAAAATACCCTTATTAGGTATTTTGGTTTACATGAATAGAATATATATATATATATATATATATATATTAACACCCCCCCTCAAACTTACGATGATATTACCAAAAGTTTGTTAAGAATAAAAATAAACCAAAGTGTAACAAGAGCTTTAGTGAAGAAATATGCAAGCTGGTACTCCTAGTACGTAATGACAATCTTGCATCTGATTGTAGACCAGTTGGATATGAATTCTAAAATCTTGCATCTGATTGGTCATGCCTGGTAATCTGTGTGTCTCTTCACAATACCTATACATGTATAAAATAGCCAAAATACCCTTATTAGGTATTTTGGTTTACATGAATAGAATATATATATATTAACACCCCCCCCTCAAACTTACGATGATATTACCAAAAGTTTGTTAAGAATAAAAATAAACCAAAGTGTAACAAGAGCTTTAGTGAAGAAATATTCTAGCTGGTACTCCTAGTACGTAATGACAATCCATCTCTGTGTGTTTAGTTCACTCATGGAAGGTGTGGTTGCTCGCAATGTAGATTGCACTCTTATTATCGCAACACATCTTTGAAGGATTTGAGATGATCACTCCCATATCTTTAAGAAAACTTCTTAACCACACAAGTTTCATTGTTATCGTGGCCATTGCACAATATTCAGCTTCAGTTGAGGACAAAGATACTTTTTTGTTGCTTTTTGCACCTCCACGAAATTATAGAATATCCTAAGAAAACACAAAAACTAGTAGTTGAGATTCTATCATTAGGGTTTCCTACCCAATCAACATCAGTATGGGCAAGCAAATTTAAAGAGGAAGATGAGGATAAAAAAATACTTTTGCTTATTGAGTTTATTATATATCGAATAATCAATAACATTGCACTCATGTGCATGGTCGTTGGGGCATGTCGAAATTGGCTGACTGCATGGGCTATGTCAGGTCTGGTAATGGATGGGTAGGTGAGGGATCCGATTAACTGTCTATACACTGTAGGATCTTTAAGAAGAGTCACATGTTCAAGTCTTATTTTTGCATTGACAACCTCAGAAGTCTCCACCTTCTTGTTGTCAGAAATACCTGACTTGGCACAAATATCAGCTGCCAGTTTCATTTGTGATAAGATATATTCTCTGGAAGAATAGACAACCTCAATACCTAAGAAATATCTCAAGAAACCCAGGTCAAACATATCAAATATTTCTTTTAAAACAAATTTAATTTCACTAACTCTCTTTTTATCACTTCTTGTAATTATCATGTCGTCAACATACAATAACAATATCACATTATTTGTACTTATATTCTTAACAAAGTGAGTAGTGTTAGTATAACAGGATCGAAAAACCCAAATTTATCATAACATTACTAAAACGGTCATACCAAGCCTTAGGAGCTTGTTTATGACCATATAAAGCCTTTTTTAATTTTAAAAATTTTTCTTGTTTAATCTTAAAACCCGGTAGAGGATTCATGTAGACTTTCTCACTTAGATCCCCATTGAGAAATGCATTTTTCACATCTAGTTGATAAATAGGCCAATTTTGGGTAGATGCAACAACTATGAGAGTTGTAACAATAGTCATTTTGGCTACAGGGGCAAATGTCTCTTCATTGTCAATTCCATATTGTTGTGAATAGCCTTTGGAAACTAACTTAGCTTTGTATCGTTCTAAGGTTCCATCACTTTTAGTTTTAATTTTAAAACCCCATTTGCATCTTATAGATTTCTTTCTAAAAGGTAAATATACAATCTCCCAAGTATGTGCTCTACAAAGTGCTTCAAGTTCTTAGCCTCAATCCAATGAGGACAATCTTTGGTTTCACTATATAATGAGAGGGTTCATGATAGAAATGAATAGTTAGAAGACATGTCTTGTAGTTTGATGAAAAGGATTCGTAGGATACAAACCTATTAGGTGAAATGGAAGTTCTATCGGATTTCTTAAGTGTGGTGTCTCTATTTGACAAATCTTGACCAGGGGTTTCATCTAATGAAAGGTCTTGAGAGTCTCTCATAAACATTTGTTTGGTTTTCTTGACTACGTCGGGTATAAACTTGAATATTTTGAGAGGGGTTCTCAATTAAATTATCATTATTATTATTATGAAATAACTCTAAATTACTATTATTGGGATCTTAATCATATAAGTATCATTCAAAGAGATATCATGAGTCAATTCACACATTTGATTTATGAGAATCAATTTTATGCCATGGCAAAAAATCAAACAAGAAAGCATGGTCTACTTCTTTGTTATTTTCTTTATCAAAACCATTTTCTTTTTCTAAGAAAGTCACATTCTTGGACAAATAAAGTTTGTTATTCTTAGAATCGAAACATCTATATCCCTTTTGCGTTTCTCCATATCCCATAAAGACACATTCAATTTCCTTTGGAGAAAATTTATCATTCTTGTGGAAAAGTACAAAACATTTACCACAAAAAATACGTAATCGTTTGAAATTAGGTGCTATTTTGAATAATTTTTCAAATGGAAAAGTATTTTGCAAAATCGAAGAAGGCATTCTATTTATTAAATATGTTGAAGTTAAGACGACTTCGGCCCAAAACCTTTTGGGAATATTTTTACAAACAAGGTTCTAGTGGTTTCCATGACATGCCTATGTTTTCTTTCCGCCAACTTATTTTGTTGAGGAGTTTTAGGGCACGATCTTTGATGACAAATACCATTTTTCTTTAAATGATTTTGAAACTCATTTGACATGTATTCTCCAACCAAGTCGGATCTAAGGATAGAAATGTTACTTTGAAATTGATTTTTGACGATCATATGAAATTCTTTAAAGAATGAAAAAATATTTAATTTTAAATTAAGTAGACCCCTGCATTTCTTGTGAAGTCATCAATGAAAATAACATAGTAAGAGTAACCACCTTTTCATATGATGGAAGAGGGTCCCCATACATTCGAATGCACCAACTCAGAAGGCCTTTTTGAAATAAAAGTTTTTTGAGGAAAAGTGATAGATTTCATTTTTCCAAAGATATTGTTTTTACAAGTAATATCTTTTTCATTCCAACAAGTCTCCGCAAATGGGAATCTTGGAAAAACTAGGATGTCCAAGTCTTTCATGCAATATTTCAATATCCTTTTTTTGGTCAAAATTACAAAATGACTTAGAAGGAATAGACAAAAACTCCAACAACAACTACGCCTTCATCCCAAAACAATTGGGGTCAGCGATATGAACCAAAAAAGAAATTCATTTTGGGTCTTCCACACGAATCCTTTTCCTCCAATCATTTCTATCCAACGCCATGTCCTCGGTGAGGTTCAAAGCATTCATATCCTTTCCTATCATCTCCATCCAAGTCTTCCTAGGCCTACCCCGACCTCTTTTAACTAATATATTTTCCCATTTCTCCAACCTTCTAACTGGAGCATCATTAGGCCTTCGCCGAATATGTCCAAACCACCGTAAACGATTCTCTCGCATCTTATTTTCAATGGGTGCAACACCTACCTTCTTACGTATCTCTTCGTTCCGAATCTTATCTTTTATTGTATTTCCACACATCCATCTAAGCATCCGCATCTCAGCTACACTCATTTTTTGAATATGATGTCTCTTGGCAGCCCAACATTCCGTACCATATAGTAAAGCGGGTCTAATAGTCGTCCTATAAAACTTTCCCTTCAACCGCAATGGCATTCTACGATCGCACAGCACTCGAGTAGCACTTTTCCATTTCATCCACCCAACCTTTATCCTATGATTTACATCTCCATCAATTTCTCCATACTTTTGAATGATGGATCCCAAATATTTGAAATAATCATTCACCGGTATATCTTGCTCACCAAGCTTCACTACACTCCCATCACTACTTCGTTGCTTACTAAACCGACATTCCATATATTCAGTCTTACTCTTACTCAACTTAAAACCTCTAGCTTCCAATGTCTGTCTCCATAATTCTAACTTAGCATTAACCCCAGCTCTAGACTCATCAATCAAAACAATATCATCAGCAAACAACATACACCACGGTACATTTTCTTGAATTGATCTCGTAAGCTCATCCATCACTATTGCAAATAGGAAAGGGCTTAAAGCAGATCCTTGATGTAACCCAACCGTTATCGGGAAATTGGTTGTCACCCCTCCACAAGTGCGGACATTGGTTACTACTCCTTCATACATATCTTTAATTATACTAATGTACTTGAGAGAAACACCTTTCTTCATCATTGTCCACCAGAGAACGTCCCTAGGTACTCTATCGTATGCCTTCTCTAAATCAATAAAAACCATAATAGACTGCCGGTCCCAAGCCCGGATAAAGGAGGAGGGTTGCGGTAGGCCTGTGACAGCCAGCATAAAAACTTTGTCATATCCTATGAGAATAGACAAAAACTCCATGTAATAAAAATCTCCGCTTCTAGTTCTTTGCCCAATCTGTTTCCCGGGTGTGAGATCCTGCTTGGTGCAACCTTTTAATAAGAAAGAGATTTCACATCCATAATCGAATATTTAAAAAATGAAAAAATGTTTAAATTAAGTTTAGGAACAACTCTTATTTTTGGAACAAAGATTTTTTTTAGAGGGATTTGAATTTAAAGTCCCGATGCTTTTAATTTTTAAAGAGGCCCCATCGGCGGTTGAAACAAACAACAAATTTGTGTTGGTGCATATTTCGAAAAGAGAGTCCTTATTAAGTGGTCATATGAAAAGAGGCTCCTGAATCAAGAACACATACCTGGAGGAGAAAAAGTGGCAATAACGACACTGGATGTAGATGATAATTTGAGTATTTGTTAAAGTGCCTTCGATAGTTGAGAAAGAGAAAATGTGTCTTTAAAGTCTCCTCCTCTTTTGCTTATTTCCTCCCTTTTGGGTATGAATTCTTCAATGAAAGCTACTTTGTTCTTGAAATTATCATTGAGCTTAGGGTAATTAGGCCTTATGTATCCCGACTCATTACAATAGTAGCAAATAGCTTTTCTACCACCATAGTTACCACCACTATAGTTATTATTAGGACTATAATTATTTTGCCTTCCAAAGTGTGGAGGCTTGTAAGACTTCACATGATTGTTGGGCTTTGATACCGCCAACACTTCATTTTCTCCTCTTTTAGACATGCCAAGACGAGTTTCTTTTTGGCATATTTCGACAATGATATCCTCTAGGGGAAGAGGAGTAGATCTATGGAGAAGAGAAGATATCACTTGCTCATATTTGGGTGGAAACCATACAAGAATTGAAAAAATTGCTCTCTTTCCATTTGTTGGCGCCTAAGTTTCACATCTTATATGGCAACCCATTTAGACTCCAAAAGTACCAACTCATCCCATAGAAGGGATAGGGCACTAAAAAAGTCACGAACATTCATGTTCTCTTGCTTGGTAGTTCTTATCTTTGATTGCAAAAAATATTGCTTCACAAGATCTTTTTGGGTATACATACCCTTCATAAATGACCATGCTTCATTGACCTTTCTAAAATTAGTAATTTTGGCATATATTTTTCATGTCAATATTGTTCATAAATCAGACAAGAATTTTTGCATGGTTGCTCTCCCAATCTACTTTGGATTGATAATCACTAATGGCTTTAACACGATCATCTCCTTTAAGAATTTTGACTTGTTCTCCATCTTTCTTGGTGAGCAAAAGTTAAGGTTCGAGAATAGTGCCTATCACGTATCTCTAAAGCTTCTTTCCTTCAAGATTATTTTTCATGGCAGAAGCTCATATCATATAATTTGTACCATTTAATTTCAATGAGAGGTCTATCTTGGAATCATGCTTCATTTTGAATGTGAGGAAGAAGAGAGAAATAACGAAGTAAATATACAATACCTCTCTTTGAATCACCTCAATTACCACGAGTACACAAACACTTGATTACCACTCTCCACAAGTCCAATAACACTATGGCTTTGATACCATGTAATCAAGTATGCGAAGACAAAAAAAAAGTGCACACACACTATTACAAACCCGGGATAATACACAAAGCACAAAGGCATATACAAAACCTCAAAGAGTAAAAAAGATCAACAC
This sequence comes from Nuphar pumila, assembly GCF_984573655.1. Taxonomy (NCBI): domain Eukaryota; kingdom Viridiplantae; phylum Streptophyta; class Magnoliopsida; order Nymphaeales; family Nymphaeaceae; genus Nuphar; species Nuphar pumila. The sequence continues at coordinate 27,291,037 of NC_143251.1, forward strand.
AATAATGTAAAAAATATATATTTTATTGCACATAACATACTTAAAGAAGCGTAAACAAAAGGGTACAAGTATCCCTATATATACATTACAATAAAGGAAGAGAGAAGAATTCCCAACAGTCATAAGCTCCCAATGGTCACAAATATGACTATTGAGAGCATCTCCCAACAAGTCATATTTTTTACTGTTATGACTGTTGAGAGCATCTCCCAACAGTCACCTTTTTGATTGTTGAGAGTAGCTTCCAACAGTTACAAATATGACTTAGAGGCAGACCCTTTTACATAAATACAAAAAAAGTAAAAAAGAAAAAATATAAAAAACTGTCGCTAGTGGACAGTACCTATTACATGTATGAAATAACCAAAATACCCTTATTAGGTATTTTGGTTTACACGAATAGAATATATATATATATTAATATATATATATATATTAACAACCGTGCATGTATCGACTTTTGAGTAGAGATCAAAAGGGTGTCTGAGAGCACATTTAGAATACACACAAAATTGTCCTCCCACTTTTTGCTTTTTCGATTCTCGACAATATTGTTGTTCTCCTATTCTTCTGGACATGATTCTGTGAGCACGTACACCACATTCACAATTATGAGAAAAATGTGAACCTTGTGCTGACACTTTTTGAAGTTAGTGCCATCGAACTGGGATAGCTTGGGAAGCTCTTGTTTGCCAATCTTAACAGTAGTTGCCATTTTGCAGAATTATTGCTTGAAAATTGTTGAAAAAATTAAACTCAGTAGTTATGACAACTGAACTTGAACCATGTATGCTCTTGATTACCAATCTTAACTGTAGTTGCCATTTTGCAGAATTATTGCTTGAAAATTGTTGGAAAAATTAAACTCAGTGGGTATGATAACTGAGCTTAAACCAAAGTTACCAGAAGCTTCTTAGATAGGTGGGAAGCCCACTTCCTAGAAACTCGCTTCAGAAGCGCAATACTCCTCGCTTTCGAAACTTGATGAAAATCTCGATTCTCCCACGTTTCTCTTATTCTTATGTGTTTTCTCACTCTACTTTTCGTTTTTTTTGTATGTTTTCTCTCACGCTTCTTACTCACTTTCATGTGCTTTCTCTAAATTGGCAATCATCATTTTTATATTTTGTTAAAAATTTAATTCTTACACTAACTAAACATAAAATTTAAGAATAATTACTTTTATTTTATTTTTTATTTGTGTTCCATTTCGATTCCCGTTCAATTCTTATATTGCTTTCTTTTTATTCCTCGCTTCTTGCTTTCACTTCCTGTATTGTTTTCTGCTTCCGCTTCCTAGTTTGGCAACCTTGGCTTGAATCATGTATACTTGGAGGCACACATTAGACTTTCTATCTTTCAAGCGATAGTTTTCCCATTGAGGATTAAGTTCTTGGTGCAATAGGTATTCGTGCAACTTTGCTCTCAAGATACAATTGAGTTTTCGCCTACTTGCGAAGGTCGGCCCATGCCCAACATTTGGTGAGACCGAGCAACTCGATACAAACCACCTTGAATAGCCTCTTGACTCGATTAAGTTGACCCTAGGCTCAACTTAGGCATACCCTTAACTAAGTCAAGGTCTGAACTCATTTGAGAGAGGGGAGAACTCGTATGAGCTAAAGAGCGCAAGGGAGCAGGAAGCCCGTTGGAGAGAGGGGACAACAAGAAGCTCGCGGGAGAGCGAGGAGAAAGTTGAGAAGAGACAAGCACGAGTGATGAGAAGAATGAGAGAGGGCTGGGGTATATATAGGCCCCAACCCAAAAGCTATCAATAAAAGGCCTGGGCTAGCAAACGGTAAGTTATAATGACCCAAACAACTAGTCAAGAAAGGGGTACTGGTTGTACAGTTAATGGACCAAAAGTGTAAAACCCTGATCCAAAAGGACCATAGGAGGGTTAAGAACTATGTCGCATAGGTGCGGGTGCGACACTTTCAAAAAACTTGGGTGAGGGGGTGCGGCAAAAAAAAATTATATATATTATATATATATATATATATTATATATATATATATATATATATAATTTTTAAGTTTTAACAGTTAACAACATTAACACTAATGAAATAAAAAACAATTATCACAATATCATCAAATCAATTCATCATCATGCATGCAATAAATCAAATTAACAATCTACAATTCTATTCTACATCATAAAAACCAACACTACAATTATAAAAACAATCAAACAAGTAAAGCAAAAAAGAAGTAAATTATATAGTATACTAACAAAAGAAACAAAAAATGCATAATTACATACCAAAAGTATATCCTACACAATGTATATGACGATGAGGTAATGAATCCTAATAATTTTCTTCTTCATCATCAAATGCATCGGCAGAAGGAAGACTGGGCTCTGATAAATCCATGTTTATAATGTTGAAATCATGCTCTCTCTAAGTCTCACTCTTCTGGGTTTATATCCTAAAATTTGGATGATCCTTGTCTGCATTACAAATCCAATTTGAAAATGTTAAATACAAGTATATTTAAATGAAAAAACTAAGAAATAGTTAAATAACTAAGAGAGAAAATTAGTACGTGTATTCATCATTGGTTTGCGAAATTAGTCGAAGATTTGAATGAACATATACGAAATCCTCTGCATACTTGCTGGTGAGTTTGTTTCTCTTCATGTTGTGGATTTGAGAATATGTGCTCCAATTTTTTTCACAACATAATGAACTAGCAGGTTGGGATATCAATCTCAATGCAAGACGTTGGAGAAGAGGTGTTTCTGATCCAAATGTTGACCACCATGTAATAAGATTTATATTATCTTCCTCTCTCGCGAGTAATGTTTGTCCATATAATCTCGAATATGCAAATTTTACAAACTCTTGTGTGACTTGATTTAGAATATGTGATTATGGATAAAGTCTTGTCATACACATATTTCTATGCCTTGATAGCTTTGAGTCTAAATTTGGAGGGATACGGCCAATACCACATTCTTGCCACTTTTTTGCATAATATTTTAGATTAAGAGAATGTGTCATGCAATGCAAGGGAGTATTGCTCTTATCCCATCTTTTGACTAAAACTGAATGAATATAGTTAAAAAATTCTGAATCATCCAATCTAGGATTTTTTTCTTTATGCATGAAAACTACAACTTATATTTTTTCAATCATATTATCTCACATTTCATAAACTTTATGAAGGATAGGCTCATTCTTATTAAATTCTCTCAACATTTCCCAAATAGGTTGAGTAAATTGAAGGAAATATACGACCCTGTCCTAAAACTCATCATCAACAATAAATTTCTTAATTTCTTAAGCCTTGACATCATCATCATCACGATACAATGTCCAATTCTCACCAGTCACCATGCTAACCAAAGCATTTTTCAATTCCTTAATCCTCTTCACCATCACAATGATAGATGCAAAACGTGTTTCGGCGACCTTCAATAATTTCAGGTCAGAATGGCTATTAAATATAGCATTAGCATGATGATGGTTGACAACAAAATTCTTAATGCTTTTGACATTTTTTCTAATTCTTCAATCCATGAACATAGAGCATATGTTGGTGAATTTTCTTCTTCTTTGGGGTTGCAGATGCTCTTGAGGGCCAAATTCAAGCTGTGTGCTATACAAGGAGTCCAAAAAATATGAGGATACTCACTCTCCAAACTCAATGTTGCACTTTTACAAACTGGAGTATTGTCTGTGATGATTTATATTACTTTCTTATCACCCACTTCCTATGTCACATGGGTGCGGGTGCAGGTGCGGGTGCGACACGGGTGCGGTGCAATTCCAAAAAATTTGGACACGGGGACTCAGCTATATATATATATATTAAAAAATATATATTATAAATATATATATTTTAAATATATATAATTATATATATATAACAATAAATTAACACATAAAGATTGTAAATTTTAAAGCAAAAATAAAAAAACAATTCTTAACAACACAAACTTACCAAAATATAACACATAAAGAAGCTTGTGAGTGTGATAAACAACAAAACTTATCATAAATCTGCCTCATCGTCTGAATTAGAGGGAAGAACAGGATCGAGGTAGTCTATGTTGAGAGTATATAAATTATGTTTTCCCTCCAAGTCAAAATCTTCTGGATTTACATCCCAATTCTTGGATGGTCCACAACTGCATCAAAAAATGACTATATTAGTATCTAACTTAAAACTTTGAATGCAAATATTTAAATACAAACTTTGAATACAAAAAAAAAGTACCTATACTCTTCTTTGGTGCGGCGAGAAATTAATTGTAGATTTGAGTGAACATAAACCAAATCCTCTGCTCATTTACTAGTGAGTTTGTTTTTTTTAATGTTGTGAATTTGAGCATATGTACTACAATTTCTTTCACAACAAGATGATGTAGGATGTTGGGATAACAACTTCATTGCAAGACGTTGCAGATTTGGTGTCTCTGATCCATATGTTGCCCACCAATTAAGGGGATCTTCCTCGTCCCTTGCCACAAGTGGCTGCTAAAGAATCAAATCTCCCAATAGAAAACTTGCCAAACTCACTATTTATAACCTTAAACATGTGAGGATCATTAAAAAGTCTTCCCAAATATATCATTCTATTTCTTGATATCTCAGGATCTTCATTTGGAGAAACACGACCAACACCTGTTGTCAACCATTTTTTTGCGTAGTATTTTGGATTGAGAGAGTGTGTCATGCAATGCAAAGGTGTATTGTTTTTATCCCATCTTCTCACTAAAACTGAATGCACATGATTGTAAAATTCTGAATCATCAAGTGCAATATCTTTCTTCTCATGTTTAAAAATGATACTTTGAACTTTTTCATTCATATTGTCCCACATTTCATAAATTCTATGAAGCATGGGTACATCTCTGTCAACTTCTCTCAACATTTCTCAAATAGGCTCTGTAAATTCAACAAAATATGTAATTTTATCCCACCAAAAATCATCACAAATGCATTTTTTGATAGCTTGAGCCTTGACATCATCTTCAGTACGATAAAAATCTCAATCTTGATCAGCCACCATCATCATCAATGCATTCTTGAGTTGCTTAATTCTTTTTATCATAACAATGAGATAAGCAAAACGAGTTTCAGCAACTTTCAGTAACTTGAGATCAGAATGCCTATTAAATATAGAAAGGGCATGATGATGGTTTACAACAAAATTTCTAATATTTCGAACATCATGTTCTATTTCCTCAATCCATAAGCACATTTCATGTGCATCATCTTTTGATGGATTACATATACTCTTAAGTGTCAAATTTAAACTGTGTGCTGCACAAGGAGTCCAAAAAATATGTGAATATGTATCTTCACTTGCCAAATTCATTCTTGCATGACTGCAAACTGGAGCATTGTCAACAATGATTTGCACCACACTTTCTTCACCCACTTCTTTTATCACTTCGACAAATAATCGCTTTAAATATTAAACATCTTTATACTCTCCAGATGCATCAACAGTCTTCAAAAAGATTGGCCCATTAAGTGAGTAAGCAATAAAGTTTATCAGTGGTCGCCTTTGTATATCAGTCCACCCATCAGAAACAATCGACACTCCATGTCGTTTCCATGCAAATTTTTGAGTCTCTAACAAGTCTTCAATTCTATTTTTTTCCTCTGCAAGAATGATTGTTCTTAGTTTTTCTGAATTAGGAGGCACATAACCACTCAAATTGCAATTAGCCAAAGTTGTAATCATATCTTTCCAGTATGGACTTCTAGCTACATTAAAAGGAATTGAGCTTGAGTAAAAGAATCGACCAATCTTTTTATCAATTTCTGCTCTTGCCATGTTTTTGAACGATGCTTGTATTGTTTTATTGTTTTCCATCTTTCTTTTCTTTAAAAGCTCTTCTTGTATATCACTAGCAGTAGGAAAAGTCAAATTAATCGAATCGCTTCTCATCTCTGCAATTTTCTTCTTTTCAGCTTCCTCTTGTTCTTTTTTTAATTGCTTTAACATGTCTTTGTCAACCCCAGAACATGCCCTAATTCCTTGACCACGAATATGCAAAAGATGTGCTTTCACACGCGTATAAGAACCTGTGAAAACAGTCTTACATAGATTACAATGAAACTGCACATTCCCACCACCACCACTACTAGCTTTTACCCCTTTTGTCACAAGCCTCCAAAGTGGTTGAAAAACTTCTAATTCAAGGTTAGAACTTGAACCAAATGTATTGACACTACCGCTAGAACTCGCCATTATATCTGAAAAGTGAAAACTGAAAAGAAAATAAGTAAATAAAATAAAGTTAATAAACACTTCAAAATAATAGTAATAGGAGTTACCCCCTATCTAACGCAAAAAAGGAGGGGCAGTGCAAGCCCCTGCTGAACCTTATCCGTGCCAGGGGCTTCGCCCTTGCCAAAAAGCCAAAGGCAGTAGGGGAAACGAGGAGGGGACGAGCCGCTCCTCGTTTTCCTTTTGTTCGCCAGGGGTAAGAAGGAGTGGGGGAAGGAGGGGGCTCGGCTGATAGGCCGAGCCTTGCCACGCCGGACAGAAGGGAAACGAGGGGCTGAGCCTTGCCACGCCGGAGGCAGGACCCCACCCATCCCCCTCCCTGCACCCTCTGCTCGCAGAAGAGGGGCTGAGCCCCTCCCTTTGCCTTCGATTCACAGAAGAGGGGCTCGGCCCCTCGTTTCCCTTCTGTCCGGCGTGGCAAGGCTCGGCCTATCAGCCGAGCCCCCTCCTTCCCCCACTCCTTCTTACCCCTGCCGAACAAAAGGAAAACGAGGAGGGGCTCGGCCCCTCCTCGTTTCCCTTGTTGTTCGGCGTGGCAAGGCTCGGCCTGTCAGCCGAGCCCCCTCCTTCCCCCACTCTTACTTCTTACCCCTGCAATAAAAGGGAAACGAGGAGGGGCTGAGCCCCTCCTCTATGAATCAGACGTACAGGGAGGGGCCGAGCCCCTCTTTTGCGAGCAGAGGGTACGGGGGGAGGGGCCTGCCTGACATAAGCAAAACGAGGAGGGGCCAAGCCCCTCCTCTGTGAATAGGAGGCACAGAGAGGGGCCGAGCCCCTCTTCTGCGAGTAGAGGGTGCAAGGGAGGCTGCGAGCAGAGGGAGGGTTGATCGACATACCTGTTGATGGAGGGGGAGACAGTGGCTGCCTGTGCGTACCGTCGTCGGAGTCTTGATCGCCGGCATGGGTGTAGGAGAAAGCTGCAGGGGCTGAAGGGGAGAAGCAAAATCAAGAGGGTAAGCCCCTCCCCCTGTCGATAAACCCCTTTTAGGGTTCGACTGCAAAAGAAAATTGGATCTAGGTCGAGTCCGGACCCGACCCGACCCAGATCCAAAATGTAATTTAAAAGTCGAAATGGACATTTTTGGACTCAGTCAAAGTTGACCGAGTCCAAAATGTGGACGGACTCGGCCTGGACTCGTTGACCGAGTCCGACTCGGCGTTGACCGAGTCCGGGCCGAGTCCGAAGCCGTACCCGTGTCGGGGCGTGTCGACTCGGGTGCGACACCTCCTTAGCCGAGTTCGTGTGACATAGCCCACTTCTTTTATTACTTCTATAAACAACTTGTTCAAATACTCAGCATTTTTATATTTCCCCGATGCATCAACTGTTTTCAAGAAAATTGGGCCACTAAGCGAAGAAGTAATGAAATTGATTTGTGGACACATTTGAATATCTGTCCACCCATAAAAAACAATGGAAACTCCATTTTGATCCCATGAATATTTTTTAATTTCTAACAATCTCTCAACATTTGCCCTCTCTTCTGCAAGAAGTGTGGTTCATATTTTTTCTAAGCTCAGAGGTATATAGCCACTCAATTACAATTTTTCAAAGAAGTAACTAAATCCTTCCAATAAGGATTTCTAGCTGCATTAAATGGGAGTGAACTAGAATAAAAATACCTCACTACTTTTCTATCAATCTCCTCTCTTCCATATGTATTGAATGATGCTTGTATTATTCATCTTTCTCTACCTTCTACATTCACTTTTCTTTTCTTTTTTTAGCATCTTCTTGGTGGCTTAAAAATGACACACTAATTGCACAAGAATCACTTATTGTCTTCCTTTTTTCATATTCTTCCTGTATTTTCTTGTATTGTTTTCGGATTGCCTCATCAACTCTTCTGCATCCTGAAATGCCATGTCTTGGTATCTTCAACAAATGAGCCTTAACTCTTGTATAAGACCCCAAAAAATCTCTTTCACAGAGCTTGCATCGAAATCTCTTGTTTCCACCACCTCTTTTTCCAGTTTTTGCAAGCTTATCTACATGTACCCATAGTGGCCTCACATCATCACTCTCACTACAACTATCGGCAATATTAGCAGCAGAACTCACATGTGAGGATGACGCAAGTTCTTTCCCTTTATCCGTCATTTTGTTCTGAAAACACAAAAAAAATTATATTAAAATCAATTATGCATACAATCAAGATTTATAATATTGAGTGCAAAGTCAATAACATATACAATAAGTTCTAAAAAGTAGAAAAAGGGAAATGAAAAATCAAGTGGATAAATAAAAGAGTAAAAGCAACGAGACAATGTGATCTGACACCATTTTGATGGCAATAGATGAACCATCCTCAGAAACTCAGTGAAGCTAAGCTCTAACTCGTGCTTTATATGAGAAGAAGCGGAGAACTATGAAATTTTTATTTTTGACAGTTACGTGAATGTGCAAATGTAATGCAGGGGAAGGGCCGAGCCCCTCCCTGCGCTCTCTGTGTGCAGGGGAGGGGCTGAGCCCCCTCCCTATCCTCCCTCTTTGTGCAGGGGAGGGGTCGAGCCCCCTCCTTGCGCTCTCTGTTTGTAGGGGAGGGGCCGAGCTCCCTTTCTGCGCCCTCTTTATGCAGGGGAGGGGTCGAACCCATGGTTGTCAGTCAAGGAAGCAGGAGCGGGAAGCGAGGCACTTTCAAAATTTTAGGAAGTAGGAAGCGTGGGACGACTTAAAAGCGAATCACGAACCGTCTCGAAAGTGACCTAGGAAGCGATCCGAAAGCGACTTAGGAAGTGAGGGGGAAGCGAAAACAGAAGAATAAAATAAAAAATAAAAAATAAAAAATAAAAAATAAAAAATAAAAAATGAAAAAAGACGGAAGCAAGGAGGAAGTGCGCTTCCCATAAATGGGAAGTGCGCTTCCCATAAAAGGGAAGCGTGTTTCCCATAAAAGGGAAGCGCGCTTCCCATAAATGGGAAGCGTGTTTCCCATAAAAGGGAAGCACGCTTCCCAAAAAAAGGGACGCTTTCCCACACGTTTCGGAAGGGCGACATTTCGCACTTCTGAAACGTGTATCGGGAAAGCGCGCTTTTCATACTGTATAGGCACTTCCAGTAACTCTGGTTGAACTCCCTCCCTACGCTCCCTGTTGGTAGGGGAGGGGCCAAGTCCCCTCCCTGCGCCCTCTTTGTGCAGGGGAGGGGTCCAAGAGGAGAGGAGGAGAGTAGTGGGAGTCGGAGAGGAGAGAGAGTACCTGAGGAGGAGAGGTCCGGCAGAGCGGTCAGCGGCGGCGTCGGGGTCCGGCGAAGAGGTCGGTCGACATCGGCTTCAGGAGGAGAGAAAGGGACGATTAGGGCAAAAAAATTTGCCCTAATCCTCCCCTCTGCAGCCCATTTCATCAAGCAGTTTTTAAAAAAAAAATCTAAAAACTAGACAAAAATGACCCTGGGTGCGTTGACCGCACCCAAGGTTGGGTTGACCACACCTGCGTCGCATCGCGTCGACGCGGGTGCAACACCTGGTTGGCCGAATTCCTGTGACTTAGGTTAAGAACGTTCAAGAAATGAGGCGCGGTCAGCGGTCAACAGGACAGGGCAGACATGGAACATTAGGCACTAAATGGGCTGCATGTAGGAATGTTGGACCATGTCAAGGGCAACTCTATCGTTAGGTTTGACTGGGTCTTAGTCAAAAAATGGACCGTCAAAGTTCATTAAATGGGTCAGTTAAGGCTTGGGGATGAAACCGTCCCAAGTACCAAAAAAAATGGTCCAAGGTCAAGACCAAGACCAAGACCAAACCAAACCGAACTGAATTGAGTTGGGTTAGGCCGAATCAAACCGAAACCTAAACCCAAATCCAAGTTCAAAGCCAAAGTCAAAGTCCAAAGTCCAATTGACATATCTCTAATATGCCTTTCCCATAAATGCAACTCTACACTATAATTATAAACCCACTAAGAGAGCACTAAACTTTTGAAATAAGTGATAAACTCACTAACTTAGGTGATGTAGGAAAATGAACAGGCAAACCTAGGTTCTAACCCAATAATTTTGAGACAAAACCCCAACAGGAATGTCCAAAATATCCCTGTTGTGTAGTAGTAGTACTAAGTTTGGACTTGGTAATGGCAGTATGCCTGCAGATGTTTTAAATCCATGCTAGATGGGGTTTTCAGTCATGATGAGTAATACATACTTGCTAAGACACAAGCTTAGCCCGTCCTCATCTTGGATGTGTCTTTCATCTTTTAAAAGTTCTCTGGCATGCTTTCTGGTTTCTTAAATTGCAAAAGTCAGCTATCCGAACTTATGAAATAGAAGTTGCTGCCTTATGGCTCTCATTTGATTGTGATAGACTAACTTCTATGTTGTTTACTTATGGAAAATCATTAATACTGTTGGGTTTGGGTTGGGCCCATCCTCATTTAAGTGTCTTCAGTCTTTTGTAGAGAGTCAAACATGGTTTGACTTATGGAGGCATATTTCTGTTCATGTTTTCAGTGGTGGTTCTAATAGTCTTGAGCCCTACATTGTTAGAGAGAGACATGCGGTGAGCGATATGAGTATGTGGTTCATCTTCATTGTGAGAGAAAAGACCTAAGGCTTCTTCTACCACTAAGAGAGCACAAAAGGAGAATTTTTGTAAGCAAAAGTGTACATTCTCAAGCTTGGGTGCTTGAGAAGAAAGCATTGTAATCTGATTTTACATGGTGGATTCTTTATGGCAGCCCAATGTTTTTTCTCTCTTCTTTTGAAGAGAGTTTTCCATGTAAATTGCTGTGTTCTTTCCATGTCAAATACTCGGGAAATAATTGTGAATTGGCTTATAGCAAGTTGATCAGTTCACCCAAATTGCAAATTTCTAAGCCATTTTGTGGCATGTTTTTTCTTTCTTGTGCCTGGGAGTTCAATTTGTCTTCCTATAACTATCTTTTATAGGTTTTGTATTTCCAATTTCAACTTATCCTTTTTTCTTTCCATGTTTTTGCTTTTCTTTCATAGGGTTATGATGTAGTGGCTCTTGCCAGCCCTGAACGCAATGTTGTAGGCTTGGACATATCAGAAAATGCCATGAGATATGCTAAAGAAGTAAGTTTTCTAGCACATTCCATGTCATCATTGCGATTTAATTGCAAAAATGCTATTAAAAAAGTGACCCAACTTCCTTTTTTTAAGGTGACCTTGGACATATCAGTAGTTACCATGCGCTTAGTGAACTCACTGTGCAAGAAGTATGATTTTGTTTTTTACTAATACAATTTTCTCTTTTGTAACATTATGCAGCTGTTTTCCTCAGCCCCAAACTTGGATAACTTCACCTTTGTTGCTGCAGATTTTTTCACTTGGAGGACAACAAAATTGTTTGATTTTATCTTTGATTATACGTAAGTTTCTTGTGTAACACTTGTTTCGAATCAGCTTGATTGAGGTTCTGTTCTATTGGTGATGAATTTGCTGTTGTCTTATTTTTGTCCATCCTGATCATTGATTTGGAAAATTATAGGTTTTTCTGTGCTATTGAACCGAGCATGAGGTTAGCTTGGGCAGAACGCATGCAGGAGCTTTTGAAAATTGATGGCGAGCTTATGACTTTGATGTTTCCAGTAAAGTTTGAACCTCTTTGCTTATTTCTTTTCTTGTTAGTGGATGCCTGTCTTTCGAGCTACATTGTCATGGGGTCACCAAAAATTTCCATATGCCTTTTAGTTTCTCAATATATGATGATGAAGGGCACACTGGAAACATTTTGCATATAAGTTTTTTCCTGGAATTTTAGGTATTATCAGTATGCTGTCAATATTTTGAAATTATGTTAGGTGATGTTGGCAAGTTCTGCTGTGAAGCTATCATTAACTTGAAATTGTATAAGGTTTTCAGGATGAACTGGGGTGTTAAAGATATTCTTTTTATTGGTAGCAGAGGTTTTAGTAGGCTAATATATGGCTTATGTCATAATTTGCATATAAGAATTTTCCTGGATTTTTAGGTATTATCAGTATGCTGTCAATATTTTGAAATTATATTAGGTGACATTGGCAAGTTCTGCTTTGAAGCCATCATTTACTTGAAACTGTATAAGGTATTCTGGATGAACTGAGTGTGAAATATGTTCTTATGATAGCGGAGGTTTTTGTAAACTAATATATGGCTTCTGTATTTGTCAGGTTGATGATCACATGGGAGGTCCACCATTTAAAGTTTCTGTGACCGAGTAATTTACAATTCTTGATTTCACATCAGACTCTTTAATACTGGTACATTTACTAGCATCATAGCATCAGAAAATAGAGGAAATGATATTTTGCATGGCCATCTTCACTCTGCAGTTACGAGGAAGTGCTACATCCCTTTGGTTTCAAGGCAATTACAATTGAAGATAATGAATATGCAGTCAAGCCTCGCAAGGTTTGTAAAAATTTCTCCATTTCTTTTGCTTTTGTCTTTTCATGTTATCTAACGTTTGCTTGATAAAACCATAAACTAGTGTATCCAAACCAGAATTATCCAATTTAGGTTACAGCTAACTGCAGTCTTTTTGAGACAGTTAGCTGCAGTTAAGCCCTCTACGATGCAGACACGAATCTGCAATGTTTATTTGAGAGGCACTGAGCTGCCTTTCTGCACGGCCACACCTACAGTATTGTCATGCAATAGATATTTAATTACCTAGCTTGCGGTGAGTTGGTGTGGTTCCTGGACTCCTAGGACACCAGAATATCAAACAATGAGTGAAGAAAAACATTGTAATGTATGGGCCAGTGATTGTGAGCCCAGATTCTTGGCTGTGACAAAAGGAAACCTTCCTCTTCCCTGAAAGCTAAAGCTAGTGTATGATCTGATTTAGTCACTTTGATTTGGTGAACCTACTGTGGGTGCTAGTTGACAGCTTGTGCAAATAAGCTATTTCACCAACTTGATGACTCTGTGTTTCCAATGTAAGGGCTACTTGATATGAGCTCTAACAAGTACCAAGTTTGTGTTACTGCAACTCAACTGAATTGAACTCACTGTGCAACTAGGGACTCTGCTTGACTTGTTTAGGCTCTCATCAATATACTAGTTCAGGTCCATGAGATCAACATTACTATTGTTCATTCCGGCTTCTGGTAACATCTAATAATTAACATTTATAGAGAAGTTTCTAGCTCTCTCTTTAGACATTCAGTTATGTCATTATGGCCACTGTCCACCTTCATAGGGAGGGATGAGCTTGTGCAGCATTTTATTATGATGCAATTCATACAACTGAGTCATTCTTGAAATATGTTAGCTTGTGAGTTTTGAAATTCTCTTTGAAACCATAAATTCAATTGTTAGGTGGCCTTAAACGACCCCAAACTGACCCTCGAAAAATGCAGAAATTTTATTTTTATTTTTTTTTAAACAAATGCGAAAAACCTTCCAAAGATTAGGAATGCATCACATATTTAATATACCCATTCCATCAACCATTTCAAACAGAGTCAATTTAAAACAATGAATTGAACTTTGTTGAAGTCGGCTGGGGTTTCAAGTAAAACAAGAGAGAGAAGGGAAAATAGTTAACCTTCATTAGGTCTAATCTCACTTAAATAGAGAGATTAGACAAGAATAAATTATGTACAATAATACCCTTTGCTACAATAAGAAAATACGATAGACCCGACTTATTAAATAGTTACCAAATTACCCTTAATGAATATGCATAGATATGGTGACTGCTTCTCAACACTCTCCCTCAAGCTGGAGCATATATATCAATAATGTTCAGCTTGTCACAACATTTTGAAAAAATTGAACTAGCTAGGGGTTTAGTGAAAACATCAACAATTTGGTTCTCTGAAGGTATGTGCTTGGTACAAATGTACCCAGTCTGTACCAGGTCACGTACATAGTGACAATCCACCTCAATATGCTTTGTCCTTTCATGAAACACTGGGTTATTAGCGATATAAGTAGCAACTCTATTATCACATATCATCTCCATAGGTAATGAGACTTTCACTTGGAGATCAATCAACACAGATTTAACCCACATCATCTTTGCAGCAGTCTGAGCCATAGCCCGATACTTTGACTCAACGCTCGACCTGTCAACAATAGTTTGTATCTTACTTCTCCAAGTAACCAGATTTCCTCCAACAAACACACATAATCCAGTTGGCGACTTCCTATCAACAACCGACCCTACATAATCTGCATCTGAGTAGAGAGTAAAATCTAGAGAAGGGTTTTGTCTAAACCATAGTCCTTTACGAGGAGACAACTTTAGATATTTGAGAATCATCATTGCAGCCTCCCAGTGAGCCTTTATAGGTTTGTCCATAAACTGGCTTATCTTGCTCACGGCTAAAGATATGTCAGGTCTGGTTACAGTCACATATAGTAGCTTGCCAACCAAGGAGCGATAACGGCTATTGTCCACGTATTCTAATTTTTCATCAAACAGATGAGCCTTAGGATCCATAGAAATCCTTGCAGGTTTGACACCTAACATCCCTATCTCCTTCAGTAGGTCCAAGACATATTTTCGCTGTAACAAAACCAATCATTCTTTACTCCTTGCAACCTCTATGCCTAAGAAATATCTAAGTAAACGATTCTCTCTCATCTTATTTTCAATGGGTGCAACACCTACCTTCTTACGTATCTCCTCGTTCTGAATCTTATCTTTTATTGTATTTCCGCACATCCATCTCAGCATACGCATCTCAGCTACACTCATTTTTTTCACATACACATCGAATTTAAAAAAAAATATCCATAATTAAATCAATGTCATGACATTTGAATTTCAATAATAACAGTACTTTAAAATTAAATAATAATAAGTGTCTTGAGCATTTATAAATGCTTGCAATCCAAAACAATCGAAAGAGTGGGAAAGGCTTGTCTCGGACCCTGTCGCAACCTCCCGCCATCGCTTGATCCCTCATTCGCTACCTGAAAATATTTAATTTTAATAGGGTCAAACAATTAGGTCCTAGTAGGGCCGAGCTATTCAAAACACATAAATTAAAATAAGTAGATAGGAATTAATTCAATTTTTCATACACCCAAACAAAATTAAGCACATCAAATTTACTTGCATGAAACTCTAACAGGGCATTCAAGCATATATTTACAAAATTTCTCTCAATCAAGTATTCACTTAGCTATGAACAATTAAATATGCATGGACAGTTCAAAATGTATGCACTTACCATTGCAAGAGTCGACTGTATGCATGAGTCATTTATTATCTTTAGTTAGGTTTTCTTTCTTAGATGATGCATGCCATGTCTTAACTAAATGCGCAATCACTTTAGGTTTCAGTTCTTAGCCCTACGGGTACTAACACAGGCTTAAACTTGGATCAGGGCCATGACTCAAGCAATGTTTTTATATAATTGTGGCTTTGGCCTGGCCGAGTACATTTCACCAGACTTGCGGGTGAGGGACAAGTATATTGAGAGAGCGCTCCCAACACCGTCATCCTGATGCATAATTTTTTTACTCATGAGTTTCTATCCTCTACGTTGCAGTCTAATGCAGAGGTTTCTCATATCTTTATGGTTGGGGAGGAGCAACCTTCTATGCTCAAAATAAAACTCATAAATTTTAAATTAATTAATTTCATGCAACACTCACATATGAATCCAACTTAGGGATTCGGTCTCTTCAGGGCCCATGGATGCATGTTTTTAAAACATATGTTTCAAGTATCATTGCACATGTTATTCTTTTATTTCAAACTTGAACACACATGCACGGTAAAACAATGATTTTTAAGGACTAAATGCATTCAACCATTTGCATTATTATGTACATGTCGTTCATATAAAAGTAGCATACATGAACCATTAACAATTGCATTTGATTCACAAGGCAGACTCTATTTGTCCCCTTTATTAGCGAGAGGCCACAAAGGCAAGCTAGTGCATCAACACTTTATTCAATGTATGCCTCATATTTGGTACTTAATTTCCTGCAGAAAATTGATATTAACAGTTCATATATATTACGATATTTATTCGCAAAAGCGCACACGAAAACACATAGAAATTGCGAATACAAGTTAATCAAATCTTGGATCAGTGTAGAACTTGTAAAAACTCAATTATGTCTGACTGTTACAGAGGTCACAAAAAAATGTATAGTCATTGGATAGAGTTGATATTTTACAGGTTACAGATAATTTCGTCAGCTTTTCGATGTCACAAACCGTTCATAAAAATTCTTTCGGATGAGGGAGATACGACCGGTTTAGTGCACGCCTATACTTTTTCGTTTTGACTATTACGGTTCAGTGCTCAGTCCGAAAGCAAAGCTCAAAATTTCACAGAAGCTGTAAAATGTTTTTAGCTTTCTAATGCAACAAACCGTTCATAAAAACTCCTATAGACGAAAGAGATACAAATGATTTACTGGTCGGATGTCAGGCTGAAAATGCGTATTAACGATCAATATGCATTCGGGTGAGCCATAATAAGCCACCTGAATTCATATTTTCGTTTTTCTTTTCACATGAATACTCTAAATAAAATTCCACAAATGACAACACATGACTTCTACATGATCTACGGTGGAAAAATCCTATTTTTTATGGTTGTTAGGCTGGAAAATTGATCCGTCTCTCTGAAGCCTATTTCCTAAAAAACAGTTTTGGTATTTTTGCAATAATAACACACATAGCAATGCATAATTTTCTGTGATAAAAATAACAAAAAACATGCTAATCACCATAGTACAATTACATGAACATTAAACTAATTTTTAACTAATTTTTTTGCAAGAAATAAATAAACATTACATCAAGTTCAAGAAATTATGATTTTTGTTTTTGACAAATCTATAACATGTATTACATAGTTTTTATGTGTTTTTAATTTCAGAAATTTGATCACTTTAGGGGTGGAATCAATTTCTTCTTGGGGAAATCAGAATCAGCCCCCTTTCATCAATTAAATTTATATTTTACGAAAGCACTTCCTTTTGACAATATCTTAATTCGGATTCAAAAACCCGATTTTGACAAAAACGATTTTTGAGAGGTTTTTTTTTTTAAAACCCTCTCTATTAATTTTTCGATAAACCCAACACCAATCTCACTCATGGGGGTTGTGGTACAGGGTTTGTTCTTATTAAAAATAGAATAACTCGTGTCTAAGAGTTTTGATTTACGTGTAGAGAATAGAACCCCTACCTCTTTTGCAAAAATATTTCTTTTGGTTGCAAAACGAACTCTGCAAGCGAATCGGTCACCCGCTTCATATGGTGACTGCGTCGAGACGATTCACACGCTCCACTCACGTACGTAAATGCACCTCTTAGTTGGGCAAGAGGGAAACCACAAGAGAATGGAGGAAAAGGAAGAAGGGGCAAGAGAAAGCATGAGGGAGAATGAGAGCCAAATTCCAAGAGATGCAAAAGAGGGAAGGGGGGTTGCGTGAGCCCCTCTTCTCTATTTATAAGGTTTAGGGGTTAGGTCAAGGGTTGAGCTAATCTCAGCCCTTGATCTAATCTAAGTCTCCCTTTCCTTTCTTCTACCTCTTTTAGTTTCCTTTTCTCATATTTTTTTTTATTTATTTTGTGATTTATTTAGCTTATGTTATTATCTATCTCATATATATTTTTTATAGTATATAGGATATACTATATCTAATGAGAGGGAACGGGCTGGTCGACCTTGTGGGGTTTCAACCTTTCCATATTCCAAGTTTTCAAACTTGCTTGCTTGGCAAGCAAGTTTGACTAGTCAAGCTAGTCAAAAATGTATTTTATTTTCCTTCTTTCTTTCTTTTTCTCATTTCACCTTTCTTCTTCTTAATTGTTCCAACCTTCTCATCCTAGAAGTCTCTAGGATGGGAGCCCCCCCCCCCCCCCCCACAACCTTCTCAACCTTCTCATCCTAGAACCTTGTGATTTTAAAGCTTTAAATTCATTTTTTAGTTTTTAAAGTTGAAAAGGAGGTGCTGACGGCTCACTTATGGACTCCTACCTATTCATTCAATTTAATTGAATTATATTTTTCATTACAAATAAATAAATTCTTTAATTAATTAAATTTAGTATTTTGGATTTCAATTCTTTCAAAAACTAGAATTTAGATTTAAATTGAATGACTCTAAATGCAACTCAAATTATTTTCAAATGTAGGTGAATGTCTCTAAACAAAAAATTCAGCTAGTTTAAACTATATTTTTTCTTTCTAACAAAATTTCAATTCTTCATAAATGTATTTTGAAAGAGAATTTTCACTAGGGCCGATCCCTTTGGCGTTTGAGTGTATTTCCTATATATTTTTTTAAGTCTTAATATATGGTATAATACTTAGTATATATTAGCATTATCATTTTATCATATATATAAAGACATTTTAAAAAATTAACAAAAATTTCTCGAAAAATCATAGGTATTACAACATCAGTCCAATTATAAACGGGAGTGGGTTGAGTCCGATCCAAATCGAAAAAGACCAAAAAATAGAGGTCGATCAATTAAAAAATGCATTTTCTTAATCAATCGATATCCGAATTCGATAAAACAGATCTCTTATGAGATCTATGTTCCGAATCGGATCTAAGTATAGTCTTAGATCTATTTCGCTCTTGAATTTTGCTTGAATTTAAAAGTTAAAAATAAATAAATTCGCAGAGTTTTTCTTATAATATATTGATCTTGTCAATGGACCCTAGACCATGTCAGGCCCAGGTTGATGTCAACTCATATTTAAATAATTTTCATAATTTTATCATATTAAATATAAATATTTAATTAATACTATATTTTTTGGCTTAAAAATTATGAAAAAATTAGGAGATATTACATGGCCTGTAAAGAGTGATAAAATTTATTTTCAAGGGTAGTATAATTCTACATGAATTTGATGACGGTTTGCATATCGTTTTTAACATAAACTAGCTGATTTGGGTTGAATTGTGTACTAGTCAATATGGATCCTGGATTGGGTCCAGATCCATATTAACATCAGTTGAATTATAAACGGAGCAGGTCAAGTCTGATCCAAATAAAAAAAGACCAAAAAACAAAGGCCGATCAATAAAAAAAATGCATTTTCTAAATCAACCAATATCCGAATTTGATAAAACAGATCTCTTAGGAGATCTACATTTCGAAACGGATCTAACTATGGTCTTAGATCTATTTCGTTCTTGAATTTTGCCTGAATTTTACTTTATTTTAACCTAAATTTTGCTCAAATTTAAAGGTTAAAATAAATAAATTCGCAGGGTTTTTTCTTATCATTTATGGATCTTGTCAATGGGCCCTTGACCATGCCAGACCCAGGTTGACGTCAGCTCATATTTAAATGTTTTTTATAATTTTGTCATATTAAATATAAATATTTAATTAAAATTATATTTTTGAGCTTAAAAATTATGAAAAATTAAGAGATATTACATGGCCAGTAAGGAGTGGTAAAATTTACTTTCAAGCGTAGTATAATCCTACATGAATTTGATGACGGTGTGCTACGTTTTTAACATAAACTATCTGGTTTGGGTTGAATTGTGTAATTTTGTTTTTTCCCAGATTTTTTTTTATCAGGCTTCTTCTTTCTCTTTCTTTGGCAATGGAAATAGTCGAGTTGGTGAGTAATTGCTATAGAAATGATTTACCTGCTGCTATCATTAATTGACAGATGGTGTGAGAGCTTGACAAATTCTAAGTTACAATGTGCTCCTTGAGACGTATGCCCTAGGGTTTGTTTTAGATTTAAGAAACAGCTTTTCGTTTGCAGTTTTAGGGGGGTCAATTGTTGCATTCTTACCGGCACATGAAATCTGTCATTCATTCTTAAAACCTTAGGCCATATGTGAGGCAAACACTCTGTTAAATCGATCTGTATAACTTCTAGTCATGTCTCTGTGCGAATGCTATCTCTGATCATTTGGTTCGCTTACCATACAACTGATTGTTTTTTTTTCATTTTTTGGAGAGAACGAGATGTTCAAGTATTACTTGGTTGTGATTGTGCTGATATTTTTACGAACTGTCCAGGGAAGAGAGATACTGGGAAGGTGGAAGAGGATTTCAAAACATTGTCTAATGTGAGAATAACAGAGAGCTTCAATCATGTACTCATGAATTTAATGACGTTCTTCTCATATGCTTGAATTGTTCTTGTGAGTTGTATTTGACATTTGATGTCTTATGGCTGACCCTTCAAAAATAAAGGTTACAAATGATCTCTAAGAATAAATTTGTCTTGCTGAAATCCAGAAAATAGAATAAATTTGTCTTGCTGAAATCCAGAAAATAGAATAAATTTGTCTTGCTGAAATCGAATCTCTCTCATTTTTTAAGCCCTTATTCACAATGGCGTATAGATATCCCTAGTTTTTATTGGAAATACTATTGCTAAGCTCGAGTTAAAAAATATAACAAACATGGTCAATTTATTGTTTACTTGACACATTTTCCCTTTATTGCCTAAAAATTTAGGCGCCTGATTTTTCAGGTGACAACTTACATGGCGGACTGATTTTTCTCAGGCGACAATTGACATGACGCCTGATTTTTTCAGGGCGATAATTACATGACCAAGGCAAAAGGGTAAAACTGTTAAAAAAAATCGAGTGGCCATATTTGGCATATTTTGAGTAGTGAATTGGCCATATTTGATATATTTCTCTAGTCTTTGCCAAAACGAAGAATGATGATGCCAGAAGCGAGTACCATCTACTTTTCCGGCTCATTAAGAGAACCCTAATTCTCCTAGAATTATCGCCATAAATCTGGTGTTAAGAAATACTGGGAAGAACTCGGAAAGAATTGAAGAGAAATAAGAAAGGCAATCAGATTTTAAGGAAATGTTTACAGGGTAAAACTGGGGGTTTATGCAAATATGACAGGATTACTCGGATTTCCATGCCTTCGTTTCAATCAATTTTGTTAGGACTAGCTCAAGTAACTAATCATACCATACTCACGGGACTTCAATCCAATTAACTTGGCCACAATCAACGAAAGCCATTAATCAGTTGGATTCGTGTTAACTGGGTTGGTTATACCCGATCTAACCCACATCCCAAACCAATTAGACCTGACTCAACCCATCTTAGTAGAACCACGAGTTTGGGTCAGGTTCATGATACGACCCAAGTTCCAGGGAGGTTCGGCCGTACAGGTCTGGGTCCGCAGCTGATCAGGGCAGGGATACGTCTGATAGTAGATCGGCACACAGCAGCCATGCAGCGAGAGTGCAGTTGTGCAGCCTGCAGAGGAGGTGGCAGCAGCGAGGTAGGGAAAGCTGGGGCGCGTCTGTGGTGGAGGAGGTGCTGCAGCACCCATAGCGTGAAGGGGTCATGCTGCAGGCCGTGGCCGTGTCACAGGGCACGTGGTCATGCAAACCGAGAGGAGAGGGGCATGTCCTGGGCTGGGACTAGGGGTGGCAATTTCTGACACGATAATAAATGGGTCGACCCGCGTAACCCGTTTATTAAACAGGTCGGGTTCGGGTTGGGGGTATGCCAACCCGCCAACCCGGCTGACCCATTTAATAAACGGGTTAGGCGGGTGGGTCAACCCGCCAACCCGTCTGCCAACCCGTCAACCCGACCCGCCAACCTGACTACCTGCCAACCCGATCCGTCAACCCGTGAACCTGAAAACCCGTTTACCCGACTCAACCCATTCATTAAATGGGTTGGCGGGTCGTGTCGGGTTACCCGTTTATTAAACGGGTCGGGTTCGTGTTTGCCACAGCCGACCCGTTTAATAAACGGGTCGGGTTCGGGTTGAGGTATGCTGACACGCCGACCCGCCAACCCGACCGGATTGCCACCCCTAGCTGGGACACGTTCACAGAAAAATGCAGGGAGGGAGAGAGAGTTCTCTCTCTCGGCTGGAAGGCGGAGGCGGGATGGAGGGAGGAAGCACACATGAGGAAGAAGATCCTTCCCTCAAAACCATGCACAAACCTTGAATGAAACTTAGAGGAAAACTCTCAAAAATCTCATTGAAAAAAATAACTAACGAAGATACATATATATAGAAACCTACAGAGACAAAAAGAGTAAACTAAACAAGCAAAATCTGAAGTGGACGTGAATCCCTAAGCAAACCCAGTCTGGATGGGAGTCCAGACTTGGTGGGTCTTTCCCAGGATCGGATCCTGGGCTGGGAGGGGTTTCGCTGGGTTGGACCTGCGTAAGAGAGGGTCCGTAACAGTCCAAAACATACATCATAAGAAAAGGGCTCGGTTCTTGGGTACAGTGAATGTAGATCCAGATATGTTTGGATCCGACCCAAATGTTTTCACACAATGTAAACCTGAATCGAGATGAACCCGAACCTGAACCCATTATATGCCCATACTCGGAACCAACCCAAACCCAAGCCCGTTTAGGCTCGACCCACTGTTAAAACCGATTCAAAGCTAGAGTTATTTCACATCCATTTTGTTAAAGCAACAATTGCATGGGTTTTCTTTGATGGATAACTTTCTTAACAAAAAGAAAAGGAAAAAAACAAGAAGCTGTCCAACAAATCAGGGATCAATGGGAGGATCAGCTTGGGCACATCACTTAATTGTGTTGTCCTCCGTTGGTGACTGTTGCTAGCCTGATAGAACCCATTGATTTTGATTTCTTTTGAATATATGATATAACATTGATATCTTTCTTTTTTTTGGGTAATCGATGCTTTTTTATTTTCACTGATATAACTAATGGACTTTGAATTTATATATATATATATATATATATATATATATATATATATATATTAAGATTTTGATATACTTTAGAATAGTTAATAAGCTTTTCAATTTGAGTGTTTATAGTAAAGTTTGTTAGCATATAATCTTCTTAAAAATAGTCGCTCCATTAGTTTACATATTTAAATTTTGATTAAGGGATAAGTGGGTCTACAATATCAATCATAAAAAAACCTCAACTAAAACCTGAAGCTGTTACCACCTAACATGATCATACCTTAACTTGTTAATTCATGTGGGTCTACATTCTTTGGCCATACGGCTCTCATTCAAACCCTAATTTCCAATTGACTTGTGATTGAGAAAGAGAAATTAAACAGCCCTATTACAGGCTTTCTTTGAATCCAAGCAACAAAGGTGGCAAGTGGTTTCTTTTAAGGGCCAGTTTGTTTCTTAGATTGAACGCAGAAAGTGTTCCTTATAGAAGGCATGCACTCCAATTTTTTTTGTGGGAAACTTAGCTGTTCGTTTCACTGATGGTGGAAAAATCACTCACGTTTATATAAAAAAAGGCCATCCTTCAACAACTTTGGGTGAAACAAACAAGCCGCAAGAGAGTTTGCATTTCCTTAAGAATGCGTTTGTTATTCTTTTGCTCAAGGGAAGCCACTTTCCTGTCAAAGGGATGCGCGGACAGGAAAATGCTTTCCCATGGGAGGGAGGTGTGGACCCCCCATTTTAATGTCCCACCACATATTTCTCACAAAGATGTTGGCTTCTCCCTCCTTAGTTAAGAGGCTCTATTTCCTGTGAAAAAGGCCTTCATAGAAAAGGGCACGAAATAAACGGCCTTCTTCATATCCTGCTTCCTGCTTTTCGTATCTTTGTAATGGTAGTTCAGAAGGGTTTGGTTTAGATAAGGTGTTGATTGGATCGGGATCTTCTTTATTATTCTAATATGAAATTTTTATGAAGAAAAAAAATTGAAAACAATGTTTTTACTTACAAGAAATATAATATGGATATTATTTGATTAGCTGAAGTGAGCATTCATTCTAGAAGAATTAAAAAAAGCGAAATTCTTTACCATTGGGGATACTAATAAGCGATGATAGACAATCATTAACGATGGATCACACCTCTACATCTATGTAGTACCTAACTATTTAAGGTACCATGCGCATGCCATACACAATATTCATAGCATCAAAACAGACGAAATAGGGTAGCAGTATAAAAAACAACCATGCAACTAACCACGAGCTTCACACACAGCAACGTGTGTAGTCCACACGCAGAGAGCAAGTAGATTTGAAGAAAGTATCGACACACCCACGCCTCATAGGCACCTTAGGTTTGTGGAGGTGCCTATGGACTTGTATAAGGTTTATACATACGGAGTTTTCATACAACCAATTTTCATGGTTGCTTCACAGTTAGCGGAGACTGCATGGATTGTTACGGGTTGTTGATAGGGAAGTGCATTGGTGGAGGTTGATTGATGGTTGTAATGACCAAACACGAAGCCTTTGTAGACAACTCCCCGACAATAGATTGTTGGGATACACCACCACATTGGTGGTGGTTACCCATGATGTGGATAACGCTCCCCCACGAAAGGTGTTCCTTCCGTTAAACCTTCACAAAATCAGGGGAGAACGGTTGCACAAACCGTTCCTACTCTGTGCCTATAAAGGGGTATCATGAGCGACCTCCTGATAATCGGCAAATACAGAGTGAAAAAATAGTTTTTCATATATAGGGAAATACAAGAGAGGGTTTAGAGCCTTACCTCTCCATTCAGAGTATTTTCATCCGGTCGCGAGAATCGGTTCTGCTCACCGACTGCATCTGGCAGCCTGCGCTTATGGAGGGCCGCAGTCCGACTAAGGAGAAACCACTCCTTGCTTCGATCAACCTCTGCTCCAGCTGACCTCCACCACCACCAGAAGTACTCTTATGGCTGCCTCAGGCACGTAGTCTTCTCCTATTGATTTATTGTTTTAACATAGTGTTTGCTTTGTTGTGTTTTCTCTGTCTCAGCGCAGGGCCACCGCCATTAAGGGAAGGTGTTCCTGGGATGACCCAACATTGGGTTATGGGCCCACACCCCACATCTGTTGCACGGGGTGTGTCCAAGTCGTCCAACAATGCAGGTCATCGTGGGGCGACACTGCAGCTGGTCGTCGGCACCGGCGGTTGTCGCCGTAGGGCGACAAAACAAAAAAAAGGGGGGGGGGTCGGGTTTTTACCTGTGGTTGTTGGACTGCAGGAGCATCAACCATCACTGGTGGAAGTCGCAGAATGATGCCAACTTTCTGGTCGGCATCTAGCCAACAACACAGCACAAGGGTTTCTTGTTTCTTTTACCGTCGGGTGAGGAGAGATGTTGTGTCGGTCCAGGCTCCGTGAGGGTCGCCGACAGGTATGGCAGCTCGCCGATAGGCGACGACGATCGCCGGTAGGTAAATGGCAAAACCCCCCTTTTTCGGCTTCTTTCACTATTTTTATAAGCAGAAACCCTCAGGTTTCTGTTTTTTATTTTTAAAATAGTGAAATTGGGTCCGAATATTGGGTTTGATCCGGTTCATTCCGGATCTTACTTGGATTCGGCTAGTGCCAGGTCTGACCCGGATACAGCTTCTAACTGGGTCAGACCCATATCCGGTTATATACCAGGTTAGACCCAGATCCGATTATATACCGAGTCAGACCCAGATCAAGTTAAAACTGAGTCAGACCCAGATCCGGTTATGTACCAAGTCAGACCTGGATTATGTTAAAACTGGGTTAGACTCGGGTCCAGTTATAAACTGGGTCTGACACAGATCTAGTTAAAATTAGGTCTGACCCGAATCCAATTGAAACTGGGTCAGACCTGGATCCAGTTATATGTCGGGTCAGACCTAGATCCAGTTATATGTCGGGTCAGATCTGGATCCAGTTCAAGATGGGTCTGACCCGGATTCAGTTAAAGTCAGGTGCAACTCGGATCCAGTTTGAATTGGTTCTGACCCAGATCCAGTAGGGTCCAGGCACTATTTGGTCTGAACCAAATCAGGGACTGATTTGACCCCTTTCAGGACCGATTCAGAGTCATTTTTGACTGGTTTCTTCCAGTTTCTCACCGGTTTCGAGTTGCTAAGACTCTATTTTTATAAATATAAAAAAATACAAGGATTTTGGCATACAGTTATAGGGTTTTATGAACCTTTGTTCATACTTGACATCGGTTCATAAGGTTCTGACCCTTAGATAATCGATTTATAGTGCTTTCAGACCGGTTCCTGGCTAAGGACCCAGAGTTTTACCCATTTAAGCCAGTTTTTGTCATTGTTCATGCATTTATATAAAATTATGCATGCGTAAATGATTATTTAATATTGGCATTAAGGATAGTTAGATGACTTGGTGTATTCATGTAACCAAAGTGACTGAATACACGTATGTCGTCAAAGAATTTCAACACTATCATAAAGTTTAAGTCGATATTAACATTGTACTTAGATTCGTGAAACAATAAACGACCCAAATGTAGTTTTATCATGTTTGAAATTTAAGTATGGTGGAATAAGGTAAATGTGTCAAGATACATCACACATGTATATCCAAAGGTACCTTGTGTTGATGGTCTAACTTCACAAGAACCTTAGTTTTACTGAATATGATCGGTAGGCGAAGTTTCGCATGTCGGAGCTCTTACCAAAGTAGGACTCCGATGACCCCATTCACTCGCATGAAAATAAGCATATTAAGGGTCTTTATTCTTTTGCTTTTTATATTAAAGTTTTAGTCTCGTACGAATGCCTTTTTGATACATGTCTTTTGTCGTGCAGTTTCTAGTTCTGTGATTTTAGATGGCTCTAGCTGTATACCTTTTCTAGATAGATCAAATTTTAGTGATTGAAAAGTGACTGTACTTTTTATATTAGGGTATATGGATCTGGATCTGGCTCTAAGGATAGAAGAACCCGCTGCTCTAATTGATCAAAGCATTGTTGAACAAAAGAGTGCTTTTGAGAAGTGGGAGCACTCGAATAGACTTAGCCTATTGCTTTTGCAATCTAAGGTGGCTAAGAATATTCAAAGTGTCATCCTGCAATGCAGGACAGTTAGAGAGTTTTTAAGTGCTATTGAAGCACAATTTGTGAGTTCAAACAAGGTCGGAGCCAGTATCCTGATGTCTAAACTCATATCTATGAAATATACTAGACGGGAAAACATTCGCTAGTACATTTTGGAGATGAAGAACATATTATCTCAGCTAAATGACATGAAGCTCACCATCTCTAATTCTTTCTTAGTGCATTTAGTTCTAGCATCCTTACCCTTGGAATACGAACCTTTCAAAATCTCTTACAACACATATAATGATGAATGAATGTTCAATGAACTTATGTCCAAGTGTGTTGAAGAAGAAGAGCGGTTGAAAGGGGAGAAGGTGCAGAGTGCACATATGGCTTCTCATGCATCCAAGGTAGCACAAAGGAAGAATGCATTTAAAAAAAAATGCTAGGAAGAAGCCAACTGGGGATAAGTCATCTCAAGACAAGCAATCTGACTCTGTTCCCATAAAATGCTTCTTTTGCAAGAAGAAGGGATACAAGAAGGCAGATTGCATAAAATACAAGAAGTAGTTGAAAAAGAGAGGTAATTTGTCATTTATTTTTCATGAATGTAATTTATTACAAATTCCTGAAAATAGCTGGTGGATTAATTCTGGTGCTACTGTTCATATTTCTAACTGTTTATAGTTGTTTCTGAGCAAAAGGGAACCAACAATGCATGAGAAGAACATCTATTCGGAAAACAAGATACATTCACATGTGAAGGGTGTTGGAATCTGCATGATTACTCTAAATACAAGCATAATTTTAAATCTTCATGATGTCTTTTACATACGATCATATAGTAGAAACTTAATTTCAATTTCGAAATTGGATAAATTTGGATATTGTTTTAAGTTTGAAAATTTTAAATTGTTCATTTATAGAAATTCAATTGAAATTGGTTCTGATATGAGTGAAAAAGGCGTTGTAGACGTAGGCCCTTGTACTGGCCGAACCACGTTAACTCTGGTGTCCTCTTCATTCCTCCTTCCTTCCTCTCTTCGATTCAACATGGTATCAGAGCCTTCATAGGATCCCATCTCCCTCCCTTACCTGTTATTCATTCCCTTCGTCATGACTTCAACCAACGAACCCAGCAACAACAGCTCCGTCATCGCCCATAAGATGGTCATTCAGGAACAAACCAACCCAAGTCTGAAAATCACCACAGTCCCCCTAAACGAGATTAACTACCTGCCATGGTCGAAGTCGGCCACCTTATTCTTAAGCGGC
The DNA here is from genome assembly GCF_984573655.1 of Nuphar pumila. Classification (NCBI taxonomy): domain Eukaryota; kingdom Viridiplantae; phylum Streptophyta; class Magnoliopsida; order Nymphaeales; family Nymphaeaceae; genus Nuphar; species Nuphar pumila. The sequence continues at coordinate 27,319,219 of NC_143251.1, forward strand.
AAAGGGAAGCTGGCCTATGTTAATGGGAAGAAGCCTATGCCCGGTCAGTCAGACCTGATGTTATCTCTCAGCATACAACTTATAGGAGCAAGGGATAAAAACACAACCTGAGGAGATAAAGCAAATGAATGCCCGCCGAGAGAGACGCGCGAGATATCCCAAGATATCGCAGACGGTTGGACAGAGAGAGAGCCGGAAAGATAAGGCTTGGCAGTTCCAACAAATAGTAACTGGTGGGGTCTGCCTAACCCTAGCGTGCCTTTCAAAAAAAAAATTGAAGGTTTGCTTGTTTGGTAGGAGCTATTAATGTTGCAAGTTCAAAACCATACGTTGTATAACTGTGCCTAACCCCAGTTTGCCTATAAAAAAAGGCGTTTAAACTTAGTTTGCCTCACCCAACGTTTTACAAGATCCCCTTAAAAAAAAAAGAATGGGAAGGTTTAATTCCAAACAGATACACATCAAAAGAATTTCATACACATCTCATTGTTAACAAGAGGCCAACTCACCTCATCCTCCCTTTGCGAAATGTGGTAGCCTTGCAACATCGCCATAAGCTCAGTCCACTCTCTAAAAACCAAATCCAATGAGTTCATTCTTAGGACGATATCCCATACCACTTCTCTATACAACCAAAAGTCACATACCTTGCCATATTTGGCTAAGGCTGTGGCATAAAGGTAAGGAAAATCGTCTCTTAGCTTCACTTTCTCGCACAAAACATCTTACCAAAACAAGGTACTTTAGTCATTACCAACTTTGACTCGAGCAACCAAATTAAATTAGTCTAAGGACATGACCCAACATTTCCAAATCCCAGATCTCTTTTCCACGTGATTTTCATGCCAATTCCATGACCAACCCACCAAATCATATTTTTCGGAGAATATCAAACTAAGTAGTCCTTCTTTTATAGAGATCCTCCATAGCCATTTAGAAAGGAGTGCAATGTTGAATCTCTCAAGATCATGAATTCCCAAGCCCCCAACTCTAAGAGGTTGAGAAATGAAAGACCAATTGAGAGGCACTTTAGAGTTTCCCTGAATAGACCCTTGACAAATGAATTTTTGAAATAATGCATTTATGTGCTTCTCAATTTTCTTGGGAATTTTGAACACTTGCAGAAAATGTAACGCTATAGAAGAGATATTGAATTGCACAAGTTTGATCCTTCTCCCTCCATAGAGTAATCGAAAAGCACAAGATTGAACCTTTTGGCAAATCTTGTCCTCGACTCCACTCCAATGAGATTTGGTAAAAACCCCCAAGTGAAGAGATAGGCCGAGATATTTCATTGGTAGGAATCAAGGATCATTAAGCACCATAATTTGACATTTTTTTTTTCATTCATATGAAGATCGTATATTTTGAAAAAATATTTTAGGACCACCCAAAGTACCTACATATTCTTTTCCATAGTTTTACCAAAAATAAGTATGTCATCTGTAAAAAGTAAGTAAGATATAGTTACAGATGCAGACACTTTACACCCCTTGAAGACACCTTATAGACATTATAAAGAGGAGAGGAGAGATGGGGCCACCTTGCTGCGGCCCCCTTTTTGGTTTAAAAAAATTGCCTCTTTCCCCCATTTAGAGAAACCACTATCGAGGATGCGGAGAGTAACCCCTCAATCCAATATCTCTACTTCTCTCCTAACCCCATCATATGCAAACAAGATAGAAAACATCTCCAATCTAATGAATCAAAGGCCTTTTCAAGATCAATCTTAAGAAAAAGATGGTGTACTTTGGGTTTTTATGGAATGGATTGCCTCATGTGCAATGACACACACATCATGAAGCTGGCGGTCGGGAATGAATGCACTTTGCCTTTCAGAAATGAGATGCCCAATGATACCCTTTATTCTTGATGCCAAATTTTTTGAGATGATTTTATAAGTTGAATTCACCAAAGAAATAGGTCTAAACCTTCCAATGTCATCGACATGCGGGTCTTTTGGAATAAGAACCATGGTAGAGCGACCCATGACATTTGGGATTTTGGTATTTGAGTGAAACTCCACCATCATTTGAAGAAGATCATCCTTAACAAACTCTCAAGTATGCTTAAAAAATTCGATAGGGAATCCATCAACACCCAAGGACTTTTTGTTAGGAAGAAACCAAGTAGCATTCTTGATCTCCTCTAAGGTAAAAGTGTAAGAGATGCTTCTCCTTCCCTCTTTGCTTATGGATTTGAAGCCCATACTAGAGATGGCATAATCCACTTCCACCACCTTAGAGAAGTGATTCTTGAAGAATTCAGTGGCACTTGGAAGGATAAAGTGACCCTCTCTACTAGTCTCATCAATCACCAATGACGTAATACCATTAACCCTTCATGGTTTCATTACGAAAAAGTCAAAGTTGTAATCGATCAACATACAAATATTTTGCTTTGTTCAGTCAACATACTTTCTGCAATCCCCCAAACAATGGAGGCTTTTCCTTTGAGGATGGTAAGTCAGTCTCAACTCTCAAGTATCTTGGGACCAAGCTAGAGATGGTATGGAGCTCTAGGAGGGATGCATGAAGAGGCTTGGAATGTAGAAGTAATTTTTTCAAAGTTAGAGAATTCAAAATTAATTTGGAAACCACCATGGATGATTGATTATGAAACACCTACTATTTTGCTTCCCAAGACTATCCACAATGGTTTTTATAGGATATGATTTCTTTCCATATTAGACAAACTAAAATCAAAATCCATTTTAACATATTAAACCTTCTAATCTTTCTCAATAGGACCTTTTATAAATTTTCTTGGATATGTTGAAGATTCTTTTGCTTTGCAATTTATTCCTTTTTTCCTATCTACTTTAAAGCAGCTTGATATGATTTTTCTATTTTCCATCTTCAATCTATTCTCTTTCCACCTCTCCCCTTTTCCATAACCAAGATTTTATCAGTAATACAACAAACAACAACAACGACTATGCCTTCACCCCAAAACAATTGGGGTCAGCGATATGAGCCAAAAAAGAAAATCATTTTGGGTCTTCCACATGAATCCTTCTCCTCTAATCATTTCTATCCAATGCCATGTCCTCGGTGAGGTTCAAAGCATTCATATCCTTTCCTATCACCTTCATTCATGTCTTCCTAGGCCTACCCCGACCTCTTTTAACTAATATATTTTCCCATTTCTCCATCCTTCTAACTGGAGCATCATTAAGCCTTCGCCGAATATGTCCAAACCACCATAAACGATTCTCTCTTATCTTATTTTCAATGGGTGCAACACCTACCTTCTTACGTATCTCCTCGTTTTGAATCTTATCTTTTATTGTATTTCCACACATCCATCTCAGCATACGCATCTCAGCTACACTCATTTTTTGAATATGATGTCTCTTGGCAGCCCAACATTTCGTACCATATAGTAAAGCGGGCCTAATAGTCATCCTATAAAACTTTCCCTTCAACCGCAATGGCATTCTACGATTGCACAACACTCTAGTTGTACTTTTCATTTCATCCACTCAACCTTTATCCTATGATTTACATCTCCATCAATTTCTCCATACTTTTGAATGATAGATCCCAAATATTTGAAACAATCATCCACCGGTATTTCTTGCTCACCAAGCTTCACTACACTCCCATCACTACTTCGTTGCTTACTAAACTGACATTCCATGTATTCTGTCTTACTCTTACTTAACTTAAAACTTCTTGCTTCCAATGTCCGTCTCCATAATTCTAACTTAGCATTAACCCCAGCTCTAGACTCATCAATTAAAACAATATCATCTGCAAACAACATACACCATGACACATTTTCTTGAATTGATCTCGTAAGCTCATCCATCACTATAGCAAATAGGAAAGGGCTTAAAGCAGATCCTTGATGTAACCCAACCGTTATAGGAAAATTGGTTGTCACCCCTCCACAAGTGTGAACATTGGTTACTACTCCTTCATACATATCTTTAATTATACTAATGTACTTGAGAGAAACACCTTTCTTCATCATTGTCCACCACAGAACGTCCCTAGGTACTCTATCGTATGCCTTCTCCAAATCAATAAAAATCATATGCAAATCTTTGTTCCTCTCTCTATTTCTCTCAATAAGTTGTCTAAGAAGATGTATAGCTTCCATAGTTGATCTTCCAGGCATAAAACCAAATTGATTCTTCGATATCATTACAACCTTCCTCAACTTAGACTCAATCACCCTCTCCCAAAGTTTCATAGTAAGACTCATGAGTTTTATACCATGATAGTTTGTGCAATCTTGTATATCACCCTTATTCTTATATAGAGGCACCAAAGTACTATTCCTCCACTCATTAGGCATCTTATTTGTCCGCCAAATCTTGTTAAAAAGATTTGCCAACCATTCTAAACCTTTCTCTCCCAAGCACTTCCAAGTCTCGATAGGTATACCATCTGACCCAACTGCCCTTCTTGATTTCATTTTCTTCAAAGCCTCTGCAATTTCGTACTTTTGAATCTTGTGCATGAAGTCACAATTCATCTCATGAAAAGAAATGGAGAAGTCTCCAAGATCCTGAGCATGACTTTCATTAAATAGCTTATCAAAATAATCTTTTCATCTCTCCTTAATCTCCTCATCTTTGACTAAAACCCTTTGTGTTTCATCTTTGATACATCTAACCATACCCAGATCCTTCGATTTCCTATCTCTCATCTTTGCAAGCCTATAAATATCTTTCTTGCCCTCTTTGGTATCCAACTTGTCATAAACCTCCTTATATACCTTATCCCTCGCGTTCTGAACTACTTTTTTAGCTTCCTTCTTTGCTATCATATACTTCTCCAAATTCTCATTATCATGACTCTTACTTAGATTTCTATAACCCTTTCTTTTAACCTTAATAGCTAATTTGACATCTTCGTTCCACCACGATGTATCCTTATCTAGCGGTGCACCACCTTTAGACTCACCCAATACCTCCTTAGCCACCTTTCTCATGCCACCCGCTATCTTATTCCACATTGATTCTGAATCCTCCTCGAGACACCAATCAACTTCCTTAACTACCTGCTCTACAAACATTCCTTGTTTAGCTCCTTTCAGTGCCCACCACTTAATTCTAGGATCTATCCTATGTCTATCCCTTTTGATGCATTGTCTAATTCTAAGATCTAAAATTAAGACTCTATGTTGTGTAGCTACGCTTTCTCCCGGTATAACCTTACAATCGATGCAACAACCCCTATCTCTCTTTTTAAGTAAGAAAAAATCTATCTGACTCGTATTAACCCCACTTTTAAATGTTACTAAGTGAGACTCCCTCTTCCTAAACCAAGTGTTTGCTAAGATCATATCATAGGACAAACCAAAATCTAAAATCTTTTCTTCACTTTCGTTTCTTTCTCCTATACCATATAGCCTCCATGGATACTCTCAAATTCATCCCTACTAATGCCTACATGCCCATTAAGGTCACCGCCGATGAAAAGTCTTTCTTCATAAGATATCCCTTGTACTACTCCATCTAAATCTTCCCAAAATTGGTGCTTAATGAAATCATCTAGACCTACTAGAGGTGCATAAACACTAATAATATTAATAATATCTGTACCTAATACTAATTTAATAAGTAAAATCCTATCACCCTTCCTACGGACCTCAACTACATTATCTATAAACTCACGACTCATAACAATCCCTACTTCATTCCTATTCTTATTTATTCCTGTATACCAAATCATATATCCCCAAGGTTCTATCACTTTTGCTTTTTCACCTACCCATTTGGTCTCTTGTAGACATAAAATATCAATCTTTCTCCTACACATAGCATCTACTAACTCTACCAACTTACCAGTTAAAGACCCTATGTTCCAAGTGGCTAACCTAATTTTATGGTCTTAGACTAACTTATTTACCCCCACCCATCCAACAAAGTGAAGGAACCCTTGCCTATTTGACACCACACCCGGGCGTCGGTGTAACGCGTCGCTTCCGAGCAACGACCTAGCAACCCTTGCCCATTTATCACTGCTTCTGGGCCTATAGAGTACAACGCGTCGCTCAGTAGGGAACGCCCCAACGAAATTCTCATATTGGTTCATATTCATAGGGTATGACTAAGTTTTTATGTTGGCTGTTATAGGCCTACCGCAACCCTCCTCCTTTATCCGAGCTTGGGACCGGCAATGTATAACTAAACAGTTATACATAGGCAGAGTTAAGATTTTATCAGTAATATATCCCAAAACTCAAAAAATCTACAAAAAGTATAAAAAGGGTCACACATGAGGTTTAGAATGTATCTAGGTCTACACGGTCGAACCCAAAAGCTGGGTTTGACAAAGGCAACAATGAGGGGAGAAGAAGAAGAAGAAGAAGAAGAAGAAGAAGAAGAAGAAAGAGAAGAGGAGGAGGAGGAAGAAGAGAAAAAGAAAGAGAAGAGGAGGAGGAGGAAGAAGAGAAAAAGAAAGAGAAGAGGAGGAGGAAGAAGAAAGAGAGAGACCTTCAAGAGGGGGGTCGGGGTCCGACGGCGCCAGCTGAGCAGGGAGGAGGGAGGCAGGGTCTGGCCGTGTCACCCGAGCAAGGAGGAGGGAGGTTGGGGTGCGACAGCGTCACCCGAGCATAGATGAGGGAGACCGAAGAGAGAGAGAGCGAAAAAGAAAATTCATAAGGGTTTGTCGAATCCTAATTATAGACTCAATAACGACAACATATATGTCATCGTTATAGAGTAATCTATAACAACATAAATGTCATCGTTAAAGCATCGCTGATATTGAAGTAAGAGAAACTAAGAAAACTTTCAACTGTTCTTGAAGCCAGGTTCAAAAGTAAAAAAATAGAAACATTCCCATGATTTTTTGCTGTCATATATGTTGTAGTATGTTTTTTAGGTTGCCATGAACCCTTTTTTTCCAAAACTCTACAAAGTTATTTTGCAAATTGTGTTTATTTATTTATTTTTGCTATGCCAAGGGAAAATGGACGCTCCCTGTGGGTTTCGAGCTCATGACGTCCTGTTAAGTTGGTAACATTCACAAACCCCTAACGTTGTCAATTGTGTTTTGGGACTTTAATACCGAGTCATTTGCATCCCTTGTGTATGGAATGCAGAGAGAGAGAGGTATACCTCCTTCGTTCCCACATTAATCTCCTTCTCTTGCAGTATGCTTGAATCATCTGCTGCCAACTTATTCATGAGAGATAGAGTAGTGACAGGCAGCACAAACAGATCGTCGGTTATCAAGTAACGAACGAGATCTTTAACTGTTCTCCCGCTCCCACTTGCTACGTTGGGAGCACGAAAAGTTAAATAAAGTGGGTGGCGAGCGAGCAGGAACACCAAGCTCACAAAATAAAGAATAATGAACCCACAGAACTTCAGCAACAACATTGGCGACGACCCGGTATTCAGCCTCGGTGCAAGATGGGGCAACAGAGCTCTGATATTTGGGCCTAAAAGAACAACATACCTAGAGGTGGAATCATCGAGACTGCTGGCCCAACCAACAACATTCAAGAAAATTGTAAGAGTTATGTCATAAGGCCTCTGTTTTTTGTGATTGCACACGGATGTCGATGAATGAGGTGGACCAAGATCCATAATGAGGTTAATACCGGTGAAGACGAGGACGTCTTAGACTCATGATCAGATGTGGATTGAGTTGATGGCAGTGGGTACGGTGTAGGCCATGACCACCTGGCGTAGTTGGCACCGACAGGACTATAGGGAACCCAACTCCACATATGGTGCCGTTTCTTCCATCTTTTTCTGCTGACAGCCCCTCATTTGTTGCACAACCGAATTCCCCCATTGTTTAATTTCCCTAATTGTGGCCTACAGCTTGTGTATTATCAGCATCAAGGATAACGAGCTGTGTGCATTATCAAGGATAACGACTATCATTGCATCCTCATATATATATATATATATATATATATATATATATATATATATATATATATATATATATATATATATGATGTACCCCGTTGCAAGTGATATGAATGAATAACATGTGTCGCCCCTTCTCCCAGTGAATGTAGGCTCAATGCTGAACCATGTAAAATTTTGTCTCCTTTCCATCCTCTCTCTCTTATCAATTTTCATTTTATTATGGTATCAAAGCGGGATTGAACGACTACAAAGCCATTGTGGCATGCTTCTCAATATTTGCCTATCTCTCTCCGGTTCTCATTGATGGCGAAAAGAGAGGATGAGTTGAGCCACTCTTATGCATGTCACGTTGAAGATGATTGTGCAAGAGCAAGATCACCACCGTGCCATTGAATGGATCTAACTACTTGGTGTGGTTGAAGGTTGCCACTCTTTTTCTTAGCAAAAAGTCCAAACTGGGCTACATCAATGGTAAGATTGTTCCTTTAAAACCAGAGGATCCGACATACAATGAGTGGGAGTTAGGAAACCACTTCGCCATGTCCTGGCTGTTGAACTCTATGAACCTAAATATTGTTGAGGGATTTTTATTCATCGACACTGCGAAAGACATATGAGACTCCTTGAGAGACATTTATGGTAAGCAGAATAACCTTGCGAGAGTTTACCAACTCCAACAAGATATTGCTCACCTAACCAAAGCTGATAAACCATTTCACTCATATCTTAGCTCCCTACGTGCTATGTGAGATGAAATGAGTCAATACCACCCGATCGCTAACGATATAGACACCATCAAGAAGCGCATCGAAGAAGACAAAGTGTTCAAAACCATTGTTGTCCTCGGACAAGACTATGATAACATGAGGAGCCAGATCCTCATGTCCAGGGAGTTACCCCGGTTCAACGAAGTTTGCTCCATCATCCAACTCAAAGAAACTCATCAAAAAGTCATGAGAGTCGCATCCAAGTCCCCCATCGAAACTCATGAAAAGATCACTTTTTCTAGCAACTCTAGGAAGAGCTTGACCAACCTCATTCTCGAACATAGAGAGGACAAGCACCCATGAGGCCTTGTGAGACCTTGTTTCTACCACTGTAAAAAATTTGGTCACATAAAAGACAAGTGTTGGGACCTTCACGGGCACCCTGGATAGCAAAAGTCGCACACTAGTGGCAAAGGTTCAAAATCGGGAACCACCATTGATGACCTCGCACAACTCCTACACCAAATCAATAAATCCAACCTAGTGGTCATTCTCTAAGATCAAAAAAATGAAGCTACAGGTAATATGTCTGTGCTAAGTTCCAAACTTACCAATTTCAGGTGGGTTATAGACACTGATGCCACTGACCATATGATGGGCAAGGTCAATCTATTGGCAAATCTTCGATCGACCAACAAAAGCCCCATTAGTATCCCGAACGGATCTCAGATTCTCGTCCAAAACATTGGTGATGTCTCTCTCCTTAACGGTTCAAGTATCTCAGAAGCTCTATATATCCCCTCTTTTCCTTCTAGACTTATATTCGTTAGCAAGATAACCAAAAGTAATAAATGTATTGCAATTTTTTCTCTAAGTATGTAGTTTTTTAGGATCTGAACACGAAAAAAGTGATTGGTAAATAACACGCAACGAATGTGCTCTACTTTCTTGACAAAGAAGGACATACACATTGCCCACAAGACAACTAACGTGGATAGGAAGTGGCACTCCAGACTCGGACACCCTTCTCACCTTATCTTAAAAAGGATATTTTTTGACATTCTCTTGTCTCAAAAGTCGTATGATACGTGTCAATATTTCAAACAAGCCAGGATTCCTTTTTCTTTGTTTGAAACCAAAAGCGATGAGAACTTTTTCCTTATTCATTCTGATGTATGAAAACCCATCTCTATTGAATCGTACTTCGATTTTAGATACTTTATAACCTTCACTGATGACCACTCACATGCCACTTGGGTATATTTGCTCAAACACAAGGATGAAGTCTTCAACACTTATAAAAATTCAAGAATATGGTTGAAACCCAATTCAATGTCAAAATCAAAAGTTTTTGTTCAGATAATGGGACAGAGTATGTCAACTCCATGTTCATCGAACATCTCACTAGTTGTGGCATAACCCACCAAACCAGTTGTATCAGCACACCCCCAACAAAATGGTGTTGCCGAGTGCAAAAAATAGAACTCTTTTGAATATAGTCAAGGCCTTCATGTTACACATGAACGTCCCCAAGAGCTTCTAGGCATATATTATATCCATCGCCTGCTACGTATACAACTGTCTACCCAACCAAACCATTAACTACATGACACCCATGAAAATGATTAAGGAGAAGAAGCTATCCTTGTCACACTTACAGGTTTTCGGGTGTAAGTGTTTTGTTCACATACAAGAGCGGCATAGGGACAAGCTAGAAACAATGCCGACTAAGTGCATATTCTTTGGATACTCTTCTGTAAAGAAAGGATACAAGTGCTATAATCCTCTAAGCAATAGACTTTTTCTCTCTCACGATGTTAAATTCTCCGAAGAAGAGCCCTACTACCAAAATAAAGACTCACATTTATTTGACGATGAACTCCATGGGGTAGCGCTCATCATATGTCAACACCTCGGTCCTACCTCTCATAGTTATCAGAGATGACTCACTTACCGAGGTCATGGACAACACATCGGCCGTGCATCCCAATGCCACCGAGACCTCAACCAATGCGAGCACATAGATGCCCACCGAGAGTCTTGTTGAGCAAGTTGTCATACTACAAAAAACTGGCAGAACCAAAAGATGTCTCAACAAATTGAGAGATTTTTATACCTATTTTTGCCTCCAACTCCACGGATCACCCGATCGAGAGGCATATATCGTTCGACGGCTTTTTAAATGCCTATCTCTTATACCTCTACAACATGTATGCCAATACCGAGTCATCCACATTTAGCGAAGGTAATGCCCAGAAAGTGTGGAGAGCAGCTATAGACGAATAACTTGCAACTTTAAAAAAGAATGAGATATGAGAAATTGTCCCCCTCCCTCTAGGCCAAAGACCAGTGGGTTGCCGATGGACCTACAAAATCAAGTATCACAGCGATAGAGCGATTGAACGGTACAAGGCAAGACTCATTGCAGAAGGTTACATCCAGGTGGAAGGGACGAACTATCACAAGACATTTGCCCCAATTGACAAAATGAATTTCATCAAGATTCTCTTATCTATCACTGCCAATCAAAGATGGCCTCTATATCAACTTGACGCCAATAACGCTTTCCTATATGGAGAATTTCAGGAAAAGGTATACATAGAATTGCCTCCAGGACACCTGTGAACACACCAAATTTTTCAAAAAATACCAAAAATTCCCTTTTTGTCCTTAGCCCCCATTTTCTAAATAATATGAGTCAATGTCAATCTAAATTCCAATTATCTCTCGGATTCACTGGAATCCAAATCTATTTTATATATCTGACTCAATTTCGGATCTGAATCCAGTACCAAAACCCAATTCTGAGCCCCGTTATTCAATTTTTAAATCAAATTTATAAAAATCCAAAATATGACTTCTGAATGACTCAGACAGTCCATCTGACATCCGTTTGGATCCACTGCTCTGTATTTCTCAATTCAAGGTCTGAAACTCAAATATTTTCTCAAAACCCGGATCTAAACCCATTTTCTGAAAAAAATTCTAAAGAATGACCCTGAATTCTCAGAAAACTCTCCTTTTTGTAAATATTTTTAATTTTTACAAAAATAGTTTAAAAATCCCTTAGTTTTATAGTTTTTATCTCAAAAATACAAAAAAATGTAGAAAATGTAAAGAAAAAGAACAAAAAAATGAAAATACAAAAAAAATTAGTTTAAAAACACCTTTTTGAAAACATTTTTTTAGTTGAAACCATTGTTTTGAAAAACTTCCTTTCAAAAACCACCCTTTTGAAATTCCTTGAAAGAAAAAAGACCGGATTTGAAAAAGGGCCTAACGACCACTTCTTATAAAACCGACCCTCAGGGGGTCGATTCTTCATCCGCCATTCACCTCCCCATGTGCGCCTCTCTCAATCACATTTCACCCCCGCACATTCTTCTTCACGATCCTTCTTCCCCCTCCTCTAGTGTTTCCCCTCTCCACTGAAGAAAGTTCTCCTTCCCCCTTCAGAATTTCTGCTAAGCTAGATGTACTTGAAGTAGCCTCGGTGAAAATGATTATCGTGATAAGTATGATTATTTTTCTCGGGCGCTTTAAAGTAAATTATCAGTTATCGGGGCTTGCAAATGTGAAAAGATGTGGTAACGGGGTGTGCTTGGCAGCAGAAATCGGGATCATTTGTTGTCCCAGGTGTGTGCTTCAAAATCTCTCGGGGGAGGCATCATAAATAGATCGTTTCTATTCATCCCTATCTGAATAAGTCATCTTGAGAACAAGGTATAATGTTGCTACTTATCAGAGTTAGTTGAGACATCAAATGGAAGATTGCTTACTTCCAGGATGGTGATGAAGCGTGAAAGCACCTTGATAAGTACAACTCCCCATTTTTCTTGTTTTTCTTTTTCTTTTTTTCTTTCTCTCTAATCTTCCAATGAGGTCGATGGTCGTATGGTGACGCCTTTGGTCATGGTGTGATTGCTTCACAATCAGGTTTCTGGGCAAATTACTCCAGATATCCTCACTGATTTTGCCTAAGACGTATTTAAATATGGTTTGCCTACCCATCAGTAGCATGAAAGTGTCCTCCTTATTGTCCATCCTTCACATCACTACACCACTTGGCACATCCTCTGTTCATCACTGTCATCTTCATCACTGCATGTTCTACATATCAATGTTTAATTTAGATGCTATCAGGTTCATCGGAGTATTTTGCATCCAACTACATTTTCTGTATTGCATTTTGCATACTAGGACATTAGTTCACATTGTCCCAATCCTCATCAGCATGCTATTTGTTTTATAACATTGACTTCTTCTGATCAGCATCATGTACCATGTTACTTCCACTGTTTATAGTTGTGCATCTGTGGGATTCAGTTTTCTATGTTTGGGCGTTACATTATAGTTTTAGAATCATTTGTATTTGTTACTTATTTTTGTCTTCCCTGCATCAAATAGTTGAAGCTATGTTTGCGGATCTTGGTCACCTTTGATACAGTTTCAATACCGATAACTCTCTTGTTTAAAGTATATGCCCTCATTTTCCCATACCTTAAGTATGGTCACTCACTTAATACACCCATTACACAACATCAACTGTACCTGTGCACACCATCACATGCCATACCAGTCTCTATAGCACTTTTCAGCCATTATTTGTGGCCTTTACAACAACATCATTGACCTTCACAGTACAATCCTTGATCTCATGCACATACTCTCATGTATATCACACTACTTCACCAACTGCATCTGCTTGCATTCCCACCATATTCACGTGACACCACCTCTAGTCACCCATCACCACACTTCCACAGTTTTTGTTTAGCCTATCTAATCATACAACATACCTCCACAACAATTTGCATTTTTCTCTTTCTGCAAAAGACACTGTTGCACCTGTATTTTTTCACTCTGTTGTACCCTCCATCCACAACCCCACTTCCCAACAACATGATACCCACCTTCAATGCCTCCCAACGTCCAACATTATCCTCACCATGCTACTGTAGCATGTATATTCAGCATAGTCACCACTTACGTTGAGATATCTACTAAGGCCATCAAAACCCCACTCCCTGCTCATCTAACAATCACTTCCAACACACAGTCATCATCCAACACTTTCCTGCACTACCAAGTCAAATCCAACAATACACTTGCAGCAACCTCTGCACCTCTCAATTAGCCTGCTGTCACCTGCACTCTACTTTGCATATCCCAGATCACATTTGCATGTGGAATTACATATATGCATATTAGTTGCATCCTTGGTTAATATCATATGCTTGCATTACTTGTCACCGGTTTTGTTTGCAAATTTATTTGCTTTGCATCTATTTTAGTTCATCCTTGTATAGCATTAAGTTCCCTACATTCACATGATCTCTGCTTTTATATTAGCCATCCTCCTGTGTTACATTTCGTAGTAGCCTGTAGATATTCATATATGCATTCATAAGCATTCTTTGAACTCACTATGATTGTTGCATATCACATCATTTCACCATTTGTACATGCATCACTCATACTGCATATACAATCAGTCACATTGAATGCATATACTGTATTATTAAGGCCATCAAGTGCCCTGATCTATGTCATTTCAAAGACGACTTCTTTAGTTATATCCGGGACTTAGCCATTTCATTGTTGGCACAATCGGTAGGTGCGGACTCGAAGTTAGGCATTAGTATTGATCAACAGCCTATCATTCCATCTTGTGCTGCTGTTGCTCATTAGCACCACAGAAATGTCATTGGGAATAGCCATAAAGCTAACTCATAGTCCCTCTTTTGTTTTGGTTGTAGCTTCTTAAGTATTTACAACATGGTTAATAAATTATTGTAGTTCCATATGCACTCAATGCATTTCATTTATTATATTGCATGGCATTGCATACCAGCCCAGGCCTTTTACATATCATATAGCATATACATTTTTATCACTTAGCATTTCATAAATATTTTACATATTCACTTCTTCATTAGTACATACATGATTAGTTTTGATAGGGCACTTCCCACCCTCCCCTATATTTTGCAATTTTGCCTTATGCTAATTTGAGTTTTGCAGAGATTAGGTGGAAGAGGCTACTTTCTCTTCTTAATTTAGAAATCTTGATTTTAATTCAATTCAAAAACTTATAATAGCTAGATATTAATGAAAACCTTACATTTTCAGTTTTAGATTAGAATATATGAGCATGTAGATATCATAAATTGCTTGTTTCATATTATTTTTCTTTTATTTCTCAAAATCCACCATGGTGAAACACGAATGATACGTGCACCATTCTAATAAGAGGTAATTAATCCTAAGCAAATGACCCACATTGATGGCCATAGTCAAAATGTGGACAATGCTTAGGATTTTTATCTTTTATGAAATAATATTGGATCCACACTGGATCTCTTTCAAAAAGCATCATATTTTTTGAATTCTTCTTCCTTTATTAGGGTTTGACTTGAAATTAACTTAAAATATATATCAATGGTCATAGTCAGGATATATTGAGAGTTAATTTCATTTCAAACTCTATAAAGGCACCAAAATGTGTTTTATTCTTCATCTGAATTTAAATATAGATTAACTTATAATACATTTTATGACAATAGTCAGAAATGTATTATATCTTCAATCTTATTTTAATTCATTTAAAGAATGAAATATGCTTTTCAATATCCAATTTTCAAAATTCTTTCATCATTTAGGATAGAATTACATCATTATTTTCAAATCATTTTAAATTTTCTTCAAAAACCCAAGTGATTTTGAGATAATTCTTCAAATATCTTTCTCATTTCTCAAATCAATCTTCAATTTTTATTTATAAATTCAAATTCATCTTTCTGTTCTCAATTCTATCCTATTTTAAAACTCAAAATTCAAATATTCAAATTTCAAAGTTCAATTTAACTTTGAAATTTTTAGTTCATCTCTAAATTCAAAATTTAATTTCCAAACTAGATCATATTTCAGAGTTCAAATTCAACCTTGAAATTCCAAATTCATTTCCAAATTCATAATCCAATTTCAAAATCAATTCAAATCGAATTTCAAAGTTTAATTCAACTTTGAAGTTCATCTCCTGATTTCAGGTTTTCTATTCTTCACTTTAAATTCTTGAATCCCCAAATTCTTTTTGAAATCTTCTGAGTTTTTGATCTTTAAATCACCTTGAAATTAAGGATCAAAGTTCTAAAAATTTGGTTCTAAATTCAAGTCCATTTTTTTTAAAGTTCAATCAAGATTTCCCAAATTTACTTCCAAAATCAAATTCAATCTGGATTCCCAAATCCAAATCCATCTTCAAGATCTATTTGGATTTCAAAAATTCAATTGCATCTTGGATTCCAGATTTTGAATCCAATTTCATCTTGGATTCCAGATTTTCAAATCCAATTCCATATTGGATTTCAGATTTAAAATCCAATTTCATCTTGGATTCCAGATTTCGAATCCAATTCCACCTAGGATTTCATATTTCAAATCCAATTCCATCTTGGATTTCAGATTGCAAAATCCAAATCCATCTAGGATTCCAGATTTCAATTCCAAACTTTCCAAATTCCATCTAGGATTCCAGATTTTAAATCCAATTCCATTTTCAGATCCTATCTGGACTTCTTAAATTCAATTCTATTTTCAAAATCCAATTGGCTTTCTTAAATCCAAATTTCATTTTGATTTCAAACTTTAATCCGAAATTCAATTTCATTTTTAAATTCCATATCAATTTTGAAATCTAGATTCAAAACTCGAATTCAAAGCTCATTTTGGCTTTGAAACTTTATTCTTTCTCAAAAATTCTATCTCAAGTTCCAAATCTCCTTTTCTTTTCATTTCTTCAATTCAAAATCTATTTTCCAAACTCTGATCCTTCACCTCGAACGATGCTATAGATCGAACAGAGGGTTGTTGCATAAGAGAAAGGGAAACAGGAAAAGAGGGAGCATCTTGGATGACATTTGCCTGAGACATCATCTAAGAAGAGAGTCAACCTTCGACACTTCAGACGGAGTTGATCAACAACAAGCACAGTCAACACAAGGTCGGCGGTGACAATGAGAATGTCAAACGCATGTAGAGGGAGCACAACAAAACCCTACCAGAGCATCTTTATTTGTCATTCACTTGGAAGTCTGAAAGATGTGTATCTTGATACAAATCATACTCTAATAAATATTATCAGTGTATGGGAATAAATTTCGCAGCTCATTGGATAAACCAATCAAGACAAGCACTAGAAGCGCTAAAATACCTCATGTTCTATCACGGAAAATCCAGATAGAAAACTAGGCTTAGGATGTCAAAACACAAAAAAATGTTGCCCTTCCCGATCTTCACTATGATTAAAAGCTTCAGATATGCGTAAATAGAATAGTCAAGCTCAAAATAAGAGGCTCTTGATGTTTTAAACACAACAAAAAGCTTCAAGATTTAAAATCTTGAGAAAATTGCTAATGACACATGGATTGTCATTAGCAACTGACCAATAGTGTCGTCAACAGAAGAGGTGCAGTCCTGCCAGAATTTAAAGACAACAATATGTCATTAACAATAACACATAGATTGTCATAATCAAATTCTTGATGACACAAGATTTGTCATTAACATTTGTCTTCTTGGATGGATCCAATTCCCCTGAAAGATTTTACTAGCGATCATTTTTATGCATTTGCATGCATTTTATGCATTTTCCCAATATGTTTTCTTATAGGAACTCAATTATCCCATTAGGTAAGCTACCAAATCCTATCTTTGGATCATCCTATAGATAGTTGGAAATTAGGTCTATAGGTTGTCCCATGAATTGATGGAGCAATCTAAAACCCATTTAACGAGCATGTAAACCAACTCACCATTTTTATCTCCAAAGGCATGTTCAGACCAGATATATCATTTCAAATGTCTTGGTCTCATCTTAATGCTTTTTGCTTAAAAGCTTGTTTATGTCTTTGTCTTTTAAAAGAAGTCTTTGTCTTTTGAAAAAACTTGTTACTCTTTTTTTGTGCAACCTTACGCGACAAAACACTTGTTTCTTATTTTGTCTGACCTTGCTCAACAAATACTTCCTACTCATCATATTGAGTTTAAGGAAAATCCCTCATGTGAAATAGAATACTTGCTTAGTCCTTGATCTAACCTCATTTGGCAAAATCTCTTTGCCTACATCGACAAGCATCATAGAGAAACCCTCGTGTTGAGCTACGTATACACCTTTAACTATAGCCCACTCTGTCAGTCATCAATGCCTTCATCTTTTCACATAACTTTTTTAGAAAGTACAATATCAAGATCTAATCTTTTGCTATTTTCAAAATTGGTGTGCCTACTTTCTTCGTCATCCATCGAGTTGCGCATGCTCGACGACAAAAGGGGCATCTGTCGACACTCCAATTTGGATAGATTATTTTTAAATGCCAAAATCCACTATTTTTATCTTATTTAAGAATCATGTGAATTTTGACTTTATGTTTTTACCTTCAAAATGACATTCTTAAGATTTTTTTCTCAAAAGATGAATCAAACTATATGATCATAGCTTTCAAACAAGTAAACAATCAGATTAATTCAACATTGAAATCAAAAGTTATAACCAAAACAAGTCAACATGGTATGACAATCTTATCTTAGCCTCTAAAGACACACGAATTGTCGTTAGAAGACCTTGAAGTATCGTTAACAACTAGCTTAAACCAAGATATATCGTCAGCATAATAATGACACACTAATTATCGTCAACCTAGAACCATGACATGTCATCAAAATCCCTCTAATGACACATGAATTGTCGTTAGGAGATCTAGATTGTCATTAGCAACATCGGTCGTTAGTGGTTCATTTGGTCCAAAATGTGCACTATATAGAGATAAACCTCTCTAATCTTTATCCTTATCCCCCAAACTCATGCGATATGATTTCTTGAACCTAGCTTAAATTTCTAAAGTCCTAAAGGGTCTCTTATTTATCTCTTTCTTAAACCTTAAGCTAGGAACCCTCCAACCAATCAAAAAGGGACCTCTAAACCCTTAACCAATCAGATGTTGTCACCTCAATCATTGATGGATTTGGATCTCGAATATATATGAATAATGCATGTATCAGACAGAAAATCTATGAATAAGAGTTTAGTATCCCCAACTCAACACTTGGTATTGGAGTTCTAGAAGCACACTCACTCCGTAGAAATCCCTACTCACCTTAGCCTTCTGGAGCCTAGCATTATAACCTTGTTTAGATAAGTCTAGGCTAACTAAGCCTACCAAAACCCAGATTTCGTATCTCACCTAGCCTTCTAGAGCGTGTGCCTAGCCGATATGCTACCCAAGTTTCACCACGTTTTTCACCATCATAGAAAAGGGCTACCTAAGCCCGAGGTGAGATTCAATCCTTATCTTTTATGCATTCATTTCATTTTTTCTGTTATTTCAAATGTGATTTTTTCTAACCTTTGTATATCAGTTCATGTTTTGTATTTTTCTCCAGTCTTGGTGGTGACTCACATCATAAAGCTTGTTTCTTTTGTAGGTTCCGCATACGATGTACAACCACTCACAAGTTAAAGCTTGACGTTGAAGATTTTGAGTTCTAGTTGATTCCTGCTCGATAGAGAAAGAAAGGCACACAACCCCTCACCTAAGCGAAGGGATTTTTTCTACAAAAATTCAGACTTTTTAAAAAAAAACTTTCATTTTTTAAAAATTTCTCTTGTTTGAAACGGTTGCAAAAGTAATAATTTTTTCTTCCCTACTTCCACTTTTCCTACTGTTTTATCACTTCAAAACGTGCCATATAAGTATTTGGGTATCATTAAAAACTTTTTTCTTTAAATAAAGGTAACTATTTTGTTAATGTATGGTATCAACAGAATACAACCTTCCTTACCTAAAGGTGGTCATTGGGCCGAGGACTGTATCTGGATCGATCTCGAGCCTGATCCTATGTGTGATTTGCATAAGGCTTGACAAGCACAACCTGTTAACTAGGACTGAGTCTAAAGGGCCTGGCTTGAGCCCAACATGAGTCTGAGCATAGCTCAGTCGGGCTTGGGCCAAAATAAGGGTCAAGCTTGTTGGGCCGGCCAGCGGGCCAGCTCAATGGCCGGCCGGCGGGCCAGCTCAATGGCCAGCACTGCTTACCCATGCATTTTCAAGTACAACATCTCATACTGATTAGCACGTTTTATTCGGCAAAGTAGAGTAGTAATCTGTAGAAAGAAAAATCCAGACTGCTGTCTACCAGTGTGGGATTATGTTGTCATATTTATTATGAAATTTTGATTGATAGTTTTTTATACATATTCATTTGATTCTCACATGGAGAAGTGAAAGTTGGGTTCTTGACTTCTTTTTGCTTCATTCTCACCAAAGGGAAAGCCCTTTGGTGAGAGGCATAAATTTCTAAAAAAAACTGCCTAACTCAGCCTTCTCATGAGAATGTTTTCTTAAGAAAGAAAAGTGACAGGTGGTGGGAAATTCTGCCAACTCAACCTTCTCATGAAAATGTTTTCACTTATACCAGATTGACACATTACTACCATGATGATTTGACATCTGTTTCTTTCAGGGTAGAAAATAAAAAGAAAAGAATTACCACCTCAATACTTTCTCATGAAAGTTGCATGAAACAAATGATAATGCTTTGGGCAGGCTGGCCAAGATTTGAGGCCACCGCTGCGCCTAGAGCCTCGAATGAAATAAAATATAAGGCTTATATTTAACATGCCGAGGGCCTCCACTGAAACATGACACATGCAGAGGCGCCAAAAAAAAAATTTAAGGTGCTAGTATGGTGTCCGGTTTCAGGTCACCAAAAGAGAAACAATAAGGGTGTCCTCCTCTAAGGGTATGTTTGACTCCCTGTTCAGGTTAGGACAGAACAACTTGCTCAAGATGAACAAGACAATGGTCCTGTCCAGGGCACACTGTCCAATTTGTCCTGAATATATTTTTCTTAAAGTGTACCGTCTCCACTGTTCTGCAGGGGGGGTGATCGGTAAAAAAGAAAAGAAAAAACAGTGTGCTGCGCATACGCTGTTTGCTAGCCGGGCACGTGAGCACCTTAAGGATTACATGAACCATACCCAAACTATACCCGGTAAAATGATAGTTTTCATCTTGTTTACATTAAAAAACGGATCTTAATTGAAACTCGGGTTGGGCCCAGGTATGGTATGACATTTCACAAACCATACTCGACTCCATATATTAATCAGACCCTTTGAATTCGACCCAAATTTTACTTGGACCTCCTTATTTATCACCAAACTATGACTTTATATGGTTTGGTACGGTTCAAGTATGGGTCAAACTCCGTCCATTGAACACAAATTATAGAAAAAGGGAGATTTTTGCATGGGACAATGGAGCCCCACTACCTCTATCTAATGGGGAAGTTTGTTTCACCCTTGTGAGAAGGGGACACTTTTATAAGAAAGACACTGAAACAAACGCCTCCATGTAATGCAGTATTCCGCAGTAATTCCTGAGCCATTCACATGTGACATGCTCAGGGTGCAAACCGGATTGGGTTGGGTAGAACCCTAGATCCAAATCCGTACATCACGAGTGTATTTTAAAACACAACCCAATCGTATATTTGATGTAAAACATATATTTTTTACATACACAATACACTATCTCGGCCTATTCTTTGAATAAATCCTATACGAAAATCAGATCTGGATTCAAATCTACTTCATCCCATCTACCTAGAATTCGGATTCGTTTTCGTTCTTACTACCTAAAATTTTGAATGGATTCAGATCACAATGAACCGGACCGTATCCGATCCATATTGGACCCCTCCACTAAGGACAATCCCGTAATAATCAAGAAAAACAAGGTCAATCCCACAGCGACGCGCAGTATATGATAAACTCCCGTAGGGTTTTCTTTTCAGATTAGGGTTTTCGCGGTGCGACTTTTTTCGGCGGGGTATTCACGGTACGCTTCGTCCTTCCGATCTCGATCTCTTCGATTCGTTCACTAACTACATCGCCAGAAAATCCTTCGTTTCGATGTCTCTAATTTGGTTTCGTTTGATTGTTTTTCGACTGTTTTATTGCTTCGTTGCGTGAATTTTGGGGAAGTTTGATGGGGATTTTGTTGAATAAAAAACGGCCTGTGATTGATTATTGAGTATTTTTTAATAAAAATTAGACTCAATCGAAAGTTTGTAGATCAAAACGTTGATTGGATCCGTGAAAATATGAAAAAGTGGAAAGATTTTTGGTGGTTTCTTTTAGGAATACGTCGATATTGCGACTTGGGAAGTTTGGGGCGTGGGGTTGTCGGGAATGGAATTGTAAGGGGAGAGAGGAGGTGAGCATTGAGGTGCCGGATTGTATTGGAATTTTTCATTTGTGTGTGTTTGTATACGTGGGTATAGTGGGAAAAGGCCATGGTTGTTTTGGACTTGGTTTTCTCTTATGCTGGAATACTAGTGGTTGTGTGTTGAAGCTTGCGTCTGTTTGGTGCGCTGTTGCAGAGTCCATGATTGGAAAGGGTAATGGTCGTTTTGGAAGCGTTGCAGTGTCGGTGAGTTGTGACTGACTGAAAGAAACTGTGTAGGTGGGAGTCACGGCACTGTTTGTTGCAACGTCCCTTAAAAAAATGCGTGCTTAGGGTGGATTTGATGGTTCTGGGATTAACTGGTATCTATGGGCTGGTTATAAGCTGTCGGAGATGGGGGGTTTAAAGAAAATTTTCGCTCTTGCATTTTGTGCTATTTCATTACATGAGTTGAGCATGAAGTTGATGACAGACTAGCTCACGGAGGAGTTGGGTAAAAATAAGAAAAAAGTGTATTGTGGCTTTAAGAGTTTGGAAGGAGCTGGATACTGCATCATTTTGTGCTTGGGTGGCATATGGTCACATGTGCTAAGTGTTGTATATGTGTATTGTTTCCTTTCTGAAGCTGTCTGTAGTTTTTTTTTTGGCCTACACTGTTTCCTTGTCATTTAGCATATTTTATGAATCTTCATGCCTCTTCTATGATTATGAATTATTTAAATGTTCTTTTTCTTCTTTTTCATGGAACTTTATTACCTCCTTGGTTGTGTAACATTGCCAAGTGAAGTGCCAAGGTTGTTAAGAAATATAATGTGGTAATATAAATGTCAATTGTGGAAAGGGAATTACAGCTGATGAAAACAAAATAGAGAATCAAGATCGTGAAAAAAATACACAAATAAAGTTAATAAATGGTTCTGACTTCATCCGACATAAGTTTGTCTATGTAGTATCCTAGTGTATCCAATGTCTGTTGGTGTTATGTCATGTCAACATGGGAAATATATGCTAGGTGAAGTTTCACAGTCAGTGTGGAATAGACCTAATGGAAATTAGGAACCTGGAAAAGTTGGACGAGCACATAGTAGAGCATCAATTTATTTACATTTCATGTTTCTGTTTTTATTCCTTTCTTTGCCTTTCTCTGTCACATAGACACGCCATATTTACAGCCGTAGACACGGGTGCTGGTACCAGACGCAGCACGAGTACATGCTGGTCTGGGTGGGGGAGGGTCCAACCCTGACCCAACCCAACTTTTTCTTTTTTCTTTTATGTTTCTCGAGCAAAAGACAGGGAGGGAGAAGAAGAAGAACAAAAAGAAAGAGGAGGAGGAGGAAGAGGAAGAAGAAGAAAGAGAAGGAAGAAGAAGGGAAAAAAAAAGAGGAGGAAGAAATAGAGAGAGGGAGACTCAAAACCCTCTCCTTCCCACCCTCGGCAGAGAGAGAGAGAGACTACCTCTGCTCCTCCTCCTCTTTTGTTCTTCTTCTTCTCTCTGCATCGAAAGGGTGAGAGAGAGAGAGAAAAGGGCAAAGGGCTACGCCCTTCCCCTTTTTTTAAGGTAGGTTTGGATATGGATCTTAATATAGATCCATATCCAAACCCTCTCTCTCTATATATATATATATATAATTTTTAAGTTTTAACCGTTAACAACAGTAACACTAATGAAATAAAAAACAATTATCATAATATCTAAGTATTGAACATTAATGCAACTTGATCTATCTAAGTATTTAACTAGTAAGATAGTAACAAATTTTTAACAAATTTTTGGCAGTAGACTAATATGTTACTAAAAATTTAACTAGTAACAATAACAAATGTTAAAAATATCTAAGTATTTAACAATAACAATAGAATAGTAGACTAGTAGTAAGTTACTAATAAAAATATGAACATTCAACCAAATTTTAAGTAACAAAATCAGTAATAACAATCAAATTACCCAACATCAAGTCATCAACAAATAATACACATTATAAGCAACCATATGTCACAGGAAAAACTCGGTTTGGTTTGACTGGGCTTGTGAAAACTGAGTTCAGGTTGGCTGGGCTTGTGAAAACTCAGTTTGGCTAGCATGTTTTGCAAAATGGCTGCTTAAAGCAGCAAAAAAAAAATTGACAGACCCCCATACGGGCCATACGATTAGGATTCAAACTTGCAATGTCCTAAGTCCTAACAGACGTATTATGTATAATATATCTATGTATATTATGTATAATGTTTATATTACACAGTTTTTACATGTAAAAACTGTTAAAAGATAGATTTTTAAGAAAATGAGCCAGCTAAACTGAGTTTTCCCTAAAATGGGTAAATTTATTTTTTCAAAAATGGGCTTGTTTAGCCGAGATTGAGAGAGAGAGAGGTACACAGTAAGGGGGAAAGAGATTGAGTTGAGAGAGAGAGAGAGGCACACAGTATGAAAATGGAGAAAAAATAGAAAGAGGTAGCAAAGAGATTGAGAGACGAGTGGAGAGAGAGATTGAGAGAGAGAGACTGAAGGAGAGAATGAGAGAGAATATGTACCTTGGAGATGGAGAGGAAGCATCGTGCTCGCCTTACTGTAGCAGTTGGTAGCCATCGCCGGTGCGGGGTGTCGCAGCTCAGCAGCGTTGGGAGACAGAGGAGAGAGGGCGAAACTGTTTTGCCCTAATCCTCAAGCCCATTTAATCGGGTGATTTTTTTTAAGTCCAAAAGTTGGACATATATGACCCTGGGTGCGTTAACCGCACCCAGGGTTGGGTTGACTGCACTGGGTGCCGCACCCACGTTGCGTTGCGTCGACGTGGGTGTGGTACCTGGTTGGCTGAATCCCTATGACATAGATAGCTGTGTTCCCGTACCCTCATTTTTTGAAATTGCCCATAGTTGCCTTGAAGCTTTCTTTCATACTTTCATAAGAATATCAATAAGCATAGTACTGAAGAAGAGAATTGTTAATGGTCATTTTAGTTATGTTTTGTTCTATTGCTGATATATCATTCACGAATCACTTTGGAGGTGCTTTGTTCTATTTTAGAGTTCAAACATTAGAATTAGGAGTAAAATCAAAGTGCAAAATGCAACCAAAATTATTTAAAAGTGGTTTAGAACAACTGCAATGTTGCAGTAGCAGGTAATCTGGCATATAATCTATGTCACAAGGATGCAGATGCGGGAGAAGGATACGATGCGAATACGCTTGGTACGATTCCATAATTTTAAAAAATTATGACACGGGTCATGTCCGTGCACGCAGATAGATATATGTATGTGTGTATAAAACAACAATTTTAAATCACTACATTTAAGAACATCAAATAATGAAAGTAAATTGAAATGTAAGATCATAATAGAATATAGATAAAGTTAATGACACAATGTTGACTGTGCATGAAATTGATTTGACTATGTTGATGAAGTGTCTTATTGTGTCCAAGTGTCGTGTCAGCACGGAATACACATGCTAAGTGTCCCTGTGGCATATCATACAATCTAAAAGGTAAAACCACTTTATGCAATATGTGATGAACATGTAAATATTAAGCATGAGCAGGTACACATCAATAGTTTTGTTCTTTTTCTTTTTTATATTTCATGCTGCTGCTTTCTTTTGTATGTTCAAGCATTCATTTATTTGTCTTCATTTTTGAGGTTCTATGATTTTCCACAATCTTATTCTGTTGCTTTCCGGTAGCTTTTCAGGAGGCAGACTTGTCACTGCAATGGCTCCTCCTGCGAAAGGTGTGTTCACAATCTTATATATTTATGATTCTTTGAATTATATTCTTTTCTATGTCACATGGATACAGGGATGCATCCATTTTATGAAGTTTTCAATATGACTAGTATATAAGGGGACACAATATGCGGGCCAAAATGAAGTGTCCATGTGATATATATTCTTTTATGTTGCACATTTTAGTCAGTGAACTTGGGAAATATACTTTTGTTTTGCTTAATTGGGTGTTCTTATATCCTTGGTTTTTCTATGTTCCACCATGACAATGTGGGATTTTTCTTGACAGCTCCTGCTAAGAAATCTGATGGCAAGGCTCAGGCCTTAAAGGCAGCCAAGGCAGTGAAGTCTGGGTCCCTCACTCTGAAGAAAAAGGCAAAGAAGATCCGAACTTCAGTTACTTTCCACCGGCCAAAGACACTGAAGAAGGAACGTAATCCCAAGTATCCTCGTATTAGTGCACCACCCAGAAACAAGCTCGACCAATATCAGATCCTCAAGTTTCCGCTCACCACTGAATCAGCTATGAAGAAGATTGAGGACAACAACACCCTCGTCTTTGTTGTGGACATCAGGTCCGACAAGAAGAAGATCAAGACAGCAGTGAAGAATATGTACGATATCCAGGCTAAGAAGGTCAACACATTGATCAGGTGCCCCTTTTTTTATCTTTTTCTCTTATTCTAGTTTTCAAATAATCACATTTTTGGAAGTTAATGTTGTTCCATATCTTGTAAAAGGTTTTCTGAATTCTATACTTCTTTTTTGTTCCCTTCAACAGACCTGATGGGACAAAGAAGGCGTATGTGAGGCTTACACCAGATTACGATGCACTGGATGTTGCAAATAAGATTGGCATCATCTAGATCGGAGGTATCAGCTGTCTCTACTCCTTTTCTTGCCAGAAAAATTTTGCGTTATGTGGTAAAGTCTCAGATTCATGCGAATATGTGTTGATTTTTTAGGAATTCGTTAGTATTAAATCCTTCTATTTGGACAATATTTGGAATTGATGTTCAGGTAGCTATGGCTACTAGCCCATTAGTTTATGCAAAGTAGATCTATGGAATTTAATGCAGAGGCTCTTAGTGCATTATTTTAAAAACAGGTTGTGGATATGTTGACCTGTTTTTGCTGTGTGTGTGTGTGTGTGTTTGCAGATATAGTTGACTCTACCGGTCTCAGGTTGGATCTGGGTCAAGGTATTATTTGTCTTGTGATAAAGATAAGTTGTGAAGTTGCCATGTCCTGGTGCTTATTTTGGTTAGGGTAGAATACTCGAGACAGGTCACACGGATGTTTTGCTAGTAGGCTGGGTTCTTACAGCATCCAAGTAGCATAGAATTTTCATTGCTAATGTTGGTCTTTTGCTACTTTTTGAGGAGAGATTTAAGATGGGCTTCTTAAAATTCTTACACATCGTAAACACCTGCAAAACGACGATGTATTGATGTGTGGTTTGTCAGTCACTTTTGTAATCCTCAGCATTTGTGAACCCAGAGGTGTAACACACATCTTCTTACGAAGCAGTAAAGATTAGGGGTATTTTGATTGCAAAGTAACCAATTAATTCTGATAAAAACAGCAGCTGAGGTGAATTTAAAATTATGAATTAACTATATAAAAAATATTACTATCTAACTCGGTATGCAATTTGAGAAAAATGACCACTAAACTATTATGTATATATTTTATATTTTCAGATATTAAAAATAAAAATAATCTAATCTATATGCACTAAATATGCAATGATATTATGCACGTAGGAACTAAAACTACGAAACTATGGATAGACAGGAGAGAAGAAACGTCCCTTTTGATTTGTTTTCGATGAAGGAGTTGAGAAAAAGAACATGGTCTTAAAATTGAGCTGCACGTGCCTCCGTCGAGAAGGGGTAAGAAGAACCGATGACAGAAAAATGTTAGAAGCAAGACAAAAACGGAAGAGAAAAGAAGAGAATGAGGAAAAATTGATTGGGAACAAGAAGGGGAGGAAAGACACAAGAAGAGGGAGAAGAGGCCTGGGTTTTCTCAAGAGAAAAAAATGTGCTTCTCTCCTTAAAAAATCTATTTTATACTCTAAAATTAGGGTGCCACAATTTTTCTAAAAAGCCAATTAATTTTCAAAATTTTAAATAAGCTCTTTTTTAGAAAAAATGTGTTTTAGAAAAAGACACCTTCTAAATAAAGTAAACTACCATTTGAAACTCCTAAAGTAATTAAATTATGAATAACAAAAATCCTAAACTAATTAAAACTATGAAAAAATGTAAGGAAGAGCTTTATATATACGATTTTATCATATTTTCAATTTCAAAGTAGTTCCTCAGAAACACTCATAAGAATGAGTTTTTAATATAATTTTTTACTGAATCATGCATAAAAGTGTACGAATAAAATGCAAAATACATGCATGATCACCTAGCAAAGCTTTTTCAAAGAAAAGTAGAGCTTTCTCCACTTATGAGAAAGAACTAGATATTATATTGGCTCTTGAGAAGTGGAGACCCAACTTGCTTGGGCGAGATTTCATTATCCAAATGAATCATCAAACCCTAAAATATATTTCACAGCAAAGAGTGTCAACACCACTTTAACAAAAATGGTTGACCAAATTATTGGGCTATAATTTTAAAATTAACTACAAGGATTCTTTTATAGTCATCTCAAGGGTTGCATGTCAATCCGTGGTACGAATGAATCATGCTCAAAGTGAGGACTTGCCTGTCCTCAAAGAAATAATGAAACATCTTGAGACTACAAGAAAATGATGTCACAAGGGAAAGGAAACAGCCACTAGAGGATGGAATTTCAATGACCACGAGAAATTTTCAGTCTTCTTTCCTCTAGGACTAGGAAGTTTTGAAAGAGAGAGGGAATGGTGCATACCCGACTACGCACATGCGGTCAGCACAAGTGCGTGTGCACCAACAACCACCCAAGTAAGCAGCACACACATAGGTCGGCCAACAGTGAGGAGAGTCAAGGTGGTTACGGTCTCAAGCTCATGCAAATGGACGTGTCTATTAGGTTTTGAAGTGTGGTTCATCCATCCCTAGAAGGCACACTTGTAAGCACTATAAATAGTGCTTTCTAGTTGTAAAAATGATATTGTGAAATCTGAATAGAAATTGTTCTTTTCTCTCTACTTTAGTTCTTAGATTTAGATCAATTAGGATAATTCACTTAAGTTCACTAAGTCTAGATCTTGAAGAGCTTCAATTGAAAAAGTGAATCGATCATCCGGCCTTCGGCTGCCACATTTTCAATGGTCCTATTATGCACGGATCATGGACGCATTCAGGTGAGCATTCATTTGCTCTTCGCCTTATGTATCTAAGAGCTCAATGCTCTTGATCGATTATTCCGAGTAATCAGATGAGTTCTATCACACTTGATCGATCCTCTTTTGCTATTGATCACCTTAACTGCTGCTTGCATGGAAATTCAATGCATATTTGAGATGAGCCGCGTCTTCGAAACTACAGATCAACTCATGTGCCTGATCGCCTGACTGTGCTCCACCGCATTGCATGGATCGCAACTGGCTGCACTTGACCGAGCACCTCTGCACGAGCAGCGGTGTATCTGCATTCCTGCACACCTGTGTGTGAGTGTTACTGTCCCCGCGGGCCTGTGTGTGCCGCTCTCATTCCGAGCGCCTGCATGTGCCGCACTGCAGGACCTCGTGCCTACATGTGCCGCACTGCAGGACCTCGTGCCTGTGCATGCCAGATCGAGAAGCACTTGTATCTTGTGCCTGTGTGTGCAAGCAATTTACAGACACAGCAACATGCACCTGCGTGCGCCGGCTGTCTTTTGATATTTCACGCTCAAGTGCTCTTGTAAGAAGGCTGCACGGCGTGTGATCTTGGAAGCACTCGTGAAGGAGGCGCAACACACATTAGACCAACTAGACTACTACTGGTCCCAAACATAGCCCTAACCGGTAGCTGTGTCAATAAATCAGCATATGAATGCATACACGAAACGACAAGGGTCTCAGGAAACAATTTTGTTGGCCAAGTTCTTTGAGAAAAAAACACAAAGTGCCAAAGAATTGGGTTCCAAAGTATGGCATATACACGCCATAGTGGGTTGGTGCCTGTTTTGATAAGGCAGGGAACATGTTTCAGCCTGTCATAAAGATACTCGGACTCGAACGACACATGACCTTAGTTCGACTCGCAAGTTTGAATTTTTTTTGGAGAATAGGAGACAAGGGCATGGATTTTTTTAAATTTTTAATCAATAAAAACTATTTTTTTACATTTTAATCTGAAAATATATATTTTGGTTGAAATAACATTAAAATTATTAAAATATATGTCGTATTCATGTCATCATGTTCACGTGTGTCTTCTCGTGTCACCAGAGACTGCCAAAATATTGTATCCCTGTTTCAGCCATTCCTACCAACAGGGGCTCCGCTTGTCTGGTAGCAGCAGCTAGTGCACGTCACCTTGTATTCGGACGTTGCAGGTTCAAAACCCAATGGTATAGTTTGTATAACTGGTAGGGGCCCGACTAACCCCAGCTTGCCTTTGAAAAGAAACAGGCTTTTCAGCCATTCCTGTTGTGCTGGCATACATTAGACTTAAGAGTGCGTTCAGGTGGCGCTGAATTTTGGAGGCTTTTTGCAGTAACACACGGCAACCCATGTGTTTCTGTGGATCTCACCGCAACAAAGGGCTTGAATTGGAAAGGTTCAGCAAGGAACGTGTATGAAATGCTCAGTTTTTTGTTTTTGGTTAGGTCAGAGGAAAACCTCCATCACTGACTGGCTTCTGGTTGATAAAACCTTGAGGTCTCCACCCATGGATTCCAAACTGCTGAAGTCCCATCAACTTTGTAACGATCCCAAGCCTCCCGGGCCAGTAAAGGTCTGATTTCTTGCAGTGCTCTTACCAGATGAGCAGAGCCTCCGTTCCCAACTCATGGCTGTGTTGGTTGTTTTTTCACGCATATTAAAGAGAACAAAAACTTAAAATCGCATATAGGATAGCCGGTTGTCACTTCCTTTTCTTGATAGAGGGGCTTCCATTCACCAGCGAACAGTGCTGGATAGTAACCCATCACACGGCTCTCGCTACGCTCTGGTCACTCACTTTTTTTTTTCCTTTTCCTTCTGTTTTAATAAATTTTTTCTTTCATTTCAAAAATTAAATAAATAAAAGTTACACAGTAACAACACTTGCAAATGTCTTCAACATCAGACTGGATCCTCTACCATTCAAGCATTTGGAACCCATTTAAAAACAACGAACTCCCCTCTACAATCCTCACACACCAGCATGATATAAAGTGCATAGATCCAGCCTCCAGAGGCAACTCTATAAACATAACCAAACATCTTACCTCCAATTTGGTCTTATCATCAAACTCTTCCACATTATTTATGTCATGAACACCTCACTTAGCATGTGTATCCCATGTCGACATAACACTGACACTTGGACACTCGAGGACACTTGATGGACATAATCAATCCAGTGTCCAACACAATCAACACTGTCATTAACTTTTATCTAGTTCCACTACATATCAATCATGCATAAGATAAAAACAGTTTCATAAGCTCACTCTCACACGGACTTTAACCCTAGTTCAAGCATTTGTCTACAATCTAAACTTGTCTCTTTGAAATTAAAGCCCCCTACTTTTCTAATCCCCTCCTTTATGTCGATTGATGATTTAAATATCCTCTGTCAACAAGGGATCTCTTTATGATGCTAAATGGGTATTAAAAATCATTTTATATACCTACTGTATCGACACAACCTACTGTCCACAAATGGTTTTGGATATAAGAATTTAAAAGAAAAAGGTTTTAGATATTAGGCTCATATATATCTCGAAATATAACAAGCAGAAAGAGTCTAGATAGTTTTTAAGCCTTTCTTCACCCATATTCAAGCATAAACTACATGCGTTAAAGAAATTTACAGATTCAAGGCCCCTAAGGCACATAAAGAAAATTTATACCTTAGAAGACTCTATAGAAGGCCTGGATGTTAATTAGCATATATCAACTTCACATTTTACTGCAGAAATCTCGCCCTGCTTTTCTCTTCTTTGGTGAAGCTGAATATTAGAATGCTTACATAGAAATATGGCTAATAAACCTTACATTTGTTCTTGAAGAAACAAAAAGAATAACTTATAAGAAAACATATCCATGCTTCTGAGCCACGTAAAAACACATAATGGGGGCGGTTAAGGCCATACCAAAAACATCAACTCAAACAGAAAGATAAAATAGATGCATCATCATCCTAAAATGCATTACCATGAAGGTTTGTATCCAATCAAACTGTATGACCATAAACCAATCATCAAAGAACAACCCCACAAAGATAAGAAACTGCTACCCACAATTCACATGTAGAAGAAGATATATCCATCTTACCATTCATCTGATAGCATGTGCAAAATGCAAGCAACCCGCACTTGATGTACCAAACACCGTTCATCACAACAATCCTTGATCCTAGATAAGACATGAAAAGGAAACCTGACAACCAAACCAGTATTGTGTATCTGTACAAATGTGCTATCATAGAAGAGCGATATTCACTCCCATAAAGAATTGAACAAACCCCACAAATCATTCCAGTCCTATGCAGAATTGAAGCGGCATCAAACCCTTGAACAATTGAACCATCAACCATGTTTACCAATGCAACCAGAATTCTAATATAATACCACCCCCACCAACAACTATATACATGTGATGCAGGCCTCTTATTTCCACCAACATGATCGGACCAAAGCCATGTCACAGGGACACCATTTTGGCCACTTGTCCCTGGTGACAAGAGGACACACTGATTCAAACACTGAAACGTATGGCCATTATTTTAATATTTTTAATGACTGATGATGTTATCTCAATAAAAATGTGTTTTTTAATATTAAAATATTTATAAAAAAGGTTTTTATTGAACAAAGATTAAAAATTTCTGTGTCCTCATGTCCTATCTTCCAAAAAAAAATCGAACTTGTGAGTTGAACCCGCATCATGTGTCCACTTATCCATGTATCATTGTGACATAGGACTAAAGGAGCGTGAATTGTAACATACTCTTAGCAAACAAAAGCTAAAATTCAAGCAAACTACATCCAAAACCGTCCACATGAATGAAGCACAAATAAGCAAGCAGCGGGCCAAACAATTTAAAGTTTCAAACAGATAATCATGAATGCAAAAGGGTTTTCTTTTCAAAAAAAGAATGCAAAAGGACCAACAACTCTTAATAATCATCATGAAACCTGCTTCAGTCCTGGATACGACTGGAGTTTCAACTCAAACCGAGTACATACACAAATCAACCAGGTTTTTAAATCTAATAACAGTTCCTCATTCAAACCAAAACATTTCAGATCAAGAAAACAACCCAAACCCAATCACATGAAAAGAATACACACAAGAAAGCAACACAACCAAATTCTCCCAAGCAAGCAACAATTCCTCCGTAAAGAAACAAAAGATCGATGAGACCACCATGAAACTCCCTCTAGTCCAGGATTTCAACAAGATCAACAGCAACCACATATCACATTCAACTTAACCTACGGAAAGCCACAAAAATTTATAATCCAAAATCTGAACTTTTAAATCAAACAAACTCAAAGACAAACCTCAATAGAATCACAAATAAGCAAATGAGTGCACCCATACTTTTGAATACATAATCAAGAAATGAACCAACAATTCTAAAACAAACAACACGGATAACGCAACGGTTTCTAGTTACAATAATCCACAGAACCCTTAATGGAAAAAAATTACACTAGAATCAACAAAGAATCCAACGCCCACGAAAAACAACCATACCAATAAAATGCACGAAAGAAAGCATAAGACCAACAAATTTCCCAAACAGATAAATTAGAATTCACATAAACATCAAGCAGTAACACAGTATACCAAATCCATTGGAGAATACATACATGCCATAATAGAAAAGGAGAAGTAAATTGTTTAAACAATTCACAGATAAACCATCATATATATTATAAGGGGACATAATTACTCGAACCCCACAACGTAAAATGATCCATATTCAACGCAAATACGCATGTAAATTCATGTAAGAACTCACAGATCCTAACCCTAATTCCCCTCGTACCCTTCCTTCGCTTTCACGGGATCGGGCGACGCGGGGATCTTCACATACTCGTCACGGACGGAGAATTCGTCGTCGTGGGAGCGGAAATCACATCTACTGTTGATCAGGGACCAGGCGAGGTACATGGTTGAGGCGGTGAGGGCGCCGCAGCCGACGCCGAAGAGCAGAGATATCACCACGCTGAGGATGTCCCTGGCGCGATCGCGCAACGAGCCCCTTGGGTCGAAGGAATCTGCGGTCATGGCGATGGCGGGCCTGGCGGGGACGACGAATTCCGGCTCGCTTGACTCCAACACTGGGAAGAAGCCGTCGAAATCGCCGCGGCTGAGGGAGGACTCAGAGGGGTCGTCGACGAATCGGAGGGAGGGGAAGAGGAGGTCAGATGGGTTAAGCGCGTCGAGGGATTGGGCGGTCTCCTTTGGGGAGGAAAGGGAGTAGGAGAAGGAGATGAGGAAGGTTCTGCAAGGGTGGAAGTGGGCGCCCGGCCTCGCCTGGGCTCCCATGAGGAAACCCATCAAGGAGATGAGCAGAATTTGGGGAAGGAAGTTGGTGGTCGCCATGGGAGTTGCAGAGAGACGCAGGGAAAGAGAAAACCTGAGAGAGAGAGAGAGAGAGAGAGACAGCAATTGAATGCGGGGAGGACTAAAGTGGTTTACTAAACCAAAGAGAGGCTAAAAGACGAAAATGCCCTTATATCATTTTTGTCATCCCATTTTAGATTGTTTGTCTGAGAAGGAATTGGAAAGCTCTTTCCATGGAATGGAATCCAAAATTGTATTTTATAAACTTCATGGAAAACCTTTTCTGAAAAACCCAAAAGGGCTCCACTGTATAGTAGGTGCAACTTATGAAGGTCACCAAATTAACGGAATGTCATGCGTTCGAAACCCTCAGGTGCAAATTCTTTCCCGTGATGGTGAATCTGCGTGTATTCTTTGATGGGCAAGAAAGGGCTCTTGGTTAGGGATGGCAGTGGACCGGGGGACCCTGTTTGGACCGGGTATGAAACGGGGAGGGAGGCGGGGACGAAGGTTAAAATCCATCCCCGTCCGGGGGTGGAGGCGGGGATGGACGTGCACTTTTCCCCGCCCCGCCACAACCACTTTTCCCCACAATATCCCCGCCCCACCTCATCCCCGTTTGAACCGGGGATGGAGGACATGAAACGGGGATGAAGGCGGGGGTGGAGGATAAAATCCATCCCCGCCAGGGAGGCGGGGCGGGGGTGGAGACCTTGTCCCCCGCCCCGGCCCGCCCCACTGCCATCCCTACTCTTGGTAGGGGCTACTTGTGAATGTCACTAAACTGACTGGACGATACAAGTTTGAAACCTGTGGGTGGCGTACTTATTGCAAGGTCGAAACTGGGTGTAATCTATGACCGGTAGGGCTTCAACGGTTTTACCAACCAGAAGTCAACCAGTGATGAGTTTCTTTCAGGTAATAAAAAAAAAATCAGGGACACCAAATGATGTTATTCGGAAGCTTGTATTGCTCTAGCTGTTGTTGATGAGATGAATTCCAAGAATTTGATACATCAAATGAGTTCTGATGCGTGATTCAAAATTCTCGTTATTGTAGATGTTTGAAATTTTCTGGTCAACAAATTTCTAAGAATTCTCAAATTCCATTTTTTAATCTCCCACCAATAAAAAATGAAGCCTTACTCTTTACTTAGTAAAACAACCACAAAAGCCATCTTCAACTTTAAAAAATTGAAAAATAACTTAAATGTATAGCAAAAATAACATGTTTTTTAAACGACTTTGAAATTTCAGAAATCCCTATGCTGTTCAAAATTGCAAATACTATTATTTTTAAGACTTTTTTAGTCTTCACATATATCCTTTTTTATATAAATTTTTTGCATATGCGAATTTTCTTCATCTCCATCAAAAATGACTTAGCCATCACCATCGCCAGCAGTCGACGCTTAATCTCTATCACCCTATAAAAAACCATCCTTCGATGGATCCCCTCGTGGTGCGGGTATGGCAGATTCCATCATGATTAGAGGAGTCATCACTTGGCGGTAGAAAATGACTCTGGTTTTCTGATGAAAACTTGAACCTCGAAACATCACAAATACCTAAATTATTGTGCATTAAAAATTTACCAAATTCGCATAAAATAAGTGTGAATGAACTTTCTTTTAAACTCGAACCGACAAACATCGCAAATACTTATGTTACTTCATATATAAAAAATTACAATTTTTTTTTAACTCGAATCAACAAACTTCGCAAATACTTGAGTTATCATGCATAAAAAATATAATAACGTTGCATAAAAAATTTTGTGAATTTTTTTTAACTCAAATAAAAAAACCTTACAAATACCTGAGTTACCTCTCAGAACAAATGTAATAACATCACATAAAAATTCTGCATTTTTTTTAACTCAAACCGTCAAACCTCGCATATACTTGAGTTACTTCACATAAATAATTTACGAAATTCGCATGAAATAAGTGCAAGGAAACTTTTTTTTAAACTCCCGAACCTCCAAAAATCGTAAATACATGAGTTACTTTTTATAAAAAAAAAATTATGAAATTTCTTATAAACTCAATTTGACAATCTGCACAAATACTTGAATTACATAAAAAATCTGTGAGGTAAATCAAGTATGTGTGAGGTTTGTCCGTTCGAGTTAAAAAAAAATCGTAGATTTTTTATGTGATGTTATTATATTTTTTATATGAAGTAACTCAGGCATTTGAGCAGTTTGTCGGTTCGAGTTTAGAAAAAAATCACAAATTTTTTATGTCAATTTAAGAATTTTTTATGCGAAATAACTCAGGTATTTGCGATGTTTGGAGGTTCGAGAGTTTAAAGGAAAGTTTCATCGCACTTATTTTATGTAAATTTCATAAATTGTTTATGCGAGCTAACTCAAGTATTTACGAGGTTTGTCGGTTTGAGTTAAAAAAATTATAGATTTTTTATGTGATGTTATTATAT
Organism: Nuphar pumila; assembly: GCF_984573655.1. NCBI lineage: Eukaryota > Viridiplantae > Streptophyta > Magnoliopsida > Nymphaeales > Nymphaeaceae > Nuphar > Nuphar pumila. Next base: position 27,355,840 of record NC_143251.1, read on the forward strand.
TTTTTATGCAAGGTAACTCAAGTATTTGTGAGGTTTGTCGATTCGAGTTAAAAAAAAGAATTATAAATTTTTTATGTGACATTATTACATATTTTATGTGAAGTAACTCAAATATTTGAGATGTTTGTCGATTTGAGTTTAAAAAAAAAGTTTGCTCGCACTTATTTTATGTAAATTTAGTAATTTTTTAATGTAGAGTAACTTAAGTATTTGTGAAGTTTTGAGGTTCGAGTTTCTACCAAAAAAACTTAGGTCATTCTCCGCTGCAAGTGGTGGCTTCTCCAGTCGTGACATAATTTGTCATACCCGCACTACCAAGAGATTTATCAGTTTTTTGACAGGGTAATGGAGATTAATTAAGCGTCGACTGCCGACGACAGCAGTGACTAAGGTATTTTCAACGAAGACGAAGGGAATTCACATATATGGTGAAAATTTGCACTGAAAATGATAGGTGTAAAGGCTAAAAAGGTCTTAAAAATAAAAGCATTTACGATTTTAGATAGGAAGCGGACTTTTAAAATTTTAAGGTCTTTCTGAAAACGTGTCATTTTTGCCGTACATTACAATCATTTATCATTAAAAATTCAATGGCTTGAAAAATAAAAGTAGATTTCGAAAGTATAGACTTAATTGTGTCTAGTTTGGTTCAGATGTAGGCATTATTGAATCAAACCTTATCAATTTCCGATTTGGATTCGCAGTCAGATTTAAAGAGCTAACATGGAATCCGGATATGACAAGTTACTCAGATATATTTTATATGCAAACAGATTATCCATAATTTGGACTTAGATTTGGATGTAAAACAGCATACCAAATGCAAATCTGATTATTATCGGTTTCTACCTTGCTTTACCAAAACTGATTTAATGAATTTGGATCAGGTCAAATATCTGACTCCATTTTGATCCATTGACAACCGTATCCAGGACATATTCCACAAAGGTCAATGTTTTTTTTTTTGGAAAATTCAACTAAAACACCCCTCCCCATCCTCTCTCTCTCTCTCTCTCTCTCTCTCTCTCTCTCTCTCTCTCTCTCTCTAAATCACTGACAGCACATTAGCTGGTCTCCTTTTGGTAAAACCTTGCCAGCTTCGACCTTATGGCAAGGAACGCCATTTGTGGGTTTTGAACTTGTGATGTCCAGTCAACTTGATGACATTCACAAGTCACCCAATGAGTGTTTTTTTATTTTGCAGAATAATGATATCATGAATGTCAAGGATGAGATCGACTAATAAACATTTCTGTTACAACCTGGTGAACTCAGGTTTCTAATACATCACGCTACTAATTTATTCCATTAATATCAATTAAAAACCCCATTTAAATGAATTTATTAAGTTTCTCAACTCACCATTCATCAGGCCAACAGTTCCCAAAATTATTTTTTTCTTAACTTATTCAAATTTTACTAAACCTGTGTTGGTGGTCAATGAGACAGGGCTATGTCACACTGTCATAACCAAGGATTCTCGGGTTCGAATCCCATTAGGATTATCCCCCAGCCTGCCTATCCACAAGGAGACTATCTATTAATTTTATATTATCAATAAAATCAAATGTGAATTTTCATGGGAACCAACACCCCCCCCCCCCCCCCCCCGGCGCCCCTTTTATTAAAAAAAAAAACAAAATGGCAAGCCTGCAGTTGGTAAATCCTTGAAGCCCCATACACCTAGCTTTAACCTTACAACAAAAGGATGCTTCCTGTGAGTTTTTAAACCTTGAGTCAGGTGACAATCATGGTCACCCCTAGCCAGGAAGGTGGAGCCCAGTAGGCTGATGTTTCATGAAGATTTAGTAATTATCATTGGTTAATTTAAATATCGGTTGAAAGTATAACTACATTATTATTTAATTTGAAGATTTTGATGCTTATCACATTTTATATTTATATATTAAAAAAATCGTATACCTTTACATGGGGGTGAAGGTATACAAAAATCACATGCCTTTACTTTTGGAACCTGGAATATAGGGATGGCAATGGACCAGGGTGGGGGACAAGGTCTCCACCCCCGCCCCGTCTCAAAATCCGAACCTTCATCCCTGCCTCCATCCCCAGGGATGGATTTTAACCTTCATCCCCGGTCCAAACGGGGGCGAGGTGGGGCCCATTTCCCCTCGGTTTACTGTCATCCTTTAGAAGGATTGGGGATGGAGCGGGGTGGGGCTGGGTGGGGGAAAGCATAAGTCCATCCCTGCTTCCATTCCCGCACGGGGATGAATTTTAACCTTCATCCCGCCTCCATCCCCGTTTCATGCCCTTCATCCCCGGTCCAAACGGGGCGAGATGGGGCGGGGCTCCAATTTCCCCCGGTCCACTGCCACCCCTACTGGAATATTAAAGAAAAAAAAGAAAGCATCTGAAAGCCTGCTTATGGTTAACACAATAGGATTGGAGGACTATAGTACAAAATGGGCGGCAACCCTGTGCCAGCCGAAGCTTGGTGACTAGGGCCGAGGGGTAAGCCCTCACAGTTTTACTCTTGACAGGATAGTGATTGTAAGCCAACACAGCTAGGTATTTGGTCTTTGATCTTGGGATGGTTTCTTCCAGTAAAAAATTTTTTTTATAAGACAAACTTTAAACACAACAATTTTTTTTGAAAGAGAGTGTTTACACATTTCTTTTATCCCAAATAATATGAAATTCTCTCCGAGGCAATTAGAAAGAAAATGACAACTTTTACATAAATTTTAAAATGGACGAGAACGGTCAAGTAGTCTCTGTTGGAGATGGCATTTCACGTGTTTATAGAACGAGATTCAAGCGGAGAAAATGATGAAATTTTCCAATGGAATAGTGTTGAATCTTGAAAACAAGAATTTAGGTATTGTTGTCTTTGGTTGTGATGGCAATCTAAATTGATGCTATATAAAAATTATCAGTGCAGTGATTTTCTCACAAAAATTTTGCCAGTAAAGTCAAATATATTATAATAAATTGCATAACATGTAAGCTTTGTTTGGAAACCCGTAGACGGTGGTTTGGAGTCTATTCACAGAGTTGCCATCACCATCCACTATTTGGGTGCACCTATATTTGCCAAATTTGAGAGTTGGGATGGGGGTTGGACCTCCCATATCCCAAAAATCATCTACATCCTGGATACCATATAATTGCCAAACAAAAAATGATTGTTATACAACAAAAATGATGTGATTTCTAAAATGTCTTACAATTTTTGAAATCCCTCAAATTCATAAATTTTTAACTTTAAAAAGACATTTTTACCCTTCACACAAATGAATTTTCTTTAGATACGAGAATATGCGATTTTTTCTTAAATATGTAAATTTTCTCCTAAATATATGAATTTCAATACGGAGTTGTTCATAACATGTAAGTCTCCGACATGGTGTCAACTTTCAGTTTCACTAGTCACTATGGTGAGCACCCAGATGAGAATTATGATCGAGGTGACATCCATAAACAAGATTATATTCAGAGATACAAGAGAAAATAATATCAGTTCAGTTGACATTTTGAAGGAAATTGAAGGAGATGATTTCTTTGATATGTATTTTTCCAACATGGCTCTTTGGATCTCGTAGCCTTTCACTAAAAATTGAATTCGCAAGATGTTTATCAAAAATCCTGAATTTCACATAAACTAATATGCAAATATGGTTAGTTTTCATCACAACAAAGTAGGTTTGCACATCAAACGTGTGCATCTTCTCTGTTTCGCAACCCCTATGTGAAATTTTTCTTCTTAAAATGTTTTATCTCGCTTTGTTTCCCAACACCCATGTAGGATACAGAAATTTGTGTGTACGTAGTGCGAATAATCATCGCTGATAATTCATCGATGACTTTTTTTAGAATCATCGACAACAATTTTTTCTAGTAAGCACATCTTTAACCGTTGAATCAATTATTTTTTAACATTATTAGCTCGACGGTTAAATACATTATATACAAAAATTTTCATATATTTGCAAATCTCCTAGAGAATTATATCATAAAGAGAGTTTCACATGGTTTCTAAAAAAATTTGTACTATATATGTGAAACTCATAGGGTATTTGTGAATGTAAGCAGATTTTCAGTTATTCATACAATGTATGCATAAATTTCTATATTCCACATGGATGTTGCAAAACAAAGTAAGGTACAATATTTTAAGGAGAGATATTTCACATGGAGATTGCGAAATGGAGAAGATGCATATATTTGAGGTGAGAATCTACTTTGTTGAGATGAAAACTACTTTGCATGAGTTTATTAACTCAATTCTTGCGTGTATATGTTCTTGACTTGGTATATAATTATTACAAGTTTAATTGTAATATATTTATCCTATTGTATATACAATGCTTGAGCAGAAATACATAATTTAATTTTACGCATGTATATATTTATGTCTTATTTTATTGTATTTTTAAGATGAATATCGCATATTTAAGAGAAAATTTGCATATTTAGAGGGAAATCATATATTTAAGAGAAAATTTAAAATTTATGAGACAATTCGCATATTTGGGAGAAAATTAACATATTCGCATATTTGAGAGAAATTTTACGTATTTGAAAGAAAATTTGCATATTTAGGAGGAAATTTGTATATTTGAGAGGAAATTGCATATTTGGGAGAAAATCACATATTTCAAAAAATATTTGCATATTTAAAATAAAATTCACATATTTACATATTTGAGAGAAAATTCACATATTAACATGTTCTGGAGGAAAATCACTTGTGTGGAGGATAAAAAGGTACTTTTAAAGTAAAAAAATTATAAATTTAGATATAAGAGATTTTACAATTCCTTTGTACAACAAAATCCCAACCTTTCTCTCATAATTGGATACCTATGTAATTTAAATACCCGAATGTTTGGTTGAAATCAATCCAATTGGGATGGCCAATGACAGAGAGAGTATTCCCCAAAGGCCAAACTAAGAAATAGAATGCATCACGAAGTCTCTGCAGAAAACATGAATCTACCACCTAGGACGTATTGGTAGTCTTGGGCCCATAACTCTAAGGACTGAGGATTGTATGAGAAGCCTAACCTTCACCAAAGTAAGTATCCCACAAAGTTTGTACCTTCTACCATCTCCACGATAGACAAAGATCCAGTACACAAAATCCTAGGAGAAACGATACACATAATGTAACGACCTCAAATTGCGTTTCAAAATATATATATATATATATATATTAATAGTTTTAGAAAATGGGTAAGAACCGAAGTCCTCGTATGAATTTCTCTGAAAATTCAATAGTAAGGAAATAGCATAAACTAAATCAAGCATAATTTAAGAGAAAATCACAAGTAATAATTGAATAGAACTAACTTACCATTGAAGCAGTTCAAGCAACCATTCAGCAATTTTATACTACATTAAATATTTAAGAATGCATGAAACTAATGTTAAACAGTAAATGATGCATGAATCAATGTATATGCATGAATAACAATTGCACATGAAGTTTTAGTATCTTCACGGTCTCCCACAACCATCATCTAAGATTCTCACACTATCAAAATGACATCAAGAAAGAATATTATTACACTGTTTGGTCACTTTTACCATTTTAATCAATTAAAAGTTTTTTAGATAAGAACAATTATGCAAATCAACATGTAATCACAAATTTGAACCTTTGCCCTATCAATTCAACAATATAACTAGTTTTGAAAAAATAAATATTTCTAGAAATCATTTTGCAATGCATAAATAGCTTCAGTAACACATGAGCAATACATTCTATTGGCCTAAATAGGCCCATCAATAGTTCACACACAACTACTAATCAATCTCATAATAAAATTCATGTCATTACAAAATTTTAGTGAATATAATATACACACAGATTTACAAATTATATTTACAATGCACAATTATCAATAAATATTTATGGCAAATAACTGAATGCAATATTTTCAAATTTATCACATTAGCAAAAAAAAACTTTTTAAATCGACCAGTTTCAACATCTGTGCATCTCAAATTTAAATGAATTTACAAAAATCGATCAAACTTCACAATTTAAATGAAAATAAGATTTTGCAACATAGTAATTCACATGGCTGAATTTATGCATAAGTTATTTTTATTTTTAGTAGTATATTTACATGTCTTGATCTATTATACATGTTTTCTTTTTTGAAAAAAAATATTATTTAGATTTAAAGAAGATGAATCATGAGTTTTTCATAAAAATGATTTTGAGAAATATGCCTAAATAGGGTTTCTTCGTTGGTTCGTATTAGATTAAGTAATAGCTTGATTATTGTTGGTGTTATTCATGTGTTAATCCATATTGAATCTGATCAAATCTAAAACAATGAGATTTCAAAGGTTTTATGGTCTCAATAAGAGTTTTTATAAAAATGTTTTTTGAGAAATCTAAATCTGTGATGATTGATGTCATTCCTGACCAATTTCAGAAATAAATCGATATCTCTTCGAATATCAGTCCAACAAATCTAAATAAAATCGCTATGATGATTTACGCATTTTGATCTTAAATTTAGAATCTTGTTTTACTTTATTTTAATTCTTATGGAGGAAGAAATATTTGTTTTAACAAAGCTTCAATTTCTGGCTTTAGATACAGAACTGTTTTGACCTATCTCTGATAAAAGATATAAAAACCTAAGAAAAATGACTTCAAATATTTTATAAACATTTTGTGTGAAGATTGACATATAATAACAAATCGTATAAAAAGAATTTGGTAAAAAATATTTATATAAATTCCAAGAAAATATTTAATCTGATAAAAATCTTACAATTTACAGATTCTGGATTGAAACTTTTTTTTGAACAAAGTTCAGTAAAATACTTTTAATTATTTTTGTATTTATTTATTTTTAGATCGGTTTGTTGGGTTGTGTCCTTGATAGGTACAAGTAACCACGGTAAACATATCATGATTTTATATGTGTTATGTTATTACTGACAAATTTTATAAAAATAGGTCATCAGGAATCTGAATTTTTCCTGATGACTTATGCTTGTGATTAAGTAGTAACATGTTTGGATCTTGTGGTTTTAATATCTCTCTAACATATACAACATATTATCAGTGTTTATAAACCCTATTAAATCATAAATAAAGGGCTAAACATTTAGAAATGATCTAAAAAGTAATCTATGCAATATGCAATTGAAAGATATGATTAAATCTTGATTATCTTGTAAATCAACTGTTTTTATTGCTTCCAAATGAGAGTACCTTTGTTTATATGATCATATTCAGCATGTTTAGCTTGTTTAATATTTGAATTTATGATTGACTTACTGAAGTTTTTACGAGTCTTGGTTGAGAGAATTAAGACTCTAATTTCTCATAAATTGATTTAGGGTTTTGAGCTCTTTCTTAGATTTTGATTCTTCCAAATACGTACATTGTTGAGATATGATATTTACAAGTTTTGTGCAGCATAAACTGGATTAAGTTATGTGTATTCATCTTGTTTAAGCATCATTACAACTGAACGCAATTAGAAATATATAAGCCTTTCCGGTTTGGGCTTATGAGGACTTAGATCGGGAAAAATAACTTATGTATTTTTTGTTATGGGTTAGTTGCAATTGGTTTCTTAATTTCTATGTTATCATGGGTATTTTATTTAAGCCTGATATGATTTGAGTACTGAAAAGTCAAGATATTAATTAGAGTCAGGTCGATTTGCTCGGTGAGGGTTTATGAAAGCTCTTATCAAGAAAGTCAGGTTTATGGTTTTAATTATGTTTTGATATTTTTCCTATAATGATTCAAAATTCAGTTTTGAATCATATTAGATCTTATATAAATGTTTATGGTGGAGATAAAGGTGAGTTTGATTGCTATGATTATAGTGTATGGATGTCCTATTTTTGAGGAAAAGACCCATACACGTATTGTAATTGAGATTCGTAAATCAATTCAATTATGACAATTTAATTATGTTATTTCTTTTATGCTAAACTGATTATGAGCGTGTTTGTAAGTGCAAAGCATGTGAAGGATGAATATGAAAATGTTGATTTTATTGCATATTGACCATATATGCAATTTCAGAATGATACATTTCTATGATATTATTGCATGCTTATTTCTGAATATTAGAAATATTATGATACTACATGGATAGATTGTTAAATAGTATGTTGACATGATTCCTTGCTATAAGAATGCATGCTCTGAGATGCAGTAATTATGAAATGCATACATAATGATAGAAATCTCACAAGGTTGCATGGGCACTTGGTGTGCTTGATAAATTAATAATTTATGATTCCAAGAGAGAGAACAGTGAAATGACAATGCACTAGCCTAAATGGTAGTTGAATTTACTTATGGCTTAATTGGTAAAGATAACCCTGTGATATAGTTTCGGGTATGCTTTTACCAAGGTATGTTTAACCAGAAAGACTGGTTTGGTCTATCTTAAAGAGGGTAGACGGTATGAACTCTCTCGGCCCTACTCTTTTTATGTTGTGAGGGGCAATGCCTCGACGGTTCTCTAGCCTAAATTTTTTAAAGAAGACCAGGACTGCTTCTCATATCCTAGGCGGGCATGTCCATAAAGTACTTTTGCAGAAGTGAGTAATCATGATCATCATTATGGTGGATTCCACACCCGTAGGCTGATTTTTCTCGAAGTATGTCACTACCTCTCATGGTCTGACTCCGCTCTTAGAGGATACGACTTGACAGTTACTCGAAAAAATTAAAATACATAGCATAATAAACACCCAGGTAGTCTAGTCGGTTTCATGTCGATCCTATGTCATACCCAAGTAGGTCATGGTAATCAAGTAGAACATAAAATACTTGATCACTTTACTTTACTGCACTTTTATTTATATTCACGTGATTGTGTGAATTCATGCATATTAATGAACGTCTTGATTTCATTTGGAATAATGTTATTGATGCTTAAAATTGTTATAACAATACTTGTGTATGTTTTTCTTAAATCATGAATACATGGATATCATGTAAAATCGTTTACTCTGCTAATTAGATATTTAATGCAGTTATTTAATTATTGATGCATATTATGCAAGCTTTATTTATTGTATCTTACATTAGCTATGTGAGTTTTACTAAGACTTTTCAAAGTCTCGTACTTTCAAAATAAAATATTTTCAGAAAATATGTGATTTGAGGAGCGAGTGTAGGGTGTTGGAAAGGATTATGAAGGCTGATGATTTTGATGATCCCAAGGCTACTTGTCTCATTTTAATTTCAACAATCATCAATTATTTAATTAACTATTTATTTGAACAAATTTTTAATGATTAGATACTTAAAATAATGAAACTATTTCATATTTAGTTAATTTCTCTTAGTAGCATGTGTTGGTAGTAATTTTTAAAATGTAATGTATTCGAGAGATTTAACTAAGAATTCAATTATTTAATTGATTTTCAAAAATCAATAATTTTTGTTGTGTTTGCTCGTACAAGTAATAACTTAGATTTTGTTATTTAAACACTTTATTCTCGAATTTTGTTTTAAGAAGTTAATAAACGTTGGTGCATACTTACTCCTTAGAACTTATTTTGGTTAAAGCAATGCCAATGATGAAAGACTTAGATTAATAATTTCTTCTATGTAATAGTTAAATCAGATTTGTTAACGGTGGTTTCGTACTGGATCTGGTACTGTGAAGCTAAGACATGATCGCACTTACGTTCAGCAGACAGGTTGTTTAAAATTTAGTACGATTGAAACGCATCCATTGATGAGACCGTTATATTATTACATTTTGAAAAAGAAAAAGATAAGAAAAAAAATCTAGTTTTTTGGGGTTGAAATCCATCGGGCCATTACAATAATAAGGGTCATGAGCCAGGGGCTACTCTAGCTTGGCTATAAAAAAAATCCAATTCAAGTATTTGGAATGTCTCCAGTAAATCTACACTAGTGACTAAGCATATTTTGGGGGTTTCCAAGAAAAAGTACTTATATATCAGAAAAACATTTGTAGAAAAGTTTTGGAGAAAGGGTTGGCCAGTGGTACAAGTTTTTATTCTTTTTTTAGCTAAATTCATTTCAACCAGTTATTCAAAAGTTTTTTTTTTGTACGACGATGATCTTGCTTTGAAAATGATCTTGTTCTAATGCACATTTAAGAAAAAACTTAAACCAAGTCACAACCTTCAGTATGAAGATTTTCTCGGGAAGGGAAAGTCTTGGTGACAACTTAAAAGGATGTTTTATGGGGAAAATCTCAGGTAAATATCAGCATATATAAAAATTTATATAAATCTAAAAAAAGTATAAAAAAAAAATGTTAATATTGCGATGAAAATAAAATCACAACATTTTCAGCCTGATCTTCACAACTATATGATGTCACCCTTTTTCTGCCAGTGCATGTGGATCCTGCTGTTCTTATACCATGATCATCAAACTAAGCGGCTTTTGTGCACTAAGAAAACGTGTTTAGGATATGTTTTGTTGTAGTATAGACTATAGAGTAGAAAAATGTGAATTCACAAGGGAGTGAAAAATGTGAATTAACATGACCTTAATGGAAAAAATGGAAAAAATGAAAAATAATTGCCACCTGTGTAGACAACAGTAATCTAAATTACAACGGTAAAGCCTATTTTTGCCTTTGTTCTAACTTCAAAAGACATGTAAAAAATGGTATTTTAAGAAAACAAACCCCCCAAAAAAGACATTCCAGGGCGGATTCTCAGTCTATCCAAATGCACCATTAACAAGTTCAAAAATGATGAGCAATACCAACCAATCAACATTTGTTCAACTCATTGATGCTCACCAAGGCTCAAAACAATGAGAGTAAACCGGTCGACTGTCACATGGAAACTCATGTCCCATGTCCCTTTAGCCGTGTCCTCGTGACATAGCTGGTCGAGTGTTTGCAATCTGTGTATCCCTATAAATGTGCCACTTTTGGTATCTTTGATGTCCAGGTAGAACCGGCCTAAGCCTTAGAGCTGATGTGCATTCCAGGGAACAACATCCCCTCAACTCTTCAACGCAGTTGCTACAAGATCTGCATGAGCACTAGTCAGTAAAACACACACACACACACACACACTGCAATGTTTGGTGAATTGACATCATCTTAAAGAATAAACCTTTCTATTGTATTTCAAGAACACGAACATAGACATAAGTTCATGGTGCAGCCCCAACGTATCAATGGTATATGTCAGAAAGTTAGGAAGAACGTCATTGACCAAGTAAAGCCTTTAGCAGAATGCAAATTTGGTAAATGGTGCAACTTTACTGGAAAACAAATAACAATAGACAAACAATATAATCTCAATAAGCTAAGAAACATAGTCTGTAGCATCAAACCATCAACAATCATTTTCTTGTATGATTTCTTTGTGCTTTATTTCATAGTCTCCGGATGTGTTTATTTACTTCACCTTCTGCTTAAATAACGCAACTCCCATTTTCATAAACTTAGAAAAAGAAAGATTCCCTCCAAAATTTATGGTTATAATTTTTATGCAAATCAATGATATATCCATCATGTTATAATTATTGTGACAAATCAAATATTTGTCTAGAAATGTTTTCCAAAACATTATTTTGTTGTAAACTACTACTAAACTCTAAGCTCTGGATCTGAGTGCACACAATTTTTATTTGGGGTTGACAGCTCTTATTTGAGAACCAAATTGTTCTGCAACTAGGAATTCCTGTCTGAAGAATCACACAGGTAAAATAAACTCTTCTTTGACAACCAAATTGTTCTGCTAGAACCACCTCCAATCATTTTTTTGAAAATAAAGAAAACTTGTTAGTAAAGCTACCTCCAGTCATAAAAAGTGAAATTATGTGAAATTTTCAATCGTATAGCTATTCAAAACAATTTTCTTTTAAAAACCACAAAATTTCTGCAATCTTATTAAAGAAAGTTTACATAAAACAACTCATACTTCCATTCAAAGGAAGATCAACTACTATTCATACTTTAACTGAACAGTGTACTTAAACACATAAAATCTTAACAATCAGTTTCTTTCATTTTTTAAGGAAAAGGCAGTATTTTTTCTATTAATGCAAGGAAAAAGAAAAAAAACCCTGTAATCCCACTTCTACCCAAAGTTACCGAAAGATTCTTAAATAGGTGGGAAGCCCGCTTCCCATAAACTCGCTTCGGAAGCGCGATACTCCTCGCTTCTGAAACTTGATGAGAATCTCGATTCTCCCACGCTTCTCCTATGCTGTCCACATGTTTGATCTATTCTTATTATATGTTTTCTCACTCTGCTTTTAATGTTTTTTATGTGTTTCCTCTCTACCTTCTCACTCACTTCCATGTGCTTCCTCTAAATTGGCAGTCATCATTTTTAGATTTTGTTAAAACATTTAATTCAAAAAATGAGTGTAGCTGAGATGCGCATGCTTAGATGAATGTGTGGAAATACAATAAAAGATAAGATTCGAAACAAGGAGATACGTAAGAAGGTAGGCGTTGCATCCATTGAAAATAAGATGAGAGAGAATCGTTTACGGTGGTTTGGACATATTCGGCGAAGGTCTAATGATGCTCCAGTTAGAAGGATGGAGAAATGGGAAAATATATTAGTTAAAAGAGGTTGGGGTAGGCCTAAGAAGACTTGGATGAAGATGATAGGAAAGGATATGAATGCTTTGAACCTCACCGAGGACATGGCATTGGATAGAAATGATTGGAGGAGAAGGATTCATGTGGAATACCCAGAATGATTTTCTTTTTTGGTTCATATTGCCGACCCCAATTGTTTTGGGATGAATGCGTAGTTGTTGTTGTTGTTAAAACATTTAATTCTTACACTAAAAAAATCATGAAATTTAAGAATAGTCACATTTATTTTAGTTTATATTTGTGTTCCATTTTGATTTTCATTCAATTATTATATATATATTTTTTGTTCTTCACTTCCCACTTCCTATACATTTTAAATGCATCGCTTCTACTTCCTGTATAGTTTTCCATTTCAACTTTCTAGTCTGGCAACCTTGCTTCTATCTGTTTACGGTAACTTTTGTCATACAGTTTTGAGTCTTTTGACAGAACAGTCATTGCCTTTATAAGTAACTAAATTTGCAATTCCTCCAAATCACTAAAAGAATTATGAATATAATTTGAAGTTTCAGCAAACGGACACACACAGTATGTTTCCACAACCTCTTGATCCCTTGGCTCCACCTTGTGTGTGTGTGCATGCACGTAGGCGTGTGTGTACACAAACATATTTGTAGCTTGAAAGGAAAATGATTGCATGAAAATTAAATTATGTTGACAAAAGGGAGGGATGATTTCCTGCCACTGTAAAGGCATGGCAGATGTTTTCCAAAATATCCTGTATTTTTTCTGTTAATGCTCTCCATGTCCCTGAAGGTGCACTCATGGAAGCAACATGTTTGTTTTGCTTGCATTTTAGGCATTATTCATAGTAGCATAGAACTGCTTGGCCTATAAACTCATGCACCACTAGAGAAAAAATGAATACCAGTAGAAGTAGCAGAAACTTACAGGAAGAGAAAGTTGCAGTCAAGATTTGCACAGTTACGGTGCCTCAATTCAACCAATGAAGATCCACATAAATAGCATTTTGCTGTTGCACATTTCCGCATAGCACCCTTCTCTTTCTGCTGTTCATATGTGACAGCATCAGGCTTAAAGACAGACGGCTGAAGAGACAGACGTCCATCAAAAACAAATAAATTCCCCTCCCAATCTTCTCCTGGACCCTCGTGCTCAAGGTAATGTGAGACTCCTCCTTTCAAAGTGTACAGATTGTGGAAGCCTTTTTGTCTGTACCATAATTTGCAAGAAAGAATTTATAAGACAAAAGCCAATCGCTTAACAACTGTTCAAGAAGAAAAATTATTATGTGCAGCACCAACCTAAGTAGAGTGGAGTATACATCACAGCGGATGCCTCCTGTGCAGTACATCATAACATCTGTAGTTTCTTTATCGGCATTGGATAAAGGATCTGAACAATCACACTGAATGAATGCAGAGACAAAACACATCAAAAGATAATACATGTGCTTACATAAATATAAGTACAGCAAGTTGAATGGCAATATGAATCTAAAATATTTCTAATGCTCCTTCAAATTTCTCATGGCATCCATCTATAATGAAACTTAACTTCTATACCATCAACATAAAGATTTCACTAACATTATTGAGTAATCTAAATTTTATTCCTTGATTACCTCATTAACTTGCAAGGTTGTAACTATCAAAATAAATAAAAAGGCTATCCCCTTCTATACTATTGAATTGACCACTTTTATAACATAATACAAGTTTAGGTAAGAACTGGTTACCATTTCTAAACAATCTGACGTCGACAAACAACATTGTCACACACAAACATAAGAACTGATTATCTTCCATTTGTTTCAACAGTTACAGCAACAAAATAGATATATGTAGCAATACTTCAAAAAAAAAACTTTATTATACAGATCCGAGAGATTATTATTTTATCAGATCAAACCAAGAAGTAAAAATTTATCATTATATGATTTATTTCCTTTCAATTTGTATACAGCTGAGATCCATCTTTTTACAGTTCTTGTTTGCTTTTCACCATACAAAGACTGCCTAATGAGAGGATATGCTCATATTGCTTTTATTTCTTCAGCTAAAGATATTGATTGCTCAAAATTATTGAAGCAATTCAACAAAAGGGAATTACTGGACGTCTATGTCACATGGGTGCAGGTACGGGTAGGGGTAGGGGTACGACACAGCAATTTCAAAAAATGAGGTAGGATACGGCTATATATATATATATATATATGTGTGTGTGTGTGTTGTAATGAAATATGCGGAAAAGCAAAGAGTGCATTAAGGGCTAACACCCAAACCCACAAGAGACAACACAACATAAAAATATAAATCTCTCTTATTGAAAAGAGAGAGAGCTCTCAAGAGTGAAGAATACAAGAGGGGTTCACCCTTATTTATACACAAAAGAAGGAGAGGAGGAGTGGCCTTATGGCCTTAAAAGAAGAGCCACCTAGGGGCTCCCATGCAGTCATTGGGGCCCCATCGACTCCATGCTGGGGCCCCTTTTAGGTGGGCAAAAATACAAAAAATAAAAAGTAAAACATGAAAAAAAGAATTTACAAAAAAAATAAAGAAAAGAAACAAGTACCCCTATCGGGTACTTGTGAAATGACTAAGATACCCCTATCGGGTATTTTAGGTAATACATATATATATATATATATATATATATATATATATGAATTACATGTATTTTAACACCCTCCCTCAAGCTTTACGGGGATATAACCGAAAGCTTGTTAAGGAGAAACAAAAAACGAGGAGCAGCAAGGGCCTTAGTGAAGAAGTCTGTCAACTGGTACTCAGATGTGACGTAAGGTAGTGATATAGTTCCTTTCAGGTATTCATCACGTACGTAATGGCAATCCATCTCAATATGCTTAGTACGCTCATGGAAGGTGTGATTGCTTGCAATATAAATTGCACTTTTGTTGTCACAACACATCTTCGAAGGAGTAGAGATGACAATGCCCATATCACCGAGGAGACTTCTCAGCCATACAAGTTCCATGGTTTTAGTGGTCATAGCACGATATTCCGCTTCCGTTGAGGACAAGGATACTTTGTGTTGCTTCTTGCATCTCCAAAAAATCATAGTCACCTAAGAAAACACAAAATCTCGTAGTTGAGACTCGGTCATTGGGATTTCTTCCCCAATCAGCATCAGTATAAGCAATTAAATCAAGTGATGAGGAGAAGAAAAGAAAAACTCCCTTAGTTATGGTGTTTTTGATATATCTGACGATCCTTAAGACTGCACTCATGTGCACGGTTGTAGGTGCATGTTGAAACTGACTGACAGAGTGGACAGCATGAGCTATGTCTGGCCGAGTAATGGATAAGTAGGTTAGAGACCCAACAAGTTGCCGGTAGGGAGTAGGATCCTCGAGAGGTGTTCCATCTTCCAACCTTAATTTTGCATTGATGACTTCAGGGGTTTCTGTCTTCTTATCATCGAAGATACCAGATTTGGAACAAATGTCAGCAGCCAGTTTCATCTGAGAGAGAATGTACCCTCGAGGAGAGTACGCCACTTCAATCCCTAAAAAGTATCTTAAGAAACCAAAATCAGACATGTCAAAATGTTCTTTTAAAACTTTCTTAATATCATAAATTCATTGCTCATCACTTCCAGTGATGATCATATCATCAACATAAAGTAGTAAAATAACTACTGAAGACCCTGCACTTTTCACAAATAAAGCAGTGTCAGTATAACATGAACGAAAATTCAAACTTGTCATTACATTACTAAATCTATCATGCCAAGCCTTTGGGGCTTGTTTTAAACCATATAATGTCTTTTTAAGTTTGAGAATTTTATTTTTACCAATACATACTCCTGGTGGGGGATCCATGTAAACTTCTTCATTTAATTCGTCATTCAGAAATGCATTCTTAACATCTAGGCCATTTTTTCACTGACGCAATGGCAATAAGAGTCCTAACACTAGTCATTCTAGCAACAGGTGCGAAGGTTTCTTCATAATCTATACCATATTCTTGAGCATATCCTTTAGCTATTAACCAGGCTTTATAACGTTCTAATGAACCATCACTCTTAGTTTTAATTTTGAAGACCCATCTACATCCAATTGATTTCTTTCCAGTGGGTAACGAAGTTATTTCCCAAGTTTTTGCCTTTTCAAGGGCACTAAGCTCTAAGTTCATGGCTTCAACCCATTAGTGAATGTTTTTTGCCTCATCGTAGTGTGAAGGTTCATGAAATGAGTGCAACGCAATTAGACACGCTCTATACCTTGGAGTTAGGGACTCATAGGAAACAAACCTATTAGGATTATTGGAGATCCGACCGGATCTCCTTAAAGAGGTTTCTTCTATGTTGGATCCTTGAGAGTATTTTTCTAAGGCGCTCATTTGAGTTTGTTGATCACGCCTAACATAGGTTTGGATTGGTCTATCACTTTCATCTACAACATTGTTAAGAGGAATGTCCTCTAGGTCATTCAAAGACTCACTAGAAATTTCATCTTCTTGAGGAGTCTCATCTTCTTGAGATAGAAGATCAAATAAAAAAGCATATTTACTTTTGTCAATATCTTTAGTTTTCACAAAACCATTTTCATTTTCCAAAAAGGTTACATCTTTGGATACATAGAGTTTGTTATTTTTCAATTCAAAACATCTAAAACCCTTTTGATTTTCTTCATATCCCAAGAAAACACATTCAATAGCTTTAGGAGATAATTTGTCCCGTTTATGAGTAAGGACAAAACATTTACACCCAAAAATTCTTAATCTATTGAAATTGGGTGTTCTTTCAAATAGTTTTTCATATGGAGATGTATTTTGTAAGGATGAAGATATCATTCTATTTATTAAGTAAGTTGAGGTTAAGGCCACTTCGACCCAAAAACTCTTCGGAATTTCTTTGGAAATAAGGAGTGTCCTAGTGGTTTCCATGATGTGTCTATGTTTTCTTTCGGCCAAGCCGTTTTGTTGGGGAGTCTTAGGACACGATCTTTGATGACAAATTTCATTTACTTCTAAATAATTTTGAAATTCATTTGATAAATATTCTTCACCCAAATCGGATCTAAGAGTAGAGATATTACTTGAAAATTGATTTTTAACTATCATATGAAATTTTTTGAAGAAGTCAAAGACTTCGGATTTTAAATTGAGAAAGTAGATCCATACATACCTAGTGTAGTCATCAATGAAAGTAACGTAATAGGAGTACCCTCCTTTAGACATGACCGGGGAAGGACCCCAAACGTCCGAATGGACTAACTCAAAAGGTCTTTTGGACACAAAAGTTCGGTTTGGAAAAGGAATGGATTTCATTTTGCCAAAAATACAATTCTTGCAAACAAAATGTTTCTCATTACAAAATTTCTTTCTAAATGGAAAGGAGTACATTTTTGAGAAACTTGGATGTCCAAGTCTTTGATGCCAAATTTCAATATTTTTATCTTGAACATGGTTACAAAAAGAGTTAGTGGGGAGTTTCAAGTTGCTCATGTAATAGAGATCTCCCCTCCTATGGCCTTGCCCAATCTGCTTCCCGGACCGGAGATCCTGTATAGAGCAATCATTAGTTGAGAAGGAGATTTCACATCCATGATCACATATTTGAGCAACAGAGAGGAGATTTAAATTAAGTTGAGGTACAACTCTCACGTTTTGCACGAAGAAATCTTTGGAAAAGTTTAAGGTTTCAAAACTTTTTACTTGTAAAGATGTGCCATCGACAGTTGAAACATAGGAGTTTTTATAGTTATTACACAAATCGGAAAGCTCATTTTCAAGCGGGGTCATATGAAAGGAAGCTCCAGAGTCAAGGATCCAAGAAGACATACCTAGAGGAGAGGAAGAAGCTATGGCGGCACCCGAGGTTGATGGTATCTTGATTAGAGTTTGTAGTGCTTCCGATAGTTGAGCAAGAGAAAAAGATTTCTTCCCTTTGATGGTTTTCTCTTTCTTTTGAGTAGCTTCTTCAACGGAAGCAACCTTATTTTTAGGTGCTTCATTCAACTTAGGGCAATTAAGTCTTATATGACCCAGCTCTTGACAATGATGGCAAATGGCTTTTCTATAGTTGTCATTATAATTATTTTGCCTTCCAAAATGTGGAGGTTTGTAAGCTTTCATATGGTTGCCGGGTTTTGATACGGCCAAGACATCATCTCCTCCTTTAATCATGCCAAGACGAGTTTCTTCTTGGCATATTTCGGCTATGGCATCTTCCAAGGGAAGAGGCTTAGATCTATGTAGGAGGGAAGATCTAACTTGTTCATATTCGGGCCTAAGCCCATGTAAAAATTGGAAAAAGTGTTCTTTTTCCATTTGTTCTCTCCTTAATTCCACATCCACACTAGAAACCCATTTTGGTTCTAGTAAAGATAGTTTATCCCATAGGGGTCCAAGAGTGCTAAAGTAATCCCTTACACTCATTTCTCCTTGCTTGATAGTCTGGATTTTTTCTTGAAGAAAGAATTGACGAGCAAGGTCTTTTTGAGTAAACATACCTTTCATAAAGAACCATGCTTCATTAGCCATCTGAAACTTGGCAATGTTGGCGCAAATCTTGAGCTCCACATTGTTCATAAACCAAGAAAGAATCTTGGCATGCTTACTTTCCCAATCTTCCACTTTAGATTGGTGATCTTCAATGGCCTTCATGTGGGCATTCTTGATCACCATCCATCTTAGTTAGTTGGAGTTGTGGTTCCGGAATGGTGCCCATAACGTATCCCCAAAGTTTTTTACCTTTGAGGTTGTTCTCCATGGCGGCGGCCCACATCATGTAGTTGGAGCCATTGAGCTTGAAGGAAAGATCAATCTTTTGTTCTCCTTCCATTTTAATCACTCACAAGAGGATAAATGAAAAGAGATACAACAAGAAAAAAATATAGCTACACAACTAGCTATATTAAGAAGAAGAGCATACACAAGGCTCTGATACCATGTAATGAAATATGCGAAAAAGCAAAGAGTGCATTAAGCACTTACAACATCCACTAATGAACAAACAAAAGGGCTAACACCCAAACCCACAAGAGACAACACAACATAAAAATATAAATGTCTCTTATTGAAAAGAGAGAGAGCTCTCAAGAGTGAAGAATACAAGAGGGGTTCACCCTTATTTATACACAAAAGAAGGAGAGGAGGAGTGGCCTTATGGCCTTAAAAGAAGAGCCACCTAGGGGCTCCCATGGAGTCGTTGGGAGCCCCCAAACGGTCACAAATGTGACCGTTGGGGGCCCCATCGACTCCATGGTGGGGCCCCTTTTAGGTGGGCAAAAATACAAAAAATAAAAAGTAAAAAATGAAAAAAAGAATTTACAAAAAAAATAAAGAAAAGAAACAAGTACCCCTATCGGGTACTTATGAAATGACTAAAATACCCCGAGTATTTTAGGTAATACATATATATATATATATGTATATAAACATATATATATATATATGAATTACATGTATTTTAACATGTGTGTGTGTATGTGTGTGTGTGTGTGTGTGTTGAGAAAGAGAGTTTGGATCTATAATAAGGTCCATATCAAAAATAAATAAATAAAAGCCTGTAAGGGAGGTGACTATAATTTTTTGAAAAAAAGGTGCAGGAGAAGGTCCATATCAGAAATTAAAAAAAGGTTTGTAAGGGAGAGGGTGACTAATTTTTAAAAGTAAGGGGGAGGGGGAACAAAATTCTCTTTTTAATATATAGGGCACGAAATCTCTCTCTCTCTCTCTCTCTCTCTCTCTCTCTATATATATATATATATATATATATATATATATACATATATATATATGGCAGATTCGAAGAAGAAGAGGAGGAGGATCCGGTATGCTCTCTCTCTCTCGTCTTCTTCCTTCTCCTCTTTTGTCCTCTTCTTCCTTTTTCTCCTCTTCCTCTTTCTCTTTCATCTTCTACTTCCTTCTCCTCCTGTCTTTTTTTCTTCTTCTTCTTCCTTCTGATTTTTCTTTTTCTTCTTCCTCCTCCTCCTCTTTGTCTTTCTTTTTCTTCTTCCTACCTGCCTTTCACTGAGGTCAAACAAAAAAAAAGGGTTGGATCGAGTTGGACCCAACCCGATCCGGACCAGCACATACCCATGCTGCATCCGGTACCAGTACCCGTGTCGACACGGGTACGGCTGCCATGTTTCCATGTCTATGTGACATAGCTGGAGGTCAAAACCTTCTTCATAAGCTTTCCTTCAACCCTTTTCATGCATTAGCTTAAACTCTTACCTCTGAATCAGAGAGCCCAAATGAAGTGCTCCTGAAGCAATCAACATGTGGACGCTGAGCTCCATGAAAATGACCAATATCCCATTCATAACCTGTTCAAAGAAATTTATCAAGTTGTTAACTACGTTGAAGAGACACCTACTGGGTTTCAGAAGGTTGAAGATGAATCTTAAATTTTTACATCAAATTCAACTGAAATGCTAACTCCAAGGGTCCATATTAAAAAATACATTTGCATTATTTCCACAAAGATGTACACTCATACATAATCAAACAGCACTAACAAGAAAACGAACGCAAAAAATCAGATGAACTTGGACGGATTAATCCCTTAAAGAATTCCATAAGTGACGAGGAATGTGACATCATATAATTCATGACATAAAGTCGATAAATAAAATTAGTTGCAATGGGAAGGGCTAAAAAAGGAACAAACTAGACACTAGAATTCATCCACTAAGGGGAAATGAGTTAGGATAAATTTTAACAGGAAAAGAAAAAGGGTTACCATTTCTGACATCCAAAAGCAGGAGCTTCCTATTCTGGGCTGAGCCGCTACATTCATTTGAAGATGCTGAATTCCTTGCAGTTTGAAGTCGTTTTCTCCACTCGGATGGATCCAATGGTACAGCCCTCATTGCTGGGTCCAGTAAAGGAAGGTGTGAGATGCCCCCTTCCATCTGAAACAACAAAGTGAGATACCCCTATCAACCTCATTCATCAACTGAAGCATATAATAATAGAAGTCAAATATTGCAAGTGCTGAACCTTTCATTTCTACAAAAAAAATGTCAGTATACGCAGCTTGCCTGAACTAGTGAAGGTTTATACCGCAGTTTAAGGCGAGGAAATGCATGCCCACTTGATGCTGGTGTAATCTGAACCAGAATATCAGAAAATCGCTCATCTTCCTTTAACCATTCAACATATGCCAGTGCATCCTGGGATGGACCACTATACTGCACGAGAGCTGGAGATTAGTTTTTGCAGCTTGACATAAAAAATGATTTAACCATCCCAGAAAGAAGACAGTGAACAAGCGGTTTCCTTCTGTAAAATGAAGTAGATTCAAATTCAATCTATAGCTCCATCTGTTCAAGCAAAGCCACTTGAAGGGTAAAGAGATTAGAGTCATGTTGTAAACAAAAACCAGTTTACTTGTTATATCCTGTGGGTATTAGATACCTAAATTAGTAATGACATTTACAGTTAAAATAGCAAATTCAAAAAATCATTCTTCAATCTGTCACAAAGGCAGATTTTCAATAGCTGATATACAAAAAGAGGTAAGTCTTTATGTAGATGGATGTGGTCATCTTACTAGCTAGTGAGACAACTGCATTTTAGGTGAATGGCATGCTGAAATATGTCACAAGACCTTGCTAGTCTTTCATTTCAACATAGCCCTGCAAGGTTCACAACAACAACAATGGAAAAAGAAGAAGAATTATGGCAAACTGATCCAAGAATATTCTGTCATGAAATGCCCATAAAACTGACACAAGATTCTCTCATGAAATGCCCATAAAATCTTTGTTAGGTCCAATCTATATGCAAATCCCTGACTATTGGAGGCTGACTTAATACAATTCCGTAATAAAAAGATCAAAAGAAATGGGAACCATATTACCGATTTTCATGAGTGATGACAAAGTGTGTTGGGTATTCTATAATCACAGAAATACATTGCTAGACAACATAACCTAATCATGATGATGATAAGATGAAACTATATTCAATATTTACTGTTTTTGGAGTGAAGCCCTTTGTGCATATTGTTTTCAATGAAACTTGCATTCCATATTACGGAAAAAAATTATCTTTTAGCAAATTTTACACTTTTAATGCACATTTCATCTTTTTCTATGCATTTTTTTATTATGTTCTATATTTAGAAATGTTCCTATTTCTAGTTTCCTGTTCCACCAACAAACTGATAAAACAAAAAAGAAAAAGAACAGCAAGAAAACAACATTGAATACCAAGCTATTACATTTCCGGTATATTGATTGTCAATGACAACCAAGGGGCACTAACAACCTCAAACAACCGAGTCCAACTTTATTGCAAGTTAGTGATATGCCTTTATGTACCGCAGACTTCTGAATTTAAAGAGATAAGCTAACTGGCAATAACAAGCACAATTTATAATCCTTAAATAATATTATGTGCCTATAAATCTCCAAGTTGTATCCTATTCAACAGTCACACATTGATCCACATCATAACCATGTGATAACTCTCCTTTATTATTATGTCTCCATCACCGTCGATGGATGACATGTATATGATGGTAGCTGCTAGTGCTCAGGCGATTCATATACAACAGTAGCTGATGACCATAACTTGTTTGATTAGCATTTAATCTTGGAAACTAGACAATGAAGCCGAAATTCACATGGTTAAGAAAACAAGCATGCTGTTAAGTCCATTACAGAGTGTAAAAAAATTCAACACAAAGATTCTTCCAAGAGTCATTATCATCATCACCACCACCATCAAGCCTTTCCCCCATCTAGATGAAGTCAGATTCAATAGTCCTGCTTCCTTGACCATTCTCATCTGATGCTAAAACCTGAACTATTCCAAATTCTTTCATACTTCCATTTGCCATCTAACTAAAAGTCTTCACTAGCCTCCCCCATCTCCAAATACCTTCTATAACGAAAGTTTTCTTCCAAAAGTAGCAAATGGTATGTCATCCTTCACCCAAACTCAAAGCCTCAACCTCATTCTCACCAAAATTTCATAAAATTTTTACCATGAAGTAAGCGCCTAAACTGTTCCCGACAACAATCCTTTTGATAAATGCAAAACAGCATATCAGACTTGAGTAAAAAGCCAAAGTTCAAACCATCAACACCCTACATCTTTTCTTGTTTCGCACCAGAGAATCCATGAGAAAAAAACTTGTTCAGTAGCCCTTCATGCAAAAGAAACAAATAAAAGAGAAAAAGAGAAAGCACCAACAAGTTCACCTGCGCATTGATGCCTTGCTCGTTCAAGTATATCCTACCACATATATCACGACCCTGCAACACCCACAAAAATTAGGACCAAGATTTAGTGTTTAGGCGTCCCATTTGACAAACTGAACAAGAAAAACACATCACCAATTAAAAAGAGCAACCTCTAGAAAGGATTGGTGCTTGGAGACCTCCTCTTGCGGGTGTAGTATATTAACAAAACAGTAGAAATTCACCACTATAAAATCCTCCTTTTCCCATTTCCCGTTCTCTGGAGGAGTTTTGCTGCAATGCACTCGACACCCACGAAAAGTTTTCCATCTCTGAGAGGAAAGGGGTGCAAAAACGTGTCTTTTGTTGACGATGGCCGAGAAGAGAGAGGATTTGTGGGCTTCTGGTGCTGAGAAGAGGAGATTTTTCGTTGGATTTCTGCAGAGAGAAGGTATGAGAGAAGAGCCCACAATCTGGAATCGATTGGTGAGGCTGGAAATCTGAGCCGATGTCTCCATTAGGAGGGGTCTCTCCTTGTGAGAAGATGAGCGTTGTTATTTTTGGATAGACCCGTATCGTCTTTAGCAATCCGAGAAGACCCCGTATCAGATGAGTCCAACGATGTCTCGAATCGGACCTAAGGGTGGCCGCCGCTGCTGCAACCATCAAAACATGTCATAAAGGTACGGGTACGACCCGTGACACGACTCAAGTTTGACACGTGATTTTGAATTTTTCTCTTTTGAAAATAGAGCACCAGGGGACAGATTTTTTATTTTTTAGGACTCGACAAAAAATGTTATTTGATGATATTTTAATATAAAAACATATACATTTCATTCAAATATTATTAAAAATATTAACATATTAAAATATTAAAAACTAATATTTCTATGTGTCAGAGCACTGTCAGCGTATCGTGGGGTGTCCGATTGTGTCATTGTGACAGAGGGATCCAATTCAATGTTGACCAACTCTAAAGCTAAAGAAAAGTTCACTGGGCTTGCTTGGACCCAAGGATCTTACTAAGCCCGTATGTTCAAATAGACCATGTCTGGTTGGACCGTGAGCCAGATAAAATTCCAACCTAGATTGGATTGGGCTTGTGAATGGCTTGTCTTTGGCACAGGCTAACCTATTTACCTTCAAACTTGAGCCAAGGCCAAATACAGTTAGGCTACATTATTCTAATCTTTCATGCAATCTTCTGTTTGCTTGATTTGGTAGACTAGACTAGACAAAAATTTTCTTTTGGAAAGGCCATATGTGTTTGCTCTGCCCTGTGATTCTTGGACTTTCTCAGCTATCTGTGATTCTTTATCACAATTATAGAAAGATCATAGCTTACACAAACATGAAATTAAAATGTGTAGCCTATGATTCTGAAATATCAACTGTGAAAACTGATATAAGTTGGTTACAAGTGTGAACGTATAGTCAACAGTCATAGGCCGAGGAAGAACAGTTGTGACCAAACCAAATGTGCCCGAAGAGCTGAATTGGTCAACACCAAGCTAGGCAAAGGTAGGTTGGGTCTCTCTTTACATATTTTGGCAACACACTTGGGTTAAGTCCCAAGTTATTATGGATACTAGAAGGTATTTACCATGGTCACAAATTAATGCATCGATTGTCATTTGTATCACATGTCGGCTATATATACAACCTATGTATTGTTTATTTATCAACAAACAAGTTGCTATTAAACACTAAAATCTACAATCTTCAATTATTATTGAAAATAAACGAACATATGACATGTGATTCAATGCAATTACATGTTAACACACATTATATGTTTGCATATTTCAAAACTACAAGCTGTGAAGATGATCGACCATGTGAGCTGGGGAATCACTCTGTCTAAATTGAACCCTCCAAAAATCTCTAGTTTTGCTTATCTACATTATTTGAAAGGTTGAATTTTCGAAAGAAAGAAAAATACAGGTAAAAAACTTGATTTTTACTCAAAGTATCAAAGTATTGTGACTATCACAGTACCCTTTTTTGGCCTTTTTTTTTTTTTTTTAAATGTCTAAGATTTGGTTGAGTGGTGATATTTCCTGCAATATAGGTTATATATAGCCGATATTATGACAATGGGTATCTATGATTTTCACTTCAATAATTCCATGTTCTTCGGAAAGTGGGGGCAGATGTTTTGTACTAATAAAGGTATGGTACTATTGCAGTGAAAATCATAGGTGTGAGTTGTATCAACCAATGTTGTCAGTGCCAAACGATTCAGGTGAATTCTCAAGTGAATCGTTCTGAATTGGCTAAAAATATAAAAAATTAATTTTAAGCATTTATTAAAAAAGAGCCGATTCAGATTAGTATTGTATCGGTTTTCTGCGGATGCAATACGATACGGACAACATTGGTATCAACTCAATCTCACCACATAAATGTGTTAAACATAATTAGATTGCTAAGGGTCACACCTTGAATTGTACTTTTCTGACATAGGAATATGATTTTTCAGATACAAAAGTTCTGATACATTATAGACTGTTGATTTCCTGGTTACGTGTCACAGTCACATGATTCAAAAACCATTTCCTAATAAAGAAACTACCTAAATCACATTTATAAGGTCTCCTTTGCAAAAATAGAGAAAATATAAAAAGAAAGATAATTCTACAAAATAGTTGCATGCCATTCATTTTTTTTATGTAGAAAAGAAACTTATTTGTATGGCAAATGGAAGGGACATGAGATCACAAAGAGACAGCTGAAAAGGGACAAACAAAGGGGTTGGTAACAGCGGTTATGTGAATCCAGTACGTTCAGACCCGATCCAAGAAATTTCTGAACTGAAGTAATGGTTGCAACAAGTCCACTGAAAATGCAAGAGTTCCTTTCATGCCAAATCCTCCTCTAAACTGAAAAACCCCACGATTTCCATATGAGACACCAATGTTTTTTGACTGCCGGATGCGAGTGGGGCCAAGAATCAATGACCTAAAACAGGCCAAAAAAGGATCCAGGCCTTTGACATAGGACGGGTTTCATCCTATCCTATGTCAATCCAGGCGATGGAACCCATTCTATGTCATTGTGGACCAATCCTAGCCATCCAGTTGAAGGATCTGGATGGCTACGATTAGTCCACATCCAGGCGAAAATGTGGACCAATTATCATTGCCGATGATTGGATGGCTAGGATTGAATGTAGGATGGAACCAGGGGCGTAGCTAGGATTCATGTGAGGGGGGGGGGGGGGGGGGCAAACAGGGGTGTAGCAAAAAAAATTTTATTTGTGTGATAGTCGGGGGTTCGGGGCAGCGCCCCCGAAAAAAAAAATTTAGATAAAAGAAAAAATGGCTACAATTATTAATAAAAATCTATTTCATGTGGACAAATCAAACTATTTGCTGCAGTCAGGGCTGGGCTAGGACCGGGATGGGCTACAAAAATGGATAAAAATCTATTTCATATGGAATCAGGGCTGGGCTAGGACTGGGCTTTTAAAAAAAGAAAAGAAAAATTTGAACTGTTTCGGGAGGCAGGACTGGGCTACAGCCCAGTCCTGCCCCCCCCTAGCTACGCCCCTGCACATGACACTTCTAAGTTTTTTTTTTTAGTTGCATTTTTTTTAACTTATTATATGTATGAGATATTTTTTAAAATAATTGATTGCATACAAGTCTCTGACATTTTTATGATAAATACCAATTTTGGTGACAATTCATTGCCCAAACTAGCAAAAGTAAATATGAGATGGTCCAAGCTAAGCTACTATATGTGTTAAGGATGTAATGTACTTCTAACTAATAGTAGCTTAAAGGACAATTCTTTTGCCAAGATCATTGTTAAATAAGAATATAGATTTATTTATATTTTTTGTTAACTAAGAATAAAAATTAAAACTCAGCCGTTTGTTTATTTAAGAATTATAAGCATTGGACATCCAAACTATGGCATATGAAGAAAAATAAATAAATAAACTAATTTATTTGGGTGTACATAAAAACCAATGCAGGTTTGCTTAACATGGGTTTTATATGGTTCACCTCCATCATGTTTATTTACAACTAATGAAGTTAGTAAACATCAGTGTTAGTTACAAACTGGACTTCGAACCCTCATCGAGTTCATGGAAGCATTGTTGCTTTGCCATTCGAATGTCAATGAACAAAACTACATTTAAAACATTTATGAAGTTTTTTTAATGCATTTAGCAAAAACAAAATTAATTTACATCATTATGAATGAAACCCACCCCGCCTCGCCCCGTTTGGACTGGGGATGGAGGCGGGGACGAAGGTTAAAATCCATCCCCATTCGGGGATGGAGCTGGGGATGGACGTACCCTTTTCCCTGCCCCGCCTCATCCCCGCGTCTGTCACTTTTTCCCCGCCTCATCCCCGTTTGAATTCCGGGGATGGAGGACATGAAATGGGGATGAATGCAGGGGTGAAGGTTAAAATCCATCCCGATCGGGGATGGAGGCGGGGATGGAGGTTCTAATCTTGAGGCGGGGCGGGGGTGGAGATCTTGTCCCCCGCCCCGCCCCGTCCCACCCCACTGCCATCCCTACCCACAAACTTGAAACCCAATGCAATGCAATCGCCATTATATACCACGCCTTTAATAGTAGGATTCAATAAAGCAAGGACGTCAAGAAGAGTGTTGAGGAGGGTGACATGCTAAAGCTGGAAACTATAATCTCTATGAGATTGTAGTTTGGATTCAAGAGATATGGGAGAGATTGATGTCCCCAAATCACTTCTTATGTCTTAGGATTAGCCATATTCAAGCTTCCACTCATTAGCAAGCCTCAGGAATCTTGATCCATTTGTCAAATATTCCAAAAAGTGAAGATGGGTTTTGAAAATGCTGGCTGCTATCTAGGGATGGCAGCGGGGCGGGGGACAAGGTCTCCACCCCCGCCCCGCCTCAAAATTTTATCCTCCACCCCCCCGGGCCCGCCTCCCTGGCGGGGATGGATTTTATCCTCCACTCCCGCCTTCATCCCCGTTTCATGTCCTCCATCCCCGGTTCAAACGGGGATGAGGCGGGGCGGGGACGGGGAAAAGTGCACGTCCATCCCCGCCTCCACCCCCGGACGGGGATGGATTTTAACCTTCGTCCCCGCCTCCATCCCCGTTTCATACCCTTCATCCCCGGTCCAAACGGGGCGAGGTGGGGCGGGGCCCTACTTTCCCCCGGTCCACTGCCATCCCTACTGCTATCGGCATGGTATCATATTTAGAAAGAAAGAAATGGCAGATTGTTCAATGGGAAGATACTTGATGTTCGCAGTGTGCCACCGCCATTCAGCCAGATATGTTCCACTCGGCCAGCGCAAGGTGGCCAAATCAAGATCTTACGTGGATTGGGACTCGGTTTCTGGGCCCTTTCCTTCGTAATAACACCCCCCTCCCCCCATCAATTTCTTCATAAGCCATAATTATATTATCTATATATTATTTGTATGACGAACCGTCTTTGTCTTTACTGAATTTTAATGAAACCTTCTTTATTCTATAAAAAACTAATTGTAGCTTAAACGCCAATTCTTTTGAGAAAATTTGAAACTCTCACCAAAACTCTGCCTGCAATTCATATGCACACCAAACTTTTGGTGGTTTTCAATTTCCCCTGAAAGGTTTGTCAACAGTTAAGCAAATGTCTCTGTTTCTAACCCACCTTCAGATTAATTTTAAATTAGTGCTAGATTTATTTTTACTATAACTAACATAGTTTTTTCTGCATGCATCGTCATTGTGTTTATTTTCTTTGCTCACCACCATATTTATCATGGCTTTTGAGGAAAGCATTATGTGCAGCTGGCCTACCACTTCGTGGCTCTCTTATGGGTTGGTTGGTTGGTTCTCGACGATGTAGTCAACACCGACCTTAAGATTTAAAAAGTGAGGGTGTTCGTTATGTTTGAGAGAGGAAGAGTCCACACCTCAACTATTTTGGAGATGATGCATCTTTATTCGAACCCTTTTACATTGTGCTTGGCATGATATTTTTACGGATTGGGAATGCATCTCATTCCCTTGAGAGGTGATGATTGCACACCACATGTGCCCAAAAGGTTCCTGGTGAATTTTTGTATATTGTGTTTTGGTATTGATGGCTTGGCAACTCATTTGGCTATAGCAGAACAAACGGATTTTCAAGGAAAAAATGACTCATCCCGAAGTCATTCTTTACCAGCTAAGGTGGGAGTTGAAAGATCGTGTCCTCCACAAATGGCCTGACATTTCAAGTAAAATTGGTTGGGGGTACATTGTCGGTGTAGGTGTACTCGTCAATGTTGTACCTTAGACTTTTTATGTTTGGGATGTGATATC
The DNA here is from genome assembly GCF_984573655.1 of Nuphar pumila. NCBI lineage: Eukaryota > Viridiplantae > Streptophyta > Magnoliopsida > Nymphaeales > Nymphaeaceae > Nuphar > Nuphar pumila. The sequence continues at coordinate 27,385,854 of NC_143251.1, forward strand.
TTATCACTCCTAAATCTGCTATTTCATTTTGGATGTGCTAATTAATGCTATTATCATTCTCTCTCTCAAAAAAAAAAAAAAAAGATACTTCATATTAAATAATCAATCCTCTTAAGAGCTTATCATATAATTTCATGAGCAGTGAAACATGACTAAATCCTCACATCCTCGTCGAGATGTAGTAAACAAAGCCAATTGGTTTTTGTTCATAGTGTGCTTTTATAACAAGTAATGCAGATGGATACACTATTTGTCATGTTACTCTGAACGAAAGGTGGGACCAGAAAAGTGATTCCACGTATTCCCAACTTTGGGTTTGGGCCCACCCTCAATGTGCCAAGTCATGCAGTGACCTTGTTTTACATAAAAAAGAAGGCACTACAAAAAGTTTGAAACCAAAATAGGTGGAGCCTATTGGCTCCTTTCTTTTCTGTCATATTTAGACCACACCAATAATCTCTCTCTCTCTCTCTCTCTCTCTCTCTCTCTCTCTCTCTCTCTCTCTCTCTCTATATATATATATATATATATATATATATATATATATATATATATATATGCTGTGTTCTATCTGCTGTTGAACTTACATATGAAGTATAACTCTTTTTCTACTTGAGAAAAAAAATATTTGGGTGGGGGTCCAAGAATGTGGTCAATGATGCAATCCTTGAGAATTATTGAAAGAAGAAAAGGGAAGCTATGAAGCAAGTACCTAATGGAGATACCACTCAGTGAGTCTCTCTCTTCTTTTCTTCTGCAATCAAGCAAAAGATTCTGTTAAAGGTTCTGTTGCAAGATATTGTTCAATACCCTGGGTTGGCTTGCTTCACAACCTCTCTCTCTCTCTCTCTCTCTCTCTCTCTCTCTCTCTCTCTCTCTCTCTTGTCTGTACCTAAATTACCATCTTCCAACGGGTTTCTATAAGTGAACTAGAAAAATAGTGCCAGATCTGCCTCAGTCACTATCTTCTAACCGTTTCTAAGATTGTAACAAGAAAATGAGAGAGAGAGAGAGAGAGAGAGATTACCAAGAATTATTATACTTTGAATTATGAGCTTTGTCCTCATATTTACAATTGGTAATGGTTTTGGAAGCACACCCTCTACAGTTTGAGTTGGGGACCAACTCTTATGGTCCTAAAGACCATATAATGCCTTGGTTTTGTTAATCACTGTTGAACGTGTTGGCGTAAACCTAATACAGGACCTAGCTAGTTGAATTCGGTAGGTACTGGCCTTTGTTCCTAGGTATCCAAATAAACTCAGAATCTCTTGCTTTTCCACCATATATATACCAAAGCAAAAGATTGTCATAGTTCAACGTTAAACGTGTAAAATCGCAAGCAAGATCAGATACACGATTTAGAGTGGTTTGGTCAGGATGACCTACGTCCACTATTCAACCTCCTCTTCTCTCTCTTTTTATCAAGTTTCTAAAAAATTTTAAGTTCATGAGAATTGCCTAAACTCAAGGAAGGAGAGTCCATCATGGATCTCGTGAGATTACAAGACAAATTGGAAAGTTCTATATTAGCAACTTTGTAGCATTGACTTTCCTTTTCATTAGCTAACTTGTATGCTTGATTTTCTTGGCCAGAAATCTTATTACAATAGAAAGTCTTGTTCACCAAGTCTCCAGTACTTTCTTTAGAAACACGCCCCCTCAAACTAACTGAATTGGATCAGTTTTCATTGATTGGATTTGGTTCAATAGAGTCTTGAATCTTCATACACCCTCTCAAGCTAATCTCCCAGAGATTAAACTTCTCTCTGAAATGTAGAAACTTTGGCCCATTAAGAACTTTAGTGAGAATATCTACAACTTGGTCTTCAGAATGAATAAATTGCCCTTTTATTTCTCCCTTTGCAATTTTTTCCTTCACATAATCAATCTCTGTGTTTTGTTCTAGCATGGAACACAAGATTGGTTGATAGATATGTGACGCCCAGATTGTCACACCACAACACTAGAACTTGAGAGCACTAAATGTCCAAATCTTTCAAAAGTCGTTTTGAGTCATCAAATCTGAAACTGCTCCAGCACTTTGAATTATGTTCTTTGATTTATTCACAGTGCCCTCTGATTTATTCACCTGATTATGTTCTAAAATCAGGTGAATAAATCAGAGGGCACTCTGAAACTGCTCCAGCACTAAATCTCCAAATCTCTCTCTCTCTGGTGGCCACTTTCTCTTGGCATCTCCATTTGTCCACAAAGAGGTCTCTCTCTCTCTCTCTCTCTCCACAAAAACCTTGACAAGACGCGCTTAAGCTGGTGCTCAACATTGACAGGCATGACACAGACCGACATGAAAAAATCAGAAATTGCTGACAAAACATGCCTGATCAAAGTAATTCTGCCAGCAAGAGACAAATATCTTGCACGCCAAGACTGAAGCTTAAGACACACCTTGTCAACAACCGGTGACCATGATGTTTTAGAGGTTGGCTTGACTTGTAGGGGAGCCTAAGTACTTGATCGGCAATGGCCCTAAAGCGCAGTTGAAAATTTTTCCCACCGTGTTTTGACTGGCCGGATCGTCATTTAGAAGCTTGACCGAACACTTATTTTCATTTAGCTTCAGCCCAGACAAAGCTGTAAAAAACATGAGAATAAGCCTAACGCGAAGCATCTGCTGTAGTGAAATCCTTCCAAAAACTAGCATATCGTTTGCATATTGTATAATATGACCAGAAAACCCTTGGATATCCAACAACTGTAGAAAGCCCTTTGTCTGCGTGCGTCTAAGAATCACCGCAAGCCCTTCTACCACTGTATTAAACAAAAGCGGAGATAGCGGACATCCCTTCCGTAGGCCGCTCCGCAAAAAAACTGCTCACCTTTTACCCCGTTAATGAACACCATGGCTTGTGCATTAGTAATAAGCTCTGACACCCATCTGAAAAAATGGCTACCGAATCCCATGTGATTCACCACTTGCGACAAAAAAGGTCAGTACATAGAATTATATGCTTTATTAAAAGCAAGCTTCAACATGAAGTGAAGAGTATGACTCACGTGCATGGAGTGAATGACCTCTGAAGCCGAAATATATGCTTGTTGAACTCTTCTATTAGGAATAAAAACAAACTGAAAAGCAGAAAAAAGATTAGACACCACCAATTTGATTCTTGATGCTAAGACCTTTGCGACTATACGATACAAGGCTCTCATTATGAAAATGGGACAAAAGTGCATAATATCTGTGGCGACGCTTTCTTTTGGAATAAGAGAGATTAATCTGACATGACACTGCCTAGGCAGTCTAGAGTTACGATGAAACTCATCAAGCATTGTACACAAATCAATCTTCACTACTCTCTAAAATACTTTGAAAAAATCTACAGGGAAACCATCTACTCTCGGTGTCTTCCAACCCGACAAATACTTAATTGCGTTCATGATTTCTGCTTCTAAAAACCTATGTTGCAAGGTTAAGTCCTGATCCGATTGAAGAGAAAGAAATAACTTATGCCCAATATTACCCTCTATATTTGGTGGAATAGAATAAAGCTTTTTGAAATAGTCGGAGATCGCTGGCACAAGATTTTTCCCTTCCCACAACACCACGTCAATTGTGATCGATTGAAGGATACTTTGTCTAAACCGATCAGAAGCAAATGAATAGAAAAAACAAGTATTTTCATCCCCTGCTGCCAACCATTTCACTCGAGCATGTTGCTTCCACTTCAACTCCTCTTTTAGCCTCCAACGTTTCAATAACATTGTCTGATCAGCAAGTCTGCTTTGCAACCCCTACAGCTGCACGTCTGACAACCCTTCAGTGGAAGATAATAGGTTGAATAGTGATGAGATCTCTGCCTCCCATTCAGCCATCTCGTGAAACTTACTCACAGACCGCCTTTGCAACCAAAGTCTAATATCCTTAGTTAAGCGCAAAAGCTTCTTTTGATATTGGATAGCAGTCTTCATGAACCCTCAAACCCCACGAGCCCTCAACCACTAAATGAAACTCTTGTTTAGTTAACCACCACTGCTCTAAAGAAAATTGACGAACTGATCTAAAGTCCCCTCTGCATTGCACAATCACCTGACCATGGTCGGACATGGTTGGGAGAAGAATCCACACCTTTATATCTGAGATGATCTCAAGTAGTCCAGTTGAAATTAAGACTCTATCTATCAC